>NC_056766.1:13650000-14265000 GCF_018687715.1 Carya illinoinensis | reverse complement strand
AAGTGCACAGTATCGTAGTTTTATAGTAAAGTAATAAGTAGAGTATCGTCCTCAGGGATTGGTACCTTACTCTTGCCAAATACCAAAATTTTACTAATCTCAATTCTATCTAGAGGAATCGCTAAGGTTTTTGTAGTAGCA
This sequence comes from Carya illinoinensis, assembly GCF_018687715.1. Lineage (NCBI taxonomy): Eukaryota > Viridiplantae > Streptophyta > Magnoliopsida > Fagales > Juglandaceae > Carya > Carya illinoinensis. Next base: position 14,264,859 of record NC_056766.1, on the reverse strand, counting down.
AATAAAACTAGATCAACTCAAGAGAAATAAGCAAAGAAAGTAAAACTGATGTTTGAAGATCAAATTCAATAGGGAAGAAAACTTCTAGGAAATCGATTTCACCATAATTCTTCACTATGCTTTTCTCATCCAGCTAATTTAACTTAAACCTCTTTTGTCTATTAGCAAATCTCTAATTCATCCAAAAGCCTCTTTCGATAGTCAATTGGAAGTGATTCTAGTTTATCAATTCACACAAGAGTATGCAAATTCAATAATCAAGAACGCAATAAGACCAACGATTTAATCACTACATAGGTTCATACAAGTCTTTCGATCTCTATACTTACCTATGCTGAAATATCCAAGATCTACCCTATGATTCCCTCTTTCGATAGCAAATCACAAGATTAATAATCATCTAATCAGTGGCCAGTTAATTAGAAGCATTAAACTCAGAATAAATCAGATAAACAAAGAGAGAATTGCATTAAATTAGCATGGACAAACAAGCATGGTTCGGAATTAGGTTACATCGTTTTCCTAGAAAGAAGAAAATTTAGCTCATACTAGAATTGGAATTCAACATAAACGAATTCACCATAATTGTTCTGAGAAGATGGGAAGAAGAAAATAAACACTAAAAAATCCTCCTTGCAGCCTCAACTGGTCGTCAAAAGCTCAAGAGAACGATTCAACGCCTTTCTCCCGTCCGTGCTCGTGTATGAATCCAACGTACGTGCAATAAATTGGAATTCCGTCTCCAAAACAAATGATTTGAATCCCTCTAGCTATGTTTTTCTCTCCCAAAGAGTGTTCTCCAGTCAAAAACCGCGGCTCTAGAGTGAAGAATGGCCTTTTATATGGTCCCACGGCGGAAAACCTAAAATCTGTCAAAATACGATGTTCGCTCGAGCGGGGTGTCGAGCGCGCGTCGAGCGTTCGACTCTGCCTGATTTCGCTCGAGCGTCCTATCGAGCGCACATCGAGCGTTCGACTCTGCCTGATTTCGCTCGAGCGGCCAATGTCTCCGCTCGAGCGATCTTCGTTTTTCAGCAACCCGCTCGAGCTCCCTGTCGAGCGGCAGTCGAGCGTTTGAATCTGCCTGAATTCGCTCGAGCGGCCAAAAGCCTCCGCTCGAGCGAACTTGTAAAATCTGCAATATGAAATTTTGCAAGCCATCACTCAGCCGCTAGGGCTCTGGGGTAGGGGCTGCTCTTTTATCCTTGCCTACAGAGACTTCCTAGCTCATGTAGAAGTGTCATGTGATTCCCAATTGGCACGTGCTATTTTGTTGCCTCGCCTGCTGGGCTTCCTAGGCCAACCTGGCTTGGCTCATCCCCTGCTCTTAGGCCCTGGGTCTTCCTAAGCTATGTGGGTCGAGCCAGTTGGGGCTAGCCTAGCCCTAGGGATAAAACCCCTCACAAAGCTAATCATATAGATTTTTATAATTAATGTGATAAACATATCAATATCTGTCAGAATATTAATATTGTACCTAACATTATTCTTTACTGTCACCAATTTGCAATGAGTGGCCAGTCCCAATATATATTTATGTCTTGGACCTTCTAAAGCTTTTTGCAGACCCCCACCTCCCAGGAGCGGTAGGAGAAATGTTCATTTTTGGCCAATAAACAAGTCATAATTATCAACCTCCTTTGAATTTAAGTGAAATAAGAGTTGAGGCATATCCTTTTGAACATACTAAGTTTGAGATCCTTTTTTAAAAAAAACCCTTGTGATGACTTCCTAAGAAAAAAAACTCTGACTACTTGAATAACCATTTAAAATAATATGACTTCCTATTTGAGTAATGCTGGATACCGTTATATGGTATACAATCCTGACGCACTCTCTTTGAATAAAGTGGATAAATATAAGATCGACATGAAAAATATATTTTTAATAGTGGACTATATTTTTTTCAAAAAGAGTGCGGCGCTAAGAATGTATTTAATATTATTCGTATCCTATAGTTTCAAACATACTTAAGCTTGAGATTTGAGGTCCCTAACCCACCTGATTTCCTATTTTTATATATAAAAAAATAATCTCATCATTATCATCAAGCCTTACAAATTACAATTCCTAGCATAGCCAAGATGGAAAGCATTTTGTATCAAAAAATCACGTGACACTATATGATACTACCACATTGAAAGAATCATATGAGCGAGAGGGTTAGGTAGTCAAGTAGCATTTTTTTTAGCAAACAACTATTCTATTAATATGAAAACAGTGCATAAAGTAAAAAAGAGGTTCTACACCAAGCAGCTGGTGCGTACCTAGTAAATTTACATAGGTGGGTCTTTTCCACTATGCAAATCTAATAGACAAGGAGGAATAGAAATTAAGGGTATGCTTTCATAAATAATTTTGGAAGCTACCCATTGTGGAACAGAGTGCGCATATCAATTCAAATCTCGATGTATTTTTCTAAGCTGCCAACTTTGCAAAGGGCTTAGGAGGTTCTAGATGTCTTGTATAATTGGTTGTAGTAGCTAGTATGTGTGACGCCCCCAAATCCCCACGCATGAACATGGGGAAATCGAGACGTCCGGATGATGACATCATGGGTCATCACCCTATCGACGTGTGCCAAGTGTGTGTATAAGTGACGAATGTGCACAAGAAAAATGCAGCGAAAGGAAAAGTCAATAACTAAGTACCAGAATTTTTCTTGTTAAATACAAAGCTGTTCAAAAACATATAGAATAGAATATTACAAACACAAATATAATTTTAAATCAAATACAAAACATAACATCAGCATCCCGGTAGAGCCGCATCCTCGGGCTTAGCCTCCTCCTCCTCATCCTCGAACTCTGCACCAGAATCTACGGCACCATTTTGGTAAGTAAAATCCAAACACCACTAGATAAAAATATATAGAACTCAAACAATATGCATGAAAGAATGCAAGTGCTCTCATCCCATAAAATCACATTTTTCCACGCACGCCAAAATCCCATTTGGCCCAAAAACATATCGTATAAAACCAAGCCTCGCCATTATCCCAGATAATGGCCCAAACCACCACTTTCCCAGAAAATGGATCGCAATATCCTCATACAAAACCTCGCCATTTTCCCAGAAAATGGCCCATTAACTAAACCATCAGAGCACTGTAGGTGGGAATCGCAGGCGGGACTCTACCACCATCCCTGCTCACCACCATCCCTATGCATGCACCGTAGGCGGGAATCACAGGCGGGACTCTACCACCATCCCTGCTCACCACCATCCCTACGCGTGCACCGTAGGCGGGAATCACAGGCGGGATTCTACCACCGTCCCTGCTTACCACCATCCCTACGCGTGCCTCTGACTCAAACCAGTCAGTCCAACCGTTCACATATACCATAAATCATTTCTTGCTTACCAGCACAGCTTTCATTTTTCAAACACATGTACATGCATGCAACTACACGAAAAATCCGATTTTCCCTTTTTAAACATGAACATGCGTGCACTATACAAAGCAAACATCAAGGCTCAAATATCTCAAACAAAAAACAACATCAACCAAACAACTCTGTCCTCAATCCATCCGACCCCCGAACTTTTCGGACTAAGTCCGGAATCAACCAACCAGCAGTCAAATAATTATTGTAGGAGTAAAATATATTTAAATCTAAAATTAGAGTTTGGAAAATACTTACAGCGCTATACGGTATTTTTAGAAAGCTCGCGGCGTTGCAAACGGCGGAGGAAAAGCAACGTAATAGTGTAATTTACACTGTGGCCGTGGGTAATAAATTACTCACTTTTGAACGAGGACAAACCAAGGCACGAAATTGATAGGGAATGGTCTTGAGATATTTATGAAGCTAAAGGAAACAAGTTTTGGCCGTGGGTAATGGTGGAAATGGTGGTCAAAGGCCAAAAAGGGGCTGAACGGAGTTGAGCTCATGGGAGCTGCTCCGGCAACGGATTGAGGCTAGAAATGGGTGGTTTAGGTCAGCAAGAGGTAGGGGAAGAAGCTGTGAAGAGATGGTGGCCGGAGGTGGTGCGACGGCGCCGGAATCGGTAAAAAACCTTATGGCTTGGAGGAGCTCGTGGCGGCTAACGGTGGCTCGGATGGAGGTGAAACTTGGTGGGGATGTTCACCGGTGAGAGGGGAAGAAAACTGGGTGGGTGGTGTAGGCCACGCCGCCGGCGAGCGACGGTTCTGGGCTACAAAAGCAACCGGCGAGAGGGACAAAAACAGAGCAGGTGCAGTGACTTCCGGTGGCTCGCAGTGGCTAACGGCTGGTCCGATGGCTTTGAAAATTGGTGAGGATGATCTCTGGTGGAAGTGGAAGAGAATGGTGGTGGTGGTGCGCTAAACGGTGGCCGGACGGCGGAGAACTGGGCTGTCAAAGGGGCGGCGACGGAAAGGAGAAAAAGAAGCTGTTCGGCATACGCGGGGGAGAAAGGAGAAGAAAGAAGAAGAAAAGAAAGAAAAAGAAAGAAAAGAAGGAAAAAGGAAAAAGAAAAAGGAAAAAAAAGAAAAGAAAAAGAAAAGATGAGGGAAAAGAAATGAGGTCCAGTCCACACTCCAGAAACCAAAACTGATCCGCCAAAAACGATTTTAAAAACCGTAAAACAACTAAATAAATTAAACACCGCATGAAATAAATAAAAACCAATTAAAATACATTAATTTAAAATAAAAGAACTATTATATTAAATAAATTAAAAAGCACCTTCAGTGAAAATACACGTAAAAACGGGTCATCACATCATTCCGCCCTTAAAAACAAGATACAACTACGAACATATATGAGAGATACATAACATCGACAACTCTCAACAAAACCAATGGTTATTAACTTCACACCATAAATTGCTAATATCCACGACATCTCTGTTTTACCTTCCAAACTTTCATCCCATTCCAACTTTGGTAACATAATAGCCACTTCCAAAGTTAACCATCCATAAACCAAATTGCACGACCAAAAGATTAATCTCCCATTAAAACTTCGAATCACTACTAATCCTTCAAAATCAACACAAAATTTGAACTTCTAAGAATCTCCAAAAAATCATGCTTTCGCACGCACTCTAATAACTCACCAAAATACATAAAGGCTATGTCCTCAAAAATTAATATCATGAAGTATAAGCTCAATCCACACCTAATTACAAGAAAAGCTTTACCACCTTTCCATAGAAAATCATATACCTAAAAAAAAAAAACCATAAATCTCCACTCGTTCCTCAATTGGTCGTCGCTGTCCTAAACGAAAACCAACATTCCGCAAAAATACATCAATTGATTGATGACGAAAACCAGTACTAATCAACCTCTAGGCCCCAATTTGAAAACATGTAGCATCATCCTAAAATACACATGTCTCTCCTGAAGATAAGGAACATCTCCAAAAGGCTCAAGTCCTTGCCGACCAACCAACGAGAGCGCTTATAACTTCTATCTGATATCCCATACTTCAAACTCATTACCTATATTATGAATAACATCTAATCTTGCAATAACTCACACACTATAAACTACCACTGACTTCACCTAGACATAATCGAAACACTCTTGGTAACTCACCCACCTACTTGTACTCTCAAAAACTTTAGTTTTAGCACAACTAATTCCTTCAATAGCACTTCACAAAAAAAACATCTCAAGATAGGTCATACTGTTTAAATCTTCAATCCATCAAAAACTATTAAACCACATTCAAGGATCCTACTGCTTTATTACTTCATACATATGATCATGCTACCCACCTTTGATGCATAAATTTCAACTTCCAAGATTTATTACTTCATACACCACATATGGTGACCAAACGATCTCTTTCCAAGTTAAATAACCATATCCCCAATTCTCTCAACTGGATACTTGATCTCCAAAGAAAAATATAGCCTCACCAATATAAATTCCTATAACTTCAAGTCGCAATTAATTCTCAAGATGAATACAACAGTCGTTTCAAACCATCATCCCAATGGGTAACCCGATTCGACTGTACATTCCGTTCAACTTACCAAACAACTCAAAGCCAAAATCTCTTGAATTTAATATTACCACACAGATTCCTCTTCAACTCCTACCAAGCCAAAAATGAATGAGACTAGAACCAACACTCCCCGAAATCCATATGCACTTACCATTACTACTCATCGATCTCATGTACTCTTAGCCAACACCACAAATCATTCAAACGTACAAGTGATCCATTATCACATTTCCATCACCTGGACTTATATCCTCAACTCAACAAGAATCATTCCTGAATCTACTCAACTTATATCCTTAAATCAGCAACTAGCCATTGCTTAAAGTTTGGTACCGAGAATGACCTTAAACTTGCTAAGAATCCATTCCCAACAGTCTACGGATCGTATAGCCTCAAATTCAATAGTTTTCAATACCAACACAAAATCTACTATTTCCAATGCCCTGATGGACCTATATCTTTCGAATCAATAGAATCATTTCCTAAAATCTGCCACTACAACCTCGAGTTAACAATAATTATTTTCTAAACTAGCTCGATATCTTCAATCCTCAAAGAAATACACGCACTAGGTCATTACCTCCAATCCTCAAAGAAATCTACTCTAGAAAAATTTTCATATCAACAACTCAACTCTAATCAACCCCATTTTAATGGTTACAAACTAATCACTCACTAGAGTAGATCAAGCTACAACACTAAGTCTGTAAAACTAAGAACTCAACTCTTATTATAAATCAGTCCTTCAACTCTACAATTCTAAAACCTTAAATCAAATAAGAATCATCTTCCAGAACTTCTAAGATCAAGAAACTTACATCGCATAAAAGAAAATCGACTCTCAAATCCTTCAAATTGTAAAACATTACTAGATAATAAATCATTTTATGAAATTCTCAAGATTGGTAGCTTTAATCCAAAACATTCACCTTAAAAGCTTGTAAAATCTAAAGCCCCAATTGCCACCAAATTATTCATCCGAATCACGAAATCTAAAACTCGAAATTTAATTATTCCCCTCCAAAGCTTGTTGAACCTAACACCTTAATTACCATAAACCTATTTTCCTAAAATCTATAAGGCCCCAAGCTTTAAAACTTTAATGAAACTTCATAAAATCTATCCTTGAAATTCGTTGAACTTACAATCTACTACGTTATAGACCATTTCATAAACTCCATGGAACTAAAGAAATCAATTATTCTACTTCCCTAAAAGATCACCCAGATCATGCCACTCTCTCTAAGCCTTTATAATATAAGAAAAACAAACCACACAAGGCGTTCATCACTAAAAATTAGATTAGACCCCTACCTGCCATGACTCCAGCATTCTGAATCTCCGTAACCTCGCCTCCAACAGTACCAAGAGTCATTGCGTACATTCGAGCCCTAGCTAAATGCCTCTGGTTAGTTCTACCGCTGCGACGAGTTCCACGGCTTTCTTGAACTTGACTAGGGCACTCACGAGCAAAATGCCCTATCTAACCGCATTCAAAACATTGATTACTACCCAGACGACACTCACCCTCATAAGCTCTATTACATTTGCCACAAACTGGAACTCAGCCTCCCATACGCACTCCCGAGGCTGCTTGTGGTTGAGTCCCGGCCCGCTGAACAAACTTCTTAGGCGAACCCGAACTACTTCCTTCACCAGTAAAACTCCGCCTCTTTTGTCCTGAAGGGGAGCTCATATTCAGATTATTCTCTCGCTCTAGAAGAGTGACCACATCCACTAAATCCTGAAAAGTGGATATCCAGTGGCTGACCACCATTCGGCGTATATCTGAACGTAGACCCTCCTGGAAACGCTCTGCCTGCATCTCCTCCGAGGCGATGAGGTGGGGACCAAATCACCCAAGTTCTATAAATTTTCGGGCGTACTGTTCCACGATCATGCTCCCTTGGACTAAGCTTGAGAACTCTCTTATTTTTTGCCACCTCACTGAAGCGGGAAAGTAAATTCTTTCTTAAAGTGCTACCAGGTCACAGCAGCGAAAGATCCCAATTCTGATTCCAGCATCACCCTCTTGGTATCCCACCAATCAGAAGCGGTTTGTTGTGCCTTGGTGCAACCACACACCTCAAAAGTTCTTCCCAAGTCCTTGATCCACTTTCCAGCTTGAAGTGGATCCTCTTCTCCAGTGAAGTGTGGAGTCCTATGTGCCAGAAAGCGCTCATAGGTGCATCCGGGTATAACCAAGGCCCTTCCTGATGTGGCCAAGGACCTCCTGGTTGCAGCCAAAGTCCTCCTTGTTGTGGACAAGGCCCTCCTTGTGGCGGCCAAGGACCCCCTTGTTGTGGCCAAGGTCCTCCTAGTTGTGGCCAAGGCCCTGTCTGCTGTGGCCTAAAATTCTGCTGCATAAACTCCGTCATCTGCTGTATTGCTTGGGCTATGGAGTCATCTCTTGATGTATTGTCCCGTGGCTCCTGAGTAGATTTCCTTGGTCTTCCCATTTTTCCTGCCACCACAACCTTTGACCCCCTTTAAGAAAACAAAAACAAAAACCAAAGACCAACACCACATAACAAGAAACAAAAAGAAACCAGCTTGCAAAAACATAACTAAATAAATAAAAACAAACAAACAAACTCAAACAAATAAAACAAATCAAATAACAACTTTACTTAACATAATTTTTAAAACACAACCAAAAAAAACATTCTGGTACTACCTACAGGACATGTGGTTTTACCCAGAGCCAAACCGCTCAGCATCCTCCTCCTCATCTTCGAACTCTGCACCAAAATCTACGGTACCAAAAAAGGTGCCGCATGTAAGTAAAATCCAAACACCACTAGATAAAAACATATAGAACTCAAACAATATGAATGAAAGAATGCAAATGCTCTAAATTCATAAAATCACAATATGCATGAAAGAATGCAAATGCTCCGGCAACGGATCGAGGCCAGAAATGGGTGGTTTAGGTCGGCAAGAGGTAGGGGAACAAGCTGTGAAGAGATGGTGGCCGGAGGTGGTGCGACGGCGCTAGAATCGGTGAAAAACCGTATGGCTTGGAGGAGCTCCTGGGGGCTAACGGTGGCTCGGATGGAGGTGAAACTTGGTGGGGATGTTCACTGGTGAGAGGGGAAGAAAACTGGGTGGGTGGTGTAGGCCACGCCACCGGCGAGCGGCGGTTTTGGGCTATGAAAGCAAACGGCGACAGGGGCAAAAATAGAGTAGGTGCAGTGACTTCCGGCAGCTCACAGTGGCTAACGGCTGGTCCGATGGCTCTGAAAATTGGTGGGGATGATCTCTGGTGGAAGGGGAAGAGAATGGTGGTGGTGGTGCACTAAACGGTGGCCGGACGGCGGAGAACTGGGCGGTCAAAGGGTCGGCGACGGGAAGGAGAAAAAGAAGCTGTTCGGCGTACGTGGGAGAGAAAGGAGAAGAAAGAAGAAGAAAAGAAAGAAAAAGAAAGAAAAATAAGGAAAAAGGAAAAAGAAAAAGGAAAAAAATGAAAAGAAAATGAAAAGGTGAGGGAAAAGAAATGAGGTCCGGTCCTCACTTTGGAAACCAAAACTGATCCCTCAAGAACGATTTTAAAAACTATAAAACAACTAAATAAATTAAACACCGCATTAAATAAATAAAAACCAATTAAAATACATTAATTTAAAATAAAAGAACTATTATATTAAATAAATTAAAAAGCTCCTTCAGTGAAAATACACGTAAAAACGGGTCATCACAGTATGGGTTGTAATTGGGCTATGATTATGCCCAAAGAATAACGCGGTTGTTGTAGCACAAATTTGGGGTGTCGATTCCACAGGGAGACAAATTAGAAGAATGCCGAAAGGAATAAAGAAACCAAAGAAAAATATTAAATGATTGATGGAGAATAAAAATTAAATTTAAATGCAAATTAAAGTGTAGCAAAGTTACTAATGAAAGAAGTACTCAAATTTGACAAACATACTTGACTCATTTTTTACGGGCATCGACTTCTTCATTTAGTTCCTGGGTTTTATTTTTACTACTGTGGCATTTAGCTTCATTTTCTTCTTGGATTTATTTAGAGTTTCTTTCTTTCAGTTCTGTTGTTTGATCTAGTAATTTATTTTTCCTTGACTTCGGCAACGACTACTCTTTAGTTCAAGTAAGTTAATTTTTGAGTTACTTTCCTCTTCAATTCCTGCACATTTCGGAGGTTTCTGTTTTGCACTCTAGGGTTTATGTAGTGATACCGCACGCAATATCACAATGATCTCAAGTGTCTGATTTGGCAATGTAGTTATCTTGCCTGTTATCCCATTTGTTTGGTCGTATTTCTTTAGGGATATTGAGTCTAAGAAAACCCATTTTTGAATGAGTCATTTCTTTTCTATTTTTTTTTTCATTAATTTAGAAAAAAAATAGCATTCTGTGAATTCACGAATCTTACCACCATCTTACCACAAAACTTAGATGAGTGCATTAAGGGTTCTGTGAATGCTTTAGTAAAAAATGATTATAGTAGGTTTGGTGAATTCACAAAGATGGCTATGAATCAAAATTGAATAGGGAGTAACTAAAAACGGTATAATAAACTTGATGAGTGACAAGGGTAGCTCGCTAAGCACCAAAGATGGTAACCTAAAATTACGAAATGAAACTATCCTGCAAACAAAAACAAAGAAAACAACGGCAAACAAAAAGGAAAATACGGAATTTAATCCCACCACTCATGCCTCAGTCAATTTAAGGAAAACCTCACTCTTCAACATAGATATAGAAAAGGCATTAATTGAGAATCTGGCTTTCCCGCAGCATGCTGAAGCATTCTGGGCGTATAAAGTTAATCATGTTTTACCACATGGGTAAAAAGCCACCAAACAATTCTTTAAAACATGCGGACAACAAGCCTTCGATGTGGACAATTTTGGACTTGGCACACAACACAGCTTCTTGTTGGAAAATGGACGCATGCTTATCTTCAAAGTGGGGACTTACTTGACTCTTCTTCTCTGAAAAGCAAATATGTAAATCAAAGAAATTATCTTCAAGTGGACCCCACGACCTTGACTCTTCAACCCAAACGGAAGCTACATCATTTTTAATTCTGAGTAGCCTGCATCAAAAGCAAATTGCAAAACACCTCATGGACCTTCTCCTTCATGTTTAGCCCCTTCACGTTATAGAAAGCACTTCAAGCAAGCCCTCTGCATCAAATGGAAAGCATGTTGCACTAAGCCAATCCCATGCTTCAGCCCCTGCTACTCACCACACCGTAGCAACACTCCAACGATCGAAAAAGAGCTTGGGAGGAGGAACACTACGAGCAACACTCCAATGTCTAACACCTTGAAGAGCAGCTTGACTTGGTGGAAGAAATTCAAGACGGGGCAAAACAAACTATGGCAGCATAAAAGAAGAAGGTGGAGCGCTACTTCAACCAAGGATGTGTCAGAGGTCATTCAAAGTTGGCGACCTCATGCTAAAGCAAATAGGAACAACCATGAGAGATGAAGGTAAACTTGGACTGCAATGGGAAGGCCTATACGTGGTAATCACTAACAATCACCTTGGGGTCTACTAGCTTCGAGACTCCCACGAGAACGAGCTATAGCACTCGTGGAACGCCGAGCACCTATGAATGTTCTACCAATAAAGGCTTCATGATATATATATATATATATATATATATTTGTGACCAACTTTGGTAATCACTGTGAACTTACTATTAATGAAAAGAATGTGAATATTTCATGTATTAGCGTCCAAAAATGATATTCTTGTCAATGTGTGACCTACATCGATAAGATCCATTGTGGCAAAGCACCTTCCCTACGATGTCAACGAGCGGGAGCGGCCCCAGCCAGGGTCTGCCAAAAAAAATTACATCCCCATGGGTCCAATCAGGGTCTGCCTGAACAAATTACCTCACCTTAACCATCCCGTAGGGTAGAGTGGGTCCAGCCTTGAGGTTGCTCGAGCATACCCTGTCCCGACACAATGAAGAGTGAATGTAGCACCAAGTGCAAATGTCCCCTTGGCCTTCCAATTATTACCTTCCTAGTAGGGCACCAAAGGGATAGGTGTAATGCCAAAACACTGCTTAATCCCTCCCACGGTGGACTGCGGGCCTGTCCTTAACGGCCTAACACACTTTGCCTTCCTTGTGGGTGTTGAGCAACATGAGCGGGGTCCATTTTGGGATTGCCCGAATAGATTACCTCCTCACAGGGTGCTAAAGGGAGAGATGAGCTAGAGGCCAACTCGACCCTCTTGGAGGGTAGTAGGTCTAGCCTTGAGGTTGTCCTAACATCACCCCTTTCCACCACGACGAAGAGTGGCTATGACACCAGCCCTTCCCTCACTTACCTTCCCTGAAGTATCAACAGTTGGGAACGGGTCCAGTCAGACATACTGCCCAAACAAACTACCTCCACGTGAGGGTTAACAAGTGGGACTAACCTCAGGCTAGACCAGCCCTGAAGCTGCACGAATAGATTACCCCATCTTGCCACAATGAAGAGTAATCACATAAGGCCATAAAACATCACAAACACCAAAGATCCTAAAAGAGATCCACTTTTTCATTAAACTTGTAGGAAGACCATTGTTAAGGATGTGTTTCAGGCCACCAACTGCATGGACATCTGTAAGAAATAAAAGGGCAGCACTCAGTGCCCGGTGGTACTCAAATGCTTAATTAAGATGAATGACACAGATGTGTTATCTAGCCTTCATTGTTTTGTACCTCTGTAAGACTTATTGGATCCATTATGGGTTATTGGGCATCCACTACGATGGACCTATAAGTACTAAATATGCATTCTAACTATCAACATGAAGAATGAGAAAAATAGGTTGCAAAATTGTAGAAGCTTTTCTAAGAAAAGGACTGATACCATTTCAATCCACAATAAAAATAAACAAATCATTGGGTTCCTAAAATTGTAGCTGTAGCCCTTACCCTTCTTCCGCCATTGAGAACGCAGAGTATCCATGACATGCTCGTTGATATGTTGTTTGGTGCGAGACTTGACCCAAGAGCCAGATCTGACCCAGTCTCGGCTTAGAACATTGGGGGGTTAGCATGGATTATTTGTTTACCTCTGGAAACCAATGCAAGCCCACATAATTGTTTTAATAAAATAAGAAAAAAATAAAGAGAAAGCAAGAGTGCATTGAGCTTGCATTTTCTCTCATGAATTGTTTCTCAGGAAGCTTATCAAGTTCTGCAAGTCGGCAAGGCTAGAGTATATTTTACACATAACAGCGAAAATCAACACATAACTTATAAGGAGAATGACATGAGCCCTCAAAACATCATAAACACCAAAGAACATAGAAAAGATCAGTTCTTTTTGAACAAACATGTAGAAACACCATTGTTAAAGACGTGTTTCACAGCACCAACTACTTGGACAATTGTAAGAAATAAAAGGATTGCACCGGCTGCCTGGTGGTTCTCAGATGCTTAAGTCTGATTAATGATCTTAGTTTGTATATAAGTAAGACTGAATTGAAATGACAGAGTTACCTCTATGTGTTCTTTATAAGGGTACTGTCGTGAAGATAATAAATACTGATGGATATAACGTTGAGGATTTTCCACATTAATTGGAGTTAACCTCTTCCTAATAACACGAAGGTATTATCTACCCTACATTGTTTTATGGCTCAATAAGACTAATCAGATCCATTATGGGTTCTTGGGCATTCACTACGATGGACCTATAACTACTAAATATCTTTTCCAACCATTGTTACAGACTTGTTTCACACCACCAAATGCACAGACATATGCAAGAAATAAAACGGTGGCGTCGAGTGCCTAGTTGTTCTCCGTTGCTTAAGTTAGATTAATGACCTTAGTTTGCATATAAGAATCACTGAATTGAAATGACAGAGTTACCTCTATCTGTTATTTATAAGGGTACCATCATGAAGATAATAAATACTGATGGATATAACATTGACGATTTTCCTCAGTAATTGGAGTTAACCTCTTCTGAATAACACAGAGGCATTATCTAGCCTACATTGTTGTAGGGCTGTATAAGACTAATCGGATCCATTATTCATTCTTAATCATTCACTACAATGGACCTATAAGTACTAAATATCTTTTCCAACCATCAACAACAAGAATGAGAAAAAGAGGTTGTAAAATAGAGTAAGCTTATCTAAGAGTAGTGTTGAAATGTTATCGACCTACAAAAAAAATGAACAAAGCGTTCGGTCCCTAAAAGTGTGGCTATATCCCGTACCCTTCTTCCACTATCGAGAATAGAGAGTTTATGTGAGATGATCGTTGACATCTTCTCTGATGCGAGACTTGACCCAACAGTCAAATCTGACCCAGTCTCGGCATGGAATATTGGAGGGTTAGGTTGGATTATTTAATGAACTTTGGAACGCAACGTAAGTCCACATAATTGTTCGAATAAAATAAGATAAAAATAAAGAGAAAGCGAGAGTGCATACGGCTCGCATTTTTGCTCAAGAATTTTTGCTCAAGAAGTTTAACAAGTTCCGCATGTGGATAGAGCTATAGCATATTTTTCTTGCAACTTTGGTATCAATTACTACATAACTCACCGGAGCAATCATGTGAGACCATAAAACATCTCAAGCTCCAAAGATCATAAAATAGATTGGTTCTTTTTTGTTAAACTTGTAAAACACCATTGTTACAGACTTGTTTCACACCACCAACTGCACAGACATCTACAAGAAATAAAACGTTGGCACCGAGCGCCTAGTGCTTCTCTATTGCTTAAGTAAGATTAATCATCTTAGTTTGCATATAAGAATGACTGAATTCAAATGACAGTGTTACCTCTATGTGTTATTTATTAGGGTACCGTCGAGAAGATAATAAATATTGATGGATATAATGTTAACAATTTTCAACATTAATTGCAGTTAGCCTCTTTTCTAATAACACGGAGGCATTATCTAGCCTACATTGTTTTGTAGCTCTATAAGACTAATCAAATCCATTATGGGTTCTTGGGCATTCACTACGACGGACCTATAAGTACTAAACATATTTTTCAACCGACAACATCAATAACGAGAAAAAGAGGTAGAAAAATAGAAGAAGCCTATCTAAGAGAAGCGTTGTAACGTTATCATCCAACAAAAAAAATAAACAAAATGTTGGGTTCCTAAAAGTGTAGCTATATCCTGTACCCTTCTTCCACCGTCGAGAGCGGAGAGTTTTTGTGAGATGCTTGTTGACATCTTCTCTGATGCGAGACCTGACGAAAGGCTCAGATTTGACCCAGTCTCGGCTTGGAATAATGGGGGGCTAGCATGGATTATTTATGGACCTCTGGAACCCAACGCAAGTCATCATTATTGTTTTAATAAAATAAGATAAAAATAAAGAGAAAGCGAGAGTGCATACAGCTCGCATTTTTGCTCAAGAAGCTTATCAAGTTCCACAAAAGGGTAGGGCTATAGTATATTTTTCTTGCAGCTTTGGTATCAATAACTACAGAACTCACCGGATCAATCACGCGAGCCCATAAACCATCTCAAGCTCTGAAGATCATAAAAAGATTGGTTCTTTTTATTTAAACTTGTAAAACACCATTGTTATGGAATTGTTTCACACCACCAACTGCACAGACATCTACAAGAAATCACACAGTGGCACTGAGTGCCCGGTGGTTCTCCGATGCTTAAGTCAGATTAATGATCTTAGTTTGTATATAAGAATGACTAAATTGAAATGATAGAGTTACCTCTATGTGTTATTTATAAGGGTACCGTCTTGAAGATAATAAATACTGATGGATATGACGTTGACGATTTTCCACATTGATTGCAGTTAACCTCTTCCAAATAACACGGAGGCATTATCTAGCCTACATTGTTTTGTAGCTCTATAAGACTAATCAGATCCATTATGGGTTCTTGGGCATTCACTAAGATGCATCTATAAGTACTAAATATCGTTTCCAACTATCAACATCAAGAATGAGAAAAAGAGGTTGCAAAATAGAAGAAGCTTATCTAAGAGAAGTGTAGAAATGTTATCGACCATAAAAAAAATAAACAAACTGTTGGGTTACTAAAAGTGTAGCTATATCCCGTACCCTTCTTCCACCGTCAAGAATGGAGAGTTTCTGTGACATGCTCCTTGACATCTTCTCTGATGCGAGACCTGACGAAAGAGTCAGATCTGACCCAGTCTAGGCTTGGAATATTGGGGGCTTAGCGTGGATTATTTATTGACCTTTGGAATCCAAACGCAAGTCCACATAATTTTCTTAATTAAATAAGATAAAAGTAAAGAGAAAGCGAGATTGCATACAGCTCACATTTTTGTTCAAGAAGCTTATGAAGTTCCACAAGTGGGTAGAGCTATAGTATATTTTTCTTGCAACTTTGGTATCAATAACTACAGAACTCACCGGAGCAATCACGCGAGACCATAAAACATCTCAAACTCCAAAGATCATAACAAAGATTGGTTCTTTTTCGTTAAACTTGTAAAACACCATTGTGAGGGACTTGTTTCACACCACCAACTGCACAAACATCTGCAAGAAATAACACAGTGGCACCGAGTGCCCGGTGGTTCTCCAATTCATTTGTCAGATTAATTATCTTAGTTTGTATATAAGAATGACTGAATTGAAATGACATAGTTACCTCTATGTCTTATTTATAAGAGTACCGTCGTGAAGATAATAAATACTGATGGATATAACGTTGACGATTTTCCACATTAATTGCAGTTAACCTCTTCCAAATAACACGAAGGGATTATCTAGCCTGCATTGTTTTCTGGCGCTATATGACTACTCAGATCCATTATGGGTTCTTGGAAATTCACTACGATGGACCTATAAGTGCTAAATATCTTTTCCAACCATCAACATCAAGAATGAGAAAAAGAGGTTGCAAAATAAAAGAAGCTTATCTAAAAGAAGCGTTGAAACGTTATTGACCAACAAAAAAAGTAAACAAAGCTTTGGGTTCCTAAAAGTGTAGCTATATCCCTTGCCCTTCTTCCAGCGTTGAGAACGAAGAGTTTCCGTGAGATACTTGCTGACATCTTCTCTGATGCGAGGCCTGACCCAAGAGTCAGATTTGACGCAGTCTGAGCTTGGAATATTGGGGGGTTAGCGTAGATTATTTATTGACCTTTGAAACCCAAAGCAAGTCGACATAATTGTTTAAATAAAATAGGATAAAAATAAAGAGAAAGCGAGAGTGCTTACTGCTCACATTTTCACCCAAGAAGCTTATCAAGTTCCACAAGTGGGCAGGGCTATAGTATATTTTTCTTGTATGAATAATTAAAGAACTCACCGTAGCAATCACGTGAGGCAATAAAGCATCTCAAGCTCCAAACATCATTAAAAAGATTGGTTCTTTTTTGTTAAACTTGTAAAACACCATTGTTATGGACTTGTTTCACAGCACCAACTGCACAGACATCTTCAAGAAATAACACTGTGGCACCTAGTGCCTGGTGGTTCTCTGATGCTTAAGTTAGATGAATGATCCTAGTGCGTATATAAGAATGACTAAATTGAAATGAAAGAGTTTCCTCTCTGTGTTACTTATAAGGGTACCGTCGTGAAGATAACAAATACTGATGGATATAACGTTGAAGATTTTCCACATTCATTGCAGTTAACCTCTTCCAAATAACACGGAGGCATTATCTAGCCTACATTGTTTTGTAGCTCTATAAGACTAATCAGATCCATTATGGGTTTTTGGGCATTAACTATGATGCATCTATAAGTACTAAATATCATTTCCAACTATCATTATCAAGAATGAGAAAAAGAGGTTGCAAAATAGAAGAAGCTTATCTAAGGGAAGTGTAGAAATGTTATCGACCATAAAAAAAAAAAAAAACAAACTGTTGGGTTCCTAAAAGTGTAGCTATATCCCGTACCCTTCTTCCACCGTCAAGAATGAAGAGTTTCTGTGAGATGCTCATTGACATATTCTCTGATGCGAGACCTGACGAAAGAGTCAGATCTGACCGAGTCTCGGCTTGGAATGTTGCGGGGTTAGCGTGGATTATTTATTGACCTTTGGAACCCAAATGCAAGTCCACATAATTTTCTTAATTAAATAAGATAAAAGTAAAGAGAAAGCGAGATTGCATACAGCTCACATTTTTGTTCAAGAAGCTTATCAAGTTCCACAAGTGGGTAGGGCTATAGTATATTTTTCTTGCAACTTTGGTATCAATAACTACAGAACTCACCGGAGCAATCACGCGAGACCATAAAACATCTCAAACTCCAAAGATCATAAAAAAGATTGGTTCTTTTTCGTTAAACTTGTAAAACACCATTGTGAGGGACTTGTTTCACACCACGAACTGCACAGACATCTGCAAGAAATAACACAGTGGCACCGAGTGCCCGGTGGTTCTCCAATGCGTATGTCAGATTAATTAACTTAGTTTGTATATAAGAATGACTGAATTGAAATGACATAGTTACCTCTATGTCTTATTTATAAGAGTACCATCGTGAAGATAATAAATATTGATGGATATAACGTTTACAATTTTCCACATTAATTGTTGTTAACCACTTCCAAATAACACGGAGGCATTATCTAGCCTACATTGTTTCGTGGCTCTATAAGACTAATCAGATCCATTATGGGTTCTTTGGCATTCATTATGATGGACCTATAAGTACTAAATAACCTTTCGAACCATCAACATCAAGAATGAGAACAACAAGTTGCAAAATAGAATAAGCTTATCTAAGAGAAGAGTTGAAAAGTTATCGTCCAACAAAAAACATGAAGAAAGCGTTGGGTTCCTAAAAGTGTACCTATATCCCATACCCATCTTCCAGCGTTGAGAACGAAGAGTTTCAGTGAGATACTTGTTGACATGTTCTCTGATGCGAGGCCTGACCCAAGAGTCAGATTTGACCCAGTCTCAACTTGGAATATTGGGGGGTTAGCATAGATTATTTACTGACCTTTGAAACCGAAAGCAAGTCGACATAATTGTTTAAATAAAATAAGATAAAAATAAAGAGAAAGCGAGAGTGCTTACTGCTCACATTTTCACCCAAGAAGCTTATCAAGTTCCACAAGTGGGCAGGGCTATAGTATATTTTTCTTGTATGAATAATTACAGAACTCACCGGAGCAATCACGTGAGGCAATAAAGCATCTCAAGCTCCAAGCATCATTAAAAAGATTGGTTCGTTTTTGTTAAACTTGTAAAACACCATTGTTACGGACTTGTTTCACAGCACCAACTGCACAGACATCTGCAAGAAATAACACAGTGGCACCGAGTGCCCGGTGGTTCTCCAATGCATATGTCAGATTAATTAACTTAGTTTGTATATAAGAATGACTGAATTGAAATGACATAGTTACCTCTATGTCTTATTTATAAGAGTACCATCGTGAAGATAATAAATATTGATGGATATAACGTTTACAATTTTCCACATTAATTGTTGTTAACCACTTCCAAATAACACGGAGGCATTATCTAGCCTACATTGTTTCGTGGCTCTATAAGACTAATCAGATCCATTATGGGTTCTTTGGCATTCATTACGATGGACCTATAAGTGCTAAATATCTTTTCCAACCATGAAGATCAAGAATGAGAAAAAGAGGTTGCGAAATAGAAGAAGCTTATTTAAAAGAGCGTTGAAACGTTATTGACCAACAAAGCGTTGGGTTGCTAAAAGTGTAGCGATATCCCCTGCCCTTCTTCCAGCATCGAGAACGAAGAGTTTCAGTGAGATACTTGTTGACATGTTCTCTGATGCGAGGCCTGACCCAAGAGTCAGATTTGACCCAGTCTCAACTTGGAATATTGGGGGGTTAGCATAGATTATTTACTGACCTTTGAAACCGAAAGCAAGTCGACATAATTGTTTAAATAAAATAAGATAAAAATAAAGAGAAAGCGAGAGTGCTTACTGCTCACATTTTCACCCAAGAAGCTTATCAAGTTCCACAAGTGGGCAGGGCTATAGTATATTTTTCTTGTATGAATAATTACAGAACTCACCGGAGCAATCACGTGAGGCAATAAAGCATCTCAAGCTCCAAACATCATTAAAAAGATTGGTTCTTTTTTGTTAAACTTGTAAAACACCATTGTTACGGACTTGTTTCACAACACCAACTGCAAAGACATCTTCAAGAAATAACACTGTGGGACCTAGTGCCTGGTGGTTCTCTGATGCTTAAGTCAGATTAATGATCCTAGTGCGTATATAAGAATGACTAAATTGAAATGACAGAGTTTCCTCTATGTGTTACTTATAAGGGTACTGTCGTGAAGATAATAAATACTGATGGATATAACGTTGACGATTTTCCACATTCATTGCAGTTAACCTCTTCCAAATAACACGGAGGCATTATCTAGCCTACATTGTTTTGTAGCTCTATAAGACTAATCAGATCCATTATGGGTTCTTGGGCATTAACTATGATGCATCTATAAGTACTAAATATCGTTTCCAACTATCATTATCACGAATGAGAAAAAGAGGTTGCAAAATAGAAGAAGCTTATCTAAGGGAAGTGTAGAAATGTTATCGACCATAAAAAAAAATAAACAAACTGTTGGGTTCCTAAAAGTGTAGCTATATCCCGTACCCGTCTTCCACCGTCAAGAATTGAGAGTTTCTGTGAGATGCTCATTGACATCTTCTCTGATGCGAGACCTGACAAAAGAGTCAGATCTGACCCAGTCTCGGCTTGGAATATTGCGGGGTTGGCGTGTATTATTTATTGACCTTTGGAACCCAACGCAAGTCCGCATAATTTTCTTAATTAAATAAGATAAAAGTAAAGAGAAGGTGAGATTCCATACAGCTCACATTTTTGCTCAAGTAGCTTATGAAGTTCCACAAGTGGGTAGGGCTATAGTATATTTTTCTTGCAACTTTGGTATCAATAACTACAGAACTCACCGGAGCAATCACGCGAGCCCATAAAACATCTGAACCTCCAAAGATCATAAAAAAGATTGGTTCTTTTTCGTTAAACCTGTAAAACACCATTGTTAGGGACTTGTTTCACACCACCAACTGCACAGACATTGGCAAGAAATAACACAGGGGCACCGAGTGCCCGGTGGTTCTCCATTGCATATGTCAGATTAATTATCTTAGTTTGTATATAAGAATGACTGAATTGAAATGACATAGTTACCTCTATGTGTTATTTATAAGAGTACCGTCGTGAAGATAATAAATACTGATGGATATGACGTTGATGATTTTCCACATTAATTGCAGTTAACCTCTTCCAAATAACACGAAGGGATTGGCCAGCCTACATTGTTTTGT
Organism: Carya illinoinensis; assembly: GCF_018687715.1. NCBI lineage: Eukaryota > Viridiplantae > Streptophyta > Magnoliopsida > Fagales > Juglandaceae > Carya > Carya illinoinensis. Next base: position 14,243,648 of record NC_056766.1, on the reverse strand, counting down.
GGCTCTATATGACTACTCAGATCCATTATGGGTTCTTGGGCATTCACTACGATGGACCTATAAGTGCTAAATATCTTTTCCAACCATCAAGATCAAGAATGAGAAAAAGAGGCTGCAAAATAGAAGAAGCTTACTTAAAAGAGCGTTGAAACGTTATTGACCAACGAAGCGTTGGGTTCCTAAAAGTGTAGTGATATCCCCTGCACTTCTTCCAGCATCGAGAACGGTGAGTTTCCGTGAGATGCTTGTTGACATCTTCTCTAATGCGAGACCTAACCCCAGAGTCAGATCTGTCCTAGTCTCAGCTTGGAATATTGGGGGGTTAGCGTAGATTATTTATTGACCTTTGAAACCCAAAGCAAGTCGACATAATTGTTTAAATAAAATAAGATAAAAATAAAGAGAAACCGAGAGTGCTTACTGCTCACATTTTCACCCAAGAAGCTTATGAAGTTCCACAAGTGGGCAGGGCTATAGTATATTTTTCGTGTATGAATAATTACAGAACTCACCGGAGCAATCACGTGAGGGAATAAAGCATCTCAAACTCCAAACATCATTAAAAAGATTGGTTCTTTTTTGTTAAAGTTGTAAAACACCATTGTTACGGACTTGTTTCACAGCACCAACTGCACAGACATCTTCAAGAAATAACACTGTGGCACCGAGTGCCTGGTGGTTCTCTGATGCTTAAGTCAGATTAATGATCCTAGTGCGTATATAAGAATGACTAAATTGAAATGACAGAGTTTCCTCTCTGTGTTACTAATAAGGGTACCGTCGTGAAGATAATAAATACTGATGGATATAACGTTGACGATTTTCCACATTCATTGCAGTTAACATCTTCCAAATAACACGGAGGCATTATCTAGCCTACATTGTTTTGTAGCTCTATAAGACTAATAAGATCCATTATGGGTTCTTGGGCATTAACTATGATGCATCTATAAGTACTAAATATCGTTTCCAACTATCATTCTCAAGAATGAGAAAAAGAGGTTCCAAATTAGAAGAAGCTTATCTAAGGGAAGTGTAGAAATGTTATCGACCATAAGAAAACTAAACAAACTGTTGGGTTCCTAAAAGTGTAGCTATATCCCGTACCCTTCTTCCACCGTCAAGAATGGAGAGTTTCTGTGAGATGCTCATTGACATCTTCTCTGATGCGAGACCTGACGAAAGAGTCAGATCTGTCCGAGTCTCGGCTTGGAATATTGCGGGGTTAGCGTGGATTATTTATTGACCATTGGAACCCAAACGCAAGTCCACATAATTTTCTTAATTAAATAAGATAAAAGTAAAGAGAAAGCGAGATTGCATACAGCTCACATTTTTGTTCAAGAAGCTTGTCAAGTTCCACAAGTGGGTAGGGCTATAGTATATTTTTCTTGCAACTTTGGTATCAATAACTACAGAACTCATCGGAGCAATCACGCGAGACCATAAAACATCTCAAACTCCAAAGATCATAAAAAAGATTGGTTCTTTTTCGTTAAACTTGTAAAACACCATTGTGAGGGACTTGTTTCACACCACGAACTGCACAGACATCTGCAAGAAATAACACAGTGGCACCGAGTGCCCGGTGGTTCTCCAATGCATATGTCAGATTAATTATCTTAGTTTGTATATAAGAATAACTGAATTGAAATGACATAGTTACCTCTATGTCTTATTTATAAGAGTACCGTCGTGAAGATAATAAATACTGATGGATATAATGTTTACAATTTCCCACATTAATTGTTGTTAACCTCTTCCAAATAACACAGAGGCATTATCTAGCCTACATTGTTTCGTGGCTCTATAAGACTAATCAGATCCATTATGGGTTCTTTGGCATTCATTATGATGGACCTATAAGTACTAAATAACCTTTCGAATCATCAACATCAAGAATGAGAACAACAAGTTGCAAAATAGAATAAGCTTATCTAAGAGAAGAGTTGAAAAGTTATCGTCCGACAAAAAACATAAAGAAAGCGTTGGGTTCCTAAAAGTGTACCTATATCCCATACCCTTCTTCCACCGTCGACAATGGAGAGTTTCCGTGAGATGCTCGTTGACATCTTCCCTGATGCGAGACCTGACCCAAGAGTCAGATCAGACCCAGTCTCGACTAGGAATATTGGGGGCTTAGCGTGAATTATTTATTGACCTTTGGAACCCAATGCAAGTCCACATAATTGTTTATGTAAAATAAGATAAAAATAAAGAGAAAGTGACAGTGCATACAGCTCACATTTTTTCTAAAGAGGCGTATCAAGTTCCGCGAGTGGGTTGGGCTATAGTTTATTTTTCTTGCAACTTTGGTATCAATAACTACAGAACTTAGTGAAGCAGTCACGTGAGGCCATAAAGCATCTCAAGCTCCAACAATCATAAAAAAGATTGGTTCTTTTTCGTTAGACTTGTAACACACCACTGTTATGCACTTGTCTCACACCACCTACCGCACAAACATCTGCAAGAAGTAAAATGGTGGCACCGAGTGCCCGGTGGCTGTCCGATGCTTAAGTCAGACTAATGATCTTAGTTTGTATATAAGAATGACTGAATTGAAATGACAGTGTTACCTCTAAGTGTTATTTATAAGGGTACCGTTGTGAAGATAATAAATACTAATGGATATAACGTTCACGATTTTGCACATTAATTGCAGTTAACCTCTTCCAAATAACACGGAGGCATTATCTAGCCTAAATTGTTTTGTGGCTCTATAAGACTAATCAGATCCATTTTGGGTTCTTGGGCATTCATTATGATGGACCTATAAGTACTAAATATCTTTTCGAACCATCAACATCAAGAATGAGAAAAAGAGGTTGCAATATAGAATAAGCTCATGTAAGAGAAGAGTTGAAACGTTATTGTCCAACAAAAAACAGAAACAAAGCGTTGGGTTCCTAAAAGTGTAGATATATCCCATACCCTTCTTCCACCGTCGAGAACGGAGAGTTTCCGTGATATGCTCGTTGACATCTTCTCTGATGCGAGACCTGACGCAAGTGTCAGATCTAACCCAGTCTCGGCTTGGAATATTGGGGGGTTAGCGTGAATTATTCATTGACCTTTGGAACCTAATGCAAGTCCACATAATTGTTTAAATAAAATAAGACAAAAATAAAGAGAAAGCGAGAGTGCATACAGCTCACATTTTTGCTAAAGAAGCTTATGAAGTTGCGCAAATGGGTAGGGCTATAGTTTATTTTTCTTGCAACTTTGGTATCAATAACCACACAGCTCAGTGAAGCAACCATGTGAGGCCACAAAGCATCTCAAGCTCCAAAGATCATAAGAAAGATTGGTTATTTTTTGTTAGACCTGTAACACACACTTGTTTCACACCACCTACCGCACAGACATCTACAAGAAATAAAATGGTGGCACCGATCGCCTGGTGGCTCTCCAATGCTTAAGTCAGACTAATGATCTTAGTTTGTATATAAGAATAACTGAATTAAAATGACTGAGTTACCTCTTTGTGTTACTTATAAGGGTACCGTCGTGAAGACAATAAATACTGACGGATATAACGTTCACAATTTTCCACATTAATTGCAGTTAACCTCTTCCATATTACACAGAGGTACTATCAAGCCTACATTGGTTTGTGGCTCTATAAGACTAATAAGATCCATTATGGGTTCTTGGGCATTCATTACGATGGACCTATAAGTACTAAATATCTTTTCAAACCATAAACATCAAGAACGAGAACAACAAGCTGCAAAATAGAAGTAGCTTATCAAAGAGAAGAGTTGAAACGTTATCGTCCATCAAAAAACATAAACAAAGCGCTGGGTTCCTAAAAGTGTAGCTATATCCCATTCCCTTCTTCCACCGTCGAGAACGGAGAGTTTCCATGAGATGCTCGTTGACATCTTCTCTGATGCGAGACCTGACCCAAGAGTCAGATCTGACCCAGTCTCGGCTCGGAATATTGGGGGGTTAGCGTGAATTATTTATTGACCTTTGGAACCCAACGCAAGTCCACATAATTTTTTTAATAAAATAAGATCAAAATAAAGAGGAAGCGAGAGTGCATACAGGTCACATTTTTGCTGAAGAAGCTTATCAAGTTCCGTAAGTGGGTAGGGCTATAGTATATATTTCTTAGAACTTTGGTATCAATAACTACAGAACTCACTAGAGCAATCAGGTGAGGCCATAAAGAATCTCAAGCTCCAAAGATCATAAAAAAGATTGGTTCTTTTTCGTTAGACTTGTAACACACCATTGTTACGCACTTGTTTCACACCACCTACTGCACAGACATCTGCAAGTAATAAAATGGTGGCGCCGAGTGCCCGATGGCTCTCCGATGCTTAAGTCAGATCAATGATCTTAGTTTAAATATAAGAATGACTGACTTAAAATGACAGACTTACCTCCATGTGTTATTTATAAGGGTACCGTTGTGAAGATAATAAATGCTGATGGATATAAAGTTCACGATTTTCCACTTTAATTACAGTTAACCTCTTCCAAATAACACAGATGCACAATCTAGCCTACATTGTTTTGTGGCTCTATAAGACTAATAAGATCCATTATGGGTTCTTGGGCATTCATTACGGTGGACCTATAAGTACTAAATATCTTTTCGAACCATGAACATCAAGAATGAGAACAACAAGTTGCAAAATAGAAGAAGCTTATCAAACAGAAGAGTTGAAACGTTATCGTCCAACAAAAAACATAAACAAACCATTGGGTTACTAAAAGTGTAGCTATATCCCATAGCCTTCTTCCACCGTCGAGAACAGAGAGTTTCCGTGAGATGCTCGTTGACATCTTCTCTAATGCGAGACTTGACCCAAGAGTCAGATCTGACCCAGTCTCGGCGTGGAATATTGGGGGCTTAGCGTGAATTATTTATTGACCTTTGGAACCCAACTCAAGTCCACATAATTTTTTTAATAAAATAAGATCAAAATAAAGAGAAAGTGAGAGTGCGTACAGCTCACATTTTTGCTGAAGAAGCTTATCAAGTTCCGTAAGTGGGTAGGGCTATAGTATATATTTCTTAGAACTTTGGTATCAATAACTACAGAACTCACTGGAGCAATCAGGTGAGGCCATAGAGAATCTCAAGCTCCAAAGATCATAAAAAAGATTGGTTCTTTTTCGTTAGACTTGTAACACACCATTGTTACGCACTTGTTTCACACCACCCACTGCACAGACATCTGCAAGAAATAAAACGGTGGCGCCGAGTGCCCGGTGGCTCTCCGATGCTTAAGTCAGATCAATGATCTTAGTTTGTATATAAGAATGACTGACTTAAAATGATAGAGTTACCTCCATGTGTTATTTATAAGGGTACCGTTGTGAAGATAATAAATGCTAATGGATATAACGTTCACGATTTTCCACTTTAATTGCAGTTAACCTCTTCCAAAATAACACAGAGGCACTATCAGGCCTACATTGTTTTGTGGCTCTATAAGACTAATAAGATCCATTATGGGTTCTTGGGCATTCATTACGATGGACCTATAAGTACTAAATATCTTTTCGAACCATGAACATGAAGAACGAGAACAACAAGTTGCAAAATAGAAGAAGCTTATCAAAGAGAAGAGTTGAAACATTATCGTCCATCAAAAAACATAAACAAAGCACTGGGTTCCTAAAAGTATAGCTATATCCCATAGCCTTCTTCCACCGTCGAGAACGGAGAGTTTCCGTGAGATGCTCGTTGACATCTTCTCTGATCCGAGACCTGACCCAAGAGTCGGATCTGACCCAGTCTCGGCTTGGAATATTGGGGGGTTAGCGTGAATTATTTATTGACCTTTGGAACCCAACGCAAGTCCACATAATTTTTTTAATAAAATAAGATCAAAATAAAGAGAAAGTAAGAGTGCATACAGCTCACATTTTTGCTGAAGAAGCTTATCAAGTTCCGTAAGTGGGTAGGGCTATAGTATATATTTCTTAGAACTTTGGTATCAATAACTACAGAACTCACTGGAGCAATCACGTGAGGCCATAAAGAATCTCAAGCTCCAAAGATCATAAAAAAGATTGGTTCTTTTTCGTTAGACTTGTAACACACCATTGTTACGCACTTGTTTCACACCACCCACCGCACAGACATCTGCAAGAAATAAAACGGTGGCGCCGAGTGCCCGGTGGCTCTCCGATGCTTAAGTCACACCAATCATCTTAGTTTATATATAAGAATGACTGACTTAAAATGACAGAGTTACCTCCATGTGTTATTTATAACGGTACCTTTGTGAAGATAGTAAATGTTGATGGATATAACGTTCACAATTTTCCAGTTTAATTACAGTTAACCTCTTCCAAATAACACAGAGGCCGTATCTAGCCTACATTGTTTTGTGGCTCTATAAGACTAATAGGATCCATTATGGGTTCTTGGGCATTCATTACGATGGGCCTATAAGTACTAAATATCTTTTCGAACCATGAACATCAAGAATGAGAACAACAAGTTGCAAAATAGAAGAAGCTTATCAAAGAGAAGAGTTGAAACGTTATCGTCCAACAAAAAACATAAACAAACCGTTGGGTTCCTAAAAGTGTAGCTATATCCCATAGCCTTCTTCCACCGTCGAGAATTGAGAGTTTACGTGAGATGCTTGTTGACATCTTCTCTGATGCGAGACTTGACCCAAGAGTCAGATCTGACCTTGTCTCGGCTTGGAATATTGGGGGCTTAGCGTGAATTATTTATTGACCTTTGGAACCCAACGCAAGTCCACATAATTTTTTTTAAAAAATAAGCTCAAAATAAAGAGAAAGTGAGTGTGCATACAGCTCACATTTTTGCTGAAGAAGATTATCATGTTCCGTAAGTGGGTAGGGCTATAGTATATATTTCTTAGAAGTTTGGTATCAATAACTACAGAACTAACTGGAGCAATCACGTGAGGCCATAAAGAATCGCAAGCTCCAAAGATCATAAAAAAGATTGGTTCTTTTTCGTTAGACTTGTAACGCACCATTGTTACGCACTTGTTTCACACCACCCACCGCACAGACATCTGCAAGAAATAAAACGGTGGCGCCGAGTGCCCGGTGGCTCTCCGATGCTTAAGTCAGATCAATGATCTTAGTTTATATATAAGAATGACTGACTTAAAATGAGAGAGTTACCTCCATGTGTTATTTATAACGGTACCGTTGTGAAGATAATAAATGCTGATGGATATAACGTTGACAATTTTCCACTTTAATTACAGTTAACCTCTTCCAAATAACACAGAGGCACTATCTAGCCTACATTGTTTTGTGGCTCTATAAGACTAATAAGATCCATTATGGGTTCTTGGGCATTCATTACGATGGACCTATAAGTACTAAATATCTTTTCGAACCATGAACATCAAGAATGAGAACAACAAGTTGCAAAATAGAAGAAGCTTATCAAAGAGAAGAGTTGAAACGTTATCGTCCAACAAAAAACATAAACAAACCGTTGGGTTCCTAAAAGTGTAGCTATATCCCATAGCCTTCTTCCACCGTCGAGAATTGAGAGTTTCCATGAGATGCTCGTTGACATCTTCTCTGATGCGAGACCTGACCCAAAAGTCAGATCTGACCCAGTCTCGGCTTGGAATATTGGGGGCTTAGCGTGAATTATTTATTGACCTTTGGAACCCAACGCAAGTCCACATAATTTTTTTAATAAAATAAGGTCAAAATAAAGAGAAAGTGAGAGTGCATACAGCTCACATTTTTGCTGAAGAAGCTTATCAAGTTCCGTAAGCGGGTAGGGCTATAGTATATATTTCTTAGAACTTTGGTATCAATAACTACAGAACTCACTGGAGCTATCACGTGAGGCCATAAAGAATCTCAAGCTCCAAAGATCATAAAAAAGATTGGTTCTTTTTCGTTAGACTTGTAACACACCATTGTTACGCACTTGTTTCACACCACCTACCGTACAGACATCTGCAAGAAATAAAACGGTGGCACCGAGTGCCTGGTGGCTCTCCGATGCTTAAGTCAGATCAATGATCTTAGTTTATATATAAGAATGACTGACTTAAAATGAGAGAGTTACCTCCATGTGTTATTTATAACGATACCTTTGTGAAGATAATAAATGCTGATGGATATAACGTTCACAATTTTCCAATTTAATTACAGTTAACCTCTTCCAAATAACATAGAGGCCGTATCTAGCCTACATTGTTTTGTGGCTCTATAAGACTAATAAGATCCATTATGGGTTCTTGGGCATTCATTACGATGGACCTACAAGTACTAAATATCTTTTCGAACCATGAACATCAAGAATGAGAACAACAAGTTGCAAAATAGAAGAAGCTTATCAAAGGGAAGAGTTGAAACGTTATCGTCCAACAAAAAACATAAACAAACCGTTGGGCTCCTAAAAGTGTAGCTATATCCCATAGCCTTCTTCCACCGTCGAGAATTGAGAGTTTACGTGAGATGCTTGTTGACATCTTCTCTGATGCGAGACCTGACCCAAAAGTCAGATCTGACCCAGTCTCGGCCCGGAATATTGGGGGCTTAGCGTGAATTATTTATTGACCTTTGGAACCCAATCCAGGTCCACATAATTTTTTTAATCAAATAAGATCAAAATAAAGAGAAAGCGAGAGTGCATACCGCTCACATTTTTGCTCAAGAAGCTTATCAAGTTCCACAAGTGGGTAGCATATAGTTTATTTTTCTTGCAACTTTCGTATCAATAACTACAGAACTCACAGAAGCAATCACGTGAGGCCATAAATCATCTCAAGCTCCAACGATCATAAAAAAGATCGGTTCCTTTTCGTTAGACTTGTAACACACCATTGTTACGCACTTGTTTCACACCACCCACCGCACAGACATCTGCAAGAAATAAAACGGTGGCGCCGAGTGGCCGGTGGCTCTCCGATGCTTAAGTCAGATCAATGATCTTAGTTTGTATATAAGAATGACTAACTTAAAATGATAGAGTTACCTCCATTTGTTATTTATAAGGGTACCGTTGTGTAGATAATAAATGCTAATGGATATAACGTTCACGATTTTCCACTTTAATTGCAGTTAACCTCTTCCAAATAACACAGAGGCACTATCAAGCCTACATTATTTTGTGGCTCTATAAGACTAATAAGATCCATTATGGGTTCTTGGGCATTCATTACGATGGACCTATAAGTACTAAATATCTTTTCGAACCATGAACATGAAGAACGAGAACAACAAGTTGCAACATAGAAGAAGCTTCATAGAGAGAAGAGTTGAAACGTTATTGTCCATCAAAAAACATAAACAAAGCGCTGGGTTCCTAAAAGTGTAGCTATCTCCCATACCCTTATTCCAAGCCGAGACTGGGTCAGATCTGACTCTCGTAAATTATTTATTGACCTTTGGAACCCAACGCAAGTCCACATAATTTTTTTAATAAAATAAGATCAAAATAAAGAGAAGTGAGAGTGCATACAGCTCACATTTTTGCTGAAGAAGCTTATCAAGTTCCGTAAGTGGGTAGGGCTATAGTATATATTTCTTAGAACTTTGGTATCAATAACTACAGAACTCACTGGAGCAATCACGTGAGGCCATAAAGAATCTCAAGCTCCGAAGATCATAAAAAAGATTGGTTCTTTTTCTTTAGACTTGTAACACACCATTGTTTTGCACTTGTTTCACACCACCTACCGCACAGACATCTGCAAGAAATAAAACGTTGGCGCCCAGTGCCCGGTGGCTCTCCGATGCTTAAGTCAGATCAATGATCTTAGTTTATATATAAGAATGACTGACTTAAAATGAGAGAGTTACCTCCATGTGTTATTTATAAGGGTACCGTTGTGAAGATAATAAATGCTGATGGATATAACGTTCACAATTTTCCACTTTAATTACAGTTAACCTCTTCCAAATAACACAGAGGCACTATCTAGCCTACATTGTTTTGTGGCTCAAAAAGACTAATAAGATCCATTATGGGTTCTTGGGCATTCATTACGATGGACCAATAAGTACTAAATATCTTTTCGAACCATGAACATCAAGAATGAGAACAACAAGTTGCAAAATAGAAGAAGCTTATCAAAGAGAAGAGTTGAAACGTTATCGTCCAAGAAAAAACATAAACAAATCGTTGGGTTCCTAAAAGTGTAGCTATATCCCATAGCCTTCTTCCACCGTCGAGAACAGAGAGTTTCCGTGAGATGCTCGTTGACATCTTCTCTGATGCGAGACTTGACCCAAGAGTCAAATCTGACCCAGTCTCGGCTTGGAATATTGGGGGCTTAGCGTGAATTATTTATTGACCTTTGGAACCCAACGCAAGTCCACATAATTTTTCTAATAAAATAAGATCCAAATAAAGAGAAAGTGAGAGTGCATACAACTCACATTTTTGCTGAAGAAGCTTATCAATTTCCGTAAGTGGGTAGGGCTATAGTATATATTTCTTAGAACTTTGGTATCAATAACTACAGAACTCACTGGAGCAATCACGTGAGGCCATAAAGAATCTCAAGCTCCAAAGATCATAAAAAAGATTGGTTCTTTTTCGTTAGACTTGTAAGACACCATTGTTACGCACTTGTTTCACACCACCCACCGCACAGACATCTGCAAGAAATAAAATGGTGGCGGCGAGTGCCCGGTGGCTCTCCGATGCTTAAGTCAGATCAATGATCTTAGTTTGTATATAAGAATGACTGACTTAAAATGATAGAGTTACCTCCATGTGTTATTTATAAGGGTACCGTTGTGAAGATAATAAATGCTGATGGATATAACGTTCACAATTTTCCACTTTAATTACAGTTAACCTCTTCCAAATAACACAGAGGCACTATCAAGCCTACATTGTTTTGTGGCTCTATGAGACTAATAAGATCCATTATGGGTTCTTGGGCATTCATTACGATGGACCTATAAGTACTAAATATCTTTTCGAACCATGAACATGAAGAACGAGAACAACAAGTTGCAAAATAGAAGAAGCTTATCAAAGAGAAGAGTTGAAACGTTATCGTCCATCAAAAAACATAAACAAAGCGCTGGGTTCCTAAAAGTGTAGCTATATCCCATACCCTTCTTCCACCGTCGAGAACGGAGAGTTTCCGTGAGATGCTCGTTGACATCTTCTCTGATGCGAGACCTGACCCAAGAGTCAGATCTGACCCAGTCTCGGCTTGGAATATTGGGGGTTAGCGTGAATTATTTATTGACCTTTGGAACCCAACGCAAGTCCACATAATTTTTTTAATAAAATAAGATCAAAATAAAGAGAAAGTGAGAGTGCATACAACTCACATTTTTGCTGAAGAAGCTTATCAAGTTCTGTATGTGGATAGGGCTATAGTATATATTTCTTAGAACTTTGGTATCAATAACTACAGAACTCACTGGAGCAATCACGTGAGGCCATAAAGAATCTCAAGCTCCAAAGATCATAAAAAAGGTTGGTTCTTTTTCGTTAGACTTGTAACACACCATTGTTACGCACTTGTTTCACACCACCTACCGCACAGACATCTGCAAGAAATAAAACGGTGGCACCGATCGCCCGGTGGCTCTCCGATGCTTAAGTCAGATTAATGATCTTAGTTTGGATATAAGAATGACTGAATTAAAACGACAGAGTTACCTCTATGTGTTATTTGTAAGGGTACCGTCGTGAAGATAATAAATACTGATGCATATAACGTTCACGATTTTCCACATTAATTGCTGTTAACCTCTTCCAAATAACACGGAGGCATTATCTAGCCTACATTGTTTCGTGGCTCTATAAGACTAATCAGATCCATTATGGGTTCTTTGAAATTCATTATGATGGACCTATAAGTACTAAATATCTTTCCGAACCATCAACATCAAGAATGAGAACAAGAAGTTGCAAAATAGAAGAAGCTTATCAAAGAGAAGAGTTGAAACGTTATCGTCCAACAAAAACCATAAACAAAGCGTTGGGTTTCTAAAAGTGTAACTATATCCCATACCCTTCTTCCACCGTCGAGAACGGAGTGTTTCCGTGAGATGCTCATTGACATCTTCTCTGATGCGAGACCTGACCCAAGAGTCAGATCTGACCCAGTCTCGGCCTGGAATATTGGGGGGTTAGCGTGAATTATTTATTGACCTTTGGAACCCAACGCAAGTCCACATAATTATGTTAATAAATTATGATAAAAATAAAGAGAAAGTGACCGTGCATACAACTCACGTTTTAGCTCAAGAAGCTTATCAAGTTCTGCAAGTGGGTAGGGCTATAGTATATTTTTCTTGCAACTTTGGTATCAATAACTACAGAACTCACCGGAGTAGTCACGTGAGGCCAGAAAACATCTCAAGCTCCAAAGATCATAAAAAAGATTGGTTCTTTTTCTTTAAACTTGTAAAACACCTTTGTTACGGACTTGTTTCAGACCACCAACTGCACGGACATCTGCAAGAAAGAAAACGATGGCACCGAGTGCCCCATGGTTCTCCCATGCTTAAGTCAGCTTAGTGATCTTGGTTTGTATATAAGAATGGCTGAATTGAAGTGACAGAGTTTTTTTTTTTTTTTTTTTTTTTAAGAGAAGAGCGGAAAGTCACATGTCCAAGAGTGACCCCCTCCCATATTTATTCAAAACCCTCACTTTTGGCGGAGGAATACCGTGGAAACAGAAAACAAAACCCAAGAAATAACCAATAGAAACCAGACCTAACATCTTAAAGAAGGGAGGCCTAAACTATCCAAACGGATCAACCCTCGCAAAAACCGAGGCATATTACAATGAGTATAGAACACCAACTCCTCCCCTGAAGCCCCAGATTTGGCTAACCAATCCGCCACTCTATTTCCTTCACATAAAACATGTTGAAATTGGCATTGTATAGTTCGGGTTAGCTCAAGAATTTCCTCCCAAAAATCCTCTAGATACCATACACCACATCTTCCTCTCATCCACCAAGAGATAACAACCTTCGAATCCATTTCAACAATCACCTTAGTGATATTTAAAGCTTTGCAAATTCTCAAACCTTGAAGTGACAGAGTTACCTCTATATGTTATTTGTAAGGGTACCGTCGTGAATATAATAAATACTGATGGATGTAACGTTGTCGATTTTCCACATTAATTGGTTTTAACCTCTTCTGAATAACACTGAGGCATTATCTAGCCTACATTTTTGTGTGGCTCTGTAAGACTAATCGGATCCATTATGGGTTCTTGGGCATTCAAAATGATGGACCTATAAGCAGTAAATCTCCTTTTGAACCCTATACAAGACCACATAATTTTTTAAATAAAATAAGACCCAAATAAAGAGAAAGCAAGAGTGCATACAGCTTGCATTTTCGCTCAAGAATTTTTGCTCAAAATGCTTATCAGTTCCGGAAGTGGGAGATGTTAGTCTTTTCTTGGAACAACGGCGGCAATCTCCACAGAAGTCGCTGGAGCAATCACATTTTTACAAAAATTTACAAACACCAAATATCATAAAAAAGATATGTTCTTTTTCATTAAACTTAGCGGAAATACCTTCAGGAATGAGAAAAATAGTTTAGAAAGATGCGGAAGCTTTTCTTAAAAAGTGCTGACCTTCTTCCGCGGTCGAGATGTGCAGCCCTGCTTGTTGACCTTCTACCAGCGTCGAGAACAGAGATTTCTTTGCACCGTGAGAAGCACGTTGACGTTCTCTCTTAAGCGAGAACGAGAACCAGATCTGACAGTCTTGTGTTGGAATATTGGCGATAATTAGTGGCGCACTGACGCGTTATCATAAAAAGGTTTTCATAGCTAATCTTTTCTTAGAACAACGGCGGCAATCTCTACAGAAGTCTTCAGATTAATCACATTTTTACAGAACATCACAAACACAAAATACCATCAAAAAAGATATGTTCCTGTTCATTAAACCTTGCGGAAATACCTTCAAGATCAATGAGAAAAATAATTTAGAAAGACGCGGAAGCTTTTCTTAAAAAAGCGCTGACCTTCTTCCACGGTCGAGAAGTGCAGCCCTGCTTGTTGACCTTCTACCAGCGTCGAGATCGGAAAGATTTCTTTGCACCGTGAGACGCACGTTGACGTTCTCTCTCAAGCAAGAACGAGAGCCACTGACGCGTTCATTAGTGCCTCGCTGCAGATGGGCAAACATATAGTACGTGAAACCGTATATAAAGCCGTTTTCTTTCTTTCACTGTTGGCAGGGCCGTATAGAGATATATAGTCGGTATGGGACAATGTTAGGGTATGGGACAATGTTAGGGCCGTATACCCCACCTGGAGTAGCCGAGGCCCCCACAATGAAAAACCAATTAAAAAAAAAAAAAAAAAAAAAGCTAAGCACACAAAACATGGAAAACCTCATGGTTAGGATTGACTTCGATTAATCCATATTTACCCAAGGATTGTGAGAAATGGAAATTATAAACCATGTATCCCCATGGTTTTTGGACCACACCAAGCCACCTATGAGAGTTACAAGGAGTAAGAAAATAAGACAAATTATCGTTAACACAGGAAGGGATATAAATAATAAACAATATATATAGAACATGAGAAGTGTTACAGTCACAAAACAAAAGTAAATATACTGCATATTAATATCGTTTCAAATGATACGTTAGATTTAGTTTACAACAAAAGTAATTTTATAGTCTAACATATCACATCAAGTTACATCAGTTTGTGGTTTTATGTGACGCCCCCAAATCCCCATGTACGGACATAGGGAAATCGAGACGTCCGGATGATCACAACATGGGTCACCACCCTAACGACGAGTGCCAAGGGCATGTATAAGCAACAAATGTGCAGAAAGAAATACGCAGTGGATAGCAAGGTCATATAACTAAGTACCGGAATTTTTCTTAGTTTAATATAAAGCTGTTAAAAACATACATATTAAAATATTACAAACTACAAATATAGTTTCAAAGCCAACTATAAAGCATAACTCCAACTCAGAACTCCGGCGGAGCCGCATCCTCGGGCTCAGCCTCCTCCTCTTCCTCGATCTCTGCATCAAAATCTACGGTACCAAAAATGGTGCTGCAGGTAAGTAAGATCCAAACACCATTAGATAAAAGCATATTAAAACT
This sequence comes from Carya illinoinensis, assembly GCF_018687715.1. Taxonomy (NCBI): domain Eukaryota; kingdom Viridiplantae; phylum Streptophyta; class Magnoliopsida; order Fagales; family Juglandaceae; genus Carya; species Carya illinoinensis. The sequence continues at coordinate 14,228,587 of NC_056766.1, read as the reverse complement.
CAACAACATGCATGAAAGAAAAGCCAATGTACGCCAAAAACTCATTTGGCCCAAAAACATTACCAGTAAAACCATTCCTCACCATTATCCCAGATAATGGCCCAAATCAATAAATCACAATTTTTCCAAAAAATGGATCACATAGCCTCAAACCAAAACTTGTCATTTTCCCAAAAAATGGCTCGTAACCAAAACCATAAAAACCGATCCAATTATGCATGCACCATGATCTCCCCTAGGGATCATCCACACACTTTGGCTCTGTGCCACACCGCAAGTAACGTCTACTCGTGTGACATCTAAACGAGCGATGCCCAGTACTCACGCTTAGCGCGTCCCTAGACCAGGCCACCCTCTAGTCCCCGCCACTCTAGGGACCACGAAGTCGACACGACAATGTTACCGTATCGTGCAATTCGGTTGTCGCTGGAGGGGATGTCACTCAGTATTATCCACTCCCGAGTAACCAGAGGAGCTCCACCTAGATAAGACCCCATCCCGGCTTGGAGCACCCGAAAATCCATTTACGCGAACAAAACATGATTTTCTCAATTTAAATAAAATGCACGTGCATGCACCATGTAAATGCAACCTCAAGGCACAAAACAACCAACCAAACGCAAATCAATAAACCAAGCAACTCTGTCCTCAATCCATCCGACCCCCGAACTCCTCGGATTCAGTCCGGAATCAACCAACCAATCAGATAATTTATTGTAAGAGCAAAATATATTTAAATCTAAAAGTAGAGCTTGGAAAATACTTACAGCGCTATACGGTATTTTTCGAAAGCTCGCGGCGTTGCAAACAGCGGAGAAAAAGCAATGTAACAGTGTATTTTACACTGTGGCCATGGGTAATAAATTACCCACTTTCGAACGGGGACAAACCAAGACACGAAATTGAATGGTCTTGAGATGTTTATGAAACTAAAGGAAGTGAGCTTTGGTCGTGGGTGACGGTGGAAACAGCGGTGGAAGAGCTTAAAAGGGCTGAACGGAGTTGAGCTCGTGGGAGCTGCTCTGGCAACGGATAGAGGTCGGAAATGGATGGGTTAGGTCGGCAAGAGGTAGCGAAAGAAGCTGTGAAGAGATGGTGGCTAGAGGTGGAGCGACGGCACCAGAATCTACAAAAATCCGTGCGGAAAGAAAGGGCTCTAGGTGGTGATTGGCGGCTCGGATGGTGGTGATATTTGGTGGGAGTGACCACCAGCCGGAGGGGAAGATTTTGGTCGGGGTGGTGTTGGCCACGCCGGCCGGACAACGGCGGTCTGGGTGGGTCAATGGGTCAGCGACGGGAAGGGAAGAAAGGGGGCTGTTGCGCGTGGGGAGAGAGAGAGGAAGAAGAAAGAAAAAGAAGAAGAAAAAAGAAAGAAAAGGAAAGAAAAAGAAAACAGAAAAAGAAAAAAGGGAAAAAGAAAAGATGAGGAAAAAGAAATGAGGTCCAGTCCTCACTCTGGAATCGAAAAACTAATCCATCGAAAAAGATTTCAAAAACATAAAATGACTAAAATAAATTAAACACCACATCAAATAAAATAAAAACCAATTTAAAATAAAATAATTTAAAATAAAAGAACTACTCTATTAATTAAATTAAAAACACTCCTTCAGTGAAAATATACGTAAAAACAGGTCATCACATCCTCCCCCCCTTAAAGACAAATTTCGTCCTCGAAATTTGCAAGATCAAACACCAACTTGAAACAAGCCACATGATTCCACTGAGACCCAGATTAAGAAACGTACCGTCATTACTCAAACAAGTAGAGGTACTGCTCTCTCATGTCAGCTACTCTCTCCCAAGAGAAATCTTGAGCTAACGGATCTCCCAATGCCACCTTAACTAGAGGTATCGTCTTGGATCTCAATTGTTGCTCTTTCCAATCCATGATCTGCGACGCAACAACTCCATAAGTAAGGTCCAGTTGCAACTGAATACTCTTTGGGTAGACAAAGCGCGGCTCTTGTTATCCAAAACTCTTCTTCAAGGATGGCACATGGAAGACATCATGAATATCCCCAAAATATTCTGGCAAAGCAACTCTATAAGCGAGGACCCTACCTTCTCCAAAATCTGAAAAGGGCCGACATACCTCGGATCCAGCTTCCTCTTCTTACCAAAATGCTTAACTCCTTTCATGGGAGAGACTTTGAGATAAACCCAATCACCTTCTTCAGAAGATAACTCTCTCCTCCTGATATCAGCGTAGCTTTTCTGACGACTCTGAGCTGCCGCCATTTTATCCCTGATGATCCGAACTTGGCTTTGCATCTCTTGAATTATTTCAGGCCCAATTATCTTACTCTCCCCGACTTCATCCCAACACAAAGGCGATCTGCACTTTCTCCCATAAAGAGCTTCATAAGGAGCCATCTGAATGGACACATGGAAGTTGTTATTATACGCAAATTCTATGAGCAGCAAGTGATTTTCCCAATTCCCTTGAAATTCCATGACACATGCTCGCAACATATCTTCAAGGGTCTGAATGGTGCGCTCTAATTGGGCATCCGTCTGCTGGTGATACGCAGTACTGAATTTCAACTTAGTACCCAATGCTGCCTGCAAACTTTTTCAAAACTGAGATGTGAACCTTGGGTCCCAATCCGACACAATACTCTTCGGTATACCGTGCAGCCGCACTATCTCTTTCACATACAAGCGTGTCAACTTACCCAAGGAATCAGTGTTATTGACAGGCAAGAAATAAGCACTCTTCGCTAACCGATCAACAATCACCCAAACCGAGTTCTTCCCACTAGGGGTCCTCGGCAAGCCCACTATAAAATCCATCGTGATGTCATCCCACTTCCACTCAGGAATAGGGAGAGGTTGGAGCATACCTACGGGTCTTTGATGCTCGGCCTTAACTTGACGGCATGTGTGGCATTTCTCGATATACAAGGCAATATCCTTCTTCATTCCATCCCACCAATAATTTTTCTTCAAGTCCCGATACTTCGTACTACCGGGATGAACTGAATAAGGGGCCACATGAGCTTCTGCCATGATTCGCTCCTTGAATTCTGAATCTTTAGGGACTACCCTATGATCTCGGGACCGAAGGATTCCATCTTTATCCACACTGTAATGCAATGGCCCTCGAGATTTTCAGACTCTTTTTCTGATATCGAACAGCTTCGGATCCTTCCTTTGAAGAGTCTTCAATTCCTCAAAATCAGCCACTCGAATATCAAGAATTGAAGATAATACCTCCTCTTGCTGTGAACTTTCAATAAGGAGTCTTCTCATCTTCCAAGTGCGATTTTCAACTCAAAGCATCCGCAACTATATTTGCCTTCCCCGGATGGTACTTGATCTCGCACTGGTAGTCACTGATTAGCTCTAGCCTCGTACCTCATGTTCAAATTCTTTTGGGAAAACAAGTGCTTCAAGCTCTTGTGATCGGTGTATACTTCACAAGCTTCACCATACAAAATGTGCAGCCAGATCTTAAAAGCAAAAACAATCGCAGCCAATTCCAAATTGTGCATCGGATAATTCTTCTCATGATCCTTTAGCTGACGAGATGCATAAGCAACAACCTGTCCCTCCTGCATAAGGACACAACCCAATCCAAATTTAGGCGCATCGCTGAAGACTACGAATGGCTCATGCGGTTCTGGAAGTGCCAACACTGGTGCAGTTGTCAACTTGTTCTTCAATTCTTGGAAGCTTCTCTCACACTTGTTTGACCAAACAAAATCTGCATTCTTCCAGGCCAAAGCTGTGAGAGGTCCGGATAGGTGAGAAAATCCCTCCACAAATCTTCGGTAATACCCGGCAAGCCCCAAGAAACTCCGGATCTCACGCACTGTCGTCGGACGCTGCCACGACAAAATGGCTTCCACCTTACTAGGACCAACAGCCACTCCGTCTCGGGAAATCACATGCCCAAGAAATCTGACTTCCTCCAACCAGAATTCACACTTGCTGAGCTTCGCATACAACTGGTGTTCTCTCAATTTCCCAAGAACTAGACGAAGATGATAAACATGCTCTTCAACATCTCGGGAATAAATCAGAATATCATCAATGAATACTATCACAAAGGAATCTAAATAAGGCCAAAATACCCGATTCATTAAATTCATAAAAGTAGCAGGGGCATTGGCTAACCCAAACGGCATCACCTTAAATTCATAATGCCCATATCTCGACCTGAAAGCAGTTTTGTGTACATCCTTGTCTCTTATCCACAACTGGTAGTATCCTGACCTCAGATCAATCTTCGAGAACACAGCTGCTCCTTGAAGCTGATCAAATAAATCATCGATCTATGGGAGAGGATATTTATTTTTGATGGTCACCTTATTTAATTCCCAATAATCGATGCACATACGGAGGGTTCCATCTTTCTTTTTAACAAACAGCACTGGCGCACCCCACGGTGAAGTACTTGGTTGAATGAACCCCTTATCTACCAGCTCTTGCAACTGAGTCTTCAACTCTTTCAATTCAGCCGGTGCCATGCGGTAAGGAGCTTTATGTACATGAGCTGCTCCAGGTTCCAAGTCTATAACAAACTCCATTTCATGAACAGGGGGTAGCCCAGGCTAGTCATCCACAAACACGTCGTGGAATTCTTCCACAACTGGAATATCTACCAACTTCTTCTTCTCAGACGGCGTAGACACCATCTGGACTAAGAAGGCATCTGCTCCCCATGCAATCTCTCTTTTTGCTTGAATTGCCGATATAATTACCGGCTTTTCTTTTAGCTTACTTCCCGCAAATTCTAGACAATCACCATCTGGAAGCTGAAAGCTAATTACCCAACTTCTGCAATTAATACTCGTAGAATATCGGTATAGCCAATCCATCCCAAGGATGATATCAAAGCCCAACAGCTTAAACACAACCAAATCAGCGTCCAAGAACCTTCCATCAAAATTTAAAGGGCAACCCAAAGCAACCTTGGAACACCATACCACCTCACCATTTGGTAGAGCCACTACCAATGACTTTGGCAAAGGTTTCGTAACCAAATTACACATCCGAGCAAAAGTGGAAGATACAAACGACTGTGATGCACCCGAATCAAACAAAGTGCAAGTATAAAACTCATATAAACGGACTCTCCTTGAACCAAACATATAAACCCATGAAATCCAAATACAAAGAAAAACCAAAGCACACCAAAAATCAAATCCAACGTTAAATTAAATTAGATCCATACCTGTAATTACTCCAGCATCATGGGTCGCTGGCGCCTCATCATCAACATCTCCGAGTGTGACAGCATAAACCTGGGCTTGCACTGTTTGCCTTGGATTTGTTCTTCCACCTCGTCTACCTCCACATCTTCCTTGAACTAGCCTAGGACACTCACGAGCAAAGTGACCCTGCTGGCCACAATTATAGCATCGAGCCCCACCAGAAGGGCACTCACCCACATCGGCTCTATTACAAACTCTGCAAACTGGCACTTGTCCTCCCATACGAACACCCGAGGCCGCTTGCGGTCGAGTCCCGGTCTGCTGAAAAAATTTATGAGGAGAACCAGAGCTACTTCCTTCGCCTGAAAAACTCCGCCTCTTATGTCCTGGAGGGGAGCCCATACTTAGATTATTCTCTCGCTTCGCAAGAGTGGCCAAGTCCACTAAATCCTGAAAAGTGGATATCCAGTGGCAGACCACCATTCTGCGTATATCAGGACACAAACCCTCCTGGAAATGCTCGGCCTGCATCTCTTCCGAGGTGATGAGGTGGCGAGCAAATCACCCAAGCTCTATATATCTTCGGGCGTACTATTCCACGGTCATGCTCCCTTGGACCAAGCTTGAGAACTCTCTTGCCTTTTGGCGCCTCACAGAAACAGGGAAGAATCGATCATTAAATTCTTTCTTGAAGCGCTGCTAGGTCACAATGGCAAAAGACCCCAATTCTAACTCCAGCATCACTCTTTTTGTATCCCACCACTCCAAAGCGGTGCCTTGCAACAGATAGCTGGCATAGAGTACTTGTTGGGTCTCAGTGCAACCACATACTTCAAAAGTTCTTTCTAAGTCTCTGACCCACTTTCCAGCTTGAAGTGGATCATCTTCTCTCGTGAAGGGTGGAGTTCTATGCGCCAGAAGTGCTCGTAGGTGCATCCAGCTTGCACCACGCCACTAGGCCCTCCTGGGTATAGCCAAGGCCCTCCCTGTTATGGCCAAGGCCCTCCCTGTTGTGGCCAAAGCCCTCCTTGTTGTGGCCAAGGCCCTTCTTGTTGGGGCCTAAAATTCTGTTGCATGAACTCAGTCATCTGCCGTATTGCTTGGGTTATGGAATCATCTCTCGATGTATTGTCCCGAGGCCCTTGAGTAGACTTTCTTGGCCTCACCATTTTCCTGCCACAACACAACCTTTGACCACCTTTAAGAAAACAAAAAAAAACCAACAACATAAAACCAAAACCAAAACCAAAACCACATAACAAGAAACAAAAAGGAACCAACATGCAATAACACAACTAAATAAATAAAAACAAGCAAACAAGCTCAAATAAATAAAACATGTCAAATAGCAACTTTACTTAAAATAAATTTTAAAACACAACTTTAAAAACATCCTGGTACTCTCTACGGGGCATGTGGTTTTACCCAGAGCCAAACTGCTCTGATACCACCTGTGGCGTCCCCAAATCCCCATGTACGGACACGAGAAAATCAAGACGTCTGGATGATGACAACACGCGTCACCACCCTAACAACGAGTGCCAAGTGTGTGTATAAGTAACAAATGTGCAAAAAGAAACACGCAGCAGATAGTAAAGTCATATAACTAAGTACTAGAATTTTTCTTAGTTTAATACAAAGCTGTTCAAAACATACATATTAAAATATTACAAACTACAAATATAGTTTCAAAGCCAACTATAAAGCATAACTCAAACTCAGAACTCCGGCGGAGCCGCATCCTATGGCTCAGCCTCCTCCTCTTCCTCTCTGCATCAAAATCTACGGTACCAAAAATGGTGCCGTAGGTAAGTAAGATCCAAACACCACTAGTTAAAAGCATATTAAAACTCAACAACATGCATGAAAGAAAAGCCAATACACATGACCCGTAAAACCATATTTTTTCCACGCATGCCAAAAACTCATTTGGCCCAAAAACATTACCAGTAAAATCATTCCTCGCCATTATCCCAGATAATGGCCCAAATCAATAAACCACCATTTTCCCAGAAAATGGATCACATAGCCTCAAACCAAAACTCGCCATTTTCCCAGAAAATGGCTCGTAACCAAAACCATAAAAACCGATCCAATTATGCATGCACCATGATCTCCCCTAGGGATCATCTGCACACTCTGGCTCTATGCCACACCGCAGGTAACGTCTACGCGTGTGACACCTAAACGAGCGATGCCCAGTACTCACGCCTAGCGCGTCCCTGGACCAGGCCATCCTCTAGTCCCTGCCACTCTAGGGACCACGGAGTCGACACGACAGCGTTACCATATCGTGCGATCCAGTCGTTGCCATGCGACAACCCAGGGGATGTCACTTAGTATTATCCACTCTCGAGTGACCAGAGGAGCTCCACTGAGATAATACCCCATCCCGACTTGGGGTCGTGATACACACGCACCTGAAAATCCATTTACGCCAACAAAACATGATTTTCTCAATTTAAATAAAATGCACGTGCATACACCATGTAAATGCAACCTCAAGGCACAAAACAACCAACCAAACGCAAATCAATAAACCAAGCAACTCCGTCCTCAATCCATCCGACCACCGAACTCCTCGGATTCAGTCTGGAATCAACCAACCAACCAGATAATTTATTGTAAGAGCAAAATATATTTAAATCTAAAAGTAGAGTTTGAAAAATACTTACAGCACTATACGGTATTTTTTGAAAGCTCACGGCATTGCAAACGGCGTAGGAAAAGCAACGTAACAATGTATTTTACACTGTGGCCATGGGTAATAAATTACCCACTTTCGAACAAGGACAAACCAAGACACGAAATTGATAGGGAATGGTCTTGAGATGTTTATGAAGCTAGAGGAAGTGAGCTTTGGCCGTGGGTGGCGGTGGAAACGGCGGTGGAAGAGCTTAAAGGGTCTAAACGGAGTTGAGCTCGTGGGAGCTACTCCGGCAACGGATCGAGACCGGAAATGGGTGGGTTAGGTCGGCAAGAGGTAGGGGAAGAAGCTGTGAAGAGATGGTGGCCAGAGGTGGAGCGACCACCGGCCGGACGGCTTACAATTATCGCGTAAGGGCCTTCCCATTGCGACCCCAGCTTCCCTTTTTCCTAGGTAGTCACATCAATCTACTTTAGCACCAGATAGTCTATATTGAAGGAACGTAGCCTAACAAGCTTGTTGAAGTACTATTTTTCTTTCCTTTTATTGTTTGTCATCCGCACCACTACTTCTTCCAGTCTTTCTTCTTGGAGATCCAAGCCTTCCTTTAATCTTTTGTCATTGGCGCCTGGGCCAAAGTGCTGGAACCAGTCTATGGGCATCCCTATGTCGACAGGAATCACCTCCTTGCTCCAATAGGTATGGACAAAGTTCTTCGGCCTGTCCTTCCTTATGTGCTACCAACCTCTTCTTATGATTAGACAATAGTGTTTTCTTACTTGCCTCAGCATGATCATTGGCTTGTGGGTGCCCCGATGAGGAGTACTTGACTTTGATCCCAAGCTATGTGCACCATTCTTAGTAGTGCGAGCAATCGTATTGCCTCCCGTTGTTTGATGTGAAGCTCTCAAGGATGCTGAACCGAGAGACTATTGACCTTTACAAGAACTTTGTGATGGCTCTGGCGATGATGGTTGCTGAAGCCTTATCTTCGACCCACTTTGTGAAATAGTTGACTGCTACGACCACAAATTTTGCTGCTCCTTTGGCCATCGGGAATGGGCTAATTAAGTCCTGTCCCCATTGCATGAAAGGCCATGGGGAGGTGATCGAAGTCAGCTCCTTTGGAGGGAAGCGTGGCATGGTTGCATGCTCTTGGCATCCTGGGCACTTCTTTATGAAATTCTTGGTTCCCGGAGGGAGTGGGGCCAGTAGTGGCTGGCCCAAGTGGTTCCCACAGATCTGTTCGTGGATTTTGGCCAACACATACTGGCTTCATCGGGTGGGATTCATCTAAGGAGAGGTTTGGAGAAACCCTTATTGTATAAAACTCCTCCCAATAATGTGAACCGTGCAGGCCTGTCCCTAACTTTGTGTTCCTCCTCTGGGTCACCCAGTAGCTTGCCTTCTAATAGAAACTTCATGATGTCTATAGCCCATTAGGGGGATGCCGAGGTGGCAGCTAATACTTTGGCCAACTCGACCGTTCTAACTATGGTTTGCTAAGGGAGAGGGAGCTACTTCTGCCCTGAAGCAGCCTTCACCAAATGATTTGCCTTTTGGTTCTCTCACCTTGGGACTTAATGTATGCCATAGTAGTGGAAGAGGTTGTGCTCTTCGCACACCTACTAGAGGTACTTCTTTAACTTCTCTCCCTATGTGGCAAACTGCCCCGAGACTTGACTGACAACTACTTGGGAGTTGGCTTTTACCTCTACTTCTATCGCCCCCAGCAATTTGGCAACTGACCTCCCTACTAGCACTTTATACTTGGCCTCGTTGTTGATCTCCTTGAATGCGAGCTTTATTGCATATTTTTCCTCTTCTCCCTATTCGATGTTTATGTGCACACCTACACCCTCACCAGCCCGGCAGGACAATCCATCTACATAGACCTGCCAAGGCTTTTCCTGGGGTGCAACCTGTATTTCCTCTAGGAAGCTGCTGAATTCAGCCACGAAATCTGCCAGTACATGTCCCTTAATCATTGTGTGGGGTAGGTACTCTATCTCAAATTCACTTAGCTGGATCGCCCACTTGGTGATCTGACCAAACATATCGAGCTTCTGCAAGACTTTTTTAGGGGGCATTGTTGCGCTTAAACTTTGACTCAAACTAATGAACCAAAAATTTAGTGCAGTTTTACCTGCAAGTATACAGGTGTTGTAGTACTTCACAGGGTCGAATCCACAGGGATTGACTTTTGTGATAAAGAAAATAAATTCAAATAATGAAAAGAAATTACTAAAAGAAATGTGCAATCGAATATAAAATAAAATTACTGAGATGAATATTTGTAAAATAACTATATAAAACTAAAATGATAAAATGAATTGATATGGAGAAAGGCTAAGGTTTCGAGGATCCGTCTAATAATTTATAATATTGTTTCTGATCGATTTACTTCAATTAAACTAGAATAATGATTCCGTTTAATTGGAAGATTTAGCATTTAAGGTCAAGAAAAAATAGTCGCTAATGATTGAGCATGAACAATTGATGATTAAAACATTCACAAATCTATTTGAATATCACAAGGATTCTTCAAGCATTCACTGTATTTGAAAATCACAATGAATCAAGATAAATATATAGATAATCAAAGTATCCAATAATAAAATCTTTCAATTGATCAAGCTCACAAAATAAATTTTACGTTGATCTGAAAACAATATTTAAATCATTAAACTTCACCTCTAACCTTAGTATGAAAATTTAGCCAACCATGTTCATCACAAGTGCTATAGAAATCACATAAATATTCTCCATTAGAAAACTAAAATAAAACACAAGAAATACTAGAAAACAACTTAGAAGCAATAAAATCTAGAAACCAGCTGACGCCGAGAGAATAAAACCCACGCCGTTGCCTACCAAAAGTAAAAATAAGAAAAATAAAAAAAGTAATTCAGTACAAGAGAATCCTAAGAACTAACAACCAAAAACTTGGAAAAAGAAGAAGAAGAAGAAATAGACTTCAAACGAGAGAGAGAGAGAGAGAGAGAGAGAGAGAGAGAGAGAGAGAGAGTTCCCTCCGTCCCTCCTGAACAAAAAAAACTGAACTACAGAAAAATAAAACTCCCTCCACCGACTTCTCTCAAATCCCCCACGTCCCTACACGTCCCTCTCTACTCAGCCAAATAAATCCCAACTGACTCTCCTTTCTTTTCTCCCACATCTCTGCTTTCTTTTCACCCCACCGACTCTCCCTTCAATGATGAAGAAAAAAAATCCAAATGAAATCAGACCATCGACTTCTCTTAACTCCCACTTCCCCAACGGACCGACTCTCCCTTCAATGAGAACTCCAGCACGACACCTCTCCTACACGACACCTCTCCTGCAAATCCCGACTGACCGACTCTCTCTCAACCCCAACTTCATGTCCCTCCTTGTAAATTAATCCCAGCCGACTCTCCCTCAGAAAATAATATATTACTCCATCAATCAAACTGACCGACACTTCTTTTTCTCAGCTCCCCCTCAAATCCAACATCCCTCCACTTCTCCGAATAGAGTAAGGAATATCAAAATTTATAGCCACCTCAATGAAGACGCCAGACGTGAAGACTTCCAATCAAGTCCGCTTTAGCTGCACCAACTGACATCAAATATTTGATTCTGCTTGACTATATGTTTGCAGCACCAGAGGAAGATTAAAAGACACTTACGAGTCCAAAAGCACTTTTAGTCTTCACCTACCTTGCTTCAAAAAATATAATATCTGTTGCTTTTTTCTCATAAATGTCCAAAATTTACCACTAGCCAGCCTCTTTTTCTAATCCTTTCGCATACGTCCAGAGCACCCATCTCCATGTCCTTCACTTGTATTTTTTTAGCAAACAACTATTCTATTAATATGAAAACAGTACATAAAGTAAAAAAGAGGTTCTACACCAAGCAGCTGGTGCGTACCTAGTAAATTTACATAGGTGGGTCTTTTCCACTATGCAAATCTAATAGACATGGAGGAATAGAAACTAAGGGTATGCTTTCATAAATAATTTTGGAAGCTACCCATTGTGGAATAGAGTGCGCACATCGATTCAAATCTTGATGTATTTTTCTAAGCTGCCAACTTTGCAAAGGGCTTAGGAGGTTCTAGATGTCTTGTATAATTGGCTGTAGTAGCTAGTATGTGTGACGCCCCCAAATCCCCACGCATGAACATGGGGAAATCGAGACGTCCGGATGATGACATCACGGGTCATCACCCTATCGACGTGTGCCAAGTGTGTGTATAAGCGACGAATGTGCCCAAGAAAAACGCAGCGAAAGGAAAAGTCAATAACTAAGTATCAGAATTTTTCTTGTTAAATACAAATCTGTTCAAAAACATATATAATAGAATATTACAAACACAAATATAATTTTAAATCAAATACAAAACATAACATCAGCATCCCGGCAGAGCCGCATCCTCGGGCTCAGCCTCCTCCTCCTCATCCTCGAACTCTGCACCAAAATCTACGGTACCAAAAATGGTGCCGCAGGTAAGTAAAATCCAAACACCACTATATAAAAACATATAGAACTCAAACAATATGCATGAAAGAATGCAAATGCTCTCATCCCATAAAATCACATTTTTCCACACACGCCAAAATCCCATTTGGCCCAAAAACATATCGTATAAAACCAAGTCTCGCCATTATCCCAGATAATGGCTCAAACCACCATTTTCCTAGAAAATGAATCGCAATATCCTCATACAAAACCTCGCCATTTTCCCAGAAAATGGCCCATTAACCAAACCATCAGAGCACTGTAGGCGGGAATCGCAGGCGGGACTCTACCACCATCCCTGCTCACCACCATCCCTATGCATGCACCGTAGGTGGGAATCACAGGCGGGACTCTACCACCATCCCTGCTCACCACCATCCCTACGTGTGCACCGTAGGCGGGAATCACAGGCGGGATTCTACCACCGTCCCTGTTTACCACCATCCCTACGCATGTCTCTGACTCAAACCAGTCAGTCCAACCGTTCACATATACCATAAATCATTTCTCGCTTACCAGCACAGCTTTCATTTTTCAAACACATGTACATGCATGCAACTACACGAAAAAACCAGTTTTCCCTTTTTAAACATGAACATGCGTGCACTATACAAAGCAAACATCAAGGCTCAAATATCTCAAACAAAAAACAACATCAACCAAGCAACTCCGTCCTCAATCCATCCGACCCCCGAACTCCTCGGACTCAATCCGGAATCAACCAACCAGCAGTCAAATAATTATTGTAGGAGCAAAATATATTTAAATCTAAAATTAGAGTTTGGAAAATACTTACAGCGCTATACGGTATTTTTAGAAAGCTCGCGGTGTTGCAAACGGCGAAGGAAAAGCAACGTAATAGTGTAATTTACACTGTGGCCGTGGGTAATAAATTACCCACTTTCGAACGGGGACAAACCAAGGCACGAAATTGAAAGGGAATGGTCTTGAGATATTTATGAAGCTAAAGGAAACGAGTTTTGGCCGTGGGTGGTGGTGGAAATGGCGGTCAAAGGCCAAAAAGGGGCTGAACGGAGTTGAGCTCGTGGGAGCTGCTCCGGCAACAGATCGAGGCTAGAAATGGGTGGTTTAGGTCGGCAAGAGGTAGGGGAAGAAGTTGTGAAGAGATGGTGGCCGGAGGTGGTGCGACGGCGCCAGAATCGGTAAAAAACCTTATGGCTTGGAGGAGCTCGTGGCGGCTAACGGTGGCTCGGATGGAGGTGAAACTTGGTGGGGATGTTCACTGGTGAGAGGGGAAGAAAACTGGGTGGGTGGTGTAGGCCACGCCACCGGCGAGCGGCGGTTCTGGGCTGCGAAAGCAACCGGCAAAAGGGGCAAAAACAGAGCAGGTGCAGTGACTTCCGGCGGCTCGCGGTGGCTAACGGCTGGTCCGATGGCTCTGAAAATTGGTGAGGATGATCTCTGGTGGAAGGGGAAGAGAATGGTGGTGGTGGTGCACTAAACGGCGGCCGGACGGCGGAGAACTGGGCTGTCAAAGGGGTGGCGACAGAAAGGAGAAAAAGAAGTTGTTCGGCATACGCGGGAGAGAAAGGAGAAGAAAGAAGAAGAAAAGAAAGAAAAAGAAAGAAAAAGAAGGAAAAAGGAAAAAGAAAAAGGAAAAAAAAGAAAAGAAAAAGAAAAGATGAGGGAAAAGAAATGAGGTCCAATCCTCACTCCAGAAACCAAAACTGATCCGCCAAAAACGATTTCAAAAACCGTAAAACAACTAAATAAATTAAACACCGCATCAAATAAATAAAAACCAATTAAAATACATTAATTTAAAATAAAAGAACTATTATATTAAATAAATTAAAAAGCACCTTCAGTGAAAATACACATAAAAATAGGTCATCACATCCTTCCCCCCTTAAAAACAAATTTCGTCCTCGAAATTTGCAAGATCAACCATCAGCGCCAAACAGATACAAGATACAACTACGAACATATATGAGAGATACATAACATCGACAACTCTCAACAAAACCAATGGTTATTAACTTCACACCATAAATTGCTAATATCCACGACATCTCTACTTAACCTTCCAAACTTTCATCCCATTCCAACTTTGGTAACTTAATAGCCACTTCCAAAGTTAACCATCCATAAACCAAATTGCACGATCAAAAGATTAATCTCCCATTAAAACTTCGAATCACTACTAATCCTTCAAAATCAACACAAAATTTGAACTTCTAAGAATCTCCAAAAAATCATGCTTTCGCATGCACTCTAATAACTCACCAAAATACATAAAGGCTATGTCCTCAAAAATTAATATCATGAAGTATAAGCTCAATCCACATCTAATTACAAGAAAAGCTTTACCACCTTTCCATAGAAAATCATATACCTAAAAAAAAAAAAACCAAAAATCTCCACTCGTTCCTCAATTGGCCATCGCTGTCCTAAACGAAAACCAACATTCCGCAAAAATACATCCATTGATTGATGACGGAAACCAGTACTAATAAGCTCTAGGCCCCAATTTGAAAACACGTAGCATCATCCTAAAATACACATGTCTCTCCTGAAGATAAGGAACATCTCCGAAAGGCCCAAGTCCTTCCCGGCCAACCAACGAGAGCGCTTATAACTTCTATCCGATATCCCATACTTCAAACTCATTACCTATATTATGAATAACATCTAATCTTGCAATAACTCACACACTATAAACTACCACTGACTTCACCTAGACATAATCAAAACACTCTTGGTAACTCACCCACCTACTTGTACTCTCAAAAACTTTAGTTTTAGCACAACTAATTCCTTCAATAGCACTTCACAAAAAAAACATCTCAAGATAGGTCATACTGTTTAAATCTTCAATCCATCAAAAACTACTAAACAACATTCAAGGATCCTACTGCTTTATTACTTCATACATATGATCATGCTACCCACCTTTGATGCATAAATTTCAACTTCCAAGATTTATTACTTCATACACCACATATGGTGACCTAACGATCTCTTTCCAAGTTAAATAACCATATCCCCAATTCTCCCAACTGGATACTTGATCTCCAAAGAAAAATATAGCCTCACCAATATAAATTCCTATAACTTCAAGTCGCAATTAATTATCAAGATGAATACAACAGTCGTTTCAAACCATCATCCCAATGGGTAACCCGATTCGACTGTACATTCCATTCAACTTACCAAACAACTCAAAGCCAAAATCTCTTGAATTTAATATTACCACACAGATTCCTCTTCAACTCCTACCAAGCCAAAAATGAATGAGACTAGAACCAACACTCCCCGAAATCCATATGCACTTACCATTACTACTCATCGATCTCATGTACTCTTAGCCAACACCACAAATCATTCAAACGTACAAGTGATCCATTATCACATTTCCATCACCTGGACTTATATCCTCAACTCAACAAGAATCATTCCTGAATCTACTCAACTTATATCCTTAAATCAGCAACTAGCCATTGCTTAAAGTTTGGTACCGAGAATGACCTTAAACTTGCTAAGAATCCATTCCCAACAGTCTACGGATCGTATAGCCTCAAATTCAATCGTTTTCAATACCAACACAAAATCTACTATTTCCAACGCCCTGATGGACCTATATCTTTCGAATCAATAGAATCATTTCCTAAAATCTGCCACTACAACCTCGAGTTAACAATAATTATTTTCTAAACTAGCTCGATATCTTCAATCCTCAAAGAAATACACGCACTAGGTCATTACCTCCAATCCTCAAAGAAATCTACTCTAGAAAAATTTTCATATCAACAACTCAACTCTAATCAACCCCATTTTAATGGTTACAAACTAATCACTCACTAGAGTAGATCAAGCTACAACACTAAGTCTGTAAAACTAAGAACTCAACTCTTATTATAAATCAGTCCTTCAACTCTGCAATTCTAAAACCTTAAATCAAATAAGAATCATCTTCCAGAACTTCTAAGATCAAGAAACTTACATCGCATAAAAGAAAATCGACTCTCAAATCCTTCAAATTCTAAAACATTACTAGATAATAAATCATTTTCTGAAATTCTCAAGATTGGTAGCTTTAATCCAAAACATTCACCTTAAAAGCTTGTAAAATCTAAAGCCCCAATTGCCACCAAATTATTCATCCGAATCACGAAATCTAAAACTCGAAATTTAATTATTCCCCTCCAAAGCTTGTTGAACCTAACACCTTAATTACCATAAACCTATTTTCCTAAAATCTATAAGGCCCCAAGCTTTAAAACTTTAATGAAACTTCATAAAATCTATCCTTGAAATTCATTGAACTTACAATCTACTACGTTATAGATCATTTCATAAACTCCACGGAACTAAAGAAATCAATTATTCTACTTCCCTAAAAGATCACCCAGATCATGCCACTCTCTCTAAGCCTCTATAATATAAGAAAAACAAACCACACAAGGCATTCATCACTAAAAATTAGATTAGACCCCTACCTGCCATGACTCCAGCATTCTGAATCTCCGTAACCTCGCCTCCAACAGTACCAAGAGTCATTGCGTACATTCGAGCCCGAGCTAAATGCCTCTGGTTAGTTCTACCGCTGCGACGAGCTCCATGGCTTTCTTGAACTCGACTAGGGCACTCACGAGCAAAATGCCCTGTCTAACCGCATTCAAAACATTGATTACTACCCAGACGACACTCACCCTCATGAGCTCTATTACATTTGCCACAAACTGGAACTCAGCCTCCCATACGCACTCCCGAGGCTGCTTGTGGTCGAGTCCCGGCCCGCTGAACAAACTTCTTAGGCGAACCCGAACTACTTCCTTCACCAGTAAAACTCCGCCTCTTTTGTCCTGAAGGGGAGCTCATATTCAGATTATTCTCTCACTCTACAAGAGTGACCACATCCACTAAATCCTGAAAAGTGGATATCCGATGGCTGACCACCATTCGGCGAATATCTGAACGTAGACCCTCCTGGAAACGCTCTGCCTGCATCTCCTCCGAGGCGATGAGGTGGGGAGCAAATCACCCAAGTTCTATAAATTTTCGGCCGTACTGTTCCATGATCATGCTCCCTTGGACTAAGCGTGAGAACTCTCTTATTTTTTGCCGCCTCATTGAAGCGGGAAAGAAGCAATCACCCCTTTCCACCACGACGAAGAGTGGCTATGACACTAGCCCTTCCCTCACTTACCTTCCTTGCGGTATCAACAGTTGGGAACGGGTCCAGTCAGACATACTGCCCAAACAAACTACCTCCATGTGAGGGTTAACAAGTGGGACTAACCTCAGGCTAGACCAGCCCTGAAGCTGCACGAATAGATTACCCCATCTTGCCACAATGAAGAGTAATCACATAAGGCCATAAAACATCACAAACACCAAAGATCCTAAAAGAGATCCACTTTTTCATTAAACTTGTAGAAAGACCATTGTTAAGGATGTGTTTCAGGCCACCAACTGCATGGACATCTGTCAGAAATAAAAGGGCAGCACTCGGTGCCCGGTGGTACTCAAATGCTTAATTAAGATGAATGACACGGATGTGTTATCTAGCCTTCCTTGTTTTGTACCTCTGTAAGACTTATTGGATCCATTATGGGTTATTGGGCATCCACTACGATGGACCTATAAGTACTACATATGCATTCTAACTATCAACATAAAGAATGAGAAAAATAGGTTGCAAAATTGTAGAAGCTTTTCTAAGAAAAGGACTGATACCATTTCAATCCACAATAAAAATAAACAAATCATTGGGTTCCTAAAATTGTAGCTGTACCCCTTACCCTTCTTCCGCCATTGAGAACGCAGATTATCCATGACATGCTCGTTGATATGTTGTTTGGTGCGAGACTTGACCCAAGAGCCAGATCTGACCCAGTCTCGGCTTAGAACATTGGGGGTTAGCATGGATTATTTGTTTACCTCTTGAAACCAATGCAAGCCCACATAATTGTTTTAATAAAATTAGAAAAAAATAAAGAGAAAGCAAGAGTGCATTGAGCTTGCATTTTCTCTCATGAATTGTTTCTCAGGAAGCTTATCAAGTTCTGCAAGTCGGCAAGGCTAGAGTATATTTTACACATAACAACAAAAATCAACACATAACTTATAAGGAGAATGACATGAGCCCTCAAAACAACATAAACACCAAAGAACATAGAA
Source organism: Carya illinoinensis (assembly GCF_018687715.1). Classification (NCBI taxonomy): domain Eukaryota; kingdom Viridiplantae; phylum Streptophyta; class Magnoliopsida; order Fagales; family Juglandaceae; genus Carya; species Carya illinoinensis. The sequence goes on along the minus strand of NC_056766.1, from coordinate 14,210,128 downwards.
AAGATCAGTTCTTTTTGAACAAACATGTAGAAACACCATTGTTAAAGACGTGTTTCACAGCACCAACTACTTGGACAATTGTAAGAAATAAAAGGATTGCACCGGCTGCCTGGTGGTTCTCAGATGCTTAAGTCTGATTAATGATCTTAGTTTGTATATAAGTAAGACTGAATTGAAATGACAGAGTTACCTCTATGTGTTCTTTATAAGGGTACCGTCGTGAAGATAATAAATACTGATGGATATAACATTGAGGATTTTCCACACTAATTGGAGTTAACCTCTTCCTAATAACACGGAGGTATTATCTACCCTACATTGTTTTATGGCTCGATAAGACTAATCAGATCCATTATGGGTTCTTGGGCATTCACTACGATGGACCTATAACTACTAAATATCTTTTCCAACCATTGTTACGGACTTGTTTCACACCACCAAATGCACAGACATATGCAAGAAATAAAACGGTGGTGTCGAGTGCCTAGTTGTTCTCCGTTGCTTAAGTTAGATTAATGACCTTAGTTTGTATATAAGAATCACTGAATTGAAATGACAGAGTTACCTCTATCTGTTATTTATAAGGGTACCATCATGAAGATAATAAATACTGATGGATATAACATTGACGATTTTCCTCAGTAATTGGAGTTAACCTCTTCTGAATAGCACAGAGGCATTATCTAGCCTACATTGTTGTAGGGCTGTATAAGACTAATCGGATCCATTATTCATTCTTAATCATTCACTATAATGGACCTATAAGTACTAAATATCTTTTCCAACCATCAACAACAAGAATGAGAAAAAGAGGTTGCAAAATAGAAGAAGCTTATCTAAGAGTAGTGTTGAAATGTTATCGACCTACAAAAAAAATGAACAAAGCGTTCGGTCCCTAAAAGTGTGGCTATATCCCGTACCCTTCTTCCACTATCGAGAATAGAGAGTTTATGTGAGATGCTCGTTGACATCTTCTCTGATGCGAGACTTGACCCAACAGTCAAATCTGACCCAGTCTCGGCATGGAATATTGGGGGGTTAGGTTGGATTATTTAATGAACTTTGGAACGCAACGCAAGTCCACATAATTGTTTTAATAAAATAAGATAAAAATAAAGAGAAAGCGAGAGTGCATGCAGCTCGCATTTTTGCTCAAGAAATTTTGCTCAAGAAGCTTAACAAGTTCCGCATGTGGATAGAGCTATAGCATATTTTTCTTGCAACTTTGGTATCAATTACTACATAACTCACCGGAGCAATCATGTGAGACCATAAAACATCTCAAGCTCCAAAGATCATAAAAAAGATTGGTTCTTTTTTGTTAAACTTGTAAAACACCATTGTTACAAACTTGTTTCACACCACCAACTGCACAGACATCTACAAGAAATAAAACGTTGGCACCGAGCGCCTAGTGCTTCTCTGTTGCTTAAGTAAGATTAATCATCTTAGTTTGCATATAAGAATGACTGAATTCAAATGACAGTGTTACCTCTATGTGTTATTTATTAGGGTACCGTCGAGAAGATAATAAATATTGATGGATATAATGTTAACAATTTTCAACATTAATTGCAGTTAGCCTCTTTCTAATAACACGGAGGCATTATCTAGCCTACTTTGTTTTGGGGCTCTATAAGACTAATCAAATCCATTATGGGTTCTTGGGCATTCACTACGACGGACCTATAAGTACTAAACATCTTTTCCAACCGTCAACATCAATAACGAGAAAAAGAGGTAGAAAAATAGAAGAAGCCTATCTAAGAGAAGCGTTGTAACGTTATCGTCCAACAAAAAAAATAAACAAAATGTTGGGTTCCTAAAAGTGTAGCTATATCCTGTACCCTTCTTCCACTGTCAAGAGCGGAGAGTTTTTGTGAGACGCTCGTTGACATCTTCTCTGATGCGAGACCTGACGAAAGACTCAGATCAAACCCAGTCTCGGCTTGGAATAATGGGGGGCAAGCATGGATTATTTATTGACCTCTGGAACCCAACGCAAGTCATCATTATTGTTTTAATAAAATAAGATAAAAATAAAGAGAAAGCGAGAGTGCATACAGCTCGCATTTTTGCTCAAGAATTTTTGCTCAAGAAGCTTATCAAGTTCCACAAAAGGGTAGGGCTATAGTATATTTTTCTTGCAGCTTTGGTATCAATAACTACAAAACTCACCAGAGCAATCACGCGAGCCCATAAAGCATCTCAAGCTCTGAAGATCATAAAAAAGATTGGTTCTTTTTATTTAAACTTGTAAAACACCATTGTTATGGACTTGTTTCACACCACCAACTGCACCAACATTTGCATGAAATCACACAGTGGCACCGAGTGCCCGGTGGTTCTCTGATCCTTAAGTCAGATTAATGATCTTAGTTTGCATATAAGAATGACTAAATTGAAATGATAGAGTTACCTCTATGTGTTATTTATAAGGGTACCGTCGTGAAGATAATAAATACTGATGGATATGACGTTGACGATTTTCCACATTGATTGCAATTAACCTCTTCCAAATAACACGGAGGCATTATCTAGCCTACATTGTTTTGTAGCTCTATAAGACTAATCAGATCCATTATGGGTTCTTGGGCATTCACTAAGATGCATCTATAAGTACTAAATATCGTTTCCAACTATCAACATCAAGAATGAGAAAAAGAGGTTGCAAAATAGAAGAAGCTTATCTAAGAGAAGTGTAGAAATGTTATCGACCATAAAAAAAATAAACAAACTGTTGGGTTCCTAAAAGTGTAGCTATATCCCGTACCCTTCTTCCACCGTCAAGAATGGAGAGTTTCTGTGACATGCTCCTTGACATCTTCTCTAATGCGAGACCTGACGAAAGAGTCAGATCTGACCCAGTCTAGGCTTGGAATATTGGGGGCTTAGCGTGGATTATTTATTGACCTTTGGAACCCAAATGCAAGTCCACATAATTTTCTTAATTAAATAAGATAAAAGTAAAGAGAAAGCGAGATTGCATACAGCTCACATTTTTGTTCAAGAAGCTTATCAAGTTCCACAAGTGGGTAGGGCTATAGTATATTTTTCTTGCAACTTTGGTATCAATAACTACAGAACTCACCGGAGCAATCACGCGAGACCATAAAACAGCTCAAACTCCAAAGATCATAAAAAAGATTGGTTCTTTTTCGTTAAACTTGTAAAACACCATTGTGAGGGACTTGTTTCACACCACCAACTGGACAGACATCTGCAAGAAATAACACAGTGGCACCGAGTGCCCGATGGTTCTCCAATGCATATGTCAGATTAATTATCTTAGTTTGTATATAAGAATGACTGAATTGAAATGACATAGTTACCTCTATGTCTTATTTATAAGAGTACCGTCGTGAAGATAATAAATACTGATGGATATAACGTTGACGATTTTCCACATTAATTGCAGTTAACCTCTTCCAAATAACATGAAGGGATTATCTAGCCTACATTGTTTTGTGGCTCTATATGACTACTCAGATCCATTATGGGTTCTTGGGCATTCACTACAATGGACCTATAAGTGCTAAATATCTTTTCCAACCATCAACATCAAGAATGAGAAAAAGAGGTTGCAAAATAAAAGAAGCTTATCTAAAAGAAGCGTTGAAACGTTATTGACCAACAAAAAAAGTAAACAAAGCTTTGGGTTCCTAAAAGTGTAGCTATATCCCTTGCCCTTCTTCCAGCGTTGAGAACGAAGAGTTTCCGTGACATGCTTGTCGACATCTTCTCTAATGCGAGACCTAACCCAAGAGTCAGATCTGACCCAGTCTCAGCTTGGAATATTGGGGGGTTAGCGTAGATTATTTATTGACCTTTGAAACCCAAAGCAAGTCGACATAATTGTTTAAATAAAATAAGATAAAAATAAAGAGAAAGCGAGAGTGCTTACTGCTCACATTTTCACCCAAGAAGCTTATCAAGTTCCACAAGTGGGCAGGGCTATAGTATATTTTTCTTGTATGAATAATTACAGAACTCACCGGAGCAATCACGTGAGGCAATAAAGCATCTCAAGCTCCAAACATCATTAAAAAGATCGGTTCTTTTTTGTTAAACATGTAAAACACCATTGTTACGGACTTGTTTCACAGCACCAATTGCACAGACATCTTCAAGAAATAACATTATGGCACCGAGTGCCTGGTGGTTCTCTGATGCTTAAGTCAGATTAATGATCCTAGTGCATATATAAGAATGACTAAATTGAAATGACAGAGTTTCCTCTATGTGTTACTTATAAGGGTACCGTCGTGCAGATAATAAATACTGATGGATATAACGTTGACAATTTTCCACATTCATTGTAGTTAACCTCATCCAAATATCGCAGAGGCATTATCTAGCCTACATTATTTTGTAGCTCTATAAGACTAATCAGATCCATTATGGGTTTTTGGGCATTAACTATGATGCATCTATAAGTACTAAATATCATTTCCAACTATCATTATCAAGAATGAGAAAAAGAGGTTGCAAAATAGAAGAAGCTTATCTAAGGGAAGTGTAGAAATGTTATCGACCATAAAAAAGATAAACAAACTGTTGGGTTCCTAAAAGTGTAGCTATATCCCGTACCCTTCTTCCACCGTCAAGAATGGAGAGTTTCTGTGACATGCTCCTTGACATCTTTTCTGATGCGAGACCTGACGAAAGTGTCAGATCTGACCCAGTCTAGGCTTGGAATATTGGGGGCTTAGTGTGGATTATTTATTGACCTTTGGAACCCAAACGCAAGTCCACATAATTTTCTTAATTAAATAAGATAAAAGTAAAGAGAAAGTGAGATTGCATACAGCTCACATTTTTGTTCAAGAAGCTTATCAAGTTCCACAAGTGGGTAGGGCTATAGTATATTTTTCTTGCAACTTTGGTATCAATAACTACAGAACTCACCGGAGCAATCACGCGAGACCATAAAACATCTCAAACTCCAAAGATCATAAAAAAGATTGGTTCTTTTTCGTTAAACTTGTAAAACACCATTGTGAGGGACTTGTTTCACACCACCAACTGCATAGACATCTGCAAGAAATAACACAGTGGCACCGAGTGCCCGGTGGTTCTCCAATGCATATGTTAGATTAATTATCTTAGTTTGTATATAAGAATGACTGAATTGAAATGACATAGTTACCTCTATGTCTTATTTATATGAGTACCGTCGTGAACATAATACTGATGGATATAACATTTACAATTTTCCACATTAATTGTTGTTAACCTCTTTCAAATAACACGGAGGCATTATCTAGCCTACATTGTTTCGTGGCTCTATAAGACTGATCAGATCCATTATGGATTCTTTGGCATTTGTTATGATGGACCTATAAGTACTAAATAACCTTTCGAACCATCAACATCAAGAATGAGAACAACAAGTTGCAAAATAGAATAAGCTTATCTAAGAGAAGAGTTGAAACGTTATCGTCCAACAAAAAACATAAAGAAAGTGTTGGGTTCCTAAAAGTGTAGTGATATCCCTTGCCCTTCTTCCAGCGTTGAGAACGAAGAGTTTCCGTGAGATGCTTGCTGACATCTTCTCTGATGCGAGGCCTAACCCAAGAGTCAGATTTGACCCAGTCTCAGCTTGGAATATTGGGGGGTTAGCGTAGATTATTTATTGACCTTTGAAACCCAAAGCAAGTCGACATAATTGTTCAAATAAAATAAGATAAAAATAAAGAGAAAGTGAGAGTGCTTACTGCGCACATTTTCACCCAAGAAGCTTATCAAGTTCCACAAGTGGGCAGGGCTATAGTATATTTTTCTTGTATGAATAATTACAGAACTCACCGTAGCAATCACGTGAGGCAATAAAGCATCTCAAGCTCCAAACATCATTGAAAAGATTGGTTCTTTTTTGTTAGACGTAACACACCATTTTTACGCACTTTTTTCCCACCACCTACCGCACAGACATCTGCAAGAAATAAAACGGTGGCGCAGAGTGCCCGATGACTCTCCGATGTTTAAGTCAGATCAATGATCTTAGTTTATATATAAGAATGACTGACATAAAATAACAGAGTTACCTCCATGTGTTATTTATAAGGGTACCGTTGTGAAGATAATAAATGCTGATGGATATAACGTTCACGATTTTCCACTTTAATTATAGTTAACCTCTTCCAAATAACACAGAGGCACAATCTAGCCTACATTGTTTTGTGGCTCTATAAGACTAATAAGATCCATTATGGGTTCTTGGGCATTCATTACGATGGACCTATAAGTACTAAATATGTTTTCGAACCATGAACATCAAGAATGAGAACTACAAGTTGCAAAATAGAAGAAGCTTATCAAAGAGAAGAGTTGAAACGTTATCATCCAAGAAAAAACATAAACAAACCGTTGGGTTTCTAAAAGTGTAGCCATATCCCATAGCCTTCTTCCACCGTCGAGAACGGAGAGTTTCCGTGAGATGCTCGTTGACATCTTCTCTGATGCGAGACCTGACCCAAGAGTCAGATCTGACCCAGTCTCGGCTTGGAATATTGGGGGCTTAGCGTGAATTATTTATTGACCTTTGGAACCCAATGCAAGTCCACATAATTTTTTTAATAAAATAAGATCAAAATAAAGAGAAAGCGAGAGTGCATACAGCTCACATTTTTGCTGAAGAAGCTTATCAGGTTCCGTAAGTGGGTAGGGCCATAGTATATATTTCTTAGAACTTTGGTATCAATAACTACAGAACTCACTGGAGCAATCACGTGAGGCCATAAAGAATCTCAAGCTCCACAGATCATAAAAAAGATTGGTTCTTTTTTGTTAGACTTGTAACACACCATTGTTACGCACTTGTTTCACCCCACCTACCGCACAGACATCTGCAAGAAATAAAACGGTGGCGACGAGTGCCCGGTGGCTCTCCGATGCTTAAGTCAGATTAATGATCTTAGTTTATATATAAGAATGACTGACTTAAAATGACAGAGCTACCTCCATGTGTTATTTATAAGGGTACCGTTGTGAAGATAATAAATGCTGATGGATATAACGTTCACGATTTTCCACTTTAATTACAGTTAACCTCTTGCAAATAACACAGAGACACAATCTAGCCTACATTGTTTTGTGGCACTATAAGACTAATAAGATCCATTATGGGTTCTTGGGCATTCATTACGATGGACCTATAAGTAGTAAATATCTTTCTGAACCATGAACATCAAGAATGAGAACAACAAGTTGCAAAATAGAAGAAGCTTGTCAAAGAGAAGAGTTGAAACGTTATCGTCCAACAAAAACCATAAACAAAGCGTTGGGTTCCTAAAAGGGTAACCATATCCCATACCCTTCTTCCACCGTCGAGAACGGAGAGTTTCCGTGAGATGCTCGTTGACATCTTCTCTGATGCGAGATCTGACCCAAGAGTCAGATCTGACCCAGTCTCGGCCTGGAATATTGGGGGGTTAGCGTGAATTATTTATTGACCTTTGGAACCCAACGCAAGTCCACATATTTTTTTTAATAAAATAATATCAAAATAAAGAGAAAGTGAGAGTGCATACAGCTCACATTTTTGCTGAAGAAGCTTATCAAGTTCCGTAAGTGGGTAGGGCTATAGTATCTATTTCTTAGAACTTTGGTATCAATAACTACAGAACTCACTGGAGCAATCACGTGAGGCCATAAAGAATCTCAAGCTCCACAGATCATAAAAAAGATTGGTTCTTTTTCGTTAGACTTGTAACACACCATTGTTACGCACTTGTTTCACACCACCTACCGCACAGACATCTGCAAGAAAGAAAACGGTGGCGCCGAGTGCCCGGTGGCTCTCCGACGTTTTTGTCAGATCAATGATCTTAGTTTATATACAAGAATGACTGACTTAAAATGACAGAGTTACCTCCACGTGTTGTTTATAAGGGTACCGTTGTGAAGATAATAAATGCAGATGGATATAACGTTCACGATTTTCCACTTTAATTACAGTTAACCTCTTCCAAATAACACAGAGGCAGAATCTAGCCTACATTGTTTTGTGGCTCTATAAGACTAATAAGATCCATTATGGGTTCTTGGGCATTCATTACGATGGACCTATAAGTACTAAATATCTTTTCGAACAATGAACATCAAGAATGAGAACAACAAGTTGCAAAATAGAAGAAGCTTATCAAAGAGAAGAGTTGAAACGTTATCGTCCAACAAAAAAGATAAACAAACCGTTGGGTTCCTAAAAGTGTAGCTATATCCCATAGCCTTCTTCCACCGTCGAGAACGGAGAGTTTCCGTGAGATGCTCGTTGACATCTTCTCTGATGCGAGACCTGACCCAAGAGTCAGATCTGACCCAGTCTCGGCCTGGAATATTGGGGGGTTAGCGTGAATTATTTATTGACCTTTGGAACCCAACGCAAGTCCACATATTTTTTTTAATAAAATAAGATCAAAATAAAGAGAAAGTGAGAGTGCATACAGCTCACATTTTTGCTGAAGAAGCTTATCAAGTTCCGTAAGTGGGTAGGGCCATAGTATATATTTCTTAGAACTTTGGTATCAATAACTACAGAACTCACTGGAGCAATCACGTGAGGCCATAAAGAATCTCAAGCTCCACAGATCATAAAAAAGATTGGTTCTTTTTTGTTAGACTTGTAACACACCATTGTTACGCACTTGTTTCACACCACCTACCGCACAGACATCTGCAAGAAATAAAACGGTGGCGACGAGTGCCCGGTGGCTCTCCGATGCTTAAGTCAGATCAATGATCTTAGTTTATATATAAGAATGACTGACTTAAAATGACAGAGTTACCTCCATGTGTTATTTATAAGGGTACCGTTGTGAAGATAATAAATGCTGATGGATATAACGTTCACGATTTTCCACTTTAATTACAGTTAACCTCTTGCAAATAACACAGAGACACAATCTAGCCTACATTGTTTTGTGGCACTATAAGACTAATAAGATCCATTATGGGTTCTTGGGCATTCATTACGATGGACCTATAAGTAGTAAATATCTTTCCGAACCATGAACATCAAGAATGAGAACAACAAGTTGCAAAATAGAAGAAGCCTATCAAAGAGAAGAGTTGAAACGTTATCGTCCAACAAAAACCGTAAACAAAGCGTTGGGTTCCTAAAAGTGTAACCATATCCCATACCCTTCTTCCACCGTCGAGAGTGGAGAGTTTCTGTGAGATGCTCGTTGACATCTTCTCTGATGCGAGACCTGACCCAAGAGTCAGATCTGACCCAGTCTCGGCCTGGAATATTGGGGGGTTAGCGTGAATTATTTATTGACCTTTGGAACCCAACGCAAGTCCACATATTTTTTTTAATAAAATAAGATCAAAATAAAGAGAAAGTGAGAGTGCATACAGCTCACATTTTTGCTGAAGAAGCTTATCAAGTTCCGTAAGTGGGTAGGGCTATAGTATATATTTCTTAGAACTTTGGTATCAATAACTACAGAACTCACTGGAGCAATCACGTGAGGCCATAAAGAATCTCAAGCTCCACAGAGCATAAAAAAGATTGGTTCTTTTTTGTTCGACTTGTAACACACCATTGTTACGCACTTGTTTCACCCCACCTACCGCACAGACATCTGCAAGAAATAAAACGGTGGCGCCGAGTGCCCGGTGGCTCTCCGATGCTTAAGTCAGATCAATGATCTTAGTTTATATATAAGAATGACTGACTTAAAATGACTGAGTTACCTCCATGTGTTATTTATAAGGGTACCGTTGTGAAGATAATAAATGCTGATGGATATAACGTTCACGATTTTCCACTTTAATTACAGTTAACCTCTTGCAAATAACACAGAGACACAATCTAGCCTACATTGTTTTGTGGCTCTATAAGACTAATAAGATCCATTATGGGTTCTTGGGCATTCTTTACGATGGACCTATAAGTACTAAATATGTTTTCGAACCATGAACATCAAGAATGAGAACAACAAGTTGCAAAATAGAAGAAGCTGATGAAAGAGAAGAGTTGAAACGTTATCGTCCAACAAAAAACATACACAAACCGTTGGGTTCCTAAAAGTGTAGCTATATCCCATAGCCTTCTTCCACCGTCGAGAACGGAGAGTTTCCGTGAGATGCTCGTTGACATCTTCTCTGATGCGAGACCTGACCCAAGAGTCAGATCTGACCCAGTCTCGGCTTGGAATATTGGGGGCTTAGCGGGAATTATTTATTGACCTTTGGAACCCAATGCAAGTCAACATAATTTTTTTAATAAAATAAGATCAAAATAAAGAGAAAGCGAGAGTGCATACCGCTCACATTTTTGCTCAAGAAGCTTGTCAAGTTCCACAAGTGGGTAGCATATAGTTTATTTTTCTTGCAACTTTGGTATCAATAACTACAGAACTCACAGGAGCAATCACGTGAGGCCATAAATCATCTCAAGCTCCAACGATCATAAAAAAGATTGGTTCTTTTTCATTAGACTTGTAACACACCATTGTTACGCACTTGTTTCACACCACCTACCGCACAGACATCTGCAAGAAATAAAACGGTTGCGCCGAGTGCCCGGTGGCTCTTCGATGCTTAAGTCAGATCAATGATCTTAGTTTATATATACGAATGACTGACTTAAAATGACACAGTTACCTCCATGTGTTATCTATAAGGGTACCGTTGTGAAGATAATAAATGCAGATGGATATAACGTTCACGATTTTCATCTTTAATTATAGTTAACCTCTTCCAAATAGCACAGAGGCACAATCTAGCCTACCTTGTTTTGTGGCTCTATAAGACTAATAAGATCCATTATGGGTTCTTGGGCATTCATTACGATGGACCTATATGTACTAATTATCTTTTCGAACCATGAACATCAAGAATGAGAACAAGAAGTTGCAAAATAGAAGAAGCTTATGAAAGAGAAGAGTTGAAACGTTATCGTCCAACAAAAAACATAAACAAACCGCTGGGTTCCTAAATGTGTAGCTATATCCCATAGCCTTCTTCCACCGTCGAGAACGGAGAGTCTCCGTGAGATGCTCGTTGACATCTTCTCTGATGCGAGACCTGACACAAGAGTAAGATCTGACCCAGTCTCGGCTTGGAATATTGGGGGCTTAGCGGGAATTATTTATTGACCTTTGGAACCCAATGCAAGTCCACATAATTTTTTTAATAAAATAAGATCAAAATAAAGAGAAAGCGAGAGTGCATACCGGTCACATTTTTGCTCAAGAAGCTTGTCAAGTTCCACAAGTGGGTAGCATATAGTTTATTTTTCTTGCAACTTTGGTATCAATAACTACAGAACTCACAGAAGCAATCACGTGAGGCCATAAATCATCTCAAGCTCCAACGATCATAAAAAAGATTGGTTCTTTTTCATTAGACTTGTAACACACCATTGTTACGCACTTGTTTCACACCACCTACCGCACAGACATCTGCAAGAAATAAAACGGTTGGGCCGAGTGCCCGGTGGCTCTTCGATGCTTAAGTCAGATCAATGATCTTAGTTTATATATACGAATGACTGACTTAAAATGACACAGTTACCTCCATGTGTTATTTATAAGGGTACCGTTGTGAAGATAATAAATGCTGATGGATATAACGTTCACGATTTTCCACTTTAATTACAGTTAACCTCTTCCAAATAACACAGAGACACAATCTAGCCTACATTGTTTTGTGGCTCTATAAGACTAATAAGATCCATTATGGGTTCTTGGGCATTCATTACGATGGACCTATAAGTACTAAATATCTTTTCGAACCATGAACATCAAGAATGAGAACAACAAGTTGCAAAATAGAAGAAGCTTATCAAAGAGAAGAGTTGAAACGTTATCGTCCAACAAAAAATATAAACAAACCGTTGGGTTCCTAAAAGTGTAGCTATATCCCATAGCCTTCTTCCACCGTCGAGAACGGAGAGTTTCCGTGAGATGCTCGTTGACATCTTCTCTGATGCGAGACTTGACCCAAGAGTCAGATCGGACCTAGTCTCAGCTTGGAATATTGGGGGCATAGCGTGAATTATTTATTGACCTTTGGAACCCAACGCTAGTCCACATATTTTTTTTAATAAAATAAGATCAAAATAAAGAGAAAGTGAGAGTGCATACAGCTCACATTTTTGCTGAAGAAGCTTATCAAGTTCCGTAAGTGGGTAGGGCTATAGTATATATTTCTTAGAACTTTGGTATCAATAACTACAGAACTCACTGGAGCAATCACGTGAGGCCATAAAGAATCTCAAGCTCCAAAGATCATCAAAAAGATTGGTTCTTTTTCGTTAGACTTGTAACACACCATTGTTACGCACTTGTTTCACACCACCTACCGCACAGACATCTGTAAGAAATAAAACGGTGGCGCCGAGTGCCCGGTGGCTCTCCGATGTTTATGTCAGATCAATGATCTTAGTTTATATATAAGAATGACTGACTTAAAATGACAGAGTTACCTCCATGTGTTATTTATAAGCGTACCGTTGGGAAGATAATAAATGCAGATGGATATAACGTTCACGATTTTCCACTTTAATTACAATTAACCTCTTCCAAATAACACAGAGGGACAATCTAGCCTACATTGTTTTGTGGCTCTATAAGACTAATAACATCCATTATGGATTCTTGGGCATTCATTACGATGGACCTATAAGTACGAAATATCTTTTCGAACCATGAACATCAAGAATGAGAACAACAAGTTGCAAAATAGAAGAAGGTTATCAAAGAGAAGAGTTGAAACGTTATCCTCCAACAAAAAACATAAACAAACCGTTGGGTTCCTAAAAGTGTAGCTAGATCCCATAGCCTTCTTCCACCGTCGAGAACGGAGAGTTTCCGTGAGATGCTCGTTGACATCTTCTCTGATGCGAGACCTAACCCAAGAGTCAGATCTGACCCAGTCTCGGCTTGGAATATTGGGGGGTTAGCGTGAATTATTTATTGACCTTTGGAACCCAATGCAAGTCCACATAATCTTTTTAATAAAATAAGATCAAAATAAAGAGAAAGCGAGAGTGCATACCGCTCACATTTTTGCTCAAGAAGCTTGTCAAGTTCCACAAGTGGGTAGCATATAGTTTATTTTTCTTGCAACTTTGGTATCAATAACTACAGAACTCACAGAAGCAATCACGTGAGGCCATAAATCATCTCAGGCTCCAACGATCATAAAAAAGATTGGTTCTTTTTAATTAGACTTGTAACACACCATTGTTACGCACTTGTTTCACACCACCTACCGCACAGACATCTGCAAGAAATAAAACGGTGGCGCCGAGTGCCCGGTGGCTCTCCGATGCTTAAGTCAGATCAATGATCTTAGTTTATATATAAGAATGACTAACATAAAATGACAGAGTTACCTCCATGTGTTATTTATAAGGGTACCGTTGTGAAGATAATAAATGCTGATGGATATAACGTTCACGATTTTCCACTTTAATTACAGTTAACCTCTTCCAAATAACACAGAGGCACTATCTAGCCTACATTGTTCTGTGGCTCTATAAGACTAATAGGATCCATTATGGGTTCTTGGGCATTCATTACGATGGACCTATAAGTACTAAATATCTTTTCGAACCATGAACATCAAGAATGACAACAACAAGTTGCAAAATAGAAGAACCTTATCAAAGAGAAGAGTTGAAACGTTATCGTCCAACAAAAAACATAAACAAACCGTTGGGTTCCTAAAAGTGTAGATATATCCCATAGCCTTCTTCCACCGTCGAGAACGGAGAGTTTCCGTGAGATGCTCGTTGACATCTTCTCTGATGCGAGACCTGACCCAAGAGTCAGATCTGACCCAGTCTCGGCTTGGAATATTGGGGGCTTAGCGGGAATTATTTATTGACCTTTGGAACCCAATGCAAGTCCACATAATTTTTTTAATAAAATAAGATCAAAATAAAGAGAAAGCGAGAGTGCATACCGCTCACATTTTTGCTCAAGAAGCTTGTCAAGTTCCACAAGTGGGTAGCATATAGTTTATTTTTCTTGCAACTTTGGTATCAATAACTACAGAACTCACAGAAGCAATCACGTGAGGCCATAAATCATCTCAAGCTCCAACGATCATAAAAAAGATTGGTTCTTTTTCATTAGACTTGTAACACACCATTGTTACGCACTTGTTTCACACCACCTACCGCACAGACATCTGCAAGAAATAAAACGGTGGCGCCGAGTGCCCGGTGTCTCTCCAATGTTTATGTCAGATCAATGATCTTAGTTTATATATAAGAATGACTGACTTAAAATGACAGAGTTACCTCCATGTGTTATTTATAAGGGTACCGTTGTGAAGATAAAAAATGCAGATGGATATAACGTTCACGATTTTCCACTTTAATTACAGTTAACCTCTTCCAAATAACACAGAGGCACAATCTAGCCTACATTGTTTTGTGGCTCTATAAGACTAATAAGATCCATTATGGGTTCTTGGGCATTCATTACGGTGGACCTATAAGTACTAAATATCTTTTCGAACCATGAACATCAAGAATGAGAACAACAAGTTGCAAAATAGAAGAAGCTAATCAAAGAGAAGAGTTGAAACGTTATCGTCCAACAAAAAATATAAACAAACCGTTGGGTTTCTAAAAGTGTAGCTATATCCCATAGCCTTCTTCCACCGTCGAGAATGGAGAGTTTCCGTGAGATGCTCGTTGACATCTTCTCTGATGCGAGACTTGACCCAAGAGTCAGACCGGACCCAGTCTCGGCTTGGAATATTGGGGGCTTAGCGTGAATTATTTACTGACCTTTAGAACCGAACGCAAGTCCAAATATTTTTTTTAATAAAATAAGATAAAAAAAAAAAAGAGAAAGTGAGAGTGCATACAGCTCACATTTTTGCTGAAGAAGCTTATCAAGTTCCGTAAGTGGGTAGGGCTATAGTATATATTTCTTAGAACTTTGGTATCAATAACTACAGAACTCACTGGAGCAATCACGTGAGGCCATAAAGAATATCAAGCTCCACAGATCATAAAAAAGATTGGTTCTTTTTTGTTAGACTTGTAACACACCACTGTTACGCACTTGTTTCACACCACCTACCGCACAGACATCTGCAAGAAATAAAACGGTGGCGCCGTGTGCCCGGTGGCTCTCCGATGTTTATGTCAGATGAATGATCTTAGTTTATATATAAGAATGACTGACTTAAAATGAAAGAGTTACCTCCATGTGTTATTTATAAGGGTACCGTTGTGAAGATAATAAATGCAGATGGATATAACATTCACAATTTTCATCTTTAATTATAGTTGACCTCTTCCAAATAGCACAGAGGCACAATCTAGCCTACATTGTTTTGTGGCTCTATAAGACTAATAAGATCCATTATGGGTTCTTGGGCATTCTTTACGATGGACCTATAAGTACTAAATATGTTTTCGAACCATGAACATCAAGAATGAGAACAACAAGTTGCAAAATAGAAGAAGCTGATGAAAGAGAAGAGTTGAAACGTTATCGTCCAACAAAAAACATACACAAACCGTTGGGTTCCTAAAAGTGTAGCTATATCCCATAGCCTTCTTCCACCGTCGAGAACGGAGAGTTTCCGTGAGATGCTCGTTGACATCTTCTCTGATGCGAGACCTGACCCAAGAGTCAGATCTGACCCAGTCTCGGCTTGGAATATTGGGGGCTTAGCGGGAATTATTTATTGACCTTTGGAACCCAATGCAAATCCACATAATTTTTTTAATAAAATAAGATCAAAATAAAGAGAAAGCGAGAGTGCATACCGCTCACATTTTTGCTCAAGAAGCTTGTCAAGTTCCACAAGTGGGTAGCATATAGTTCATTTTTCTTGCAACTTTGGTATCAATAACTACAGAACTCACAGAAGCAATCACGTGAGGCCATAAATCATCTCAAGCTCCAACGATCATAAAAAAGATTGGTTCTTTTTCATTAGACTTGTAACACACCATTGTTACGCACTTGTTTCACACCACCTACCGCACAGACATCTGCAAGAAATAAAACGGTTGCGCCGAGTGCCCGGTGGCTCTTCGATGCTTAAGTCAGATCAATGATCTTAGTTTATATATACGAATGACTGACTTAAAATGACACAGTTACCTCCATGTGTTATCTATAAGGGTACCGTTGTGAAGATAATAAATGCAGATGGATATAACATTCACGATTTTCATCTTTAATTATAGTTAACCTCTTCCAAATAGCACAGAGGCACAATCTAGCCTACCTTGTTTTGTGGCTCTATAAGACTAATAAGATCCATTATGGGTTCTTGGGCATTCATTACGATGGACCTATAAGTACTAAATATGTTTTCGAACCATGAACATCAAGAATGAGAACAAGAAGTTGCAAAATAGAAGAAGCTTATGAAAGAGAAGAGTTGAAACGTTATCGTCCAACAAAAAACATAAACAAACCGCTGGGTTCCTAAATGTGTAGCTATATCCCATAGCCTTCTTCCACCGTCGAGAACGGAGAGTCTCCGTGAGATGCTCGTTGACATCTTCTCTGATGCGAGACCTGACCCAAGAGTCAGATCTGACCCAGTCTCGGCTTGGAATATTGGGGGCTTAGCGGGAATTATTTATTGACCTTTGGAACCCAATGCAAGTCCACATAATTTTTTTAATAAAATAAGATCAAAATAAAGAGAAAGCGAGAGTGCATACCGCTCACATTTTTGCTCAAGAAGCTTGTCAAGTTCCACAAGTGGGTAGCATATAGTTTATTTTTCTTGCAACCTTGGTATCAATAACTACAGAACTCACAGAAGCAATCACGTGAGGCCATAAATCATCTCAAGCTCCAACGATCATAAAAAAGATTGGTTCTTTTTCATTAGACTTGTAACACACCATTGTTACGCACTTGTTTCACACCACCTACCGCACAGACATCTGCAAGAAATAAAACGGTTGCGCCGAGTGCCCGGTGGCTCTCCGATGCTTAAGTCAGATCAATGATCTTAGTTTATATATAAGAATGACTGACTTAAAATGACAGAGTTACCTCCATGTGTTATTTATAAGGGTACCGTTGTGAAGATAATAAATGCTGATGGATATAACGTTCACGATTTTCCACTTTAATTACAGTTAACCTCTTCCAAATAACACAGAGACACAATCTAGCCTACATTGTTTTGTGGCTCTATAAGACTAATAAGATCCATTATGGGTTCTTGGGCATTCATTACGATGGACCTATAAGTACTAAATATCTTTTCGAACCATGAACATCAAGAATGAGAACAACAAGTTGCAAAATAGAAGAAGCTTATCAAAGAGAAGAGTTGAAACGTTATCGTCCAACAAAAAATATAAACAAACCGTTGGGTTCCTAAAAGTGTAGCTATATCCCATAGCCTTCTTCCACCGTCGAGAACAGAGAGTTTCCGTGAGATGCTCGTTGACATCTTCTCTGATGCGAGACTTGACCCAAGAGTCAGATCGGACCTAGTCTCAGCTTGGAATATTGGGGGCTTAGCGTGAATTATTTATTGACCTTTGGAACCCAACGCTAGTCCACATATTTTTTTTAATAAAATAAGATCAAAATAAAGAGAAAGTGAGAGTGCATACAGCTCACATTTTTGCTGAAGAAGCTTATCAAGTTCCGTAAGTGGGTAGGGCTATAGTATATATTTCTTAGAACTTTGGTATCAATAACTACAGAACTCACTGGAGCAATCACGTGAGGCCATAAAGAATCTCAAGCTCCAAAGATCATAAAAAAGATTGGTTCTTTTTCGTTAGACTTGTAACACACCATTGTTACGCACTTGTTTCACACCACCTACCGCACAGACATCTGTCAGAAATAAAACGGTGGCGCCGAGTGCCCGGTGGCTCTCCGATGTTTATGTCAGATCAATGATCTTAGTTTATATATAAGAATGACTGACTTAAAATGACAGAGTTACCTCCATGTGTTATATATAAGCGTACCGTTGGGAAGATAATAAATGCAGATGGATATAACGTTCACGATTTTCCACTTTAATTACAGTTAACCTCTTCCAAATAACACAGAGGGACAATCTAGCCTACATTGTTTTGTGGCTCTTTAAGACTAATAACATCCATTATGGATTCTTGGGCATTCATTACGATGGACCTATAAGTACCAAATATCTTTTCGAACCATGAACATCAAGAATGAGAACAACAAGTTGCAAAATAGAAGAAGGTTATCAAAGAGAAGAGTTGAAACGTTATCCTCCAACAAAAAACATAAACAAACCGTTGGGTTCCTAAAAGTGTAGCTATATCCCATAGCCTTCTTCCACCGTCGAGAACGGAGAGTTTCCGTGAGATGCTCGTTGACATCTTCTCTGATGCGAGACCTGACCCAAGAGTCAGATCTGACCCAGTCTCGGCTTGGAATATTGGGGGGTTAGCGTGAATTATTTATTGACCTTTGGAACCCAATGCAAGTCCACATAATCTTTTTAATAAAATAAGATCAAAATAAAGAGAAAGCGAGAGTGCATACCGCTCACATTTTTGCTCAAGAAGCTTGTCAAGTTCCACAAGTGGGTAGCATATAGTTTATTTTTCTTGCAACTTTGGTATCAATAACTATAGAACTCACAGAAGCAATCACGTGAGGCCATAAATCATCTCAGGCTCCAACGATCATAAAAAAGATTGGTTCTTTTTAATTAGACTTGTAACACACCATTGTTACGCACTTGTTTCACACCACCTACCGCACAGACATCTGCAAGAAATAAAACGGTGGCGCCGAGTGCCCGGTGGCTCTCCGATGCTTAAGTCAGATCAATGATCTTAGTTTATATATAAGAATGACTAACATAAAATGACAGAGTTACCTCCATGTGTTATTTATAAGGGTACCGTTGTGAAGATAATAAATGCTGATGGATATAACGTTCACGATTTTCCACTTTAATTACAGTTAACCTCTTCCAAATAACACAGAGGCACTCTCTAGCCTACATTGTTTTGTGGCTCTATAAGACTAATAAGATCCATTATGGGTTCTTGGGCATTCATTACGATGGACCTATAAGTACTAAATATCTTTTCGAACCATGAACATCAAGAATGACAACAACAAGTTGCAAAATAGAAGAACCTTATCAAAGAGAAGAGTTGAAACGTTATCGTCCAACAAAAAACATAAACAAACCGTTGGGTTCCTAAAAGTGTAGATATATCCCATAGCCTTCTTCCACCGTCGAGAACGGAGAGTTTCCGTGAGATGCTCGTTGACATCTTCTCTGATGCGAGACCTGACCCAAGAGTCAGATCTGACCCAGTCTCGGCTTGGAATATTGGGGGCTTAGCGGGAATTATTTATTGACCTTTGGAACCCAATGCAAGTCCACATAATTTTTTTAATAAAATAAGATCAAAATAAAGAGAAAGCGAGAGTGCATACCGCTCACATTTTTGCTCAAGAAGCTTGTCAAGTTCCACAAGTGGGTAGCATATAGTTTATTTTTCTTGCAACTTTGGTATCAATAACTACAGAACTCACAGAAGCAATCACGTGAGGCCATAAATCATCTCAAGCTCCAACGATCATAAAAAAGATTGGTTCTTTTTCATTAGACTTGTAACACACCATTGTTACGCACTTGTTTCACACCACCTACCGCACAGACATCTGCAAGAAATAAAACGGTGGCGCCGAGTGCCCGGTGTCTCTCCAATGTTTATGTCAGATCAATGATCTTAGTTTATATATAAGAATGACTGACTTAAAATGACAGAGTTACCTCCATGTGTTATTTATAAGGGTACCGTTGTGAAGATAATAAATGCAGATGGATATAACGTTCACGATTTTCCACTTTAATTACAGTTAACCTCTTCCAAATAACACAGAGGCACAATCTAGCCTACATTGTTTTGTGGCTCTATAAGACTAATAAGATCCATTATGGGTTCTTGGGCATTCATTACGGTGGACCTATAAGTACTAAATATCTTTTCGAACCATGAACATCAAGAATGAGAACAACAAGTTGCAAAATAGAAGAAGCTAATCAAAGAGAAGAGTTGAAACGTTATCGTCCAACAAAAAATATAAACAAACCGTTGGGTTTCTAAAAGTGTAGCTATATCCCATAGCCTTCTTCCACCGTCGAGAATGGAGAGTTTCCGTGAGATGCTCGTTGACATCTTCTCTGATGCGAGACTTGACCCAAGAGTCAGACCGGACCCAGTCTCGGCTTGGAATATTGGGGGCTTAGCGTGAATTATTTACTGACCTTTAGAACCGAACGCAAGTCCAAATATTTTTTTTAATAAAATAAGATAAAAAAAAAAAGAGAAAGTGAGAGTGCATACAGCTCACATTTTTGCTGAAGAAGCTTATCAAGTTCCGTAAGTGGGTAGGGCTATAGTATATATTTCTTAGAACTTTGGTATCAATAACTACAGAACTCACTGGAGCAATCACGTGAGGCCATAAAGAATCTCAAGCTCCACAGATCATAAAAAAGATTGGTTCTTTTTTGTTAGACTTGTAACACACCACTGTTACGCACTTGTTTCACACCACCTACCGCACAGACATCTGCAAGAAATAAAACGGTGGCGCCGTGTGCCCGGTGGCTCTCCGATGTTTATGTCAGATGAATGATCTTAGTTTATATATAAGAATGACTGACTTAAAATGAAAGAGTTACCTCCATGTGTTACTTATAAGGGTACCGTTGTGAAGATAATAAATGCAGATGGATATAACATTCACAATTTTCATCTTTAATTATAGTTGACCTCTTCCAAATAGCACAGAGGCACAATCTAGCCTACATTGTTTTGTGGCTCTATAAGACTAATAAGATCCATTATGGGTTCTTGGGCATTCTTTACGATGGACCTATAAGTACTAAATATGTTTTCGAACCATGAACATCAAGAATGAGAACAACAAGTTGCAAAATAGAAGAAGCTGATGAAAGAGAAGAGTTGAAACGTTATCGTCCAACAAAAAACATACACAAACCGTTGGGTTCCTAAAAGTGTAGCTATATCCCATAGCCTTCTTCCACCGTCGAGAACGGAGAGTTTCCGTGAGATGCTCGTTGACATCTTCTCTGATGCGAGACCTGACCCAAGAGTCAGATCTGACCCAGTCTCGGCTTGGAATATTGGGGGCTTAGCGGGAATTATTTATTGACCTTTGGAACCCAATGCAAGTCCACATAATTTTTTTAATAAAATAAGATCAAAATAAAGAGAAAGCGAGAGTGCATACCGCTCACATTTTTGCTCAAGAAGCTTGTCAAGTTCCACAAGTGGGTAGCATATAGTTTATTTTTCTTGCAACTTTGGTATCAATATCTACAGAACTCACAGAAGCAATCACGTGAGGCCATAAATCATCTCAAGCTCCAACGATCATAAAAAAGATTGGTTCTTTTTCATTAGACTTGTAACACACCATTGTTACGCACTTGTTTCACACCACCTACCGCACAGACATCTGCAAGAAATAAAACGGTTGGGCCGAGTGCCCGGTGGCTCTTTGATGCTTAAGTCAGATCAATGATCTTAGTTTATATATACGAATGACTGACTTAAAATGACACAGTTACCTCCATGTGTTATCTATAAGGGTACCGTTGTGAAGATAATAAATGCAGATGGATATAACATTCACGATTTTCATCTTTAATTATAGTTAACCTCTTCCAAATAGCACAGAGGCACAATCTAGCCTACCTTGTTTTGTGGCTCTATAAGACTAATAAGATCCATTATGGGTTCTTGGGCATTCATTACGATGGACCTATAAGTACTAAATATGTTTTCGAACCATGAACATCAAGAATGAGAACAAGAAGTTGCAAAATAGAAGAAGCTTATGAAAGAGAAGAGTTGAAACGTTATCGTCCAACAAAAAACATAAACAAACCGCTGGGTTCCTAAATGTGTAGCTATATCCCATAGCCTTCTTCCACCGTCGAGAACGGAGAGTCTCCGTGTGATGCTCGTTGACATCTTCTCTGATGCGAGACCTGACCCAAGAGTCAGATCTGACCCAGTCTCGGCTTGGAATATTGGGGGCTTAGCGGGAATTATTTATTGACCTTTGGAACCCAATGCAAGTCCACATAATTTTTTTAATAAAATAAGATCAAAATAAAGAGAAAGCGAGAGTGCATACCGCTCACATTTTTGCTCAAGAAGCTTGTCAAGTTCCACAAGTGGGTAGCATATAGTTTATTTTTCTTGCAACTTTGGTATCAATAACTACAGAACTCACAGAAGCAATCACGTGAGGCCATAAATCATCTCAAGCTCCAACGATCATAAAAAAGATTGGTTCTTTTTCATTAGACTTGTAACACACCATTGTTACGCACTTGTTTCACACCACCTACCGCACAGACATCTGCAAGAAATAAAACGGTTGCGCCGAGTGCCCGGTGGCTCTCCGATGCTTAAGTCAGATCAATGATCTTAGTTTATATATAAGAATGACTGACTTAAAATGACAGAGTTACCTCCATGTGTTATTTATAAGGGTACCGTTGTGAAGATAATAAATGCTGATGGATATAACGTTCACGATTTTCCACTTTAATTACAGTTAACCTCTTCCAAATAACACAGAGACACAATCTAGCCTACATTGTTTTGTGGCTCTATAAGACTAATAAGATCCATTATGGGTTCTTGGGCATTCATTACGATGGACCTATAAGTACTAAATATCTTTTCGAACCATGAACATCAAGAATGAGAACAACAAGTTGCAAAATAGAAGAAGCTTATCAAAGAGAAGAGTTGAAACGTTATCGTCCAACAAAAAATATAAACAAACCGTTGGGTTCCTAAAAGTGTAGCTATATCCCATAGCCTTCTTCCACCGTCGAGAACGGAGAGTTTCCGTGAGATGCTCGTTGACATCTTCTCTGATGCGAGACTTGACCGAGGAGTCAGATCGGACCTAGTCTCAGCTTGGAATATTGGGGGCTTAGCGTGAATTATTTATTGACCTTTGGAACCCAACGCTAGTCCACATATTTTTTTTAATAAAATAAGATCAAAATAAAGAGAAAGTGAGAGTGCATACAGCTCACATTTTTGCTGAAGAAGCTTATCAAGTTCCGTAAGTGGGTAGGGCTATAGTATATATTTCTTAGAACTTTGGTATCAATAACTACAGAACTCACTGGAGCAATCACGTGAGGCCATAAAGAATCTCAAGCTCCAAAGATCATAAAAAAGATTGGTTCTTTTTCGTTAGACTTGTAACACACCATTGTTACGCACTTGTTTCACACCACCTACCGCACAGACATCTGTAAGAAATAAAACGGTGGCGCCGAGTGCCCGGTGGCTCTCCGATGTTTATGTCAGATCAATGATCTTAGTTTATATATAAGAATGACTGACTTAAAATGACAGAGTTACCTCCATGTGTTATTTATAAGCGTACCGTTGGGAAGATAATAAATGCAGATGGATATAACGTTCACGATTTTCCACTTTAATTACAGTTAACCTCTTCCAAATAACACAGAGGGACAATCTAGCCTACATTGTTTTGTGGCTCTATAAGACTAATAACATCCATTATGGATTCTTGGGCATTCATTACGATGGACCTATAAGTACCAAATATCTTTTCGAACCATGAACATCAAGAATGAGAACAACAAGTTGCAAAATAGAAGAAGGTTATCAAAGAGAAGAGTTGAAACGTTATCCTCCAACAAAAAACATAAACAAACCGTTGGGTTCCTAAAAGTGTAGCTATATCCCATAGCCTTCTTCCACCGTCGAGAACGGAGAGTTTCCGTGAGATGCTCGTTGACATCTTCTCTGATGCGAGACCTGACCCAAGAGTCAGATCTGACCCAGTCTCGGCTTGGAATATTGGGGGGTTAGCGTGAATTATTTATTGACCTTTGGAACCCAATGCAAGTCCACATAATCTTTTTAATAAAATAAGATCAAAATAAAGAGAAAGCGAGAGTGCATACCGCTCACATTTTTGCTCAAGAAGCTTGTCAAGTTCCACAAGTGGGTAGCATATAGTTTATTTTTCTTGCAACTTTGGTATCAATAACTACAGAACTCACAGAAGCAATCACGTGAGGCCATAAATCATCTCAGGCTCCAACGATCATAAAAAAGATTGGTTCTTTTTAATTAGACTTGTAACACACCATTGTTACGCACTTGTTTCACACCACCTACCGCACAGACATCTGCAAGAAATAAAACGGTGGCGCCGAGTGCCCGGTGGCTCTCCGATGCTTAAGTCAGATCAATGATCTTAGTTTATATATAAGAATGACTAACATAAAATGACAGAGTTACCTCCATGTGTTATTTATAAGGGTACCGTTGTGAAGATAATAAATGCTGATGGATATAACGTTCACGATTTTCCACTTTAATTACAGTTAACCTCTTCCAAATAACACAGAGGCACTATCTAGCCTACATTGTTTTGTGGGTCTATAAGACTAATAAGATCCATTATGGGTTCTTGGGCATTCAATACGATGGACCTATAAGTACTAAATATCTTTTCGAACCATGAACATCAAGAATGACAACAACAAGTTGCAAAATAGAAGAACCTTATCAAAGAGAAGAGTTGAAACGTTATCGTCCATCAAAAAACGTAAACAAAGCGCTGGGTTCCTACAAGTGTAGCTATATCCCATACCCTTCTTCCACCGTCGAGAACGGAGAGTTTCCGTGAGATGCTCGTTGACATCTTCTCTGATGCGAGACCTGACCCAAAAGTCAGATCTGACCCAGTCTCGGCTTGGAATATTGGGGGGTTAGCGTGAATTATTTATTGACCTTTGGAACCCAACGCAAGTCCACATAATTTTTTTAATAAAATAAGATCAAAATAAAGAGAAAGTGAGAGTGCATACAGCTCACATTTTTGCTGAAGAAGCATATCAAGTTCCGTAAGTGGGTAGGGCTATAGTATATATTTCTTAGAAGTTTGGTATCAATAACTACAGAACTCACTGGAGCAATCACGTGAGGCCATAAAGAATCTCAAGTTCCAAAGATCATAAAAAAGATTGGTTCTTTTTCGTTATACTTGTAACACACCATTGTTACGCACTTGTTTCACACCACCGACCGCACAGACAGCTGCAAGAAATAAAACGTTGGCGCCGAGTGCCCGGTGGCTCTCCGATGCTTAAGTCAGATCAATGATCTTAGTTTATATATAAGAATGACTGACTTAAAATGACAGAGTTACCTCCATGTGTTATTTATAAGGGTACCGTTGTGAAGATAATAAATGCTGATGGACATAACGTTCATGATTTTCCACTTTAATTACAGTTAACCTCTTCCAAATAACACAGAGGCACTATCTAGCCTACATTGTTTTGTGGCTCTATAAGACTAATAAGATCCATTATGGGTTCTTGGGCATTCATTACGATGGACCTATATGTACTAAATATCTTTTCGAACCATGAACATCAAGAATGAGAACAACAAGTTGCAAAATAGAAGAAGCTTATCAACGAGAAGAGTTGAAACGTTATCGTCCATCAAAAACCATAAACAAAGCGCTGGGTTCCTAAAAGTGTAGCTATATCCCATCCCCTTCTTCCACCATCGAGAACGGAGAGTTTCCGTGAGATGCTCGTTGACATCTTCTCTGATGCGAGACCTGACCCAAGAGTCAGATCTAACCCAGTCTCGGCTTGGAATATTGGGGGGTTAGCGTGAATTATTTATTGACCTTTGGAACCCAACGCAAGTCCACATAATTTTTTTAAAAAAATAAGATCAAAATAAAGAGAAAGTGAGAGTGCATATAGCTCACATTTTTGCTGAAGAAGCTTATCAAGTTCCGTAAGTGGGTAGGGCTATAGTATATATTTCTTAGAAGTTTGGTATCAATAACTACAGAACTCACTGGAGCAATCACGTGAGGCCATAAAGAATCTCAAGTTCCAAAGATCATAAAAAAGATTGGTTCTTTTTTGTTAGACTTGTAACACACCATTGTTACGCACTTGTTTCGCACCACCTACCGCACAGACATCTGCAAGAAATAAAACGGTGGCGCCGAGTGCCCGGTGGCTCTCCGATGTTTATGTCAGATCAATGATCTTAGTTTATATATAAGAATGACTGACTTAAAATGACAGAGTTATCTCCATGTGTTATTTATAAGGGTACCGTTGTGAAGATAATAAATGCTGATGGATATAACGTTCACGATTTTCCACTTTAATTACAGTTAACCTCTTCCAAATAACACAGAGGCACTATCTAGCCTACATTGCTTTGTGGCTCTATAAGACTAATAAGATCCATTATGGGTTCTTGGGCATTCATTACGATGGACCTATATGTACTAATTATCTTTTCGAACCATGAACATCAAGAATGAGAACAACAAGTTGCAAAATAGAAGAAGCTTATCAAAGAGAAGAGTTGAAACGTTATCGTCCAACAAAAAAGATAAACAAACCGTTGGGTTCCTAAAAGTGTAGCTATATCCCATAGCCTTCTTCCACCGTCGAGAACGGAGAGTTTCCGTGAGATGCTCGTTGACATCTTCTCTGATGCGAGACTTGACCCAAGAGTCAGACCGGACCCAGTCTCGGCTTGGAATATTGGGGGCTTAGCGTGAATTATTTACTGACCTTTGGAACCCAACGCAAGTCCAAATATTCTTTTTTAATAAAATAAGATAAAAATAAAGAGAAAGTGATAGCGCATACAGCTCACATTTTTGCTGAAGAAGCTTATCAAGTTCCGTAAGTGGGTAGGGCTATAGTATATATTTCTTAGAACTTTGGTATCAATAACTACAGAACTCACTGGAGCAATCACGTGAGGCCATAAAGAATCTCAAGCTCCACCGATCATAAAAAAGATTGGTTCTTTTTTGTTAGACTTGTAACACACCATTGTTACGCACTTGTTTCGCACCACCTACCGCACAGACATCTGCAAGAAATAAAACGGTGGCGCCGAGTGCCCGGTGGCTCTCCGATGTTTATGTCAGATCAATGATCTTAGTTTATATATAAGAATGACTGACTTAAAATGACAGAGTTATCTCCATGTGTTATTTATAAGGGTACCGTTGTGAAGATAATAAATGCTGATGGATATAACGTTCACGATTTTCCACTTTAATAGAGTTAACCTCTTCCAAATAACACAGAGGCACAATCTAGCCTACATTGTTTTCTGGCTCTATAAGACTAATAAGATCCACTATGGGTTCTTGGGCATTCATTACGATGGACCTATAAGTACTAAATATGTTTTCGAACCATGAACATCAAGAATGAGAACAACAAGTTGCAAAATAGAAGAAGCTTATGAAAGAGAAGAGTTGAAACGTTATCATCCAACAAAAAACAGAAACAAACCGTTGGGTTCCTAAAAGTGTAGCTATATCCCATAGCCTTCTTCCACCGTCGAGAACGGAGAGTTTCCATGAGATGCTCGTTGACATCTTCTCTGATGCGAGACTTGACCCAAGAGTCAGATCGGACCCAGTCTCAGCTTGGAATATTGGGGGCTTAGCGTGAATTGTTTATTGACCTTTGGAACCCAACGCTAGTCCACATATTTTTTTTGTTAAAATAAGATCAAAATAAAGAGAAAGTGAGAGTGCATACAGCTCACATTTTTGCTGAAGAAGCTTATCAAGTTCCGTAAGTGGGTAGGGCTATAGTATATATTTCTTAGAACTTTGGTATCAATAACGACAGAACTCATAGAAGCAATCACGTGAGGCCATAAATCATCTCAAGCTCCAACGATCATAAAAAAGATTGGTTCTTTTTCATTAGACTTGTAACACACCATTCTTACGCACTTGTTTCACACCACCTACCGCACAGACATCTGCAAGAAATAAAATGGTGGCGCCGAGTGCCCGGCGGCTCTCCGATGCTTAAGTCAGATCAATGATCTTAGTTTATATATAAGAATGACTGACTTAAAATGACAGAGTTACCTCCATGTGTTATTTATAAGGGTACCGTTGTGAAGATAATAAATGCAGATGGATATAACGTTAACGATTTTCCACTTTAATTACAGTTAACCTCTTCCAAATAACACAGAGGCACAATCTAGCCTACATTGTTTTGTGGCTCTATAAGACTAATAAGATCCATTATGGGTTCTTGGGCATTCATTACGATGGACCTATAAGTACTAAATATGTTTTCGAACCATGAACATCAAGAATGAGAACAACAAGTTGCAAAATAGAAGAAGCTTATGAAAGAGAAGAGTTGAAATGTTATCGTCCAACAAAAAACATAAACAAACCGTTGGGTTCCTAAAAGTGTAGCTATATCCCATAGCCTTCTTCCACCGTCGAGAACGGAGAGTTTCCGTGAGATGCTCGTTGACATCTTCTCTGATGCGAGACCTGACCCAAGAGTCAGATCTGACCCAGTCTCGGCTTGGAATATTGGGGGCTTAGCGTGAATTATTTATTGACCTTTGGAACCCAATGCAAGTCCACATAATTTTTTTAATAAAATAAGATCAAAATAAAGAGAAAGCGAGAGTGCATACGGCTCACATTTTTGCTCAAGAAGCTTGTCAAGTTCCACAAGTGGGTAGCATATAGTTTATTTTTCTTGCAACTTTGGTATCAATAACGACAGAACTCAGAGAAGCAATCACGTGAGGCCATAAATCATCTCAAGCTCCAACGATCATAAAAAAGATTGGTTCTTTTTCATTACACTTGTAACACACCAATGTTACGCACTTGTTTCACACCACCTACCGCACAGACATCTGTAAGAAATAAAACGGTGGCGCCGAGTGCCCGGTGGCTCTCCGATGTTTATGTCAGATCAATGATCTTAGTTTATATATAAGAATGACTGACTTAAAATGACAGAGTTACCTCCATGTGTTATTTATAAGGGTATCGTTTTGAAGATAATAAATGCAGATGGATATAACGTTCACGATTGTCCACTTTAATTATAGTTAACCTCTTCCAAATAACACAGAGGCACAATCTAGCCTACATTGTTTTGTGGCTCTATAAGACTAATAAGATCCATTATGGGTTCTTGGGCATTCATTACGATGGACCTATAAGTACTAAATATGTTTTCGAACCATGAACATCAAGAATGAGAACAACAAGTTGCAAAATAGAAGAAGCTGATGAAAGAGAAGAGTTGAAACGTTATCATCCAACAAAAAACATAAACAAACCGTTGGGTTCCTAAAAGTGTAGCTATATCCCATAGCCTTCTTCCATCGTCGAGAACGGAGAGTTTCCGTGAGATGCTCGTTGACATCTTCTCTGATGCGAGACCTGACCCAAGAGTCAGATCTGACCCAGTCTCGGCTTGGAATATTTGGGGCTTAGCGTGAATTATTTATTGACCTTTGGAACCCAATGCAAGTCCACATAATTTTCTTAATAAAATAAGATCAAAATAAAGAGAAAGCGAGAGTGCATACCGCTCACATTTTTGCTCAAGAAGCTTGTCAAGTTCCACAAGTGGGTAGCATATAGTTTATTTTTCTTGCGACTTTGGTATCAATAACGACAGAACTCATAGAAGCAATCACGTGAGGCCATAAATCATCTCAAGCTCCAACGATCATAAAAAAGATTGGTTCTTTTTCATTAGACTTGTAACACACCATTCTTACGCACTTGTTTCACACCACCTACCGCACAGACATCTGCAAGAAATAAAATGGTGGCGCCAAGTGCCCGGCGGCTCTCCGATGCTTAAGTCAGATCAATGATCTTAGTTTATATATAAGAATGACTGACTTAAAATGACAGAGTTACCTCCATGTGTTATTTATAAGGGTACCGTTGTGAAGATAATAAATGCTGACGGATATAACGTTCACGATTTTCCACTTTAATTACAGTTAACCTCTTCCAAATAACACAGAGACACAATCTAGCCTACATTGTTTTGTGGCTCTATAAGACTAATAAGATCCATTATGGGTTCTTGGGCATTCGTTACGGTGGACCTATAAGTACTAAATATCTTTCCGAAACATGAACATCAAGAATGAGAACAACAAGTTGCAAAATAGAAGAAGGTTATCAAAGAGAAGAGTTGAAACGTTATCATCCAACAAAAACCATAAACAAAGCGTTGGGTTCCTAAAAGTGTAACTATATCCCAAACCCTTCTTCCACGGTCGAGAACGGAGAGCTTCCGTGAGATGCTCGTTGACATCTTCTCTGACGCGAGACCTGACCCAAGAGTCAGATCTGACCCAGTCTCGGCCTGGAATATTGAGGGGTTGGCGTGAATTATTTATTGACCTTTGGAACCCAACGCTAGTCCACATATTTTTTTTAATAAAATAAGATCAAAATAAAGAGAAAGTGAGAGTGCATACAGCTCACATTTTTGCTGAAGAAGCTTATCAAGTTCCGTAAGTGGGTAGGGCTATAGTATATATTTCTTAGGACTTTGGTATCAATAACTACAGAACTCACTGGAGCAATCACGTGAGGCCATAAAGAATCTCAAGCTCCAAAGATCATAAAAAAGATTGGTTCCTTTTCATTAGACTTGTAACACACCATTGTTATGCACTTGTTTCACACCACCTACCGCACAGACATGTGTAAGAAATAAAACGGTGGCGCCGAGTGCCCGGTGGCTCTCCGATGTTTATGTCAGATCAATGATCTTAGTTTATATATAAGAATGACTGACTTAAAATGACAGAGTTACCTCCATGTGTTATTTATAAGGGTACCGTTGTGAAGATAATAAATGCAGATGGATATAACGTTAACGATTTTCCACTTTAATTACAGTTAAGCTCTTCCAAATAACACAGAGGCACAATCTAGCCTACATTGTTTTGTGGCTCTATAAGACTAATAAGATCCATTATGGGTTCTTGGGCATTCATTACGATGGACCTATAAGTACTAAATATGTTTCGAACCATGAACATCAAGAATGAGAACAACAAGTTGCAAAATAGAAGAAGCTTATGAAAGAGAAGAGTTGAAACGTTATCGTCCAACAAAAAACATAAACAAACCGTTGGGTTCCTAAAAGTGTAGCTATATCCCATAGCCTTCTTCCACCGTCGAGAACGGAGAGTTTCCGTGAGATGCTCGTTGACATCTTCTCTGATGCGAGACCTGACCCAAGAGTCAGATCTGACCCAGTCTCGGCTTGGAATATTGGGGGCTTAGCGTGAATTATTTATTGACCTTTGGAACCCAATGCAAGTCCACATAATTTTCTTAATAAAATAAGATCAAAATAAAGAGAAAGCGAGAGTGCATACCGCTCACATTTTTGCTCAAGAAGCTTGTCAAGTTCCACAAGTGGGTAGCATCTAGTTTATTTTTCTTGCAACTTTGGTATCAATAACGACAGAACTCATAGAAGCAATCACGTGAGGCCATAAATCATCTCAAGCTCCAACGATCATAAAAAAGATTGGTTCTTTTTCATTACACTTGTAACACACCAATGTTACGCACTTGTTTCACACCACCTACCGCACAGACATCTGTAAGAAATAAAACGGTGGCGCCGAGTGCCCGGTGGCTCTCCGATGTTTATGTCAGATCAATAATCTTAGTTTATATATAAGAATGACTAACTTAAAATGACAGAGTTACCTCCATGTGTTATTTATAAGGGTACCGTTGTGAAGATAATAAATGCAGAGGGATATAACGTTCACGATTTTCCACTTTAATTACAGTTAACCTCTTCCAAATAACACAGAGGCACAATCTAGCCTACATTGTTTTGTGGCTCTATAAGACTAATAAGATCCATTATGGGTTCTTGGGCATTCATTACGATGGACCTATAAGTACTAAATATGTTTTCGAACCATGAACATCAAGAATGAGAACAACAAGTTGCAAAATAGAAGAAGCTTATGAAAGAGAAGAGTTGAAACGTTATCGTCCAACAAAAAACATAAACAAACCGTTGGGTTCCTAAAAGTGTAGCTATATCCCATAGCCTTCTTCCACCGTCGAGAACGGAGAGTTTCCGTGAGATGCTCGTTGACATCTTCTCTGATGCGAGACCTGACCCAAGAGTCAGATCTGACCCAGTCTCGGCTTGGAATATTGGGGGCTTAGCGTGAATTATTTATTGACCTTTGGAACCCAATGCAAGTCCACATAATTTTTTTAATAAAATAAGATCAAAATAAAGAGAAAGCGAGAGTGCATACCGCTCACATTTTTGCTCAAGAAGCTTGTCAAGTTCCACAAGTGGGTAGCATATAGTTTATTTTTCTTGCAACTTTGGTATCAATAACGACAGAACTCATAGAAGCAATCACGTGAGGCCATAAATCATCTCAAGCTCCAACGATCATAAAAAAGATTGGTTCTTTTTCATTAGACTTGTAACACACCATTCTTACGCACTTGTTTCACACCACCTACCGCACAGACATCTGCAAGAAATAAAATGGTGGCGCCGAGTGCCCGGCGGCTCTCCGATGCTTAAGTCAGATCAATGATCTTAGTTTATATATAAGAATGACTGACTTAAAATGACAGAGTTACCTCCATGTGTTATTTATAAGGGTACCGTTGTGAAGATAATAAATGCTGACGGATATAACGTTCACGATTTTCCACTTTAATTACAGTTAACCTCTTCCAAATAACACAGAGACACAATCTAGCCTACATTGTTTTGTGGCTCTATAAGACTAATAAGATCCATTATGGGTTCTTGGGCATTCGTTACGGTGGACCTATAAGTACTAAATATCTTTCCGAAACATGAACATCAAGAATGAGAACAACATGTTGCAAAATAGAAGAAGCTTATCAAAGAGAAGAGTTGAAACGTTATCATCCAACAAAAACCATAAACAAAGCGTTGGGTTCCTAAAAGTGTAACTATATCCCAAACCCTTCTTCCACGGTCGAGAACGGAGAGTTTCCGTGAGATGCTCGTTGACATCTTCTCTGATGCGAGACCTGACCCAAGAGTCAGATCTGACCCAGTCTCGGCCTGGAATATTGAGGGGTTAGCGTGAATTATTTATTGACCTTTGGAACCCAACGCTAGTCCACATATTTTTTTTAATAAAATAAGATCAAAATAAAGAGAAAGTGAGAGTGCATACAGCTCACATTTTTGCTGAAGAAGCTTATCAAGTTCCGTAAGTGGGTAGGGCTATAGTATATATTTCTTAGAACTTTGGTATCAATAACTACAGAACTCACTGGAGCAATCACGTGAGGCCATAAAGAATCTCAAGCTCCAAAGATCATAAAAAAGATTGGTTCCTTTTCATTAGACTTGTAACACACCATTGTTATGCACTTGTTTCACACCACCTACCGCACAGACATCTGTAAGAAATAAAACGGTGGCGCCGAGTGCCCGGTGGCTCTCCGATGTTTATGTCAGATCAATGATCTTAGTTTATATATAAGAATGACTGACTTAAAATGACAGAGTTACCTCCATGTGTTATTTATAAGGGTACCGTTGTGAAGATAATAAATGCAGATGGATATAACGTTAACGATTTTCCACTTTAATTACAGTTAACCTCTTCCAAATAACACAGAGGCACAATCTAGCCTACATTGTTTTGTGGCTCTATAAGACTAATAAGATCCATTATGGGTTCTTGGGCATTCATTACGATGGACCTATAAGTACTAAATATGTTTCGAACCATGAACATCAAGAATGAGAACAACAAGTTGCAAAATAGAAGAAGCTTATGAAAGAGAAGAGTTGAAACGTTATCGTCCAACAAAAAACATAAACAAACCGTTGGGTTCCTAAAAGTGTAGCTATATCCCATAGCCTTCTTCCACCGTCGAGAACGGAGAGTTTCCGTGAGATGCTCGTTGACATCTTCTCTGATGCGAGACCTGACCCAAGAGTCAGATCTGACCCAGTCTCGGCTTGGAATATTGGGGGCTTAGCGTGAATTATTTATTGACCTTTGGAACCCAATGCAAGTCCACATAATTTTCTTAATAAAATAAGATCAAAATAAAGAGAAAGCGAGAGTGCATACCGCTCACATTTTTGCTCAAGAAGCTTGTCAAGTTCCACAAGTGGGTAGCATCTAGTTTATTTTTCTTGCAACTTTGGTATCAATAACGACAGAACTCATAGAAGCAATCACGTGAGGCCATAAATCATCTCAAGCTCCAACGATCATAAAAAAGATTGGTTCTTTTTCATTACACTTGTAACACACCAATGTTACGCACTTGTTTCACACCACCTACCGCACAGACATCTGTAAGAAATAAAACGGTGGCGCCGAGTGCCCGGTGGCTCTCCGATGTTTATGTCAGATCAATAATCTTAGTTTATATATAAGAATGACTAACTTAAAATGACAGAGTTACCTCCATGTGTTATTTATAAGGGTACCGTTGTGAAGATAATAAATGCAGAGGGATATAACGTTCACGATTTTCCACTTTAATTACAGTTAACCTCTTCCAAATAACACAGAGGCACAATCTAGCCTACATTGTTTTGTGGCTCTATAAGACTAATAAGATCCATTATGGGTTCTTGGGCATTCATTACGATGGACCTATAAGTACTAAATATGTTTTCGAACCATGAACATCAAGAATGAGAACAACAAGTTGCAAAATAGAAGAAGCTTATGAAAGAGAAGAGTTGAAACGTTATCGTCCAACAAAAAACATAAACAAACCGTTGGGTTCCTAAAAGTGTAGCTATATCCCATAGCCTTCTTCCACCGTCGAGAACGGAGAGTTTCCGTGAGATGCTCGTTGACATCTTCTCTGATGCGAGACCTGACCCAAGAGTCAGATCTGACCCAGTCTCGGCTTGGAATATTGGGGGCTTAGCGTGAATTATTTATTGACCTTTGGAACCCAATGCAAGTCCACATAATTTTTTTAATAAAATAAGATCAAAATAAAGAGAAAGCGAGAGTGCATACCGCTCACATTTTTGCTCAAGAAGCTTGTCAAGTTCCACAAGTGGGTAGCATATAGTTTATTTTTCTTGCAACTTTGGTATCAATAACGACAGAACTCATAGAAGCAATCACGTGAGGCCATAAATCATCTCAAGCTCCAACGATCATAAAAAAGATTGGTTCTTTTTCATTAGACTTGTAACACACCATTCTTACGCACTTGTTTCACACCACCTACCGCACAGACATCTGCAAGAAATAAAATGGTGGCGCCGAGTGCCCGGCGGCTCTCCGATGCTTAAGTCAGATCAATGATCTTAGTTTATATATAAGAATGACTGACTTAAAATGACAGAGTTACCTCCATGTGTTATTTATAAGGGTACCGTTGTGAAGATAATAAATGCTGACGGATATAACGTTCACGATTTTCCACTTGAATTACAGTTAACCTCTTCCAAATAACACAGAGACACAATCTAGCCTACATTGTTTTGTGGCTCTATAAGACTAATAAGATCCATTATGGGTTCTTGGGCATTCGTTACGGTGGACCTATAAGTACTAAATATCTTTCCGAAACATGAACATCAAGAATGAGAACAACATGTTGCAAAATAGAAGAAGCTTATCAAAGAGAAGAGTTGAAACGTTATCATCCAACAAAAACCATAAACAAAGCGTTGGGTTCCTAAAAGTGTAACTATATCCCAAACCCTTCTTCCACGGTCGAGAACGGAGAGTTTCCGTGAGATGCTCGTTGACATCTTCTCTGATGCGAGACCTGACCCAAGAGTCAGATCTGACCCAGTCTCGGCCTGGAATATTGAGGGGTTAGCGTGAATTATTTATTGACCTTTGGAACCCAACGCTAGTCCACATATTTTTTTTAATAAAATAAGATCAAAATAAAGAGAAAGTGAGAGTGCATACAGCTCACATTTTTGCTGAAGAAGCTTATCAAGTTCCGTAAGTGGGTAGGGCTATAGTATATATTTCTTAGAACTTTGGTATCAATAACTACAGAACTCACTGGAGCAATCACGTGAGGCCATAAAGAATCTCAAGCTCCAAAGATCATAAAAAAGATTGGTTCCTTTTCATTAGACTTGTAACACACCATTGTTACGCACTTGTTTCACACCACCTACCGCACAGACATCTGTAAGAAATAAAACGGTGGCGCCGAGTGCCCGGTGGCTCTCCGATGTTTATGTCAGATCAATGATCTTAGTTTATATATAAGAATGACTGACTTAAAATGACAGAGTTACCTCCATGTGTTATTTATAAGGGTCCGTTGTGAAGATAATAAATGCAGATGGATATAACGTTAACGATTTTCCACTTTAATTACAGTTAACCTCTTCCAAATAACACAGAGGCACAATCTAGCCTACATTGTTTTGTGGCTCTATAAGACTAATAAGATCCATTATGGGTTCTTGGGCATTCATTACGATGGACCTATAAGTACTAAATATGTTTCGAACCATGAACATCAAGAATGAGAACAACAAGTTGCAAAATAGAAGAAGCTTATGAAAGAGAAGAGTTGAAACGTTATCGTCCAACAAAAAACATAAACAAACCGTTGGGTTCCTAAAAGTGTAGCTATATCCCATAGCCTTCTTCCACCGTCGAGAACGGAGAGTTTCCGTGAGATGCTCGTTGACATCTTCTCTGATGCGAGACCTGACCCAAGAGTCAGATCTGACCCAGTCTCGGCTTGGAATATTGGGGGCTTAGCGTGAATTATTTATTGACCTTTGGAACCCAATGCAAGTCCACATAATTTTTTTAATAAAATCAGATCAAAATAAAGAGAAAGCGAGAGTGCATACCGCTCACATTTTTGCTCAAGAAGCTTGTCAAGTTCCACAAGTGGGTAGCATATAGTTTATTTTTCTTGCAACTTTGGTATCAATAACGACAGAACTCATAGAAGCAATCACGTGAGGCCATAAATCATCTCAAGCTCCAACGATCATAAAAAAGATTGGTTCTTTTTCATTAGACTTCTAACACACCATTCTTACGCACTTGTTTCACACCACCTACCGCACAGACATCTGCAAGAAATAAAATGGTGGCGCCGAGTGCCCGGCGGCTCTCCGATGCTTAAGTCAGATCAATGATCTTAGTTTATATATAAGAATGACTGACTTAAAATGACAGAGTTACCTCCATGTGTTATTTATAAGGGTACCGTTGTGAAGATAATAAATGCTGACGGATATAACGTTCACGATTTTCCACTTTAATTACAGTTAACCTCTTCCAAATAACACAGAGACACAATCTAGCCTACATTGTTTTGTGGCTCTATAAGACTAATAAGATCCATTATGGGTTCTTGGGCATTCGTTACGGTGGACCTATAAGTACTAAATATCTTTCCGAAACATGAACATCAAGAATGAGAACAACATGTTGCAAAATAGAAGAAGCTTATCAAAGAGAAGAGTTGAAACGTTATCATCCAACAAAAACCATAAACAAAGCGTTGGGTTCCTA
Source organism: Carya illinoinensis (assembly GCF_018687715.1). Lineage (NCBI taxonomy): Eukaryota > Viridiplantae > Streptophyta > Magnoliopsida > Fagales > Juglandaceae > Carya > Carya illinoinensis. Next base: position 14,172,723 of record NC_056766.1, on the reverse strand, counting down.
AAAGTGTAACTATATCCCAAACCCTTCTTCCACGGTCGAGAACGGAGAGTTTCCGTGAGATGCTCGTTGACATCTTCTCTGATGCGAGACCTGACCCAAGAGTCAGATCTGACCCAGTCTCGGCCTGGAATATTGAGGGGTTAGCGTGAATTATTTATTGACCTTTGGAACCCAACGCTAGTCCACATATTTTTTTTAATAAAATAAGATCAAAATAAAGAGAAAGTGAGAGTGCATACAGCTCACATTTTTGCTGAAGAAGCTTATCAAGTTCCGTAAGTGGGTAGGGCTATACTATATATTTCTTAGAACTTTGGTATCAATAACTACAGAACTCACTGGAGCAATCACGTGAGGCCATAAAGAATCTCAAGCTCCAAAGATCATAAAAAAGATTGGTTCCTTTTCGTTAGACTTGTAACACACCATTGTTACGCACTTGTTTCACACCACCTACCGCACAGACATCTGTGAGAAATAAAACGGTGGCGCCGAGTGCCCGGTGGCTCTCCGATGTTTATGTCAGATCAATGATCTTAGTTTATATATAAGAATGACTGACTTAAAATGACAGAGTTACCTCCATGTGTTATTTATAAGCGTACCGTTGTGAAGATAATAAATGCAGATGGATATAACGTTCACGATTTTCCACTTTAATTACAGTTAACCTCTTCCAAATAACACAGAGGGACAATCTAGCCTACATTGTTTTCTTGCTCTATAAGACTAATAAGATCCATTATGGGTTCTTGGGCATTCATTACGATGGACCTATAAGTACTAAATATCTTTTCGAATCATGAACATCAAGAATGAGAACAACAAGTTGCAAAGTAGAAGAAGCTTATCAAAGAGAAGAGTTGAAACGTTATCGTCCAACAAAAAATATAAACAAACTGTTGGGTACCTAAAAGTGTAGCTATATCGCATAGCCTTCTTCCACCGTCGAGAACGGAGAGTTTCCGTGAGATGCTCGTTGACATCTTCTCTGATCCGAGACCTGACCCAAGAGTCAGATCTGACCCAGTCTTGGCGTGGAATATTGGGGGCTTAGCGTGAATTATTTATTGACCTTTGGAACCCAATGCAAGTCCACATAATTTTTTTAATAAAATAAGATCAAAATTAAGAGAAAGCGAGAGTGCATACCGCTCACATTTTTGCTCCAGAAGCTTGTCAAGTTCCACAAGTGGGTAGCATATAGTTTATTTTTCTTGCAACTTTGGTATGAATAAACACAGAACTCACAGAAGCAATCACGTGAGGCCGTAAATCATCTCAAGCTCCAATGATCATAAAAAAGATTGGTTCTTTTTAATTAGACTTGTAACACACCATTGTTACGCACTTGTTTCACACCACCTACCGCACAGACATCTGCAAGAAATAAAACGGTGGCACCGAGTGCCCGGTGGCTCTCCGATGCTTAAGTCAGATCAATGATCTTAGTTTATATATAAGAATGACTGACTTAAAATGACAGGGTTACCTCCATGTGTTATTTATAAGGGTACCGTTGTGAAGATAATAAATGCTGACGGATATAACGTTCACGATTTTCCACTTTAATTACAGTTAACCTCTTCCAAATAACACAGAGACACAATCTAGCCTACATTGTTTTGTGGCTCTATAAGACTAATAAGATCCATTATGGGTTCTTGGGCATTCATTACGGTGGACCTATAAGTACTAAATATCTTTCCGAACCATGAACATCAAGAATGAGAACAACAAGTTGCAAAATAGAAGAAGCTTATCAAAGAGAAGAGTTGAAACGTTATCGTCCAACAAAAAATATAAACAAACTGTTGGGTACCTAAAAGTGTAGCTATATCCCATAGCCTTCTTCCACCGTCGAGAACGGAGAGTTTCCGTGAGATGCTCGTTGACATCTTCTCTGATGCGAGACCTGACCCAAGAGTCAGATCTGACCCAGTCTCGGCTTGGAATATTGGGGGGTTAGCGTGAATTATTTATTGACCTTTGGAACCCAATGCAAGTCCACATAATTTTTTTAATAAAATAAGATCAAAATAAAGAGAAAGCGAGAGTGCATACCGCTCACATTTTTGCTCAAGAAGCTTGTCAAGTTCCACAAGTGGGTAGCATATAGTTTATTTTTCTTGCAACTTTGGTATCAATAACTACAGAACTCACAGAAGCAATCACGTGAGGCCATAAATCATCTCAGGCTCCAACGATCATAAAAAAGATTGGTTCTTTTTAATTAGACTTGTAACACACCATTGTTACGCACTTGTTTCACACCACCTACCGCACAGGCATCTGCAAGAAATAAAACGGTGGCGCCGAGTGCCCGGTGGCTCTCCGATGCTTAAGTCAGATGAATGATCTTAGTTTATATATAAGAATGACTAACTTAAAATGACAGAGTTACCTCCATGTGTTATTTATAAGGGTACCATTGTGAAGATAATAAATGCTGATGGATATAACGTTCACGATTTTCCACTTTAATTACAGTTAACCTCTTCCAAATAACACAGAGGCACTATCTAGCCTACATTGTTTTGTGGCTCTATAAGACTAATAAGATCCATTATGGGTTCTTGGGCATTCATTACGATGGACCTATAAGTACTAAATATCTTTTCGAACCATGAACATCAAGAATGAGAACAACAAGTTGCAAAATAGAAAAAGCTTATCAAAGAGAAGAGTTGAAACATTATCGTCCATCAAAAAACGTAAACAAAGCGCTGGGTTCCTAAAAGTGTAGCTATATCCCATACCCTTCTTCCACCGTCGAGAACGGAGAGTTTCCGTGAGATGCTCGTTGACATCTTCTCTGATGCGAGACCTGACCCAAGAGTCAGATCTGACCCAATCTCGGCTTGGAATATTGGGGGGTTAGCGTGAATTATTTATTGACCTTTGGAACCCAACGCATGTCCACATAATTTTTTTAATAAAATAAGATCAAAATAAAGAGAAAGTGAGAGTGCATACATCTCACATTTTTGCTGAAGAAGCTTATCAAGTTCCGTAAGTGGGTAGGGCTATGGTATATATTTCTTAGAAGTTTGGTATCAATAACTACAGAACTCACTGGAGCAATCACGTGAGGCCATAAAGAATCTCAAGTTCCAAAGATCATAAAAAAGATTGGTTCTTTTTCGTTATACTTGTAACACACCATTGTTACGCACTTGTTTCACACCACCTACCGCACAGACAGTTGCAAGAAATAAAACGTTGGCGCCGAGTGCCCGGTGGCTCTCCGATGCTTAAGTCAGATCAATGATCTTAGTTTATATATAAGAATGACTGACTTAAAATGACAGAGTTACCTCCATGTGTTATTTATAAGGGTACCGTTGTGAAGATAATAAATGCTGATGGATATAACGTTCAGGATTTTCCACATTAATTACAGTTAACCTCTTCCAAATAACACAGAGGCACTATCTAGCCTACATTGTTTTGTGGCTTTATAAGACTAATAAGATCCATTATGGGTTCTTGGGCATTCATTACGATGGACCTATATGTACTAAATATCTTTTCGAACCATGAACATCAAGAATGAGAACAACAAGTTGCAAAATAGAAGAAGCTTATCAACGAGAAGAGTTGAAATGTTATCGTCCATCAAAAACCATAAACAAAGCGCTGGGTTCCTAAAAGTGTAGCTATATCCCATACCCTTCTTCCACCGTCGAGAACGGAGAGTTTCCGTGAGATGCTCGTTGACATCTTCTCTGATGCGAGACCTGACCCAAGAGTCAGATCTGACCCAGTCTCGGCTTGGAATATTGGGGGGTTAGCGTGAATTATTTATTGAGCTTTGGAACCCAACGCAAGTCCACATAATTTTTTTAAAAAAATAAGATCAAAATAAAGAGAAAGTGAGAGTGCATACAGCTCACATTTTTGCTGAAGAAGCTTATCAAGTTCCGTAAGTGGGTAGGGCTATAGTATATATTTCTTAGAAGTTTGGTATCAATAACTACAGAACTCACTGGAGCAATCACGTGAGGCCATAAAGAATCTCAAGTTCCAAAGATCATAAAAAAGATTGATTCTTTTTCGTTATACTTGTAACACACCATTGTTACGCACTTGTTTCACACCACCTACCGCACAGACAGCTGCAAGAAATAAAACGGTGGCGCCGAGTGCCCGGTGGCTCTCCGATGCTTAAGTCAGATCAATGATCTTAGTTTATATATAGGAATGACTGACTGAAAATGACAGAGTTACCTCCATGTGTTATTTATAAGGGTACCGTTGTGAAGATAATAAATGCTGATGGATATAACGTTCACGATTTTCCACTTTAATTACAGTTAACCTCTTCCAAATAACACAGAGGCACTATCTAGCCTACATTGTTTTGTGGCTCTATAAGACTAATAAGATCCACTATGGGTTCTTGGGCATTCATTACGATGGACCTATATGTACTAATTATCTTTTCGAACCATGAACATCAAGAATGAGAACAACAAGTTGCAAAATAGAAGAAGCTTATCAAAGAGAAGAGTTGAAACGTTATCGTCCAACAAAAAATATAAACAAACTGTTGGGTACCTAAAAGTGTAGCTATATCCCATAGCCTTCTTCCACCGTCGAGAACGGTGAGTTTCCGTGAGATGCTCGTTGACATCTTCTCTGATGCGAGACCTGACCCAAGAGTCAGATCTGACCCAGTCTTGGCGTGGAATATTGGGGGCTTAGCGTGAATTATTTATTGACCTTTGAAACCCAATGCAAGTCCACATAATTTTTTTAATAAAATAAGATCAAAATAAAGAGAAAGCGAGAGTGCATACCGCTCACATTTTTGCTCCAGAAGCTTGTCAAGTTCCACAAGTGGGTAGCATATAGTTTATTTTTCTTGCAACTTTGGTATCAATAAACATAGAACTCACAGAAGCAATCACGTGAGGCCATAAATCATGTCAAGCTCCAATGATCATAAAAAAGATTGGTTCTTTTTAAATAGACTTGTAACACACCATTGTTACGCACTTGTTTCACACCACCTACCGCACAGACATCTGCAAGAAATAAAACGGTGGCACCGAGTGCCCGGTGGCTCTCCGATGCTTAAGTCAGATCAATGATCTTAGTTTATATATAAGAATGACTGACTTAAAATGACAGAGTTACCTCCATGTGTTATTTATAAGGGTACCGTTGTGAAGATAATAAATGCTGACGGATATAACGTTCACGATTTTCCACTTTAATTACAAGTAACCTCTTCCAAATAACACAGAGGCACTATCTAGCCTACATTGTTTTGTGGCTTTATAAGACTAATAAGATCCATTATGGGTTCTTGGGCATGCATTACGATGGACCTATATGTACTAATTATCTTTTCGAACCATGAACATCAAGAATGAGAACAACAAGTTGCAAAATAAAAGAAGCTTATCAACGAGAAGAGTTGAAACGTTATCGTCCATCAAAAAACATAAACAAAGCGTTGGGTTCCTAAAAGTGTAGCTATATCCCATACCCTTCTTCCACCGTCGAGAACGGAGAGATTCCGTGAGATGCTCGTTGACATCTTCTCTGATGCGAGACCTGACCCAAGAGTCAGATCTGACCCAGTCTCGGCTTGGAATATTGGGGGGTTAGTGTGAATTATTTATTGACCATTGGAACCCAACGCATGTCCACATAATTTTTTTAATAAAATAAGATCAAAATAAAGAGAAAGTGAGAGTGCATACATCTCACATTTTTGCTGAAGAAGCTTATCAAGTTCCGTAAGTGGGTAGGGCTATAGTATATATTTCTTAGAACTTTGGTATCAATAACTACAGAACTCACTGGAGCAATCACGTGAGGCCATAAAGAATCTCAACTTCCAAAGATCATAAAAAAGATTGGTTCTTTTTCGTTATACTTGTAACACACCATTGTTACGCACTTGTTTCACACCACCTACCGCACAGACAGCTGCAAGAAATAAAACGTTGGCACCGAGTGCCCGGTGGCTCTCCGATGCTTAAGTCAGATCAATGATCTTAGTTTATATATAAGAATGACTGACTTAAAATGACAGAGTTACCTCCATGTGTTATTTATAAGGGTACCGTTGTGAAGATAATAAATGCTGATGGATATAACGTTCCTGATTTTCCACTTTAATTACAGTTAACCTCTTCCAAATAACACAAAGGCACTATCTAGCCTACATTGTTTTGTGGCTCTATAAGACTAATAAGATCCATTATGGGTTCTTGGGCATTCATTACGATGGACCTATATGTACTAAATATCTTTTCGAACCATGAACATCAAGAATGAGAACAACAAGTTGCAAAATAGAAGAAGCTTATCAAAGAGAAGAGTTGAAACGTTATCGTCCATCAAAAAACATAAACAAAGTGCTGGGTTCCTAAAATTGTAGCTATATCCCATACCCTTCTTCCACCGTCGAGAACGGAGAGTTTCCGTGAGATGCTCGTTGACATCTTCTCTGATGCGAGACCTGACCCAAGAGTCAGATCTGACCCAGTCTCGGCTTGGAATATTGGGGGGTTAGCGTGAATTATTTATTGCCCTTTGGAACCCAACGCAAGTCCACATAATTTTTTTAATAAAATAAGATCAAAATAAAGAGAAAGTGAGAGTGCATACAGCTCACATTTTTGCTGAAGAAGCTTATCAAGTAACGTAAGTGGGTAGGGCTATAGTATATATTTCTTAGAACTTTGGTATCAATAACTACAGAACTCACTGGAGCAATCACGTGAGGCCATAAAGAATCTCAAGTTCCAAAGATCATAAAAAAGATTGGTTCTTTTTTGTTAGACTTGTAACACACCATTGTTACGCACTTGTTTCACACCACCTACCGCACAGACATCTGCAAGAAATAAAACGGTGGCGCCGAGTGCCCGGTGGCTCTCCGATGCTTAAGTCAGATCAATGATCTTAGTTTATATATAAGAATGACTGACTTAAAATGACAGAGTTACCTCCATGTGTTATTTATAAGGGTACCGTTGTGAAGATAATAAATGCTGATGGATATAACGTTCACGATTTTCCACTTTAATTACAGTTAACCTCTTCCAAATAACACAGAGGCACTATCTAGCCTACATTTTTTTGTGGCTCTATAAGACTAATAAGATCCGTTATGGGTTCTTGGGCATTCATTACGATGGACCTATATGTACTAAATATCTTTTCGAACCATGAACATCAAGAATGAGAACAAGTTGCAAAATAGAAGAAGCTTATCAAAGAGAAGAGTTGAAACGTTATCGTCCATCAAAAAACATAAGCAAAGCGCTGGGTTCCTAAAAGTGTAGCTATATCCCATACCCTTCTTCCACCGTCGAGAACGGAGAGTTTTCGTGAGATGCTCGTTGACATCTTCTCTGATGCGAGACCTGACCCAAGAGTCAGATCTGACCCAGTCTCGGCTTGGAATATTGGGGGGTTAGCGTGAATTATTTATTGACCTTTGGAACCCAACGCAAGTCCACATAATTTTTTTAATAAAATAAGACCAAAATAAAGAGAAGGTGAGACTGCATACAGCTCACATTTTTGCTGAAGAAGCTTATCAAGTTCCGTAAGTGGGTAGGGCTATAGTATATATTTCTTAGAACTTTGGTATCAATAACTACAGAACTCACTGGTGCAATCACGTGAGGCCATAAAGAATCTCAAGCTGCAAAGATCATCAAAAAGATTGGTTCTTTTTCGTTAGACTTGTAACACACCATTGTTATGCACTTGTTGCACACCACCTACCGCACAGACATCTACAAGAAATAAAACGGTGGCACCGATCGCCCAGTGGCTCTCCGATGCTTAAGTCATATTAATGATCTTAGTTTGGATATAAGAATGACTGAATTAAAACGACAGAGTTACCTCTATGTGTTATTTATAAGGGTACCGTCGTGAAGATAATAAATACTGATGCATATAACATTCACGATTTTCCACATTAATTGCTGTTAACCTCCTCCAAATAACACGGAGGCATTATCTAGCCTACATTGTTTCGTGGCTCTATAAGACTAATCAGATCCATTATGGGTGCTTTGACATTCATTATGATGGACCTATAAGTACTAAATATCTTTCCGAACCATCAATATCAAGAATGAGAACAAGAAGTTGCAAAATAGAAGAAGCTTATCAAAGAGAAGAGTTGAAACGTTATCATCCAACAAAAACCATAAACAAAGCGTTGGGTTCCTAAAAGTGTAACTATATCCCATACCCTTTCTCCACCGTCGAGAACGGAGAGTTTCCGTGAGATGCTCGTTGACATCTTCTCTGATGCGAGACCTAACCCAAGAGTCAGATTTGACCCAGTCTCGACCTGGAATATTGGGGGGTTAGCGTGAATTATTTATTGACCTTTGGAACCCAACGCAAGTCCACATAATTATGTTAATAAATTATGATAAAAATAAAGAGAAAGCGACAGTGCATACAACTCACTTTTTAGCTCAAGAAGCTTATCAAGTTCTGCAAGTGGGTAGGGCTATGGTATATTTTTCTTGCAACTTTGGTATCAATAACTACAGAACTCACCGGAGTAGTCATGTGAGGCCAGAAAACATCTCAAGCTCCAAAGATCATAAAAAAGATTGGTTCTTTTTCTTTAAACTTGTAAAACACCTTTGTTACGGACTTGTTTCAGACCACCAACTGCACGGACATCTGCAAGAAAGAAAACGCTGGCACCCAGTGCCCCATGGTTCTCCGATGCTTAAGTCAGATTAGTGATCTTGGTTTGTATATAAGAATGGTTGAGTTGAAGTGACAGAGTTACCTCTATATGTTATTTGTAAGGGTACCATCGTGAATATAATAAATACTGATGGATATAACGTTGTCGATTTTCCACATTAATTGGTTTTAACCTCTTCTGAATAACACTGAGGCATTATCTAGCCTACATTTTTGTGTGGCTCTGTAAGACTAATCGGATCCATTATGGGTTCTTGGGCATTCAAAATGATGGACCTATAAGCAGTAAATCTCCTTTTGAACGCTATACAAGACCACATAATTTTTTAAATAAAATAAGACCCAAATAAAGAGAAAGCAAGAGTGCATACAGCTTGCATTTTCGCTCAAGAATTTTTGCTCAAAATGCTTATCAGTTCCGGAAGTGGGAGATGTTAGTCTTTTCTTGGAACAACGGCGGCAATCTCCACAGAAGTCGCTGGAGCAATCACATTTTTACAAAAATTTACAAACACCAAATATCATAAAAAAGATATGTTCTTTTTCATTAAACTTAGCGGAAATACCTTCAGGAATGAGAAAAATAGTTTAGAAAGATGCGGAAGCTTTTCTTAAAAAGTGCTGACCTTCTTCCGCGGTCGAGATGTGCAGCCCTGCTTGTTGACCTTCTACCAGCGTCGAGAACAGAGATTTCTTTGCACCGTGAGAAGCACGTTGACGTTCTCTCTCAAGCGAGAACGAGAACCAGATCTGACAGTCTTGTGTTGGAATATTGGCGATAATTAGTGGCGCACTGACGCGTTATCATAAAAAGGTTTTCATAGCTAATCTTTTCTTAGAACAACGGCGGCAATCTCTACAGAAGTCTTCAGATTAATCACATTTTTACAGAACATCACAAACACAAAATACCATCAAAAAAGATATGTTCCTGTTCATTAAACCTTGCGGAAATACCTTCAAGATCAATGAGAAAAATAATTTAGAAAGACGCGGAAGCTTTTCTTAAAAAAGCGCTGACCTTCTTCCACGGTCGAGAAGTGCAGCCCTGCTTGTTGACCTTCTACCAGCGTCGAGATCGGAAAGATTTCTTTGCACCGTGAGACGCACGTTGACGTTCTCTCCAAGCAAGAACGAGAGCCACTGACGCGTTCATTAGTGCCTCGCTGCAGATGGGCAAACATATAGTACGTGAAACCGTATATAAAGCCGTTTTCTTTCTTTCACTGTTGGCAGGGCCGTATAGATATATATAGTCGGTATGGGACAATGTTAGGGTATGGGACAATGTTAGGGCCGTATACCCCACCTGGAGTAGCCGAGGCCCCCACAATGAAAAACCAATTAAAAAAAAAAAAAAAAAAAAAGCTAAGCACACAAAACATGGAAAACCTCATGGTTAGGATTGACTTCGATTAATCCATATTTACCCAAGGATTGTGAGAAATGGAAATTATAAACCATGTATCCCCATGGTTTTTGGACCACACCAAGCCACCTATGAGAGTTACAAGGAGTAAGAAAATAAGACAAATTATCGTTAACACAGGAAGGGATATAAATAATAAACAATATATATAGAACATGAGAAGTGTTACAGTCACAAAACAAAAGTAAATATACTGCATATTAATATAGTTTCAAATGATACGTTAGATTTAGTTTAGAACAAAAGTAATTTTATAGTCTAACATATCACATCAAGTTACATCAGTTTGTGGTTTTATGTGACGCCCCCAAATCCCCATGTACGGACATAGGGAAATCGAGACGTCCGGATGATCACAACATGGGTCACCACCCTAACGACGAGTGCCAAGGGCATGTATAAGCAACAAATGTGCAAAAAGAAATACGCAGTGGATAGCAAGGTCATATAACTAAGTATCGGAATTTTTCTTAGTTTAATATAAAGCTGTTCAAAAAATACATATTAAAATATTACAAACTACAAATATAGTTTCAAAGCCAACTATAAAGCATAACTCCAACTCAGAACTCCGGTGGAGCCGCATCCTCGGGCTCAGCCACCTCCTCTTCCTCGATCTCTGCATCAAAATCTACGGTACCAAAAATGGTGCTGCAGGTAAGTAAGATCCAAACACCACTAGATAAAAGCATATTAAAACTCAACAACATGCATGAAAGAAAAGCCAATGTATGCAAAAAACTCATTTGGCCCAAAAACATTACCAGTAAAACCATTCCTCACCATTATCCCAAATAATGGCCCAAATCAATAAATCACAATTTTTCCAAAAAATGGATCACATAGCCTTAAACCAAAACTTGTCATTTTCCCAAAAAATGGCTCGTAACCAAAACCATAAAAACTGATCCAATTATGCATGCACCATGATCTCCCCTAGGGATCATCCACACACTCTGGCTCTGTGCCACACCGCAAGTAACGTCTACTCGTGTGACACCTAAACGAGCGATGCCCAGTACTCGCGCTTAGCGCGTCCCTAGACCAGGCCACCCTCTAGTCCCCGCCACTCTAGGGACCACGAAGTCGACACGACAATGTTACCGTATCGTGCAATTCGGTTGTCGCTGGAGGGGATGTCACTCAGTATTATCCACTCCCGAGTAACCAGAGGAGCTCCACCTAGATAAGACCCCATCCCGGCTTGGAGCACCCGAAAATCCATTTACGCGAACAAAACATGATTTTCTCAATTTAAATAAAATGCACGTGCATGCACCATGTAAATGCAACCTCAAGGCACAAAACAACCAACCAAACGCAAATCAATAAACCAAGCAACTCTGTCCTCAATCCATCCGACCCCCGAACTCCTCGGACTCAGTCCGGAATCAACCAACCAATCAGATAATTTATTGTAAGAGCAAAATATATTTAAATCTAAAAGTAGAGCTTGGAAAATACTTACAGCGCTATATGGTATTTTTCGAAAGCTCGCGGCGTTGCAAACAGCGGAGAAAAAGCAATGTAACAGTGTATTTTACACTGTGGCCATGGGTAATAAATTACCCACTTTCGAACGGGGACAAACCAAGACACGAAATTGATAGGGAATGGTCTTGAGATGTTTATGAAACTAAAGGAAGTGAGCTTTGGTCGTGGGTGACGGTGGAAACAGCGGTGGATGAGCTTAAAAGGGCTGAACGGAGTTGAGCTCGTAGGAGCTGCTCTGGCAACGGATCAAGGTCGGAAATGGATGGGTTAGGTCGGTAAGAGGTAGGGAAAGAAGCTGTGAAGAGATGGTGGCTAGAGGTGGAGCGACGGCACCGGAATCTACAAAAATCCGTGCGGAAAGAAAGGGCTCTAGGTGGTGATTGGCGGCTCGGATGGTGGTGATATTTGGTGGGAGTGACCACTAGCCGGAGGGGAAGATTTTGGTGGGGGTGGTGTTGGCCACGCCGGCCGGACAACGGCGGTCTGGGTGGGTCAATGGGTCAGCGACGGGAAGGGAAGAAAGGGGGCTGTTGCGCGCGGGGAGAGAGAGAGGAAGAAGAAAGAAAAAGAAGAAGAAAAAAGAAAGAAAAGGAAAGAAAAAGAAAACAGAAAAAGAAAAAAGGGAAAAAGAAAAGATGAAGGAAAAGAAATGAGGTCCAGTCCTCACTCTGGAATCGAAAAACTAATCCATCAAAAACGATTTCAAAAACATAAAATGACTAAAATAAATTAAACACCACATCAAATAAAATAAAAACCAATTTAAAATAAAATAATTTAAAATAAAAGAACTACTCTATTAATTAAATTAAAAACACTCCTTCAGTGAAAATATACGTAAAAACAGGTCATCACATCCTCCCCCCCTTAAAGACAAATTTCGTCCTCGAAATTTGCAAGATCAAACACCAACTTGAAACAAGCCACATGATTCCACTGAGACCCAGATTAAGAAACGTACCGTCATTACTCAAACAAGTAGAGGTACTACTCTCTCATGTCAGCTACTCTCTCCCAAGAGAAATCTTGAGCTAACGGATCTCCCAATGCCACCTTAACTAGAGGTATCGTCTTGGATCTCAATTGTTGCTCTTTCCAATCCATGATCTGCGACGCAACAACTCCATAAGTAAGGTCCGGTTGCAACTGAATACTCTTTGGGTAGACAAAGCGCGGCTCTTGTTGTCCAAAACTCTTCTTCAAGGATGACACATGGAAGACATCATGAATATCCCCAAAATATTCTGGCAAAGCACCTCTATAAGCGAGGACCCTACCTTCTCCAAAATCTGAAAAGGGCCGACATACCTCGGATCCAGCTTCCTCTTCTTACCAAAATGCTTAACTCCTTTCATGGGAGAGACTTTGAGATAAACCCAATCACCTTCTTCAGAAGATAACTCTCTCCTCCTGATATCAGCGTAGCTTTTCTGACGACTCTGAGCTGCCGCCATTTTATCCCTGATGATCCGAACTTGGCTTTGCATCTCTTGAATTATTTCAGGCCCAATTATCTTACTCTCCCCGACTTCATCCCAACACAAAGGCGATCTGCACTTTCTCCCATAAAGAGCTTCATAAGGAGCCATCTGAATGGACACATGGAAGCTGTTATTATACGCAAATTCTATGAGCAGCAAGTGATTTTCCCAATTCCCTTGAAATTCCATGACACATGCTCGCAACATATCTTCAAGGGTCTGAATGGTGCGCTCTAATTGGGCATCCGTCTGCTGGTGATACGCAGTACTGAATTTCAACTTAGTACCCAATGCTGCCTGCAAACTTTTTCAAAACTGAGATGTGAACCTTGGGTCCCGATCTGACACAATACTCTTCGGTATACCGTGCAGCCGCACTATCTCTTTCACATACAAGCGTGTCAACTTACCCAAGGAATCAATGTTATTGATAGGCAAGAAATAAGCACTCTTCGCTAACCGATCAACAATCACCCAAACCGAGTTCTTCCCACTAGGGGTCGTCGGCAAGCCCACTATAAAATCCATCGTGATGTCATCCCACTTCCACTCAGGAATAGGGAGAGGTTGGAGCATACCTGTTGGTCTTTGATGCTCGGCCTTAACTTGACGGTATGTGTGACATTTCTCGATATACAAGGCAATATCCTTCTTCATTCCATCCCACCAATAATTTTTCTTCAAGTCCCGATACTTCGTACTACTGGGATGAACTGAATAAGGGGCCACATGAGCTTCTGCCATGATTCGCTCCTTGAATTCTGAATCTTTAGGGACTACCCTATGATCTCGGGACCGAAGGATTCCATCTTTATCCACACTGTAATGCAATGGCCCTCGAGATTTTCAGACTCTTTTTCTGATATCGAACAGCTTCGGATCCTTCCTTTGAAGAGTCTTCAATTCCTCAAAATCAGCCACTCGAATATCAAGAATTGAAGATAATACCTCCTCTTGCTGTGAACTTTCAATAAGGAGTCTTCTCATCTTCCAAGTGCGATTTTCAACTCAAAGCATCCGCAACTATATTTGCCTTCCCCGGATGGTACTTGATCTCGCACTGGTAGTCACTGATTAGCTCTAGCCTCGTACCTCATGTTCAAATTCTTTTGGGAAAACAAGTGCTTCAAGCTCTTGTGATCGGTGTATACTTCACAAGCTTCTCCATACAAAAAGTGCAGCCAGATCTTAAGAGCAAAAACAATCGCAGCCAATTCCAAATTGTGCATCGGATAATTCTTCTCATGATCCTTTAGCTGACGAGATGCATAAGCAACAACCTGTCCCTCCTACATAAGGACACAACCCAATCCAAATTTAGGCGCATCGCTGAAGACTACGAATGGCTCATGCGGTTCTGGAAGTGCCAACACTGGTGCAGTTGTCAACTTGTTCTTCAATTCTTGGAAGCTTCTCTCACACTTGTTTGACCAAACAAAATCTGCATTCTTCCAGGCCAAAGCTGTGAGAGGTCCGGATAGGTGAGAAAATCTCTCCACAAATCTTCGGTAATACCCGGCAAGCCCCAAGAAACTCCGGATCTCACGCACTATCGTCGGACGCTGCCACGACAAAATGGCTTCCACCTTACTAGGATCAACAGCCACTCCGTCTCGGGAAATCACATGCCCAAGAAATCTGACTTCCTCCAACCAGAATTCACACTTGCTGAGCTTGGCATACAACTGGTGTTCTCTCAATTTCCCAAGAACTAGACGAAGATGATAAACATGCTCTTCAACATCTCGGGAATAAATCAGAATATCATCAATGAATACTATCACAAAGGAATCTAAATAAGGCCAAAATACCCGATTCATTAAATCCATAAAAGTAGCAGGGGCATTGGCTAACCCAAACGGCATCACCTTAAATTCATAATGCCCATATCTCGACCTGAAAGCAGTTTTGTGTACATCCTTGTCTCTTATCCACAACTGGTAGTATCCTGACCTCAGATCAATCTTCGAGAACACAGCTGCTCCTTGAAGCTGATCAAATAAATCATCGATCTATGGGAGAGCATATTTATTTTTGATGGTCACCTTATTTAATTCCCAATAATCGATGCACATACGGAGGGTTCCATCTTTCTTTTTAACAAACAACACTGGCGCACCCCACGGTGAAGTACTTGGTTGAATGAACCCCTTATCTACCAGCTCTTGCAACTGAGTCTTCAACTCTTTCAATTCAGCCGGTGCCATGCGGTAAGGAGCTTTATGTACATGAGCTGCTCCAGGTTCCAAGTCTATAACAAACTCCATTTCATGAACAGGGGGTAGCCCAGGCTAGTCATCCACAAACACGTCGTGGAATTCTTCCACAACTGGAATATCTACCAACTTCTTCTTCTCAGACGGCGTAGACACCATCTGGATTAAGAAGGCATCTGCTCCCCATGCAATCTCTCTTTTTGCTTGAATTGCCGATATAATTACCGGCTTTTCTTTTAGCTTACTTCTCGCAAATTCTAGACAATCACCATCTGGAAGCTGAAAGCTAATTACCCAACTTCTGCAATTAATACTCGTAGAATATCAGTATAGCCAATCCATCCCAAGGATGATATCAAAGCCCAACAGCTTAAACACAACCAAATCAGCGTCCAAGAACCTTCCATCAAAATTTAAAGGGCAACCCAAAGCAACCTTGGAACACCATACCACTTCACCATTTGGTAGAGCCACTACCAATGACTTTGGCAAAGGTTTCGTAACCAAATTACACATCCGAGCAAAAGTGGAAGATACAAACGACTGTGATGCACCCGAATCAAACAAAGTGCAAGTATAAAACTCATATAAACGGACTCTCCTTGAACCAAACATATAAACCCATGAAATCCAAATACAAAGAAAAACCAAAGCACACCAAAAATCAAATCCAACGTTAAATTAAATTAGATCCATACCTGTAATTACTCCAGCATCATGGGTCGCTGGCGCCTCATCATCAACATCTCCGAGTGTGACAGCATAAACCTGGGCTTGCACTGTTTGCCTTGGATTTGTTCTTCCACCTCGTCTACCTCCACATCTTCCTTGAACTAGCCTAGGACACTCACGAGCAAAGTGACCCTGCTGGCCACAATTATAGCATCGAGCCCCACCAGAAGGGCACTCACCCACATCGGCTCTATTACAAACTCTGCAAACTGGCACTCGTCCTCCCATACGAACACCCGAGGCCGCTTGCGGTCGAGTCCCGGTCTGCTGAACAAATTTATGAGGAGAACCAGAGCTACTTCCTTCGCCTGAAAAACTCCGCCTCTTATGTCCTGGAGGGGAGCCCATACTCAGATTATTCTCTCGCTTTGCAAGAGTGGCCAAGTCCACTAAATCCTGAAAAGTGGATATCCAGTGGCAGACCACCATTCTGCGTATATCAGGACACAAACCCTCCTGGAAATGCTCGGCCTGCATCTCTTCCGAGGTGATGAGGTGGCGAGCAAATCACCCAAGCTCTATATATCTTCGGGCGTACTGTTCCACGGTCATGCTCCCTTGGACCAAGCTTGAGAACTCTCTAGCCTTTTGGCGCCTCACAGAAACGGGGAAGAATCGATCATTAAATTCTTTCTTGAAGCGCTGCTAGGTCACAATGGCAAAAGACCCCAATTCTGACTCCAGCATCACTCTTTTTGTATCCCACCACTCCAAAGCGGTGCCTTGCAACAGATAGCTGGCATAGAGTACTTGTTGGGTCTCAGTGCAACCACATACTTCAAAAGTTCTTTCTAAGTCTCTGACCCACTTTCCAGCTTGAAGTGGATCATCTTCTCCCGTGAAGGGTGGAGTTCTATGCGCCAGAAGTGCTCGTAGGTGCATCCAGCTTGCACCACGCCACTAGGCCCTCCTGGGTATAGTCAAGGCCCTCCCTGTTATGGCCAAGGCCCTCCCTGTTGTGGCCAAAGCCCTCCTTGTTGTGGCCAAGGCCCTTCTTGTTGGGGCCTAAAATTCTGTTGCATGAACTCAGTCATCTGCCATATTGCTTGGGTTATGGAATCATCTCTCGATGTATTGTCCCGAGGCCCTTGAGTAGACTTTCTTGGCCTCACCATTTTCCTGCCACAACACAACCTTTGACCACCTTTAAGAAAACAAAAAAAACCAACAACATAAAACCAAAACCAAAACCAAAACCACATAACAAGAAACAAAAAGGAACCAACATGCAATAACACAACTAAATAAATAAAAACAAGCAAACAAGCTCAAATAAATAAAACATGTCAAATAGCAACTTTACTTAAAATAAATTTTAAAACACAACTTTAAAAACATACTGGTACTCTCTACGGGGCATGTGGTTTTACCCAGAGCCAAACTGCTCTGATACCACCTGTGGCGCCCCCAAATCCCCATGTACGGACACAAGAAAATCGAGACGTCTGGATGATGACAACACGCGTCACCACCCTAACAACGAGTGCCAAGTGTGTGTATAAGCAACAAATGTGCAAAAAGAAACACGCAGCAGATAGTAAAGTCATATAACTAAGTTCTAGAATTTTTCTTAGTTTAATACAAAGCTGTTCAAAACATACATATTAAAATATTACAAACTACAAATATAGTTTCAAAGCCAACTATAAAGCATAACTCAAACTCAGAACTCCGGCGGAGCCGCATCCTATGGCTCAGCCTCCTCCTCTTCCTCTCTGCATCAAAATCTACGGTACCAAAAATGGTGCCGTAGGTAAGTAAGATCCAAACACCACTAGTTAAAAGCATATTAAAACTCAACAACATGCATGAAAGAAAAGCCAATGCACATGACCCGTAAAACCATATTTTTTCCACGCATGCCAAAAACTCATTTGGCCCAAAAACATTACCAGCAAAATCATTCCTCGCCATTATCCCAGATAATGGCCCAAATCAATAAACCACCATTTTCCCAGAAAATGGATCACATAGCCTCAAACCAAAACTCGCCATTTTCCCAGAAAATGGCTCGTAACCAAAACCATAAAAACCGATCCAATTATGCATGCACCATGATCTCCCCTAGGGATCATATGCACACTCTGGCTCTATGCCACACCGCAGGTAACGTCTACGCGTGTGACACCTAAACGAGCGATGCCCAGTACTCACGCCCAGCGCGTCCCTGGACCAGGCCATCCTCTAGTCCCCGCCACTCTAGGGACCACGGAGTCGACACGACAGCGTTACCATATCGTGCGATCCAGTCGTTGCCATGCGACAACCCAGGGGATGTCACTCAGTATTATCCACTCTCGAGTGACCAGAGGAGCTCCACCGAGATAATACCCCATCCCGACTTGGGGTCGTGATACACACGCACCTGAAAATCCATTTACGCCAACAAAACATGATTTTCTCAATTTAAATAAAATGCACGTGCATACACCATGTAAATGCAACCTCAAGGCACAAAACAACCAACCAAACGCAAATCAATAAACCAAGCAACTCCGTCCTCAATCCATCCGACCACCGAACTCCTCGGATTCAGTCTGGAATCAACCAACCAACCAGATAATTTATTGTAAGAGCAAAATATATTTAAATCTAAAAGTAGAGTTTGAAAAATACTTATAGCGCTATACGGTATTTTTTGAAAGCTCACGGCATTGCAAACGGCGTAGGAAAAGCAACGTAACAATGTATTTTACACTGTGGCCATGGGTAATAAATTACCCACTTTCGAACAAGGACAAACCAAGACACGAAATTGATAGGGAATGGTCTTGAGATGTTTATGAAGCTAGAGGAAGTGAGCTTTGGCCGTGGGTGGCGGTGGAAACAGCGGTGGAAGAGCTTAAAGGGGCTAAACAGAGTTGAGCTCGTGGGAGCTACTCCGGCAACGGATCGAGACCGGAAATGGGTGGGTTAGGTCGGCAAGAGGTAGGGGAAGAAGCTGTGAAGAGATGGTGGCCAGAGGTGGAGCGACCACCGGCCGGACGGCTTACAATTATCGCGTAAGGGCCTTCCCATTGCGACCCTAGCTTCCCTTTTTCCTAGGTAGTCACATCAATCTACTTTAGCACCAGATAGTCTATATTGAAGGAACGTGGCCTAACAAGCTTGTTGAAGTACTATTTTTCTTTCCTTTTATTGTTTGTCATCTGCACCACTACTTCTTCTAGTCTTTCTTCTTGGAGATCCAAGCCTTCCTTTAATCTTTTGTCATTGGCGCCTAGGCCAAAGTGCTGGAACCAGTCTATGGGCATCCCTATGTCGACAGGAATCACCTCCTTGCTCCAATAGGTATGGACAGAGTTCTTCGGCCTGTCCTTCCTTATGTGCTACCAACCTCTTCTTATGATTAGACAATAGTGTTTTCTTACTTGCCTCAGCATGATCATTGGCTTGTGGGTGCCCCGATGAGGAGTACTTGACTTTGATCCCAAGCTATGTGCACCATTCTTAGTAGTGCGAGCAATCGTATTGCCTCCCGTTGTTTGATGTGAAGCTCTCAAGGATGCTGAACCGAGAGACTATTGAGCTTTACAAGAACTTTGTGATGGCTCTGGCGATGATGGTTGCTGAAGCCTTATCTTCGACCCACTTTGTGAAATAGTTGACCGCTACGACCACAAATTTTGCTGCTCCTTTGGCCATCGGGAATGGGCTAATTAAGTCCTGTCCCCATTGCATGAAAGGCCATGGGGAGGTGATCGAAGTCAGCTCCTTTGGAGGGAAGCGTGGCATGGTTGCATGCTCTTGGCATCCTGGGCACTTCTTTATGAAATTCTTGGTGCCCGGAGGGAGCTAATAGAAACTTCATGATGTCTATAGCCCATTAGGGGGATGCCGAGGTGGCAGCTAATACTTTGGCCAACTCGACCGTTCTAACTATGGTTTGCTAAGGGAGAGGGAGCTACTTCTGCCCTGAAGCAGCCTTCACCAAATGATTTGCCTTTTGGTTCTCTCACCTTGGGACTTAATGTATGCCATAGTAGTGGAAGAGGTTGTGCTCTTCGCACACCTACTAGAGGTACTTCTTTAACTTCTCTCCCTATGTGGCAAACTGCCCGGAGACTTGACTGACAACTACTTGGGAGTTGGCTTTTACCTCTACTTCTATTGCCCCCAGCAATTTGGCAACTGACCTCCCTACTAGCACTTTATACTTGGCCTCGTTGTTGATCTCCTTGAATGCGAGCTTTATTGCATATTTTTCCTCTTCTCCCTATTCGATGTTTATGTGCACACCTACACCCTCACCAACCCGGCAGGACAATCCATCTACATAGACCTCCAAGGCTTTTCCTGGGGTGCAACCTGTATTTCCTCTAGGAAGCTGCTGAATTCAGCCACGAAATCTGCCAGTACATGTCCCTTAATCATTGTGTGGGGTAGGTACTCTATCTCAAATTCACTTAGCTGGATCGCCCACTTGGTGATCTGACCAAACATATCGAGCTTCTGCAAGACTTTTTTAGGAGGCATTGTTGCGCCTAAACTTTGACTCAAACTAATGAACCAAAAATTTAGTGCAGTTTTACCTGTAAGTATACAGGTGTTGTAGTACTTCACAGGGTCGAATCCACAGGGATTGACTTTTGTGATAAAGAAAATAAATTCAAATAATGAAAAGAAATTACTAAAAGAAATGTGCAATCGAATATAAAATAAAATTACTGAGATGAATATTTGTAAAATAACTATATAAAACTAAAATGATAAAATGAATTGATATGGAGAAAGGCTAAGGTTTCTAGGATCCGTCTAATAATTTATAATATTGTTTCTGATCGATTTACTTCAATTAAACTAGAATAATGATTCCGTTTAATTGGAAGATTTAGCATTTAAGGTCAAGAAAAAATAGTCGCTAATGATTGAGCATGAACAATTGATGATTAAAACATTCACAAATCTATTTGAATATCACAAGGATTCTTCAAGCATTCACTGTATTTGGAAATCACAATGAATCAAGATAAATATATAGATAATCAAAGTATCCAATAATAAAATCTTTCAATTGATCAAGCTCACAAAATAAATTTTACGTTGATCTGAAAACAATATTTAAATCATTAAACTTCACCTCTAACCTTAGTATGAAAATTTAGCCAACCATGTTCATCACAAGTGCTATAGAAATGACATAAATATTCTCCATTAGAAAACTAAAATAAAACACAAGAAATACTAGAAAACAACTTAGAAGCAATAAAATCTAGAAACCAGCTGACGCCGAGAGAATAAAACCCACGCCGTTGCCTACCAAAAGTAAAAATAAGAAAAATAAAAAAAGTAATTCAGTACAAGAGAATCCTAGGAACTAACAACCAAAAACTTGGAAAAAGAAGAAGAAGAAGAAATAGACTTCAAACGAGAGAGAGAGAGAGAGAGAGAGAGAGAGAGAGAGAGAGAGAGAGAGAGAGAGAGAGAGAGTTCCCTCCGTCCCTCCTGAACAAAAAAAACTGAACTACAGAAAAATAAAACTCCCTCCACCGACTTCTCTCAAATCCCCCACGTGCCTCTCTACTCAGCCAAATAAATCCCAACTGACTCTCCTTTCTTTTCTCCCACATCTCTGCTTTCTTTTCACCCCACCGACTCTCCCATCAATGATGAAGAAAAAAAATCCAAATGAAATCAGACCACCGACTTCTCTTAACTCCCACTTCCCCAACGGACCGACTCTCCCTTCAATGAGAACTCCAGCACGACACCTCTCCTACACGACACCTCTCCTGCAAATCCCGACTGACCGACTCTCTCTCAACCCCAACTTCATGTCCCTCCTCGTAAATTAATCCCAGCCGACTCTCCCTCAGAAAATAATATATTACTCCATCAATCAAACTGACCGACACATCTTTTTCTCAGCTCCCCCTCAAATCCAACATCCCTCCACTTCTCCGAATAGAGTAAGGAATATCAAAATTTATAGCCACCTCAATGAAGACGCCAGACGTGAAGACTTCCAATCAAGTCCGCTTTAGTTGCACCAACTGACATCAAATATTTGATTCTGCTTGACTATATGTTTGCAGCACCAAAGGAAGATTAAAAGACACTTACGAGTCCAAAAGCACTTTTAGTCTTCACCTACCTTGCTTCAAAAAATATAATATCTGTTGCTTTTTTCTCATAAATGTCCAAAATTTACCACTAGCCAGCCTCTTTTTCTAATCCTTTCGTATACGTCCAGAGCACCCATCTCCATGTCCTTCACTTGTATTTTTTTAGCAAACAACTATTCTATTAATATGAAAACAGTACATAAAGTAAAAAAGAGGTTCTACACCAAGCAGCTGGTGCATACCTAGTAAATTTACATAGGTGGGTCTTTTCCACTATGCAAATCTAATAGACATGGAGGAATAGAAACTAAGGGTATGCTTTCATAAATAATTTTGGAAGCTACCCATTGTGGAACAGAGTGCGCACATCGATTCAAATCTTGATGTATTTTTCTAAGCTGCCAACTTTGCAAAGGGCTTAGGAGGTTCTAGATGTCTTGTATAATTGGCTGTAGTAGCTAGTATGTGTGACGCCCCCAAATCCCCACGCATGAACATGGGGAAATCGAGACGTCCGGATGATGACATCACGGGTCATCACCCTATCGACGTGTGCCAAGTGTGTGTATAAGCGACGA
The DNA here is from genome assembly GCF_018687715.1 of Carya illinoinensis. Lineage (NCBI taxonomy): Eukaryota > Viridiplantae > Streptophyta > Magnoliopsida > Fagales > Juglandaceae > Carya > Carya illinoinensis. The sequence goes on along the minus strand of NC_056766.1, from coordinate 14,150,019 downwards.
ATGTGCACAAGAAAAACGCAGCGAAAGGAAAAGTCAATAACTAAGTATCAGAATTTTTCTTGTTAAATACAAATCTGTTCAAAAACATATATAATAGAATATTACAAACACAAATATAATTTTAAATCAAATACAAAACATAACATCAGCATCCCGGCAGAGCCGCATCCTCGGGCTCAGCCTCCTCCTCCTCACGGTGGACTACGGGCCTGTCCTTAACGGCCTGACACTTTGGGTGTTGAGCAACATGAGCGGGGTCCATTTTGGGATTGCCCGAATAGATTACCTCCTCACAGGGTGATAAAGGGAGAGATGAGCTAGAGGCCAACTCGACCCTCTCGGAGGGTAGTAGGTCTAGCCTTGAGGTTGTCCTAACATCACCCCTTTCCACCACGACGAAGAGTGGCTATGACACTAGCCCTTCCCTCACTTACCTTCCTTGCGGTATCAACAGTTGGGAACGGGTCCAGTCAGACATACTGCCCAAACAAACTACCTCCATGTGAGGGTTAACAAGTGGGACTAACCTCAGGCTAGACCAGCCCTGAAGCTGCACGAATAGATTACCCCATCTTGCCACAATGAAGAGTAATCACATAAGGGCATAAAACATCACAAACACCAAAGATCCTAAAAGAGATACACTTTTTCATTAAACTTGTAGAAAGACCATTGTTAAGGATGTGTTTCAGGCCACCAACTGCATGGACATCTGTAAGAAATAAAAGGGCAGCACTCGGTGCCCGGTGGTACTCAAATGCTTAATTAAGATGAATGACACGGATGTGTTATCTAGCCTTCCTTGTTTTGTACCTCTGTAAGACTTATTGGATCCATTATGGGTTATTGGGCATCCACTACGATGGACCTATAAGTACTACATATGCATTCTAACTATCAACATAAAGAATGAGAAAAATAGGTTGCAAAATTGTAGAAGCTTTTCTAAGAAAAGGACTGATACCATTTCAATCCACAATAAAAATAAACAAATCATTGGGTTCCTAAAATTGTAGCTGTACCCCTTACCCTTCTTCCGCCATTGAGAACGCAGATTATCCATGACATGCTCGTTGATATGTTGTTTGGTGCGAGACTTGACCCAAGAGCCAGATCTGACCCAGTCTCGGCTTAGAACATTGGGGGTTAGCATGGATTATTTGTTTACCTCTTGAAACCAATGCAAGCCCACATAATTGTTTTAATAAAATAAGAAAAAAATAAAGAGAAAGCAAGAGTGCATTGAGCTTGCATTTTCTCTCATGAATTGTTTCTCAGGAAGCTTATCAAGTTCTGCAAGTCGGCAAGGCTAGAGTATATTTTACACATAACAGCAAAAATCAACACATAACTTATAAGGAGAATGACATGAGCCCTCAAAACAACATAAACACCAAAGAACATAGAAAAGATCAGTTCTTTTTGAACAAACATGTAGAAACACCATTGTTAAAGACGTGTTTCACAGCACCAACTACTTGGACAATTGTAAGAAATAAAAGGATTGCACCGGCTGCCTGGTGGTTCTCAGATGCTTAAGTCTGATTAATGATCTTAGTTTGTATATAAGTAAGACTGAATTGAAATGACAGAGTTACCTCTATGTGTTCTTTATAAGGGTACCGTCGTGAAGATAATAAATACTGATGGATATAACATTGAGGATTTTCCACACTAATTGGAGTTAACCTCTTCCTAATAACACGGAGGTATTATCTACCCTACATTGTTTTATGGCTCGATAAGACTAATCAGATCCATTATGGGTTCTTGGGCATTCACTACGATGGACCTATAACTACTAAATATCTTTTCCAACCATTGTTACGGACTTGTTTCACACCACCAAATGCACAGACATATGCAAGAAATAAAACGGTGGCGTCGAGTGCCTAGTTGTTCTCCGTTGCTTAAGTTAGATTAATGACCTTAGTTTGTATATAAGAATCACTGAATTGAAATGATAGAGTTACCTCTATCTGTTATTTATAAGGGTACCATCATGAAGATAATAAATACTGATGGATATAACATTGACGATTTTCCTCAGTAATTGGAGTTAACCTCTTCTGAATAGCACAGAGGCATTATCTAGCCTACATTGTTGTAGGGCTGTATAAGACTAATCGGATCCATTATTCATTCTTAATCATTCACTATAATGGACCTATAAGTACTAAATATCTTTTCCAACCATCAACAACAAGAATGAGAAAAAGAGGTTGCAAAATAGAAGAAGCTTATCTAAGAGTAGTGTTGAAATGTTATCGACCTACAAAAAAAATGAACAAAGCGTTCGGTCCCTAAAAGTGTGGCTATATCCCGTACCCTTCTTCCACTATCGAGAATAGAGAGTTTATGTGAGATGCTCGTTGACATCTTCTCTGATGCGAGACTTGACCCAACAGTCAAATCTGACCCAGTCTCGGCATGGAATATTGGGGGGTTAGGTTGGATTATTTAATGAACTTTGGAACGCAACGCAAGTCCACATAATTGTTTTAATAAAATAAGATAAAAATAAAGAGAAAGCGAGAGTGCATGCAGCTCGCATTTTTGCTCAAGAAATTTTGCTCAAGAAGCTTAACAAGTTCCGCATGTGGATAGAGCTATAGCATATTTTTCTTGCAACTTTGGTATCAATTACTACATAACTCACCGGAGCAATCATGTGAGACCATAAAACATCTCAAGCTCCAAAGATCATAAAAAAGATTGGTTCTTTTTTGTTAAACTTGTAAAACACCATTGTTACAAACTTGTTTCACACCACCAACTGCACAGACATCTACAAGAAATAAAACGTTGGCACCGAGCGCCTAGTGCTTCTCTGTTGCTTAAGTAAGATTAATCATCTTAGTTTGCATATAAGAATGACTGAATTCAAATGACAGTGTTACCTCTATGTATTATTTATTAGGGTACCGTCGAGAAGATAATAAATATTGATGGATATAATGTTAACAATTTTCAACATTAATTGCAGTTAGCCTCTTTCTAATAACACGGAGGCATTATCTAGCCTACTTTGTTTTGGGGCTCTATAAGACTAATCAAATCCATTATGGGTTCTTGGGCATTCACTACGACGGACCTATAAGTACTAAACATCTTTTCCAACCGTCAACATCAATAACGAGAAAAAGAGGTAGAAAAATAGAAGAAGCCTATCTAAGAGAAGCGTTGTAACGTTATCGTCCAACAAAAAAAATAAACAAAATGTTGGGTTCCTAAAAGTGTAGCTATACCCTGTACCCTTCTTCCACTGTCGAGAGCGGAGAGTTTTTGTGAGACGCTCGTTGACATCTTCTCTGATACGAGACCTGACGAAAGACTCAGATCAGACCCAGTCTCGGCATGGAATAATGGGGGGCAAGCATGGATTATTTATTGACCTCTGGAACCCAACGCAAGTCATCATTATTGTTTTAATAAAATAAGATAAAAATAAAGAGAAAGCGAGAGTGCATACAGCTCGCATTTTTGCTCAAGAATTTCTGCTCAAGAAGCTTATCAAGTTCCACAAAAGGGTAGGGCTATAGTATATTTTTCTTGCAGCTTTGGTATCAATAACTACAGAACTCACCAGAGCAATCACGCGAGCCCATAAAGCATCTTAAGCTCTGAAGATCATAAAAAAGATTGGTTCTTTTTATTTAAACTTGTAAAACACCATTGTTATGGACTTGTTTCACACCACCAACTGCACCAACATTTGCATGAAATCACACAGTGGCACCGAGTGCCCGGTGGTTCTCTGATCCTTAAGTCAGATTAATGATCTTAGTTTGCATATAAGAATGACTAAATTGAAATGATAGAGTTACCTCTATGTGTTATTTATAAGGGTACCGTCGTGAAGATAATAAATACTGATGGATATGACGTTGACGATTTTCCACATTGATTGCAGTTAACCTCTTCCAAATAACACGGAGGCATTATCTAGCCTACATTGTTTTGTAGCTCTATAAGACTAATCAGATCCATTATGGGTTCTTGGGCATTCACTAAGATGCATCTATAAGTACTAAATATCGTTTCCAACTATCAACATCAAGAATGAGAAAAAGAGGTTGCAAAATAGAAGAAGCTTATCTAAGAGAAGTGTAGAAATGTTATCGACCATAAAAAAAATAAACAAACTGTTGGGTTCCTAAAAGTGTAGCTATATCCCGTACCCTTCTTCCACCGTCAAGAATGGAGAGTTTCTGTGACATGCTCCTTGACATCTTCTCTGATGCGAGACCTGACGAAAGAGTCAGATCTGACCCAGTCTAGGCTTGGAATATTGGGGGCTTAGCGTGGATTATTTATTGACCTTTGGAACCCAAATGCAAGTCCACATAATTTTCTTAATTAAATAAGATAAAAGTAAAGAGAAAGCGAGATTGCATACAGCTCACATTTTTGTTCAAGAAGCTTATCAAGTTCCACAAGTGGGTAGGGCTATAGTATATTTTTCTTGCAACTTTGGTATCAATAACTACAGAACTCACCAGAGCAATCACGCGAGACCATAAAACATCTCAAACTCCAAAGATCATAAAAAAGATTGGTTCTTTTTCGTTAAACTTGTAAAACACCATTGTGAGGGACTTGTTTCACACCACCAACTGCACAGACATCTGCAAGAAATAACACAGTGGCACCGAGTGCCCGATGGTTCTCCAATGCATATGTCAGATTAATTATCTTAGTTTGTATATAAGAATGACTGAATTGAAATGACATAGTTACCTCTATGTCTTATTTATAAGAGTACCGTCGTGAAGATAATAAATACTGATGGATATAACGTTGACGATTTTCCACATTAATTGCAGTTAACCTCTTCCAAATAACATGAAGGGATTATCTAGCCTACATTGTTTTGTGGCTCTATATGACTACTCAGATCCATTATGGGTTCTTGGGCATTCACTACAATGGACCTATAAGTGCTAAATATCTTTTCCAACCATCAACATCAAGAATGAGAAAAAGAGGTTGCAAAATAAAAGAAGCTTATCTAAAAGAAGCGTTGAAACGTTATTGACCAACAAAAAAAGTAAACAAAGCTTTGGGTTCCTAAAAGTGTAGCTATATCCCTTGCCCTTCTTCCAGCGTTGAGAACGAAGAGTTTCCGTGACATGCTTGTCGACATCTTCTCTCATGCGAGACCTAACCCAAGAGTCAGATCTGACCCAGTCTCAGCTTGGAATATTGGGGGGTTAGCGTAGATTATTTATTGACCTTTGAAACCCAAAGCAAGTCGACATAATTGTTTAAATAAAATAAGATAAAAATAAAGAGAAAGCGAGAGTGCCTACTGCTCACATTTTCACCCAAGAAGCTTATCAAGTTCCACAAGTGGGCAGGGCTATAGTATATTTTTCTTGTATGAATAATTACAGAACTCACCGGAGCAATCACGTGAGGCAATAAAGCATCTCAAGCTCCAAACATCAATAAAAAGATCGGTTCTTTTTTGTTAAACTTGTAAAACACCATTGTTACGGACTTGTTTCACAGCACCAATTGCACAGATATCTTCAAGAAATAACATTATGGCACCGAGTGCCTGGTGGTTCTCTGATGCTTAAGTCAGATTAATGATCCTAGTGCATATATAAGAATGACTAAATTGAAATGACAGAGTTTCCTCTATGTGTTACTTATAAGGGTACCGTCGTGCAGATAATAAATACTGATGGATATAACGTTGACGATTTTCCACATTCATTGTAGTTAACCTCATCCAAATATCGCGGAGGCATTATCTAGCCTACATTGTTTTGTAGCTCTATAAGACTAATCAGATCCATTATGGGTTTTTGGGCATTAACTATGATGCATCTATAAGTACTAAATATCATTTCCAACTATCATTATCAAGAATGAGAAAAAGAGGTTGCAAAATAGAAGAAGCTTATCTAAGGGAAGTGTAGAAATGTTATCGACCATAAAAAAGATAAACAGACTGTTGGGTTCCTAAAAGTGTAGCTATATCCCATACCCTTCTTCCACCGTCAAGAATGGAGAGTTTCTGTGACATGCTCCTTGACATCTTTTCTGATGCGAGACCTGACGAAAGTGTCAGATCTGACCCAGTCTAGGCTTGGAATGTTGGGGGCTTAGTGTGGATTATTTATTGACCTTTGGAACCCAAACGCAAGTCCACATAATTTTCTTAATTAAATAAGATAAAAGTAAAGAGAAAGTGAGATTGCATACAGCTCACATTTTTGTTCAAGAAGCTTATCAAGTTCCACAAGTGGGTAGGGCTATAGTATATTTTTCTTGCAACTTTGGTATCAATAACTACAGAACTCACCGGAGCAATCATGCGAGACCATAAAACATCTCAAACTCCAAAGATCATAAAAAAGATTGGTTCTTTTTCGTTAAACTTGTAAAACACCATTGTGAGGGACTTGTTTCACCACCAATTGCACAGACATCTGCAAGAAATAACACAGTGGCACCGAGTGCCCGGTGGTTCTCCAATGCATATGTTAGATTAATTATCTTAGTTTGTATATAAGAATGACTGAATTGAAATGACATAGTTACCTCTATGTCTTATTTATATGAGTACCGTCGTGAACATAATACTGATGGATATAACGTTTACAATTTTCCACATTAACTGTTGTTAACGTCTTTCAAATAACACGGAGGCATTATCTAGCCTACATTGTTTCGTGGCTCTATAAGACTGATCAGATCCATTATGGATTCTTTGGCATTCGTTATGATGGACCTATAAGTACTAAATAACCTTTCGAACCATCAACATCAAGAATGAGAACAACAAGTTGCAAAATAGAATAAGCTTATCAAAGAGAAGAGTTGAAACGTTATCGTCCAACAAAAAACATAAAGAAAGCGTTGGGTTCCTAAAAGTGTAGCGATATCCCTTGCCCTTCTTCCAGCGTTCAGAACGAAGAGTTTCCGTGAGATGCTTGCTGACATCTTCTTTGATGCGAGGCGTAACCCAAGAGTCAGATTTGACCCAGTCTCAGCTTGGAATATTGGGGGGTTAGCGTAGATTATTTATTGACCTTTGAAACCCAAAGCAAGTCAACATAATTGTTCAAATAAAATAAGATAAAAATAAAGAGAAAGCGAGAGTGCTTACTGCGCACATTTTCACCCAAGAAGCTTATCAAGTTCCACAAGTGGGCAGGGTTATAGTATATTTTTCTTGTATGAATAATTACAGAACTCACTGTAGCAATCACGTGAGGCAATAAAGCATCTCAAGCTCCAAACATCATTGAAAAGATTGGTTCTTTTTTGTTAAACTTGTAAAACACCATTGTTACGAACTTGTTTCACAGCACCAACTGCACAGACATCTTCAAGAAATAACACTGTGGCACCTAGTGGCTGGTGGTTCTCTGATGCTTAAGTCAGATTAATGATCCTAGTGCGTATATAAGAATGACTAAATTGAAATGACAGAGTTTCCTCTATGTGTTACGTATAAGGGTACCGTCGTGAAGATAATAAATACTGATGGATATAACGTTGACGATTTTCCACATTCATTGTAGTTAACCTCTTCCAAATAACACGAAGACATTATCTAGCCTACATTGTTTTGTAGCTCTATAAGACTAATCAGATCCATTATGGGTTTTTGGGCATTAACTATGATGCATCTATAAGTACTAAATATCATTTCCAACTATCATTATCAAGAATGAGAAAAAGAGGTTGCAAAATAGAAGAAGCTTATCTAAGGGAAGTGTAGAAATGTTATCGACCATAAAAAAGATAAACAGACTGTTGGGTTCCTAAAAGTGTAGCTATATCCCGTACCCTTCTTCCACCGTCAAGAATGGAGAGTTTCTGTGAGATGCTCCTTGACATCTTCTCTGATGCGAGACCTGACGAAAGAGTCAGATCTGACCAAGTCTCGGCTTGGAATATTGCGGGGTTAGCGTGGATTTTTTATTGACCTTTGGAACCCAATGCAAGTCCACATAATTTTCTTAATTAAATAAGATAAAAGTAAGGAGAAGGTGAGATTGCATACAGCTCACATTTTTGCTCAAGTAGCTTATGAAGTTCCACAAGTGGGTAGGGCTATAGTATATTTTTCTTGCAACTTTGGTATCAATAACTACAGAACACACAGGAGCAATCAAATGCCCGGTGGCTGTCCGATGCTTAAGTCAGATTAATGATCTTAGTTTATATATAAGAATGACTGAATTGAAATGACAGTGTTACCTCTAAGTGTTATTTATAAGGGTACCGTTGTGAAGATAATAAATACTGATGGATATAACGTTCACGATTTTGCACATTAATTGCAGTTAACCTCTCCCAAATAACACGGAGGCATTATCTAGCCTACATTGTTTTGTGGCTCTATAAGACTAATCAGATCCATTTTGGGTTCTTGGGCATTCATTATGATGGACCTATAAGTACTAAATATCTTTTCGAAGCATCAACATCAAGAATGAGAAAAAGAGGTTGCAATATAGAATAAGCTCATCTAAGAGAAGAGTTGAAACGTTATTGTCCAACAAAAAATAGAAACAAAGCGTTGGGTTCCTAAAAGTGTAGATATATCCCATACCCTTCTTCCACCGTCGAGAACGGAGAGTTTCCGTGATATGCTCGTTGACATCTTCTCTGATGCGAGACCTGACCCAAGTGTCAGATCTAACCCAGTCTCGGCTTGGAATATTGGGGGGTTAGCATGAATTATTCATTGACCTTTGGAACCCAACGCAAGTCCACATAATTGTTTAAATAAAATAAGATAAAAATAAAGAGAAAGCGAGAGTGCATACAGCTCACATTTTTGCTAAAGAAGCTTCTCAAGTTGCGCAAGTGGGTAGGGCTATAGTTTAATTTTCTTGTAACTTTGGTATCAATAACTACACAGCTCAGTGAAGCAACCATGTGAGGCCACAAAGCATCTCAAGCTCCAAAGATCATAAGAAAGATTGGTTATTTTTCGTTAGACCTGTAACACACACTTGTTTCACACCACCTACTGCACAGACATCTGCAAGAAATAAAATGGTGGCACCGATCGCCCGGTGGCTCTCCAATGCTTAAGTCAGACTAATGATCTTAGTTTGTATATAAGAATGACTGAATTAAAATGACTGAGTTACCTCTTTGTGTTATTTATAAGGGTACCGTCGTGAAGACAATAAACACTGATGGATATAACGTTCACGATTTTCCACATTAATTGCAGTTAACCTCTTCCAAATAACACAGAGGCACTATCAAGCCTACATTGTTTTGTGGCTCTATAAGACTAATAAGATCCATTATGGGTTCTTGGGCATTCATTACGATAGACCTATAAGTACTAAATATCTTTTCGAACCACGAACATCAAGAACGAGAACAACAAGTTGCAAAATAGAAGAAGCTTATCAAAGAGAAGAGTTGAAACGTTATCGTCCATCCAAAAACATAAACAAAGCACTGGGTTCCTAAAAGTGTAGCTATATCCCATACCCTTCTTCCACCGTCGAGAACGGAGAGTTTCCGTGAGATGCTCGTTGACATCTTCTCTGATGCGAGACCTGACCCAAGAGTCAGATCTGACCCAGTCTCGGCTTGGAATATTGGGGGGTTAGCATGAATTATTTATTGACCTTTGGAACCCAACGCAAGTCCACATAATTTTTTTCAAAAAATAAGATCAAAATAAAGAGAAAGTGAGAGTGCATACAGCTCACGTTTTTGCTGAAGAAGCTTATCAAGTTCCGTAAGTGGGTAGGGCTATAGCATATATTTCTTAGAATGTTGGTATCAATAACTACCGAACTCACTGGAGCAATCACGTGAGGTCATAAAGAATCTCAAGCTCCAAAGATCATAAAAAGGATTGGTTCCTTTTTGTTAGACTTGTAACACACCATTGTTACGCACTTGTTTCACACCACCTACCGCACAGACATCTGCAAGAAATAAAACAGTGGCGCCGAGTGCCCGGTGGCTCTCCGATGCTTAAGTCAGATCAATGATCTTAGTTTATATATAAGAATGACTGCCTTAAAAAGATAGAGTTACCTCCATGTGTTATTTATAAGGGTACCGTTGTGAAGATAATAAATGCTGATGGATATAATGTTCACGATTTCCCACTTTAATTACAATTAACCTCTTCCAAATAACACAGAGGCATTATCTAGCCTACATTGTTTTGTGGCTCTATAAGACTAATAAGATCCATTATGGGTTCTTGGGCATTCATTACGATGGACCTATAAGTACTAAATATATTTCCGAACCATGAACATCAAGAATGAGAACAACAAGTTGCAAAATAGAAGAAGCTTATCAAAGAGAAGAGTTGAAACGTTATCGTCCAACAAAAACCATAAACAAAGTGTTGGGTTCCTAAAAGTGTAACTATATCCCATACCCTTCTTCCACCGTCGAGAACGGAGAGTTTCCGTGAGATGCTCGTTGACATCTTCTCTGATGCGAGACCTGACCCAAGAGTTAGATCTGACCCAGTCTCGGCCTGGAATATTGGGGGGTTAGCGTGAATTATTTAATGACCTTTGGAACCCAACGCTAGTCCACATATTTTTTTAAATAAAATAAGATCAAAATAAAGAGAAAGTGAGAGTGCATACAGCTCACATTTTTGCTGAACAAGCTTATCAAGTTCCGTAAGTGGGTAGGGCTATAGTATATATTTCTTAGAACTTTGGTATCAATAACTACAGAACTCACTGGTGCAATCACGTGAGGCCATAAAGAATCTCAAGTTCCAAAGATCATAAAAAAGATTGGTTCTTTTTCGTTAGACTTTAAACACACCATTGTTACGCACATGTTTCACACCACCTACCACACAGACATCTGCAAGAAATAAAACGGTGGCGCCGAGTGCCCGGTGGCTCTCCGATGCTTAAGTCAGATCAATGAACTTAGTTTATATAGAAGAATGACTGACTTAAAATGACAGAGTTACCTCCATGTGTTATTTATAAGGGTACCGTTGTGAAGAAAATAAATGCTGATGGATATAACGTTCAAGATTTTCCACTTTAATTACAGTTATCCTCTTCCATATAACACAGAGGCACAATCTAGCCTACATTGTTTTGTGGCTCTATAAGGCTAATAAGATCCATTATGGGTTCTTGGGCATTCATTAGGATGGACCTATAAGTACTAAATATGTTTTCGAACCATGAACATCAAGAATGAGAACAACAAGTTGCAAAATAGAAGAAGCTTATCAAAGAGAAGAGTTGAAACGTTATCGTCCAACAAAAACCATAAACAAAAGCGCTGGGTTCCTAAAAGTGTAGCTATATCCCATAGCCTTCCTCCACCGTCGAGAACGAAGAGTTTCCGTGAGATGCTCGTTGGCATCTTCTCTGATGCGAGACCTGACCCAAGAGTCAAATCTGACCCAGTCTCGGCTTGGAATATTGGGGGCTTAGCGTGAATTATTTATTGGCCTTTGGAACCCAATGCAAGTCCACTTAATTTTTTTAATAAAATAAGATCAAAATAAAGAGAAAGCGAGAGTGCATACCGCTCACATTTTTGCTCAAGAAGCTTGTCAAGTTCCATAAGAGGGTAGCATATAGTTTATTTTTCTTGCACCTTTGGTATCAATAACTACAGAACTCACAGAAGCAATCACGTGAGGCCATAAATCAACTCAAGCTCCAACGATCATAAAAAAGATTGGTTCTTTTTCATTAGACTTGTAACACACCATTGTTACGCACTTGTTTCACACCACCTACCGCACAAACATCTGCAAGAAATAAAACGGTGGCGCCGAGTGCCCGGTGGCTCTCCGATGCTTAAGTCAGATCAATGATCTTAGTTTATATATAAGAATGACTGACTTAAAATGACAGAATTACCTCCATGTGTTATTTATAAGGGTACCGTTGTGAAGATAATAAATGCTTATGGATATAACGTTCACGATTTTCCACTTTAATTACAGTTAACCTCTTGCAAGTAACACAGAGGCACAATCTAGCCTACATTGTTTTGTGGTTCTATAAGACTAATAAGATCCATTATGGGTTCTTGGGCATTCATTACGATGGACCTATAAGTGCTAAATATGTTTTCGAACCATGAACATCAAGAATGAGAACAACAAGTTGCAAAATAGAAGAAGCTTATGAAAGAGAAGAGTTGAAACGTTATCGTCCAACAAAAAACATAAACAAACCGTTGGGTTCCTAAAAGTGTAGCTATATCCCATAGCATTCTTCCACCGTCCAGAACGGAGAGTTTCCGTGAGATGCTCGTTGACATCTTCTCTGATGCGAGACCTGACCCAAGAGTCAGATCTGACCCAGTCTCGGCCTGGAATATTGGGGGGTTAGCGTGAATTATTTATTGACCTTTGGAAGCCAACGCAAGTCCACATATTTTTTTTAATAAAATAAGATCAAAATAAAGAGAAAGTGAGAGTGCATACAGCTCACATTTTTGCTGAAGAAGCTTATCAAGTTCCGTAAGTGGGTAGGGCTATAGTATATATTTCTTAGAACTTTGGTATCAATAAGTACAGAACTCACTGGAGCAATCACGTGAGGCCATAAAGAATCTCAAGCTCCAAAGATCATAAAAAAGATTGGTTCTTTTTCGTTAGACGTAACACACCATTGTTACGCACTTGTTTCACACCACCTACCGCACAGACATCTGCAAGAAATAAAACGGTGGCGCTGAGTGCCCGATGGCTCTCCGATGTTTAAGTCAGATCAATGATCTTAGTTTATATATAAGAATGACTGACTTAAAATGACAGAGTTACCTCCATGTGTTATTTATAAGGGTACCGTTGTGAAGATAATAAATGCTGATGGATATAACGTTCACGATTTTCCACTTTAATTATAGTTAACCTCTTCCAAATAACACAGAGGCACAATCCAGCCTACATTGTTTTGGGGCTCTATAAGACTAATAAGATCCATTACGGGTTCTTGGGCAATCATTACGATGGACCTATAAGTACTAAATATGTTTTCGAACCATGAACATCAAGAATGAGAACAACAAGTTGCAAAATAGAAGAAGCTTATGAAAGAGAAGAGTTGAAACGTTATCGTCCAACAAAAAACATAAACAAACCGTTGGGTTCCTAAAGGTGTAGCTATATCCCATAGCCTTCTTCACCGTGGAGAACGGAGAGTTGCCGTGAGATGCTCCTTGACATCTTCTCTGATCCGAGACCTGACCCAAGAGTCAGATCTGACCCAGTCTCGGCCTGGAATATTGGGGGCTTAGCGTGAATTTTTTATTGACCTTTGGAACCCAATGCAAGTCCACTTAATTTTTTTAATAAAATAAGATCAACATAAAGAGAAAGCGAGAGTGCATACCGCTCACATTTTTGCTCATGAAGCTTGTCAAGTTCCACAAGAGGGTAGCATATAGTTTATTTTTCTTGCAACTTTGGTATCAATAACTACAGAACTCACAGAACCAATCACGTGAGGCCATAAATCATCTCAAGCTCCAACGATCATAAAAAAGATTGGTTCTTTTTCATTAGACTTGTAACACACCGTTGTTACGCAATTGATTCACACCACCTACCGCACAGACATCTGCAAGCAATAAAACGGTGGCGCCGAGTGCCCGGTGGGTCTCCGATGCTTAAGTCAGATCAATGATCTTAGTTTATATATAAGAATGACTGACTTAAAATGACAGAGTTACCTCCATGTGTTATTTATAAGGGTACCGTTGTGGAGATAATAAATGCTGATGGATATAACGTTCAAGATTTTCCACTTTAATTACAGTTAACCTCTTCCATATAACACAGCGACATTATCTAGCCTACATTGTTTTGTGGCTCTATAAGACTAATAAGATCCATTATGGGTTGTTGGGCATTCATTACGATGGACCTATAAGTACTAAATATCTTTCGGAACCCTGAACATCAAGAATGAGAACAACAAGTTGCAAAATAGAAGAAGCTTATCAAAGAGAAGAGTTGAAACGTTATCGTCCAACAAAAACCATAAACAAAGCGTTGGGTTCCTAAAAGTGTAACTATATCACATACCCTTCTTCCACCGTCGAGAACGGAGAGTTTCCGTGAGATGCTCGTTGACATCTTCTCTGATGCGAGACCTAACCCAAGAGTCAGATCTGACCCAGTCTCGGCCTGGAATATTGGGGGGTTAGCGTTAATTATTTATTGACCTTTGGAAGCCAACGCAAGTCCACATATTTTTTTTAATAAAACAAGATCAAAATAAAGAGAAAGTGAGAGTGCATACAGCTCACATTTTTGCTGAAGAAGCTTATCAAGTTCCGTAAGTGGGTAGGGCTATAGTATATATTTCTTAGAACTTTGGTATCAATAAGTACAGAACTCACTGGAGCAATCACGTGAGGCCAGAAAGAATCTCAAGCTCCAAAGATCATAAAAAAGATTGGTTCTTTTTTGTTAGACTTGTAACACACCATTGTTACGCACTTGTTTCACACCACCTACCGCACAGACAACTGCAAGAAATAAAACGGTGGCGCCGAGTGCCCGGTGGCTCTCCGATGCTTAAGTCAGATCAATGATCTTAGTTTATATATAAGAATGACTGACTTAAAATGACAGAGTTTTCTCCATGTGTTATTTATAAGGGTACCGTTGTGAAGAAAATAAATGCTGATGGATATAACGATCACGATTTTCCACTTTAATTATAGTTAACCTCTTGCAAATAACACAGAGGCACAATCTAGCCTACATTGTTTTGTGGCTCTATAAGACTAATAAGATCCATTATGGGTTCTTGGGCATTCATTACGATGGACCTATATGTACTAAATATGTTTTCGAACCATGAACCTCAAGAATGAGAACAACAAGTTGCAAAATAGAAGAAGCTTATGAAAGAGAAGAGTTGAAACGTTATCGTCCAACAAAAAACATAAACAAACCGTTGGGTTCCTAAAGGTGTAGCTATATCCCATAGCCTTCTTCCACCGTCGAGAACGGAGAGTTTCCGTGAGATGCTCCTTGACATCTTCTCTGATCCGAGACCTGACCCAAGAATCAGATCTGACCCAGTCTCGGCCTGGAATATTGGGGGCATAGCGTGAATTTTTTATTGACCTTTGGAACCCAATGCAAGTCCACTTAATTTTTTTAATAAAATAAGATCAAAATAAAGAGAAAGCGAGAGTGCATACCGCTCACATTTTTGCTCAAGAAGCTTGTCAAGTTCCAAAAGAGGGTAGCATATAGTTTATTTTTCTTGCACCTTTGGTATCAATAACTACAGAACTCACAGAAGCAATCACGTGAGCCCATAAATCAACTCAAGCTCCAACGATCATAAAAAAGATTGGTTCTTTTTCATTAGACTTGTAACACACCATTGTTACGCACTTGTTTCACACCACCTACCGCACAAACATCTGCAAGAAATAAAACGGTGGCGCCGAGTGCCCGGTGGCTCTCCGATGCTTAAGTCAGATCAATGATCTTAGTTTATATATAAGAATGACTGACTTAAAATGACAGAATTACCTCCATGTGTTATTTGTAAGGGTACCGTTGTGAAGATAATAAATGCTTATGGATATAACGTTCACGATTTTCCACTTTAATTACAGTTAACCTCTTGCAAATAACACAGAGGCACAATCTAGCCTACATTGTTTTGTGGTTCCATAAGACTAATAAGATCCATTATGG
Source organism: Carya illinoinensis (assembly GCF_018687715.1). Classification (NCBI taxonomy): domain Eukaryota; kingdom Viridiplantae; phylum Streptophyta; class Magnoliopsida; order Fagales; family Juglandaceae; genus Carya; species Carya illinoinensis. The sequence goes on along the minus strand of NC_056766.1, from coordinate 14,134,340 downwards.
GTTCTTGGGCATTCATTACGATGGACCTATAAGTGCTAAATATGTTTAGAACAACAAGTTGCAAAATAGAAGAAGCTTATGAAAGAGAAGAGTTGAAACGTTATCGTCTAACAAAAAACATAAACAAACCATTGGGTTCCTAAAAGTGTAGCTATATCCCATAGCCTTCTTCCACCGTCAACAACGGAGAGTTTCTGTGAGATGCTCGTTCACATCTTCTCTGATGCGAGACCTGACCCAAGAGTCAGATCTGACCCAGTCTCGGCCTGGAATATTGGGGGGTTAGCGTGAATTATTTATTGACCTTTGGAAGCCAACGCAAGTGCACATATTTTTTTTAATAAAATAAGATCAAAATAAAGAGAAAGTGAGAGTGCATACAGCTCACATCTTTGCTGAAGAAGCTTATCAAGTTCCGTAAGTGGGTAGGGCTATAGTATATATTTCTTAGAACTTTGGTATCAATAAGTACAGAACTCACTGGAGCAATCACGTGAGGCCAGAAAGAATCTCAAGCTCCAAAGATCATAAAAAAGATTGGTTCTTTTTTGTTAGACTTGTAACACACCATTGTTACGCACTTGTTTCACACCACCTACCGCACAGACATCTGCAAGAAATAAACCGGTGGCGCCGAGTGCCCGGTGGCTCTCCGATGCTTAAGTCAGATGAATGATCTTAGTTTATATATAAGAATGACTGATTTAAAATGACAGAATTACCTCCATGTGTTATTTATAAGGGTACCGTTGTGAAGATAATAAATGCTTATGGATATAACGTTCACGATTTTCCACTTTAATTACAGTTAACCTCTTCCATATAACACAGCGACATTATCTAGCCTACATTGTTTTGTGGCTCTATAAGACTAATAAGATCCATTATGGGTTGTTGGGCATTCATTACGATGGACCTATAAGTACTAAATATCTTTCGGAACCCTGAACATCAAGAATGAGAACAACAAGTTGCAAAATAGAAGAAGCTTATCAAAGAGAAGAGTTGAAACGTTATCGTCCAACAAAAACCATAAACAAAGCGTTGGGTTCCTAAAAGTGTAACTATATCACATACCCTTCTTCGACCGTCGAGAATGGAGAGTTTCCGTGAGATGCTCGTTGACATCTTCTCTGATGCGAGACCTGACCCAAGAGTCAGATCTGACCCAGTCTCGGCCTGGAATATTGGGGGGTTAGCGTGAATTATTTATTGACCTTTGGAAGCCAACGCAAGTCCACATATTTTTTTTAATCAAATAAGATCAAAATAAAGAGAAAGTGAGAGTGCATACAGCTCACATTTTTGCTGAAGAAGCTTATCAAGTTCCGTAAGTGGGTAGGGCTATAGTATATATTTCTTAGAACTTTGGTATCAATAAGTACAGAACTCACTGGAGCAATCACGTGAGGCCAGAAAGAATCTCAAGCTCCAAAGATCATAAAAAAGATTGGTTCTTTTTTGTTAGACTTGTAATACACCATTGTTACGCACTTGTTTCACACCACCTACCCCACAGACATCTGCAAGAAATAAAACGGTGGCGCCGAGTGCCCGGTGGCTCTCCGATGCTAAAGTCAGATCAATGATCTTAGTTTATATATAAGAATGACTGACTTAAAATGACAGAGTTTCCTCCATGTGTTATTTATAAGGGTACCGTTGTGAAGAAAATAAATGCTGATGGATATAACGTTCACGATTTTCCACTTTAATTATAGTTAACCTCTTGCAAATAACACAGAGGCACAATCTAGCCTACATTGTTTTGTGGCTCTATAAGACTAATAAGATCCATTATGGGTTCTTGGGCATTCATTACGATGGACCTATATGTACTAAATATGTTTTCGAACCATGAACATCAAGAATGAGAACAACAAGTTGCAAAATAGAAGAAGCTTATGAAAGAGAAGAGTTGAAACGTTATCGTCCAACAAAAAACATAAACAAACCGTTGGGTTCCTAAAGGTGTAGCTATATCCCATAGCCTTCTTCCACCGTCGAGAACGGAGAGTTTCCGTGAGATGCTCCTTGACATCTTCTCTGATCCGAGACCTGACCCAAGAGTCAGATCTGACCCAGTCTCGGCCTGGAATATTGGGGGCATAGCGTGAATTTTTTATTGACCTTTGGAACCCAATGCAAGTCCACTTAATTTTTTTAATAATATAAGATCAAAAAAAAGAGAAAGCGAGAGTGCATACCGCTCACATTTTTGCTCAAGAAGCTTGTCAAGTTCCATAAGAGGGTAGCATATAGTTTATTTTTCTTGCACCTTTGGTATCAATAACTACAGAACTCACAGAAGCAATCACGTGAGGCCATAAATCAACTCAAGCTCCAACGATCATAAAAAAGATTGGTTCTTTTTCATTAGACTTGTAACACACCATTGTTACGCACTTGTTTCACACCACCTTCCGCACAAACATCTGCAAGAAATAAAACGGTGGCGCCGAGTGCCCGGTGGCTCTCCGATGCTTAAGTCAGATCAATGATCTTAGTTTATATATAAGAATGACTGACTTAAAATGACAGAATTACCTCCATGTGTTATTTATAAGGGTACCGTTGTGAAGATAATAAAAGCTTATGGATATAACGTTCACGATTTTCCACTTTAATTACAGTTAACCTCTTGCAAATAACACAGAGGCACAATCTAGCCTACATTGTTTTGTGGTTCCATAAGACTAATAAGATCCATTATGGGTTCTTGGGCATTCATTGCGATGGACCTATAAGTGCTAAATATGTTTTCGAACCATGAACATCAAGAATGAGAACAACAAGTTGCAAAATAGAAGAAGCTTATGAAAGAGAAGAGTTGAAACGTTATCGTCCAACAAAAAACATAAACAAACCGTTGGGTTCCTAAAGGTGTATCTATATCCCATAGCCTTCTTCCAGCGTCGAGAACGGAGAGTTTCCGTGAGATGCTCCTTGACATCTTCTCTGATCCGAGACCTGACCCAAGAGTCAGATCTGACCCAGTCTCGGCCTGGAATATTGGGGGCTTAGCATGAATTTTTTATTGACCTTTGGAACCCAATGCAAGTCCACTTAATTTTTTTAATAAAATAAGATCAAAATAAAGAGAAAGCGAGAGTGCATACCGCTCACATTTTTGCTCAAGAAGCTTGTCAAGTTCCATAAGAGGGTAGCATATAGTTTATTTTTCTTGCACCTTTGGTATCAATAACTACAGAACTCACAGAAGCAATCACATGAGGCCATAAATCAACTCAAGCTCCAACGATCATAAAAAAGATTGGTTCTTTTTCATTAGACTTGTAACACACCATTGTTACGCACTTGTTTCACACCACCTTCCGCACAAACATCTGCAAGAAATAAAACGGTGGCGCCGAGTGCCCGGTGGCTCTCCGATGCTTAAGTCAGATCAATGATCTTAGTTTATATATAAGAATGACTGACTTAAAATGACAGAATTACCTCCATGTGTTATTTATAAGGGTACCGTTGTGAAGATAATAAAAGCTTATGGATATAACGTTCACGATTTTCCACTTTAATTACAGTTAACCTCTTGCAAATAACACAGAGGCACAATCTAGCCTACATTGTTTTGTGGTTCCATAAGACTAATAAGATCCATTATGGGTTCTTGGGCATTCATTACGATGGACCTATAAGTGCTAAATATGTTTAGAACAACAAGTTGCAAAATAGAAGAAGCTTATGAAAGAGAAGAGTTGAAACGTTATCGTCCAACAAAAAACATAAACAAACCGTTGGGTTCCTAAAAGTGTAGCTATATCCCATAGCCTTCTTCCACCGTCAAGAACGGAGAGTTTCCGTGAGATGCTCGTTGACATCTTCTCTGATGCGAGACCTGACCCAAGAGTCAGATCTGACCCAGTCTCGGCCTAGAATATTGGGGGGTTAGCGTGAATTATTTATTGACCTTTGGAAGCCAACGCAAGTGCACAAATTTTTTTAATAAAATAAGATCAAAATAAAGAGAAAGTGAGAGTGCATACAGCTCACATTTTTGCTGAAGAAGCTTATCAAGTTCCGTAAGTGGGTAGGGCTATAGTATATATTTCTTAGAACTTTGGTATCAATAAGTACAGAACTCACTAGAGCAATCATGTGAGGCCATAAAGAATCTCAAGCTCCAAAGATCATAAAAAAGATTGGTTCTTTTTCGTTAGACGTAACACACCATTGTTACGCACTTGTTTCACACCACCTACCGCACAGACATCTGCAAGAAATAAAACGGTGGCGCTGAGTGCCCGATGGCTCTCCGATGTTTAAGTCAGATCAATGATCTTAGTTTATATATAAGAATGACTGACTTAAAATGACAGAGTTACCTCCATGTGTTATTTATAAGGGTACCGTTGTGAAGATAATAAATGCTGATGGATATAACGTTCACGATTTTCCACTTTAGTTATAGTTAACCTCTTCCAAATAACACAGAGGCACAATCTAGCCTACATTGTTTTGGGGCTCTATAAGACTAATAAGATCCATTATGGGTTCTTGGGCAATCATTACGATGGACCTATAAGTGCTAAATATGTTTTCGAACCATGAACATCAAGAATGAGAACAACAAGTTGCAAAATAGAAGAAGCTTATGAAAGAGAAGAGTTGAAACGTTATCGTCCAACAAAAAACATAAACAAACCATTGGGTTCCTAAAGGTGTAGCTATATCCCATAGCCTTCTTCCACCGTCGAGGACGAAGAGTTTCCGTGAGATGCTCCATGACATCTTCTCTGATGCGAGACCTGACCCTAGAGTCAGATCTGACCCAGTCTCGGCTTGGAATATTGGGGGCTTAGCGTGAATTTTTTATTGACCTTTGGAACCCAATGCAAGTCCACATAATTTTTTAAAAAAAATAAGATCAACATAAAGAGAAAGCGAGAGTGCATACCGCTCACATTTTTGCTCAAGAAGCTTGTCAAGTTCCACAAGAGGGTAGCATATAGTTTATTTTTCTTGCAACTTTGGTATCAATAACTACAGAACTCACAGAAGCAATCACGTGAGGCCATAAATCATCTCAAGCTCCAACGATCATAAAAAAGATTGGTTCTTTTTCATTAGACTTGTAACACACCATTGTTACGCAATTGATTCACACCATCTACCGCACAGACATCTGCAAGAAATAAAACGGTGGCGCCGAGTGCCCGGTGGGTCTCCGATGCTTAAGTCAGATCAATGATCTTAGTTTATATATAAGAATGACTGACTTAAAATGACAGAATTACCTCCATGTGTTATTTATAAGGGTACCGTTGTGGAGATAATAAATGCTGATGGATATAACGTTCAACATTTTCCACTTTAATTACAGTTAACCTCTTCCATATAACACAGAGGCATTATCTAGCCTACATTGTTTTGTGGCTCTATAAGACTAATAAGATCCATTATGGGTTCTTGGGCATTCATTACGATGGACCTATAAGTACTAAATATCTTTCCGAACCGTGAACATCAAGAATGAGAACAACAAGTTGCAAAATAGAAGAAGCTTATCAAAGAGAAGAGTTGAAACGTTGTCGTCCAACAAAAACCATAAACAAAGCGTTGGGTTCCTAAAAGTGTAACCATTTCCCATACCCTTCTTCCACCGTCGAGAACAGAGAGTTTCCGTGAGATGCTCGTTGACATCTTCTCTGATGCGAGACCTGACCCAAGAGTCAGTTCTGACCCAGTCTCGGCCTGGAATATTGGGGGGTTAGCGTGAATTATTTATTGACCTTTGGAACCCAACGCAAGTCCACATTTTTTTTTAATAAAATAAGATCAAAATAAACAGAAAGTGAGAGTGCATACAGCTCACATTTTTGCTGAAGAAGCTTATCAAGTTCCGTAAGTGGGTAGGGCTATAGTATATATTTCTTAGAACTTTGGTATCAATAAGTACAGAACTCACTGGAGCAATCACGTGAGGCCATAAAGAATCTCAAGCTCCACAGATCATAAAAAAGATTGGTTCTTTTTTGTTAGACTTGTAACACACCATTGTTACGCACTTGTTTCACACCACCTAACGCACAGACATCTGCAAGAAATAAAACGGTGGCGCCGAGTGCCCGGTGGCCCTCCGATGTTTATGTCAGATCAATGATCTTAGTTTATATATAAGAATGACTGACTTAAAATGACAGAGTTCCCTCCATGTGTTATTTATAAGGGTACCGTTGTGAAGAAAATAAATGCAGATGGATATAACGTTCACGATTTTCCACTTTAATTATAGTTAACCTCTTGCAAATAACATAGAGGCACAATCTAGCCTACATTGTTTTGCGGCTCTATAAGACTAATAAGATCCATTATGGGTTCTTGGGCATTCATTACGATGGACCTATAAGTACTAAATATGTTTTCAAACCATGAACATCAAGCATGAGACCAACAGGTTGCAAAATAGAAGAAGCTTATGAAAGAGAAGAGTTGAAACGTTATCGTCCAACAAAAAACATAAACAAACCGTTGGGTTCCTAAAAGTGTAGCTATATCCCATTGCCTTCTTCCACCGTCGAGAATGGAGAGTTTCCGTGAGATGCTCGTTGACATCTTCTCTGATGCGAGACCTGACCCAAGAGTCAGATCTGACCCAGTCTCGGCTTGGAATATTGGGGGCTTAGCGGGAATTATTTATTGACCTTTGGAACCCAATGCAAGTCCACATAATTTTTTTAAGAAAATAAGATCAAAATAAAGAGAAAGCGAGAGTGCATACCGCTCACATTTTTGCTCAAGAAGATTGTCAAGTTCCACAAGTGGGTAGCATATAGTTTATTTTTCTTGCAACTTTGGTATCAATAACTACAGAACTCACAGAAGCAATCACGTGAGGCCATAAATCATCTCAAGCTCCAACGATCATAAAAAAGATTGGTTCTTTTTCATTAGACTTGTAACACACCATTGTTACGCACTTGATTCACACCACCTACCGCACAGACATCTGCAAGAAATAAAACGGTGGCGCCGAGTGCCCGGTGGGTCTCCGATGCTTAAGTCAGATCAATGGTCTTAGTTTATATATAAGAATGACTGACTTAAAATGACAAAGTTACCTCCATGTGTTATTTATAAGGGCACCGTTGTGAAAATAATAAATGCTGATGGATATAACGTTCAAGATTTTCCACTTTAATTACAGTTAACCTCTTCCAAATAACACAGCGGCATTATCTAGCCTACATTGTTTTGTGGCTCTATAAGACTAATAAGATCCATTATGGGTTCTTGGGCATTCATTACGATGGACCTATAAGTACTAAATATCTTTCCGAACCGTGAACATCAAGAATGAGAACAACAAGTTGCAAAATAGAAGAAGCTTATCAAAGAGAAGAGGTGAAACGTTGTCGTCCAACAAAAACCATAAACAAAGCGTTGGGTTCCTAAAAGTGTAACCATATCCCATACCCTTCTTCCACCGTCGAGAACAGAGAGTTTCCGTGAGATGCTCGTTGACATCTTGTCTGATGCGAGACCTGACCCAAGAGTCAGTTCTGACCCAGTCTCGGCCTGGAATATTGGGGGGTTAGCGTGAATTATTTATTGACCTTTGGAACCCAACGCAAGTCCACATTTTTTTTTTAATAAAATAAGATCAAAATAAACAGAAAGTGAGAGTGCATACAGCTCACATTTTTGCTGAAGAAGCTTATCAAGTTCCGTAAGTGGGTGGGGCTATCGTATATATTTCTTAGAACTTTGGTATCAATAACTACAGAACTCACTGGAGCAATCACGTGAGGCCATAAAGAATCTCAAGCTCCACAGATCATAAAAAAGATTGGTTCTTTTTTGTTAGACTTGTAACACACCATTGTTACGCACTTGTTTCACACCACCTAACACACAGACATCTGCAAGAAATAAAACGGTGGCGCCGAGTGCCCGGTGGCTCTCCGATGTTTATTTCAGATCAATCATCTTAGTTTATATATAAGAATGACTGACTTAAAATGACAGAGTTACCTCCATGTGTTATTTATAAGGGTACCGTTGTGAAGAAAATAAATGCAGATGGATATAACGTTCACGATTTTCCACTTTAATTATAGTTAACCTCTTGCAAATAACACAGAGGCACAATCTAGCCTACATTGTTTTGCGGCTCTATAAGACTAATAAGATCCATTATGGGTTCTTGGGCATTCATTACGATGGACCTATAAGTACTAAATATGTTTTCAAACCATGAACATCAAGCATGAGAACAACAGGTTGCAAAATAGAAGAAGCTTATGAAAGAGAAGAGTTGAAACGTTATCGTCCAACAAAAAACATAAACAAACCGTTGGGGTCCTAAAAGTGTAGCTATATCCCATTGCCTTCTTCCACCGTCGAGAATGGAGAGTTTCCGTGAGATGCTCGTTGACATCTTCTCTGATGCGAGACCTGACCCAAGAGTCAGATCTGACCCAGTCTCGGCTTGGAATATTGGGGGCTTAGCGGGAATTATTTATTGACCTTTCGAACCCAATGCAAGTCCACATAATTTTTTTAAGAAAATAAGATCAAAATAAAGAGAAAGCGAGAGTGCATACCGCTCACATTTTTGCCCAAGAAGCTTGTCAAGTTCCACAAGTGGGGAGCATATAGTTTATTTTTCTTGCAACTTTGGTATCAATAACTACAGAACTCACAGAAGCAATCACGTGAGGCCTAAATCATCTCAAGCTCCAACGATCATAAAAAAGATTGGTTCTTTTTCATTAGACTTGTAACACACCATTGTTACGCACTTGATTCACACCACCTACCGCACAGACATCTGCAAGAAATAAAACGGTGGCGCCGAGTGCCCGGTGGGTCTCCGATGCTTAAGTCAGATCAATGATCTTAGTTTATATATAAGAATGACTGACTTAAAATGACAAAGTTACCTCCATGTGTTATTTATAAGGGCACCGTTGTGAAAATAATAAATGCTGATGGATATAACGTTCAAGATTTTCCACTTTAATTACAGTTAACCTCTTCCAAATAACACAGCGGCATTATCTAGCCTACATTGTTTTGTGGCTCTATAAGACTAATAAGATCCATTATGGGTTCTTGGGCATTCATTACGATGGACCTATAAGTACTAAATATCTTTCCGAACCGTGAACATCAAGAATGAGAACAACAAGTTGCAAAATAGAAGAAGCTTATCAAAGAGAAGAGGTGAAACGTTGTCGTCCAACAAAAACCATAAACAAAGCGTTGGGTTCCTAAAAGTGTAACCATATCCCATACCCTTCTTCCACCGTCGAGAACAGAGAGTTTCCGTGAGATGCTCGTTGACATCTTGTCTGATGCGAGACCTGACCCAAGAGTCAGTTCTGACCCAGTCTCGGCCTGGAATATTGGGGGGTTAGCGTGAATTATTTATTGACCTTTGGAACCCAACGCAAGTCCACATTTTTTTTTTAATAAAATAAGATCAAAATAAACAGAAAGTGAGAGTGCATACAGCTCACATTTTTGCTGAAGAAGCTTATCAAGTTCCGTAAGTGGGTGGGGCTATCGTATATATTTCTTAGAACTTTGGTATCAATAACTACAGAACTCACTGGAGCAATCACGTGAGGCCATAAAGAATCTCAAGCTCCACAGATCATAAAAAAGATTGGTTCTTTTTTGTTAGACTTGTAACACACCATTGTTACGCACTTGTTTCACACCACCTAACACAGACATCTGCAAGAAATAAAACGGTGGCGCCGAGTGCCCGGTGGCTCTCCGATGTTTATTTCAGATCAATCATCTTAGTTTATATATAAGAATGACTGACTTAAAATGACAGAGTTACCTCCATGTGTTATTTATAAGGGTACCGTTGTGAAGAAAATAAATGCAGATGGATATAACGTTCACGATTTTCCACTTTAATTATAGTTAACCTCTTGCAAATAACACAGAGGCACAATCTAGCCTACATTGTTTTGCGGCTCTATAAGACTAATAAGATCCATTATGGGTTCTTGGGCATTCATTACGATGGACCTATAAGTACTAAATATGTTTTCAAACCATGAACATCAAGCATGAGAACAACAGGTTGCAAAATAGAAGAAGCTTATGAAAGAGAAGAGTTGAAACGTTATCGTCCAACAAAAAACATAAACAAACCGTTGGGGTCCTAAAAGTGTAGCTATATCCCATTGCCTTCTTCCACCGTCGAGAATGGAGAGTTTCCGTGAGATGCTCGTTGACATCTTCTCTGATGCGAGACCTGACCCAAGAGTCAGATCTGACCCAGTCTCGGCTTGGAATATTGGGGGCTTAGCGGGAATTATTTATTGACCTTTGGAACCCAATGCAAGTCCACATAATTTTTTTAAGAAAATAAGATCAAAATAAAGAGAAAGCGAGAGTGCATACCGCTCACATTTTTGCCCAAGAAGCTTGTCAAGTTCCACAAGTGGGGAGCATATAGTTTATTTTTCTTGCAACTTTGGTATCAATAACTACAGAACTCACAGAAGCAATCACGTGAGGCCATAAATCATCTCAAGCTCCAACGACCATAAAAAAGATTGGTTCTTTTTCATTAGACTTGTAACACACCATTGTTACGCACTTGATTCACACCACCTACCGCACAGACATCTGCAAGAAATAAAACGGTGGCGCCGAGTGCCCGGTGGGTCTCCGATGCTTAAGTCAGATCAATGATCTTAGTTTATATATAAGAATGACTGACTTAAAATGACAAAGTTACCTCCATGTGTTATTTATAAGGGTACCGTTGTGAAAATAATAAATGCTGATGGATATAACGTTCAAGATTTTCCACTTTAATTACAGTTAACCTCTTCCAAATAACACAGCGGCATTATCTAGCTTACATTGTTTTGTGGCTCTATAAGACTAATAAGATCCATTATGGGTTCCTGGGCATTCATTACGATGGACCTATAAGTACTAAATATCTTTCCGAACCATGAACATCAAGAATGAGACCAACAAGTTGCGAAATAGAAGAAGCTTATCAAAGAGAAGAGATGAAACGTTATCGTCCAACAAAAACCATAAACAAAGCGTTGGGTTCCTAAAAGTGTAACTATATCACATACCCTTCTTCCACCGTCGAGAACGGAGAGTTTCCGTGAGATGCTCGTTGACATCTTCTTTGATGCGAGACCTGACCCAAGAGTCAGATCTGAACCAGTCTCGGCCTGGATTATTGGGAGGTTAGCGTGAATTATTTATTGACCTTTGGAAGCCAACGCAAGTCCACATATTTTTTTTAATAAAATAAGATCAAAATAAAGAGAAAGTGAGAGTGCATACAGCTCACATTTTTGCTGAAGAAGCTTATCAAGTTCCGTAAGTGGGTAGGGCTATAGTATATATTTCTTAGAACTTTGGTATCAATAACTACAGAACTGACTGGAGCAATCACGTGAGGCCATAAAGAATCTTAAGCTCCAAAGATCATAAAAAAGATTGGTTCTTTTTCGTTAGACTTGTAACACACCATTGTTACGCACTTGTACCACAGCACCTACTGCACAGACATCTGCAAGAAATAAAACGGTGGTGCCGAGTGCCCGGTGGCTGTCCGATGCTTAAGTCAGATCAATGATCTTAGTTTATATATAAGAATGACTGACTTAAAATGACAGAGTTACATCCATGTGTTATTTATAAGGGTACCGTTGTGAAGATAATAAATGCTGATGGATATAACGTTCACGATTTTCCACTTTAATTACAGTTAACCTCTTGCAAATAACACAGAGGCACAATCTAGCCTACATTGTTTTGTGGCTCTATAAGACTAATAAGATCCATTATGGGTTCTTGGGCATTCATTACGATGGACCTATAAGTACTAAATATCTTTCCGAACCATGAACATCAAGAATGAGAACAACAAGTTGCAAAATAGAAGAAGCTTATCAAAGAGAAGAGTTGAAACGATATCGTCCAACAAAAACCATAAACAAAGCGTTGGGTTCCTAAGAGTGTAACTATATCCCATACCCTTCTTCCACCGTCGAGAACGGAGAGTTTCCGTGAGATGCTCGTTGACATCTTATCTGATGCGAGACCTGACCCAAGAGTCAGATCTGAGCCAGTGTCGGCCTGGAATATTGGGGGGTTAGCGTGAAATATTTATTGACCTTTGGAACCCAACGCAAGTCCACATATTTATTTTAATAAAATAAGATCAAAATAAAGAGAAAGTGAGAGTGCATACAGCTCACATTTTTGCTGAAGAAGCTTATAAAGTTCCGTAAGTGGGTAGGGCTATAGTATATATTTCTTATAACTTTGGTATCAATAACTACAGAACTCACTGGAGCAATCACGTGAGGCCATAAAGAATCTCAAGCTCCAAAGATTATAAAAAAGATTGGTTCCTTTTCGTTATACTTGTAACACACCATTCTTACGCACTTGTTTCACACCACCTACCGCACAGACATCTGCAAGAAATAAAACGGTGGCACCGAGTGCCCGGTGGCTCTCCGATGTTTATGTCAGATCAATGATCTTAGTTTATATATAAGAATGACTGACTTAAAATGACAGAGTTACCTCCATGTGTTATTTATAAGGGTACCGTTGTGAAGATAATAAATGCTGATGGATATAATGTTCACGATTTTCCACTTTAATTATAGTTAACCTCTTCCAAATAACACAGAGGCACAATCTAGCCTACATTATTTTGTGGCTCTATAAGACTGATAAGATCCATTATGGGTTCTTGGGCATTCATTACGATGGAGCTATAAGTGCTAAATATGTTTTCGAACCATGAACATCAAGAATGAGAACAACAAGTTGCAAAATAGAAGAAGCTTATGAAAGAGAAGAGTTGAAACGTTATCTTCCAACAAAAAACATAAACAAACCGTTGGGTTCCTAAAAGTGTACCTATATCCCATAGCCTTCTTCCACCGTCGAGAACGGAGAGTTTCCGTGGGATGCTCGTTGACATCTTCTCTGATGCGAGACCTGACCCAAGAGTCAGATCTGACCCAGTCTCGGCTTGGAATATTGGGGGCTTAGCGTGAATTATTTATTGACCTTTGGAACCCAATGCAAGTCCACATAATTTTTTTAATAAAATAAGATCAAAATAAAGAGAAAGCGAGAGTGCATACCGCTCACATTTTTGCCCAAGAAGCTTGTCAAGTTCCACAAGTGGGGAGCATATAGTTTATTTTTCTTGCAACTTTGGTATCAATAACTACAGAACTCACAGAAGCAATCACGTGAGGCCATAAATCATCTCAAGCTCCAACGATCATAAAAAAGATTGGTTCTTTTTCATTAGACTTGTAACACACCATTGTTACGCACTTGATTCACACCACCTACCGCACAGACATCTGCAAGAAATAAAACGGTGGCGCCGAGTGCCCGGTGTGTCTCCGATGCTTAAGTCAGATCAATGATCTTAGTTTATATATAAGAATGACTGACTTAAAATGACAAAGTTACCTCCATGTGTTATTTATAAGGGTACCGTTGTGAAAATAATAAATGCTGATGGATATAACGTTCAAGATTTTCCACTTTAATTACAGTTAACCTCTTCCAAATAACACAGCGGCATTATCTAGCTTACATTGTTTTGTGGCTCTATAAGACTAATAAGATCCATTATGGGTTCCTGGGCATTCATTACGATGGACCTATAAGTACTAAATATCTTTCCGAACCATGAACATCAAGAATGAGACCAACAAGTTGCGAAATAGAAGAAGCTTATCAAAGAGAAGAGATGAAACGTTATCGTCCAACAAAAACCATAAACAAAGCGTTGGGTTCCTAAAAGTGTAACTATATCACATACCCTTCTTCCACCGTCGAGAACGGAGAGTTTCCGTGAGATGCTCGTTGACATCTTCTTTGATGCGAGACCTGACCCAAGAGTCAGATCTGAACCAGTCTCGGCCTGGATTATTGGGAGGTTAGCGTGAATTATTTATTGACCTTTGGAAGCCAACGCAAGTCCACATATTTTTTTTAATAAAATAAGATCAAAATAAAGAGAAAGTGAGAGTGCATACAGCTCACATTTTTGCTGAAGAAGCTTATCAAGTTCCGTAAGTGGGTAGGGCTATAGTATATATTTCTTAGAACTTTGGTATCAATAACTACAGAACTGACTGGAGCAATCACGTGAGGCCATAAAGAATCTTAAGCTCCAAAGATCATAAAAAAGATTGGTTCTTTTTCGTTAGACTTGTAACACACCATTGTTACGCACTTGTACCACAGCACCTACTGCACAGACATCTGCAAGAAATAAAACGGTGGTGCCGAGTGCCCGGTGGCTGTCCGATGCTTAAGTCAGATCAATGATCTTAGTTTATATATAAGAATGACTGACTTAAAATGACAGAGTTACATCCATGTGTTATTTATAAGGGTACCGTTGTGAAGATAATAAATGCTGATGGATATAACGTTCACGATTTTCCACTTTAATTACAGTTAACCTCTTGCAAATAACACAGAGGCACAATCTAGCCTACATTGTTTTGTGGCTCTATAAGACTAATAAGATCCATTATGGGTTCTTGGGCATTCATTACGATGGACCTATAAGTACTAAATATCTTTCCGAACCATGAACATCAAGAATGAGAACAACAAGTTGCAAAATAGAAGAAGCTTATCAAAGAGAAGAGTTGAAACGATATCGTCCAACAAAAACCATAAACAAAGCGTTGGGTTCCTAAGAGTGTAACTATATCCCATACCCTTCTTCCACCGTCGAGAACGGAGAGTTTCCGTGAGATGCTCGTTGACATCTTATCTGATGCGAGACCTGACCCAAGAGTCAGATCTGAGCCAGTGTCGGCCTGGAATATTGGGGGGTTAGCGTGAAATATTTATTGACCTTTGGAACCCAACGCAAGTCCACATATTTATTTTAATAAAATAAGATCAAAATAAAGAGAAAGTGAGAGTGCATACAGCTCACATTTTTGCTGAAGAAGCTTATCAAGTTCCGTAAGTGGGTAGGGCTATAGTATATATTTCTTATAACTTTGGTATCAATAACTACAGAACTCACTGGAGCAATCACGTGAGGCCATAAAGAATCTCAAGCTCCAAAGATTATAAAAAAGATTGGTTCCTTTTCGTTATACTTGTAACACACCATTGTTACGCACTTGTTTCACACCACCTACCGCACAGACATCTGCAAGAAATAAAACGGTGGCACCGAGTGCCCGGTGGCTCTCCGATGTTTATGTCAGATCAATGATCTTAGTTTATATATAAGAATGACTGACTTAAAATGACAGAGTTACCTCCATGTGTTATTTATAAGGGTACCGTTGTGAAGATAATAAATGCTGATGGATATAATGTTCACGATTTTCCACTTTAATTATAGTTAACCTCTTCCAAATAACACAGAGGCACAATCTAGCCTACATTATTTTATGGCTCTATAAGACTAATAAGATCCATTATGGGTTCTTGGGCATTCATTACGATGGAGCTATAAGTGCTAAATATGTTTTCGAACCATGAAGATCAAGAATGAGAACAACAAGTTGCAAATTAGAAGAAGCTTATGAAAGAGAAGAGTTGAAACGTTATCTTCCAACAAAAAACATAAACAAACCGTTGGGTTCCTAAAAGTGTACCTATATCCCATAGCCTTCTTCCACCGTCGAGAACGGAGAGTTTCCGTGGGATGCTCGTTGACATCTTCGCTGATGCGAGACCTGACCCAAGAGTCAGATCTGACCCAGTCTCGGCTTGGAATATTGGGGGCTTAGCGTGAATTATTTATTGACCTTTGGAACCCAATGCAAGTCCACATAATTTTTTTAATAAAAAAAGATCAAAATAAAGAGAAAGCGAGAGTGCATACCGCTCACATTTTTGCCCAAGAAGCTTGTCAAGTTCCACAAGTGGGGAGCATATAGTTTATTTTTCTTGCAACTTTGGTATCAATAACTACAGAACTCACAGAAGCAATCACGTGAGGCCATAAATCATCTCAAGCTCCAACGATCATAAAAAAGATTGGTTCTTTTTCATTAGACTTGTAACACACCATTGTTATGCACTTGTTTCACACCACCTACCGCACAGACATCTGCAAGAAATAAAACGGTGGCGCCGAGTCCCCGGGGGCTCTCCGATGCTTAAGTCAGATCAATGATCTTAGTTTATATATAAGAATGACTGACTTAAAATGACAGAGTTACCTCCATGTGTTATTTATAAGGGTACCGTTGTGAAGATAATAAATGCTGATGGATATAACGTTCACGATTTTCCACTTTAATTACAGTTAACCTCTTGCAAATAACACAGAGGCACAATCTAGCCTACATTGTTTTGTGGCTCTATAAGACTAATAAGATCCATTATGGGTTCTTGGGCATTCATTACGATGGACCTATAAGTACTAAATATCTTTCCGAACCATGAACATCAAGAATGAGAACAACAAGTTGCAAAATAGAAGAAGCTTATCAAAGAGAAGAGTTGAAACGATATCGTCCAACAAAAACCATAAACAAAGCGTTGGGTTCCAAAGAGCGTAACTATATCCCATACCCTTCTTCCACCGTCGAGAACGGAGAGTTTCCGTGAGATGCTCGTTGACATCTTATCTGATGCGAGACCTGACCCAAGAGTCAGATCAGACCCAGTGTCGGCCTGGAATATTGGGGGGTTAGCGTGAAATATTTATTGACCTTTGGAAGCCAACGCAAGTCCACATATTTATTTTAATAAAATAAGATCAAAATAAAGAGAAAGTGAGAGTGCATACAGCTCACATTTTTGCTGAAGAAGCTTATCAAGTTCCGTAAGTGGGTAGGGCTATAGTATATATTTCTTATAACTTTGGTATCAATAACTACAGAACTCACTGGAGCAATCACGTGAGGCCATAAAGAATCTCAAGCTCCAAAGATTATAAAAAAGATTGGTTCCTTTTCGTTATACTTGTAACACACCATTGTTACGCACTTGTTTCACACCACCTACCGCACAGACATCTGCAAGAAATAAAACGGTGGCACCGAGTGCCCGGTGGCTCTCCGATGTTTATGTCAGATCAATGATCTTAGTTTATATATAAGAATGACTGACTTAAAATGACAGAGTTACCTCCATGTGTTATTTATAAGGGTACCGTTGTGAAGATAATAAATGCTGATGGATATAATGTTCACGATTTTCCACTTTAATTATAGTTAACCTCTTCCAAATAACACAGAGGCACAATCTAGCCTACATTATTTTGTGGCTCTATAAGACTAATAAGATCCATTATGGGTTCTTGGGCATTCATTACGATGGAGCTATAAGTGCTAAATATGTTTTCGAACCATGAAGATCAAGAATGAGAACAACAAGTTGCAAAATAGAAGAAGCTTATGAAAGAGAAGAGTTGAAACGTTATCTTCCAACAAAAAACATAAACAAACCGTTGGGTTCCTAAAAGTGTACCTATATCCCATAGCCTTCTTCCACCGTCGAGAACGGAGAGTTTCCGTGGGATGCTCGTTGACATCTTCGCTGATGCGAGACCTGACCCAAGAGTCAGATCTGACCCAGTCTCGGCTTGGAATATTGGGGGCTTAGCGTGAATTATTTATTGACCTTTGGAACCCAATGCAAGTCCACATAATTTTTTTAATAAAAAAAGATCAAAATAAAGAGAAAGCGAGAGTGCATACCGCTCACATTTTTGCCCAAGAAGCTTGTCAAGTTCCACAAGTGGGGAGCATATAGTTTATTTTTCTTGCAACTTTGGTATCAATAACTACAGAACTCACAGAAGCAATCACGTGAGGCCATAAATCATCTCAAGCTCCAACGATCATAAAAAAGATTGGTTCTTTTTCATTAGACTTGTAACACACCATTGTTATGCACTTGTTTCACACCACCTACCGCACAGACATCTGCAAGAAATAAAACGGTGGCGCCGAGTCCCCGGGGGCTCTCCGATGCTTAAGTCAGATCAATGATCTTAGTTTATATATAAGAATGACTGACTTAAAATGACAGAGTTACCTCCATGTGTTATTTATAAGGGTACCGTTGTGAAGATAATAAATGCTGATGGATATAACGTTCACGATTTTCCACTTTAATTACAGTTAACCTCTTGCAAATAACACAGAGGCACAATCTAGCCTACATTGTTTTGTGGCTCTATAAGACTAATAAGATCCATTATGGGTTCTTGGGCATTCATTACGATGGACCTATAAGTACTAAATATCTTTCCGAACCATGAACATCAAGAATGAGAACAACAAGTTGCAAAATAGAAGAAGCTTATCAAAGAGAAGAGTTGAAACGATATCGTCCAACAAAAACCATAAACAAAGCGTTGGGTTCCTAAGAGCGTAACTATATCCCATACCCTTCTTCCACCGTCGAGAACGGAGAGTTTCCGTGAGATGCTCGTTGACATCTTATCTGATGCGAGACCTGACCCAAGAGTCAGATCAGACCCAGTGTCGGCCTGGAATATTGGGGGGTTAGCGTGAAATATTTATTGACCTTTGGAACCCAACGCAAGTCCACATATTTATTTTAATAAAATAAGATCAAAATAAAGAGAAAGTGAGAGTGCATACAGCTCACATTTTTGCTGAAGAAGCTTATCAAGTTCCGTAAGTGGGTAGGGCTATAGTATATATTTCTTATAACTTTGGTATCAATAACTACAGAACTCACTGGAGCAATCACGTGAGGCCATAAAGAATCTCAAGCTCCAAAGATTATAAAAAAGATTGGTTCCTTTTCGTTATACTTGTAACACACCATTGTTACGCACTTGTTTCACACCACCTACCGCACAGACATCTGCAAGAAATAAAACGGTGGCACCGAGTGCCCGGTGGCTCTCCGATGTTTATGTCAGATCAATGATCTTAGTTTATATATAAGAATGACTGACTTAAAATGACAGAGTTACCTCCACGTGTTATTTATAAGGGTACCGTTGTGAAGATAATAAATGCAGATGGATATAACGTTCACGATTTTCCACTTTAATTATAGTTAACCTCTTCCAAATAACACAGAGGCACAATCTAGCCTACATTGTTTTGCGGCTCTATAAGACTAATAAGATCCATTATGGGTTCTTGGGCATTCATTACGATGGACCTATAAGTACTAAATATGTTTTCAAACCATGAACATCAATCATGAGAACAACAAGTTGCAAAATAGAAGAAGCTTATGAAAGAGAAGAGATGAAACGTTATCGTCCAACAAAAAACATAAACAAACCGTTGGGTTCCTAAAAGTGTAGCTATATCCCATAGCCTTCTTCCACCGTCGAGAATGGAGAGTTTCCGTGAGATGCTCGTTGACATCTTCTCTGATGCGAGACCTGACCCAAGAGTCAGATCTGACCCAGTCTCGGCTTGGAATATTGGGGGCTTAGCGGGAATTATTTATTGACCTTTGGAACCCAATGCAAGTCCACATAATTTTTTTAAGAAAATAAGATCAAAATAAAGAGAAAGCGAGAGTGCATACCGCTCACATTTTTGCTCAAGAAGATTGTCAAGTTCCACAAGTGGGTAGCATATAGTTTATTTTTCTTGCAACTTTGGTATCAATAACTACATAACTCACAGAAGCAATCACGTGAGGCCATAAATCATCTCAAGCTCCAACGATCAAAAAAAATATTGGTTCTTTTTCATTAGACTTGTAACACACCATTGTTACGCACTCGTTTCACACCACCTACCGCACAGACATCTGCAAGAAATAAAACGGTGGCGTCGAGTGCCCGGTGGCTCTCCGATGCTTAAGTCAGATCAATGATCTTAGTTTATATATAAGAATGACTGACTTAAAATGACAGAGTTACCTCCATGTGTTATTTATAAGGGTACCGTTGTGAAGATAATAAATGCTGATGGATATAACGTTCACGATTTTCCACTTTAATTACAGTTAACCTCTTCCAAATTACACAGAGGCATTATCTAGCCTACATTGTTTTGTGGCTCTATAAGACTAATAAGATCCATTATGGGTTCTTGGGCATTCATTACGATGGACCTATAAGTACTAAATATCTTTTCGAACCATGAACATCAAGAATGAGAACAACAAGTTGCAAAATAGAAGAAGCTTATCAAAGAGAAGAGTTGAAACGTTATCGTCCAACAAAAACCATAAACAAAGCGTTGGGTTCCTAAAAGTGTAACCATATCCCATACCCTTCTTCCACCATCGAGAACGGAGAGTTTCCGTGAGATGCTCGTTGACATCTTCTCTGATGCGAGACCTGACCCAAGAGTCAGATCTGACCCAGTCTCGGCCTGGAATATTGGGGGGTTAGCGTGAATTATTTATTGACCTTTGGAACCCAACGCAAGTCCACATATTTTTTTTAATAAAATAAGATCAAAATAAAGAGAAAGTGAGAGTGCATACAGCTCACATTTTTGCTGAAGAAGCTTATCAAGTTCCGTAAGTGGGTAGGGCCATAGTATATATTTCTTAGAACTTTGGTATCAATAAGTACAGAACTCGCTGGAGCAATAACGTGAGGCCATAAAGAATCTCAAGCTCCACAGATCATAAAAAAGATTGGTTCTTTTTCGTTAGACTTGTAACACACCATTGTTACGCACTTGTTTCACACCACCTACCGCACAGACATCTACAAGAAATAAAACGGTGGCGCCGAGTGCCCGGTGGGTCTCCGATGCTTAAGTCAGATCAATGATCTTAGTTTATATATAAGAATGACTGACTTAAAATGACAGAGTTACCTCCATGTGTTATTTATAAGCGTACCGTTGTGAAGATAATAAATGCTGATGGATATAACGTTCACGATTTTCCACTTTAATTACAGTTAACCTCTTCCAAATAACACAGAGATACAATCTAGACTACATTGTTTTGTGGCTCTATAAGACTAATAAGATCCATTATGGGTTCTTGGGCATTCATTACGATGGACCTATAAGTACTAAATATCTTTCCGAACCATGAACATCAAGAATGAGAACAACAAGTTGCAAAATAGAAGAAGCTTATCAAAGAGAAGAGTTGAAACGTTATCGTCCAACAAAAACCATAAACAAAGCGTTGGGTTCCTAAGAGTGTAACTATATCCCATACCCTTCTTCCACCGTCGAGAACGGAGGGTTTCCGTGAGATGCTCGTTGACATCTTATCTGATGCGAGACCTGACCCAAGAGTCAGATCTGACCCAGTGTCGGCCTGGAATATTGGGGGGTTAGCGTGAAATATTTATTGACCTTTGGAAGCCAACGCAAGTCCACATATTTATTGTAATAAAATAAGATCAAAATAAAGAGAAAGTGAGAGTGCATACAACTCACATTTTTGCTGAAGAAGCTTATCAAGTTCCGTAAGTGGGTAGGGCTATAGTATATATTTCTTATAACTTTGGTATCAATAACTACAGAACTCACTGGAGCAATCACGTGAGGCCATAAAGAATCTCAAGCTCCAAAGATCATAAAAAAGATTGGTTCCTTTTCGTTATACTTGTAACACACCATTGTTACGCACTTGTTTCACACCACCTACCGCACAAACATCTGCAAGAAATAAAACGGTGGCGCCGAGTGCCCGGTGGCTCTCCGATGTTTAAGTCAGATCAATGATCTTAGTTTATATATAAGAATCACTGACTTAAAATGACAGAGTTACCTCCATGTGTTATTTATAACGGGAACGTTGTGAAGATAATAAATGCTGATGGATATAATGTTCACGATTTTCCACTTTAATTATAGTTAACCTCTTCCAAATAACACAGAGGCACAATCTAGCCTACATTATTTTGTGGCTCTATAAGACTAATAAGATCCATTATGGGCTCTTGGGCATTCATTACGATGGACCTATAAGTACTAAATATGTTTTCGAACCATGAACATCAAGAATGAGAACAACAAGTTGCAAAATAGAAGAAGCTTATGAAAGAGAAGAGTTGAAACGTTATCTTCCAACAAAAAACATAAACAAACCGTTGGGTTCCTAAAAGTGTACCTATATCCCATAGCCTTCTTCCACCGTCGAGAACGGAGGGTTTCCGTGAGATGCTCGTTGACATCTTCTCTGATGCGAGACCTGACCCAAGAGTCAGATCTAACCCAGTCTCAGCCTGGAATATTGCGGGGTTAGCGTGAATTATTTATTGACCGTTGGAAGCCAACGCAAGTCCACATATTTTTTTTAATAAAATAAGATCAAAATAAAGAGAAAGTGAGAGTGCATACAGCTCACATTTTTGCTGAAGAAGCTTATCAAGTTCCGTAAGTGGGTAGGGCTATAGTATATATTTCTTAGAGCTTTGGTATCAATAACTACAGAACTCACTGGAGCAATCACGTGAGGCCATAAAGAATCTCAAGCTCCAAAGATCATAAAAAAGATTGGTTCTTTTTCGTTAGACGTAACACACCATTTTTACGCACTTGTTTCACACCACCTACCGCATAGACATCTGCAAGAAATAAAACGGTGGCGCCGAGTGCCCGGTGGCTCTCCGATGTTTAAGTCAGATCAATGATCTTAGTTTATATATAAGAATGACTGACTTAAAATGACAGAGTTACCTCCATGTGTTATTTATAAGGGTACCGTTGTGAAGATAACAAATGCTGATGGATATAACGTTCACGATTTTCCACTTTAATTATAGTTAACCTCTTCCAAATAACACAGAGGCACAATCTAGCCTACATTATTTTGTGGCTCTATAAGACTAATAAGATCCATTATGGGCTCTTGGGCATTCATTACGATGGACCTATAAGTACTAAATATGTTTTCGAACCATGAACATCAAGAATGAGAACAACAAGTTGCAAAATAGAAGAAGCTTATGAAAGAGAAGAGTTGAAACGTTATCTTCCAACAAAAAACATAAACAAACCGTTGGGTTCCTAAAAGTGTACCTATATCCCATAGCCTTCTTCCACCGTTGAGAACGGAGAGTTTCCATGAGACGCTCGTTGACATCTTATCTGATGCGAGACCTGACCCAAGAGTCAGATCTGACCCAGTCTCGGCTTGGAATATTGGGGGCTTAGCGTGAATTATTTATTGACCTTTGGAACCCAATGCAAGTCCACATAATTTTTTTAATAAAATAAGATCAAAATAAAGAGAAAGCGAGAGTGCATACCGCTCACATTTTCGCTCAAGAAGCTGGTCAAGTTCCACAAGTGGGTAGCATATAGTTTATTTTTCTTGCAACTTTGGTATCAATAACGACAGAACTCACAGCAGCAATCACGTGAGGCCATAAATCATCTCAAGCTCCAGCGATCATAAAATAGATTGGTTCTTTTTCATTAGACTTGTAACACACCATTGTTACGCACTCGTTTCACACCACCTACCGCACAGACATCTGCAAGAAATAAAACGGTGGCGCCGAGTGCCCGGTGGCTCTCCGATGCTTAAGTCAGATCAATGATCTTAGTTTATATATAAGAATGACTGACTTAAAATGACAGAGTTACTTCCATATGTTATTTATAAGGGTACCGTTCTGAAGATAATAAATGATGATGGATATAACGTTCACGATTTTCCACTTTAATTACAGTTAACCTCTTCCAAACAGCACAGAGGCATTATCTAGCCTACATTGTTTTGTGGCTCTATAAGACTAATAAGATCCATTATGGGTTCTTGGCCATTCATTACGATGGACCTATAAGTAGTAAATATCTTTCCGAACAATGAACATCAAGAATGAGAACAACAAGTTGCAAAATAGAAGAAGCTTATCAAAGAGAAGAGTTGAAACGTTATCATCCAACAAAAACCATAAACAAAGCGTTGGGTTCCTGAGAGTGTAACTATATCCCATACCCTTCTTCCACCGTCGAGAACGGAGAGTTTCCGTGAGATGCTCGTTGACATCTTATCTGATGCGAGACCTGACCCAAGAGTCAGATCTGACCCAGTCTCGGCCTGGAATATTGGGGGGTTAGCGTGAATTATTTATTGACCTTTGGAAGCCAACGCAAGTCCACATATTTTTTTTAATAAAATAAGATCAAAATAAAGAGAAAGTGAGAGTGCATATAGCTCACATTTTTGCTGAAGAAGCTTATCAAGTTCCGTAAGTGGGTAGGGCTATAGTATATATTTCTTAGAACTTTGGTATCAATAAGTACAGAACTCACTGGAGCAATCACGTGAGGCCATAAAGAATCTCAAGCTCCACAGATCAAAAAAAAGATTGGTTCTTTTTTGTTAGACTTGTAACACACCATTGTTACGCACTTGTTTCACACCACCTACCGCACAGACATCTGCAAGAAATAAAACGGTGGCGCCGAGTGCCCGGTGGCTCTCCGATGCTTAATTCAGATCAATGATCTTAGTTTATATATAAGAATGACTGACTTAAAATGACAGAGTTACCTCCATGTGCTATTTATAAGCGTACCGTTGTGAAGATAATAAATGCTGATGGATATAAAGTTCACGATTTTCCACTTTCATTACAGTTAACCTCTTCCAAATAACACAGTGATACAATCTAGCCTACCTTGTTTTGTGGCTCTATAAGACTAATAAGATCCATTATGGGTTCTTGGGCATTCATTACGATGGACCTATAAGTACTAAATATCTTTCTGAACCATGAACATCAAGAATGAGAACAACAAGTTGCAAAATAGAAGAAGCTTATCAAAGAGAAGAGTTGAAACGTTATCATGCAACAAAAACCATAAACAAAGCGTTGGGTTCCTAAGAGTGTAACTATATCCCATACCCCTCTTCCACCGTCGAGAACGGAGAGTTTCCGTGAGATGCTCGTTGACATCTTATCTGATGCGAGACCTGACCCAAGAGTCAGATCTGACCCAGTCTCGGCCTGGAATATTGGGGGGTTAGCGTGAATTATTTATTGACCTTTGGAGCCAACGCAAGTCCACATATTTTTTTTAATAAAATAAGATCAAAATAAAGAGAAAGTGAGAGTGCATACAGCTCACATTTTTGCTGAAGAAGCTTATCAAGTTCCGTAAGTGGGTAGGGCTATAGTATATATTTCTTAGAACTTTGGTATCAATAACTACAGAACTCACTGGAGCAATCACGTGAGGCCATAAAGAATCTCAAGCTCCAAAGATCATAAAAAAGATTGGTTCTTTTTCGTTAGACTTGTAACACACCATTGTTACGCACTTGTTTCACACCACCTACCGCACAAACATCTGCAAGAAATAAAACGGTGGCGCCGAGTGCCCGGTGGCTCTCCGATGCTTAAGTCAGATCAATGATCTTAGTTTATATATAAGAATGACTGACTTAAAATGACAGAGTCACCTCCATGTGTTATTTATAAGGGTACCGTTGTGAAGATAATAAATGCTGATGGATATAACGTTCACGATTTTCCACTTTAATTACAGTTAACCTCTTGCAAATAACACAGAGGCACAATCTAGCCTACATTGTTTTGTGGTTCTATAAGACTAATAAGATCCATTATGGGTTCTTGGGCATTCATTACGATGGACCTATAAGTGCTAAATATGATTTCGAACCATGAACATCAAGAATGAGAACAACAAGTTGCAAAATAGAAGAAGCTTATGAAAGAGAAGAGTTGAAACGTTATCGTCCAACGAAAAACATAAACAAACCGTTGGGTTCCTAAAAGTGTAGCTATATCCCATAGCATTCTTCCACCGTCGAGAATGGAGAGTTTCCGTGAGATGCTCGTTGACAGCTTCTCTGATGCGAGACCTGACCCAAGAGTCAGATCTAACCCAGTCTCAGCCTGGAATATTGGGGTGTTAGCGTGAATTATTTATTGACCGTTGGAAGCCAACAAGTCCACATATTTTTTTTAATAAAATAAGATCAAAATAAAGAGAAAGTGAGAGTGCATACAGCTCACATTTTTGCTGAAGAAGCTTATCAAGTTCCGTAAGTGGGTAGGGCTATAGTATATATTTCTTAGAACTTTGGTATCAATAACTACAGAACTCACTGGAGCAATCACGTGAGGCCATAAATAATCTCAAGCTCCAAAGATCATAAAAAAGATTGGTTCTTTTTCGTTAGACGTAACACACCATTTTTACGCACTTGTTTCACACCACCTACCGCACAGACATCTGCAAGAAATAAAACGTTGGCGCCGAGTGCCCGGTGGCTCTCCGATGTTTAAGTCAGATGAATGATCTTAGTTTATATATAAGAATGACTGACTTAAAATGACAGAGTTACCTCCATGTGTTATTTATAAGGGTACCGTTGTGAAGATAATAAATGCTGATGGATATAACGTTCACGATTTTCCACTTTAATTATAGTTAACCTCTTCCAAATAACACAGAGGCACAATCTAGCCTACATTATTTTGTGGGTCTATAAGACTAATAAGATCCATTATGGGTTCTTGGGCATTCATTACGATGGACCTATAAGTACTAAATATGTTTTCGAACTGTGAACATCAAGAATGAGAACAACAAGTTGCAAAATAGAAGAAGCTTATGAAAGAGAAGCGTTGAAACGTTATCTTCCAACAAAAAACATAAACAAACCGTTGGGTTCCTAAAAGTGTACCTATATCCCATAGCCTTCTTCCACCGTCGAGAACGGAGAGTTTCCATGAGATGCTCGTTGACATCTTCTCTGATGCGAGACCTAACCCAAGAGTCAGATCTGACCCAGTCTCGGCCTGGAATATTGGGGGGTTAGCGTGAATTATTTATTGACCTTTGGAACCCAACGCAAGTCCGCATAATTATGTTAATAAATTATGATAAAAATAAAGAGAAAGCGACAGTGCATACAACTCACTTTTTAGCTCAAGAAGCTTATCAAGTTCTGCAAGTGGGTAGGGCTATAGTATATTTTTCTTGCAACTTTGGTATCAATAACTACAGAACTCACCGGAGTAGTCACGTGAGGCCAGAAAACATCTCAAGCTCCAAAGATCATAAAAAAGATTGGTTCTTTTTCTTTAAACTTGTAAAACACCTTTGTTACGGACTTGTTTCAGACCACCAACTGCACGTACATCTGCAAGAAAGAAAACGCTGGCACCCAGTGCCCCATGGTTCTCCGATGCTTAAGTCAGATTAGTGATCTTGGTTTGTATATTAGAATGGTTGAGTTGAAGTGACAGAGTTACCTCTATATGTTATTTGTAAGGGTACCATCGTGAATATGATAAATACTGATGGATACAACGTTGTCGATTTTCCACATTAATTGGTTTTAACCTCTTCTGAATAACACTGAGGCATTATCTAGCCTACATTTTTGTGTGGCTCTGTAAGACTAATCGGATCCATTATGGGTTCTTGGGCATTCAAAATGATGGACCTATAAGCAGTAAATCTCCTTTTGAACCCTATACAAGACCACATAATTTTTTAAATAAAATAAGACCCAAATAAAGAGAAAGCAAGAGTGCATACAGCTTGCATTTTCGCTCAAGAATTTTTGCTCAAAATGCTTATCAGTTCCGGAAGTGGGAGATGTTAGTCTTTTCTTGGAACAACGGCGGCAATCTCCACAGAAGTCGCTGGAGCAATCACATTTTTACAAAAATTTACAAACACCAAATATCATAAAAAAGATATGTTCTTTTTCATTAAACTTAGCGGAAATACCTTCAGGAATGAGAAAAATAGTTTAGAAAGATGCGGAAGCTTTTCTTAAAAAGTGCTGACCTTCTTCCGCGGTCGAGATGTGCAGCCCTGCTTGTTGACCTTCTACCAGCGTCGAGAACAGAGATTTCTTTGCACCGTGAGAAGCACGTTGACGTTCTCTCTTAAGCGAGAACGAGAACCAGATCTGACAGTCTTGTGTTGGAATATTGGCGATAATTAGTGGCGCACTGACGCGTTATCATAAAAAGGTTTTCATAGCTAATCTTTTCTTAGAACAACGGCGGCAATCTCTACAGAAGTCTTCAGATTAATCACATTTTTACAGAACATCACAAACACAAAATACCATCAAAAAAGATATGTTCCTGTTCATTAAACCTTGCGGAAATACCTTCAAGATCAATGAGAAAAATAATTTAGAAAGACGCGGAAGCTTTTCTTAAAAAAGCGCTGACCTTCTTCCACGGTCGAGAAGTGCAGCCCTGCTTGTTGACCTTCTACCAGCGTCGAGATCGGAAAGATTTCTTTGCACCGTGAGACGCACGTTGACGTTCTCTCTCAAGCAAGAACGAGAGCCACTGACGCGTTCATTAGTGCCTCGCTGCAGATGGGCAAACATATAGTACGTGAAACCGTATATAAAGCCGTTTTCTTTCTTTCACTGTTGGCAGGGCCGTATAGATATATATAGTCGGTATGGGACAATGTTAGGGTATGGGACAATGTTAGGGCCGTATACCCCACCTGGAGTAGCCGAGGCCCCCACAATGAAAAACCAATTAAAAAAAAAAAAAAAAAAAGAGCTAAGCACACAAAACATGGAAAACCTCATGGTTAGGATTGACTTCGATTAATCCATATTTACCCAAGGATTGTGAGAAATGGAAATTATAAACCATGTATCCCCATGGTTTTTGGACCACACCAAGCCACCTATGAGAGTTACAAGGAGTAAGAAAATAAGACAAATTATCGTTAACACAGGAAGGGATATAAGTAATAAACAATATATATAGAACATGAGAAGTGTTACAGTCACAAAACAAAAGTAAATATACTGCATATTAATATAGTTTCAAATGATACGTTAGATTTAGTTTACAACAAAAGTAATTTTATAGTCTAACATATCACATCAAGTTACATCAGTTTGTGGTTTTATGTGACGCCCCCAAATCCCCATGTACGGACATAGGGAAATCGAGACGTCCGGATGATCACAACATGGGTCACCACCCTAACGACGAGTGCCAAGGGCATGTATAAGCAACAAATGTGCAAAAAGAAATACGCAGTGGATAGCAAGGTCATATAACTAAGTACCGGAATTTTTCTTAGTTTAATATAAAGCTGTTCAAAACATACATATTAAAATATTACAAACTACAAATATAGTTTCAAAGCCAACTATAAAGCATAACTCCAACTCAGAACTCCGGCGGAGCCGCATCCTCGGGCTCAGCCACCTCCTCTTCCTCGATCTCTGCATCAAAATCTACGGTACCAAAAATGGTGCTGCAGGTAAGTAAGATCCAAACACCACTAGATAAAAGCATATTAAAACTCAACAACATGCATGAAAGAAAAGCCAATGTACGCCAAAAACTCATTTGGCCCAAAAACATTACCAGTAAAACCATTCCTCACCATTATCCCAGATAATGGCCCAAATCAATAAATCACAATTTTTCCAAAAAATGGATCACATAGCCTCAAACCAAAACTTGTAATTTTCCCAAAAAATGGCTCGTAACCAAAACCATAAAAACCGATCCAATTATGCATGCACCATGATCTCCCCTAGGGATCATCCACACACTCTGGCTCTGTGCCACACCGCAAGTAACGTCTACTCGTGTGACACCTAAACGAGCGATGCCCAGTACTCGCGCTTAGCGCGTCCCTAGACCAGGCCACCCTCTAGTCCCCGCCACTCTAGGGACCACGAAGTCGACACGATAATGTTACCGTATCGTGCAATTCGGTTGTCGCTGGAGGGGATGTCACTCAGTATTATCCACTCCCGAGTAACCAGAGGAGCTCCACCTAGATAAGACCCCATCCCGGCTTAGAGCACCCGAAAATCCATTTACGCGAACAAAACATGATTTTCTCAATTTAAATAAAATGCACGTGCATGCACCATGTAAATGCAACCTCAAGGCACAAAACAACCAACCAAACGCAAATCAATAAACCAAGCAACTCTGTCCTCAATCCATCCGACCCCCGAACTCCTCGGACTCAGTTCGGAATCAACCAACCAATCAGATAATTTATTGTAAGAGCAAAATATATTTAAATCTAAAAGTAGAGCTTGGAAAATACTTACAGCGCTATACGGTATTTTTCGAAAGCTCGCGGCGTTGCAAACAGCGGAGAAAAAGCAATGTAACAGTGTATTTTACACTGTGGCCATGGGTAATAAATTACCCACTTTCGAACGGGGACAAACCAAAACACGAAATTGATAGGGAATGGTCTTGAGATGTTTATGAAACTAAAGGAAGTGAGCTTTGGTCGTGGGTGACGGTGGAAACAGCGGTGGAAGAGCTTAAAAGGGCTGAACGGAGTTGAGCTCGTGGGAGCTGCTCTGGCAACGGATCGAGGTCGGAAATGGATGGGTTAGGTCGGCAAGAGGTAGGGAAAGAAGCTGTGAAGAGATGGTGGCTAGAGGTGGAGCGACGGCACCGGAATCTACAAAATCCGTGCGGAAAGAAAGGGCTCTAGGTGGTGATTGGCGGCTCGGATGGTGGTGATATTTGGTGGGAGTGACCACCAGCCGGAGGGGAAGATTTTGGTGGGGGTGGTGTTGGCCACGCTGGCCGGACAACGGCGGTCTGGGTGGGTCAATGGGTCAGCGACGGGAAGGGAAGAAAGGGGGCTGTTGCGCGCGGGGAGAGAGAGAGGAAGAAGAAAGAAAAAGAAGAAGAAAAAAGAAAGAAAAGGAAAGAAAAGGAAAACAGAAAAAGAAAAAAGGGAAAAAGAAAAGATGAGGGAAAAGAAATGAGGTCCAGTCCTCACTCTGGAATCGAAAAACTAATCCATCGAAAACGATTTCAAAAACATAAAATG
This sequence comes from Carya illinoinensis, assembly GCF_018687715.1. Lineage (NCBI taxonomy): Eukaryota > Viridiplantae > Streptophyta > Magnoliopsida > Fagales > Juglandaceae > Carya > Carya illinoinensis. Next base: position 14,103,630 of record NC_056766.1, on the reverse strand, counting down.
ACTAAAATAAATTAAACACCACATCAAATAAAATAAAAACCAATTTAAAATAAAATAATTTAAAATAAAAGAACTACTCTATTAATTAAATTAAAAACACTCCTTCAGTGAAAATATACGTAAAAACAGGTCATCACATCCTCCCCCCCTTAAAGACAAATTTCGTCCTCGAAATTTGCAAGATCAAACACCAACTTGAAACAAGCCACATGATTCCACTGAGACCCAGATTAAGAAACGTACCGTCATTACTCAAACAAGTAGAGGTACTGCTCTCTCATGTCAGCTACTCTCTCCCAAGAGAAATCTTGAGCTAACGGATCTCCCAATGCCACCTTAACTAGAGGTGTCGTCTTGGATCTCAATTGTTGCTCTTTCCAATCCATGATCTGCGATGCAACAACTCCATAAGTAAGGTCCGGTTGCAACTGAATACTCTTTGGGTAGACAAAGCGCGGCTCTTGTTGTCCAAAACTCTTCTTCAAGGATGACATATGGAAGACATCATGAATATCCCCAAAATATTCTGGCAAAGCAACTCTATAAGCGAGGACCCTACCTTCTCCAAAATCTGAAAAGGGCCGACATACCTCGGATCCAGCTTCCTCTTCTTACCAAAATGCTTAACTCCTTTCATGGGAGAGACTTTGAGATAAACCCAATCACCTTCTTCAGAAGATAACTCTCTCCTCCTGATATCAGCGTAGCTTTTCTGACGACTCTGAGCTGCCGCCATTTTATCCCTGATGATCCGAACTTGGCTTTGCATCTCTTGAATTATTTCAAGCCCAATTATCTTACTCTCCCCAACTTCATCCCAACACAAAGGCGATCTGCACTTTCTCCCATAAAGAGCTTCATAAGGAGCCATCTGAATGGACACATGGAAGCTGTTATTATACGCAAATTCTATGAGCAGCAAGTGATTTTCCCAATTCCCTTGAAATTCCATGACACATGCTCGCAACATATCTTCAAGGGTCTGAATGGTGCGCTCTAATTGGGCATCCGTCTGCTGGTGATACGCAGTACTGAATTTCAACTTAGTACCCAATGCTGCCTGCAAACTTTTTCAAAACTGAGATGTGAACCTTGGGTCCCGATCCGACACAATACTCTTCGGTATACCGTGCAGCCGCACTATCTCTTTCACATACAAGCGTGTCAACTTACCCAAGGAATCAGTGTTATTGACAGGCAAGAAATAAGCACTCTTCGCTAACCGATCAACAATCGCCCAAACCGAGTTCTTCCCACTAGGGGTCCTCGGCAAGCCCACTATAAAATCCATCGTGATGTCATCCCACTTCCACTCAGGAATAGGGAGAGGTTGGAGCATACCTGCGGGTCTTTGATGCTCGGCCTTAACTTGACGGCATGTGTGGCATTTCTCGATATACAAGGCAATATCCTTCTTCATTCCATCCCACCAATAATTTTTCTTCAAGTCCCGATACTTCGTACTACAGGGATGAACTGAATAAGGGGCCACATGAGCTTCTGCCATGATTCGCTCCTTGAATTCTGAATCTTTAGGGACTACCCTATGATCTCGGGACCGAAGGATTCCATCTTTATCCACACTGTAATGCAATGGCCCTCGAGATTTTCAGACTCTTTTTCTGATATCGAACAGCTTCGGATCCTTCCTTTGAAGAGTCTTCAATTCCTCAAAATCAGCCACTCGAATATCAAGAATTGAAGATAATACCTCCTCTTGCTGTGAACTTTCAATAAGGAGTCTTCTCATCTTCCAAGTGCGATTTTCAACTCAAAGCATCCGCAACTATATTTGCCTTCCCCGGATGGTACTTGATCTCGCACTGGTAGTCACTGATTAGCTCTAGCCTCGTACCTCATGTTCAAATTCTTTTGGGAAAACAAGTGCTTCAAGCTCTTGTGATCGGTGTATACTTCACAAGCTTCTCCATACAAAAAGTGCAGCCAGATCTTAAGAGCAAAAACAATCGCAGCCAATTCCAAATTGTGCATCGGATAATTCTTCTCATGATCCTTTAGCTGACGAGATGCATAAGCAACAACCTGTCCCTCCTGCATAAGGACACAACCCAATCCAAATTTAGGCGCATCGCTGAAGACTACGAATGGCTCATGCGGTTCTGGAAGTGCCAACACTGGTGCAGTTGTCAACTTGTTCTTCAATTCTTGGAAGCTTCTCTCACACTTGTTTGACCAAACAAAATCTGCATTCTTCCAGGCCAAAGCTGTGAGAGGTCCGGATAGGTGAGAAAATCCCTCCACAAATCTTCGGTAATACCCGGCAAGCCCCAAGAAACTCCGGATCTCACGCACTGTCGTCGGACGCTGCCACGACAAAATGGCTTCCACCTTACTAGGATCAACAGCCACTCCGTCTCGGGAAATCACATGCCCAAGAAATCTGACTTCCTACCAGAATTCACACTTGCTGAGCTTGGCATACAACTGGTGTTCTCTCAATTTCCCAAGAACTAGACGAAGATGATAAACATGCTCTTCAACATCTCGGGAATAAATCAGAATATCATCAATGAATACTATCACAAAGGAATCTAAATAAGGCCAAAATACCCGATTCATTAAATCCATAAAAGTAGCAGGGGCATTGGCTAACCCAAACGGCATCACCTTAAATTCATAATGCCCATATCTCGACCTGAAAGCAGTTTTGTGTACATCCTTGTCTCTTATCCACAGCTGGTAGTATCCTGACCTCAGATCAATCTTCGAGAACACAGCTGCTCCTTGAAGCTGATCAAATAAATCATCGATCTATGGGAGAGGATATTTATTTTTTATGGTCACCTTATTTAATTCCCAATAATCGATGCACATACGGAGGGTTCCATCTTTCTTTTTAACAAACAGCACTGGCGCACCCCACGGTGAAGTACTTGGTTGAATGAACCCCTTATCTACCAGCTCTTGCAACTGAGTCTTCAACTCTTTCAATTCAGCTGGTGCCATGCGGTAAGGAGATTTATGTACATGAGCTGCTCCAGGTTCCAAGTCTATAACAAACTCTATTTCATGAACAGGGGGTAGCCCAGGCTAGTCATCCACAAACACGTCGTGGAATTCTTCCACAACTGGAATATCTACCAACTTCTTCTTCTCAGACGGCGTAGACACCATATGGACTAAGAAGGTATCTGCTCCCCATGCAATCTCTCTTTTTGCTTGAATTGCCGATATAATTACCCGCTTTTCTTTTAGCTTACTTCCCACAAATTCTAGACAATCACCATCTGGAAGCTGAAAGCTAATTACCCAACTTCTGCAATTAATACTCGTAGAATATCGGTTTAGCCAATCCATCCCAAGGATGATATCAAAGCCCAACAGCTTAAACACAACCAAATCAGCATCCAAGAACCTTCCATCAAAATTTAAAGGGCAACCCAAAGCAACCTTGGAACACCATACCACTTCACCATTTGGTAGAGCCACTACCAATGACTTTGGCAAAGGTTTCGTAACCAAATTACACATCCGAGCAAAAGTGGAAGATACAAACGACTGTGATGCACCCGAATCAAACAAAGTGCAAGTATAAAACTCATATAAACGGACTCTCCTTGAACCAACCATATAAACCCATGAAATCCAAATACAAAGAAAAACCAAAGCACACCAAAAATCAAATCCAACGTTAAATTAAATTAGATCCATACCTGTAATTACTCCAGCATCATGGGTCGCTGGCGCCTCATCATCAACATCTCCGAGTGTGACAGCATAAACCTGGGCTTGCACTGTTTGCCTTGGATTTGTTCTTCCACCTCGTCTACCTCCACATCTTCATTGAACTAGCCTAGGACACTCACGAGCAAAGTGACCCTGCTGGCCATAATTATAGCATCGAGCCCCACCAGAAGGGCACTCACCCACATCGGCTCTATTACAAACTCTGCAAACTGGCACTCGTCCTCCCATACGAACACCCGAGGCTGCTTGAGGTCGAGTCCTGGTCTGCTGAACAAATTTATGAGGAGAACCAGAGCTACTTCCTTCGCCTGAAAAACTCCGCCTCTTATGTCCTGGAGGGGAGCCCATACTCAGATTATTCTCTCGCTTCGCAAGAGTGGCCAAGTCCACTAAATCCTGAAAAGTGGATATCCAGTGGCAGACCACCATTCTGCGTATATCAGGACACAAACCCTCCTGGAAATGTTCGGCCTGCATCTCTTCCGAGGTGATGAGGTGGCGAGCAAATCACCCAAGCTCTATATATCTTCGGGCGTACTGTTCCACGGTCGTGCTCCCTTGGACCAAGCTTGAGAACTCTCTTGCCTTTTGGTGCCTCACAGAAACGGGGAAGAATCGATCATTAAATTCTTTCTTGAAGCGCCGCTAGGTCACAATGGCAAAAGACCCCAATTCTGACTCCAGCATCACTCTTTTTGTATCCCACCACTCCAAAGCGGTGCCTTGCAACAGATAGCTGGCATAGAGTACTTGTTGGGTCTCAGTGCAACCACATACTTCAAAAGTTCTTTCTAAGTCTCTGACCCACTTTCCAGCTTGAAGTGGATCATCTTCTCCCGTGAAGGGTGGAGTTCTATGCACCAGAAGTGCTCGTAGGTGCATCCAGCTTGCACCACGCCACTAGGCCCTCCTGGGTATAGCCAAGGCCCTCCCTGTTATGGCCAAGGCCCTCCCTGTTGTGGCCAAAGCCCTCCTTGTTGTGGCCAAGGCCCTTCTTGTTGGGGCCTAAAATTCTGTTGCATGAACTCAGTCATCTGCCGTATTGCTTGGGTTATGGAATCATCTCTCGATGTATTGTCCCGAGGCCCTTGAGTAGACTTTCTTGGCCTCACCATTTTCCTGCCACAACACAACCTTTGACCACCTTTAAGAAAACAAAAAAAAACAACAACATAAAACCAAAACCAAAACCAAAACCACATAACAAGAAACAAAAAGGAACCAACATGCAATAACACAACTAAATAAATAAAAACAAGCAAACAAGCTCAAATAAATAAAACATGTCAAATAGCAACTTTACTTAAAATAAATTTTAAAACACAACTTTAAAAACATCCTGGTACTCTCTACGGGGCATGTGGTTTTACCCAGAGCCAAACTGCTCTGATACCACCTGTGGCGCCCCCAAATCCCCATGTACGGACACGAGAAAATTGAGACGTCTGGATGATGACAACACGCGTCACCACCCTAATAACGAGTGCTAAGTGTGTGTATAAGCAACAAATGTGCAAAAAGAAACACGCAGCGGATAGTAAAGTCATATAACTAAGTACTAGAATTTTTCTTAGTTTAATACAAAGCTGTTCAAAACATACATATTAAAATATTACAAACTACAAATATAGTTTCAAAGCCAACTATAAAGCATAACTCAAACTCAGAACTCCGGCGGAGCCGCATCCTATGGCTCAGCCTCCTCCTCTTCCTCTCTGCATCAAAATCTACGGTACCAAAAATGGTGCCGTAGGTAAGTAAGATCCAAACACTACTAGTTAAAAGCATATTAAAACTCAACAACATGCATGAAAGAAAAGCCAATGCACATGACCCGTAAAACCATATTTTTTCCACGCATGCCAAAAACTCATTTGGCCCAAAAACATTACCAGTAAAATCATTCCTCGCCATTATCCCAGATAATGGCCCAAATCAATAAACCACCATTTTCCCAGAAAATGGATCACATAGCCTCAAACCAAAACTCGCCATTTTCCCAGAAAATGGCTCGTAACCAAAACCATAAAAACCGATCCAATTATGCATGCACCATGATCTCCCCTAGGGATCATCTGCACACTCTGGCTCTATGCCACACCGCAGGTAACGTCTACGCGTGTGACACCTAAACGAGCGATGCCCAGTACTCACGCCTAGCGCGTCCCTGGACCAGGCCATCCTCTAGTCCCCGCCACTCTAGGGACCACGGAGTCGACACGACAGCGTTACCATATCGTGCGATCCAGTCGTTGCCATGCGACAACCCAGGGGATGTCACTCAGTATTATCCACTCTCGAGTGACTAGAGGAGCTCCACCGAGATAATACCCCATCCCGACTTGGGGTCGTGATACACACGCACCTGAAAATCCATTTACGCCAACAAAACATGATTTTCTCAATTTAAATAAAATGCACGTGCATACACCATGTAAATGCAACCTCAAGGCACAAAACAACCAACCAAACGCAAATCAATAAACCAAGCAACTCTGTCCTCAATCCATCCGACCCCCGAACTCCTCGGATTCAGTCTGGAATCAACCAACCAACCAGATAATTTATTGTAAGAGCAAAATATATTTAAATCTAAAAGTAGAGTTTGAAAAATACTTACAGCGCTATACGGTATTTTTTAAAAGCTCACGGCATTGCAAACGGCGTAGGAAAAGCAACGTAACAATGTATTTTACACTGTGGCCATGGGTAATAAATTACCCACTTTCGAACAAGGACAAACCAAGACACGAAATTGATAGGGAATGGTCTTGAGATGTTTATGAAGCTAGAGGAAGTGAGCTTTGGCCGTGGGTGGCGGTGGAAATGGCGGTGGAAGAGCTTAAAGGGGCTAAACGGAGTTGAGCTCGTGGGAGCTACTCCGGCAACGGATCGAGACCGGAAATGGGTGGGTTAGGTCGGCAAGAGGTAGGGGAAGAAGCTGTGAAGAGATGGTGGCCAGAGGTGGAGCGACCACCGACCGGACGGCTTACAATTATCGCGTAAGGGCCTTCCCATTGCGACCCCAGCTTCCCTTTTTCCTAGGTAGTCACATCAATCTACTTTAGCACCAGATAGTCTATATTGAAGGAACGTAGCCTAACAAGCTTGTTGAAGTACTATTTTTCTTTCCTTTTATTGTTTGTCATCCGCACCACTACTTCTTCTAGTCTTTCTTCTTGGAGATCCAAGCCTTCCTTTAATCTTTTGTCATTGGCGCCTGGGCCAAAGTGCTGGAACCAGTCTATGGGCATCCTTATGTCGACAGGAATCACCTCCTTGCTCCAATAGGTATGGACAAAGTTATTCGGCCTGTCCTTCCTTATGTGCTACCAACCTCTTCTTATGATTAGACAATAGTGTTTTCTTACTTGCCTCAGCATGATCATTGGCTTGTGGGTGCCCCGATGAGGAGTACTTGACTTTGATCCCAAGCTATGTGCACCATTCTTAGTAGTGCGAGCAATCGTATTGCCTCCCGTTGTTTGATGTGAAGCTCTCAAGGATGCTGAACTGAGAGACTATTGACCTTTACAAGAACTTTGTGATGGCTCTGGCGATGATGGTTGCTGAAGCCTTATCTTCGACCCACTTTGTGAAATAGTTGACCGCTACGACCACAAATTTTGCTGCTCCTTTGGCCATCGGGAATGGGCTAATTAAGTCCTGTCCCCATTGCATGAAAGGCCATGGGGAGGTGATCGAAGTCAGCTCCTTTGGAGGGAAGCGTGGCATGGTTGCATGCTCTTGGCATCCTGGGCACTTCTTTATGAAATTCTTGGTGCCCGGAAGGAGTGGGGCCAGTAGTGGCTGGCCCAAGTGGTTCCCACAGATCTGTTCGTTGATTTTGGCCAACACATACTGGGCTTCATCGGGTGAGATTCATCTAAGGAGAGGTTTGGAGAAACCCTTATTGTATAAAACTCCTCCCAATAATGTGAACCGTGCAAGCCTGTCCCTAACTTTGTGTTCCTCCTCTGGGTCACCCAGTAGCTTGCCTTCTAATAGAAACTTCATGATGTCTATAGCCCATTAGGGGGATGCCGAGGTGGCAGCTAATACTTTGGCCAACTCGACCGTTCTAACTATGGTTTGCTAAGGGAGAGGGAGCTACTTCTGCCCTGAAGCAGCCTTCACCAAATGATTTGCCTTTTGGTTCTCTCACCTTGGGACTTAATGTATGCCATAGTAGTGGAAGAGGTTGTGCTCTTCGCACACCTACTAGAGGTACTTCTTTAACTTCTCTCCCTATGTGACAAACTACCCCGAGACTTGACTGACAACTACTTGGGAGTTGGCTTTTACCTCTACTTCTATCGCCCCCAGCAATTTGGCAACTGACCTCCCTACTAGCACTTTATACTTGGCCTCGTTGTTGATCTCCTTGAATGCGAGCTTTATTGCATATTTTTCCTCTTCTCCCTATTCGATGTTTATGTGCACACCTACACCCTCACCAACCCGGCAGGACAATCCATCTACATAGACCTGCCAAGGCTTTTCCTGGGGTGCAACCTGTATTTCCTCTAGGAAGCTGCTGAATTCAGCCACGAAATCTGCCAGTACATGTCCCTTAATCATTGTGTGGGGTAGGTACTCTATCTCAAATTCACTTAGCTGGATCGCCCACTTGGTGATCTGACCAAACATATCGAGCTTCTGCAAGACTTTTTTAGGGGGCATTGTTGCGCCTAAACTTTGACTCAAACTAATGAACCAAAAATTTAGTGCAGTTTTACCTGCAAGTATACAGGTGTTGTAGTACTTCACAGGGTCGAATCCACAGGGATTGACTTTTGCGATAAAGAAAATAAATTCAAATAATGAAAAGAAATTACTAAAAGAAATGTGCAATCGAATATAAAATAAAATTATTGAGATGAATATTTGTAAAATAACTATATAAAACTAAAATGATAAAATGAATTGATATGGAGAAAGGCTAAGGTTTCGAGGATCCGTCTAATAATTTATAATATTGTTTCTGATCGATTTACTTCAATTAAACTAGAATAATGATTCCGTTTAATTGGAAGATTTAGCATTTAAGGTCAAGAAAAAATAGTCGCTAATGATTGAGCATGAACAATTGATGATTAAAACATTCACAAATCTATTTGAATATCACAAGGATTCTTCAAGCATTCACTGTATTTGGAAATCACAATGAATCAAGATAAATATATAGATAATCAAAGTATCCAATAATAAAATCTTTCAATTGATCAAGCTCACAAAATAAATTTTACGTTGATCTGAAAACAATATTTAAATCATTAAACTTCACCTCTAACCTTAGTATGAAAATTTAGCCAACCATGTTCATCACAAGTGCTATAGAAATGACATAAATATTCTCCATTAGAAAACTAAAATAAAACACAAGAAATACTAGAAAACAACTTAGAAGCAATAAAATCTAGAAACCAGCTGACGCCGAGAGAATAAAACCCACGCCGTTGCCTACCAAAAGTAAAAATAAGAAAAATAAAAAAAGTAATTCAGTACAAGAGAATCCTAGGAACTAACAACCAAAAACTTGGAAAAAGAAGAAGAAGAAGAAATAGACTTCAAACGAGAGAGAGAGAGAGAGAGAGAGAGAGAGAGAGAGAGAGAGAGAGAGAGAGAGAGAGAGAGAGAGAGAGAGTTCCCTCCGTCCCTCCTGAACAAAAAGAACTGAACTACAGAAAAATAAAACTCCCTCCACCGACTTCTCTCAAATCCCCCACGTCCCTACACGTCCCTCTCTACTCAGCCAAATAAATCCCAACTGACTCTCCTTTCTTTTCTCCCACATCTCTGCTTTCTTTTCACCCCACCGACTCTCCCTTCAATGATGAAGAAAAAAAATCCAAATGAAATCAGACCACTGACTTCTCTTAACTCCCACTTCCCCAACGGACCGACTCTCCCTTCAATGAGAACTCCAGCACGACACCTCTCCTACACGACACCTCTCCTGCAAATCCCGACTGACCGACTCTCTCTCAACCCCAACTTCATGTCCCTCCTCGTAAATTAATCCCAGCCGACTCTCCCTCAGAAAATAATATATTACTCCATCAATCAAACTGACCGACACTTCTTTTTCTCAGCTCCCCCTCAAATCCAACATCCCTCCACTTCTCCGAATAGAGTAAGGAATATCAAAATTTATAGCCACCTCAATGAAGACGCCAGACGTGAAGACTTCCAATCAAGTCCGCTTTAGCTGCACCAACTGACATCAAATATTTGATTCTGCTTGACTATATGTTTGCAGCACCAGAGGAAGATTAAAAGACACTTACGAGTCCAAAAGCACTTTTAGTCTTCACCTACCTTGCTTCAAAAAATATAATATCTGTTGCTTTTTTCTCATAAATGTCCAAAATTTACCACTAGCCAGCCTCTTTTTCTAATCCTTTCGTATACGTCCAGAGCACCCATCTCCATGTCCTTCACTTGTATTTTTTTAGCAAACAACTATTATATTAATATGAAAACAGTACATAAAGTAAAAAAGAGGTTCTACACCAAGCAGCTGGTGCGTACCTAGTAAATTTACATAGGTGGGTCTTTTCCAGTATGCAAATCTAATAGACATGGAGGAATAGAAACTAAGGGTATGCTTTCATAAATAATTTTGGAAGCTACCCATTGTGGAACAGAGTGCGCACATCGATTCAAATCTTGATGTATTTTTCTAAGCTGCCAACTTTGCAAAGGGCTTAGGAGGTTCTAGATGTCTTGTATAATTGGTTGTAGTAGCTAGTATGTGTGACGCCCCCAAATCCCCATACATGAACATGGGGAAATCGAGACGTCCGGATGATGACATCACGGGTCATCACCCTATCGACGTGTGCCAAGTGTGTGTATAAGCGATGAATGTGCACAAGAAAAACGCAGCAAAAGGAAAAGTCAATAACTAAGTATCAGAATTTTTCTTGTTAAATACAAATCTGTTCAAAAACATATATAATAGAATATTACAAACACAAATATAATTTTAAATCAAATACAAAACATAACATCAGCATCCCGGCAGAGCCGCATCCTCGGGCTCAGCCTCCTCCTCCTCATCCTCGAACTCTGCACCAAAATCTACGGTACCAAAAATGGTGCCGCAGGTAAGTAAAATCCAAACACCACTATATAAAAACATATAGAACTCAAACAATATGCATGAAAGAATGCAAATGCTCTCATCCCATAAAATCACATTTTTCCACGCACGCCAAAATCCCATTTGGCCCAAAAACATATCGTATAAAACCAAGTCTCGCCATTATCCTAGATAATGGCCCAAACCACCATTTTCCTAGAAAATGGATTGCAATATCCTCATACAAAACCTCGCCATTTTCCCAGAAAATGGCCCATTAACCAAACCATCAGAGCACTGTAGGCGGGAATCGCAGGCGGGACTTTACCACCATCCCTGCTCACCACCATCCCTATGCATGCACCGTAGGTGGGAATCACAGGCGGGACTCTACCACCATCCCTGCTCACCACCATCCCTACGCGTGCACCGTAGGCGGGAATCACAGGCAGGATTCTACCACCGTCCCTGCTTACCACCATCCCTACGCATGTCTCTGACTCAAACCAGTCAGTCCAACCGTTCACGTATACCATAAATCATTTCTCACTTACCAGCACAGCTTTCATTTTTCAAACACATGTACATGCATGCAACTACACGAAAAAACCGGTTTTCCCTTTTTAAACATGAACATGCGTGCACTATACAAAGCAAACATCAAGGCTCAAATATCTCAAACAAAAAACAACATCAACCAAGCAACTCCGTCCTCAATCCATCCGACCCCCGAACTCCTCGGACTCAATCCGGAATCAACCAACCAGCAGTCAAATAATTATTGTAGGAGCAAAATATATTTAAATCTAAAATTAGAGTTTGGAAAATACTTACAGCGCTATACGGTATTTTTAGAAAGCTCGCGGCGTTGCAAACGGCGGAGGAAAAGCAACGTAATAGTGTAATTTACACTGTGGCCGTGGGTAATAAATTACCCACTTTCGAACGGGGACAAACCAAGGCACGAAATTGAAAGGGAATGGTCTTGAGATATTTATGAAGCTAAAGGAAACGAGTTTTGGCCGTGGGTGGTGGTGGAAATGGCGGTCAAAGGCCAAAAAGGGGCTAAACGGAGTTGAGCTCGTGGGAGCTGCTCCGGCAACGGATCGAGGCCAGAAATGGGTGGTTTAGGTCAGCAAGAGGTAGGGGAAGAAGTTGTGAAGAGATGGTGGCCGGAGGTGGTGCGACGGCGCCAGAATCGGTAAAAAACCTTATGGCTTGGAGGAGCTCGTGGCGGCTAACGGTGGCTCGGATGGAGGTGAAACTTGGTGGGGATGTTCACTGGTGAGAGGGGAAGAAAACTGGGTGGGTGGTGTAGGCCACGCCGCCGGCGAGTGGCGGTTCTGGGCTGCGAAAGCAACCGGCAAAAGGGACAAAAACAGAGCAGGTGCAGTGACTTCCGGCGGCTCGCGGTGGCTAACGGCTGGTCCGATGGCTCTGAGAATTGGTGAGGATGATCTCTGGTGGAAGGGGAAGAGAATGGTGGTGGTGGTGCACTAAACGGTGGCCGGACGGCGGAGAACTGGGCTGTCAAAGGGGTGGCGACGGAAAGGAGAAAAAGAAGCTGTTCGGCATACGTGGGAGAGAAAGGAGAAGAAAGAAGAAGAAAAGAAAGAAAAAGAAAGAAAAAGAAGGAAAAAGGAAAAAGAAAAAGGAAAAAAAAGAAAAGAAAAAGAAAAGATGAGGGAAAAGAAATGAGGTCCAGTCCTCACTCTAGAAACCAAAACTGATCCGCCAAAAACGATTTTAAAAACCGTAAAACAACTAAATAAATTAAACACCGCATCAAATAAATAAAAACCAATTAAAATACATTAATTTAAAATAAAAGAACTATTATATTAAATAAATTAAAAAGCACCTTCAGTGAAAATACACATAAAAACAGGTCATCACATCCTTCCCCCCTTAAAAACAAATTTCGTCCTCGAAATTTGCAAGATCAACCATCAGCGCCAAACAGATACAAGATACAACTACGAACATATATGAGAGATACATAACATCGACAACTCTCAACAAAACCAATGGTTATTAACTTCACACCATAAATTGCTAATATCCACGACATCTCTGCTTAACCTTCCAAACTTTCATCCCATTCCAACTTTGGTAACTTAATAGCCACTTCCAAAGTTAACCATCCATAAACCAAATTGCACGACCAAAAGATTAATCTCCCATTAAAACTTCGAATCACTACTAATCCTTCAAAATCAACACAAAATTTGAACTTCTAAGAATCTCCAAAAAATCATGCTTTCGCATGCACTCTGATAACTCACCAAAATACATAAAGGCTATGTCCTCAAAAATTAATATCATGAAGTATAAGCTCAATCCACATCTAATTACAAGAAAAGCTTTACCACCTTTCCATAGAAAATCATATACCTAAAAAAAAAAAAAACCATAAATCTCCACTCATTCCTCAATTGGCCATCGCTATCCTAAACGAAAACCAACATTCCGCAAAAATACATCCATTGATTGATGACGGAAACCAGTACTAATCAACCTCTAGGCCCCAATTTGAAAACACGTAGCATCATCCTAAAATACACATGTCTCTCCTGAAGATAAGGAACATCTCCAAAAGGCCCAAGTCCTTCCCGGCCAACCAACGAGAGCGCTTATAACTTCTATCCGATATCCCATACTTCAAACTCATTACCTATATTATGAATAACATCTAATCTTGCAATAACTCACACACTATAAACTACCACTAACTTCACCTAGACATAATCAAAACACTCTTGGTAACTCACCCACCTACTTGTACTCTCAAAAACTTTAGTTTTAGCACAACTAATTCCTTCAATAGCACTTCACAAAAAAAACATCTCAAGATAGGTCATACTGTTTAAATCTTCAATCCATCAAAAACTATTAAACCACATTCAAGGATCCTACTGCTTTATTACTTCATACATATGATCATGCTACCCACCTTTGATGCATAAATTTCAACTTCCAAGATTTATTACTTCATACACCACATATGGTGACCTAACGATCTCTTTCCAAGTTAAATAACCATATCCCCAATTCTCCCAACTGGATACTTGATCTCCAAAGAAAAATATAGCCTCACCAATATAAATTCCTATAACTTCAAGTCGCAATTAATTATCAAGATGAATATAACAGTCGTTTCAAACCATCATCCCAATGGGTAACCCAATTCGACTGTACATTCCATTCAACTTACCAAACAACTCAAAGCCAAAATCTCTTGAATTTAATATTACCACACAGATTCCTCTTCAACTCCTACCAAGCCAAAAATGAATGAGACTAGAACCAACACTCCCCGAAATCCATATGCACTTACCATTACTACTCATCGATCTCATGTACTCTTAGCCAACACCACAAATCATTCAAACGTACAAGTGATCCATTATCACATTTCCATCACCTGGACTTATATCCTCAACTCAACAAGAATCATTCCTGAATCTACTCAACTTATATCCTTAAATCAGCAACTAGCCATTGCTTAAAGTTTGGTACCGAGAATGACCTTAAACTTGCTAAGAATCCATTCCCAACAGTCTACGGATCATATAGCCTCAAATTCAATCGTTTTCAATACCAACACAAAATCTACTATTTCCAACGCCCTGATGGCCCTATATCTTTCGAATCAATAGAATCATTTCCTAAAATCTGCCACTACAACCTCGAGTTAACAATAATTATTTTCTAAACTAGCTCGATATCTTCAATCCTCAAAGAAATACACGCACTAGGTCATTACCTCCAATCCTCAAAGAAATCTACTCTAGAAAAATTTTCATATCAACAACTCAACTCTAATCAACCCCATTTTAATGGTTACAAACTAATCACTCACTAGAGTAGATCAAGCTACAACACTAAGTCTGTAAAACTAAGAACTCAACTCTTATTATAAATCAGTCCTTCAACTCTGCAATTCTAAAACCTTAAATCAAATAAGAATCATCTTCCAGAACTTCTAAGATCAAGAAACTTACATCGCATAAAAGAAAATCGACTCTCAAATCCTTCAAATTCTAAAACATTACTAGATAATAAATCATTTTCTGAAATTCTCAAGATTGGTAGCTTTAATCCAAAACATTCACCTTAAAAGCTTGTAAAATCTAAAGCCCCAATTGCCACCAAATTATTCATCCGAATCACGAAATCTAAAACTCGAAATTTAATTATTCCCCTCCAAAGCTTGTTGAACCTAACACCTTAATTACCATAAACCTATTTTCCTAAAATCTATAAGGCCCCAAGCTTTAAAACTTTAATGAAACTTCATAAAATCTATCCTTGAAATTCGTTGAACTTACAATCTACTACGTTATAGACCATTTCATAAACTCCACGGAACTAAAGAAATCAATTATTCTACTTCCCTAAAAGATCACCCAGATCATGCCACTCTCTCTAAGCCTCTATAATATAAGAAAAACAAACTACACAAGGCGTTCATCACTAAAAATCAGATTAGACCCCTACCTGCCATGACTCCAGCATTCTGAATCTCCGTAACCTCGCCTCCAACAGTACCAAGAGTCATTGCGTACATTCGAGCCCGAGCTAAATGCCTCTGGTTAGTTCTACCGCTGCGACGAGCTCCATGGCTTTCTTGAACTCGACTAGGGCACTCACGAGCAAAATGCCCTGTCTAACCGCATTCAAAACATTGATTACTACCCAGACGACACTCACCCTCATGAGCTCTATTACATTTGCCACAAACTGGAACTCAGCCTCCCATACGCACTCCCGAGGCTGCTTGTGGTCGAGTCCCGGCCCGCTGAACAAACTTCTTAGGCGAACCCGAACTACTTCCTTCACCAGTAAAACTCCGCCTCTTTTGTCCTGAAGGGGAGCTCATATTCAGATTATTCTCTCACTCTACAAGAGTGACCACATCCACTAAATCTTGAAAAGTGGATATCCGGTGGCTGACCACCATTCGGCGAATATCTGAACATAGACCCTCCTGGAAACGCTCTGCCTGCATCTCCTCCGAGGCGATGAGGTGGGGAGCAAATCACCCAAGTTCTATAAATTTTCGGTCATACTGTTCCACGATCATGCTCCCTTGGACTAAGCGTGAGAACTCTCTTATTTTTTGCCACCTCATTGAAGCGGGAAAGAAGCGATCATTAAATTCTTTCTTAAAGCGCTACCAGGTCACAGCGGCGAAAGATCCTAATTCTGATTCCAGCATCACCCGCTTGGTATCCCACCAATCAGAAGCGGTTTGTTGTGCCTCGGTGCAACCACACACCTCAAAAGTTCTTTCCAAGTCCTTGATCCACTTTCTAGCTTGAAGTGGATCCTCTTCCCCAGTGAAGTGTGGAGTCCTATGTGCCAGAAAGCGCTCATAGGTGCATCCAGTTTGCACCATGCTACTAGATCCTCCCGGGTATAGCCAAGGCCCTCCCTGATGTGGCCAAGGACCTCCTGGTTGCGGCCAAAGTCCTCCTTGTTGTGGACAAGGCCCTCCTTGTGGCGGCCAGGGACCCCCTTGTTGTGGCCAAGGTCCTCCTGGTTGTGGCCAAGGCCCTGTCTGCTGTGGCCTAAAATTCTGCTGCATAAACTCCGTCATCTGCTGTATTGCTTGGGCTATGGAGTCATCTCTTGATGTATTGTCCCGTGGCTCCTGAGTAGATTTCCTTGGTCTCCCCATTTTTCCTGCCACCACAACCTTTGACCCCCTTTAAGAAAACAAAAACAAAAACCAAAGACCAACACCACATAACAAGAAACAAAAAGAAACCAGCTTGCAAAAACATAACTAAATAAATAAAAACAAGCAAACAAACTCAAACAAATAAAACAAATCAAATAACAACTTTACATAACATAATTTTTAAAACACAACCAAAAAAAATATTCCGGTACTACCTACGGGACATGTGGTTTTACCTAGAGCCAAACTGCTCTGATGCCACCTGTGACGCCCCCAAATCCCCACGCACGAACACGGGAAAATCGAGACGTCCGAATGATGACATCACGGGTCATCACCCTATCGACATGTGCCAAGTCTGTGTATAAGCGACGAATGTGCACAAGAAAAACGCAGCGAAAGGAAAAGTCAATAACTAAGTACCAGAATTTTTCTTGTTAAATACAAAGTTGTTCAAAAACATATAGAATAGAATATTAGAAACACAAATATAATTTTAAATCAAATACAAAACATAACATCAGCATCCCGGCGGAGCTGCATCCTCGGGCTCAGCCTCCTCCTCCTCATCCTCGAACTCTTCACCAAAATCTACGGTACCAAAAATGGTGCCGTATGTAAGTAAAATCCAAACACCACTAGATAAAAACATATAGAACTCAAACAAAATGCATGAAATAATGCAAATGCTCTCATCCCATAAAATCACAATATGCATGAAAGAATGCAAATGCTCCGGCAACAGATCGAGGCTAGAAATGGGTGGTTTAGGTCGGCAAGAGGTAGGGGAACAAGCTGTGAAGAGATGGTGGCCGGAGGTGGTGCGACAGCGCTAGAATCGGTGAAAAACCGTATGGCTTGGAGGAGCTCCTGGCGGCTAACGGTGGCTCGGATGGAGGTGAAACTTGGTGGGGATGTTCATTGGTGAGAGGGGAAGAAAACTGGGTGGGTGGTGTAGGCCAGGCTGCCGGCGAGCGGCGGTTCTGGGCTGCGAAAGCAAACGGCGACAGGGGCAAAAATAGAGCAGGTGCAGTGACTTCTGGCAGCTCACAGTGGCTAACGGTTGGTCCGATGGCTCTGAAAATTGGTGGGAATGATCTCTGGTGGAAGGGGAAGAGAATGGTGGTGGTGGTGCACTAAACGGTGGCCGGACGGCGGAGAACTGGGCTGTCAAAGGGGCGGCGATGGGAAGGAGAAAAAGAAGCTATTCGGCGTAGGCGGGAGAGAAAGAAGAAGAAAGAAGAAGAAAAGAAAGAAAGCAAAAGGAAAAGAAGGAAAAAGGAAAAATAAAAAGGAAAAAAAAGAAAAGAAAATGAAAAAGGTGAGGGAAAAGAAATGAGGTCCGGTCCTCACTTCGGAAACCAAAATTAATCCATCGAGAACGATTTTAAAAACTGTAAAACGACTAAATAAATTAAACACCGCATCAAATAAATAAAAACCAATTAAAATAAATTAATTTAAAATAAAATAACTATTATATTAAATAAATTAAAAAGTACCTTCAGTGAAAATACACGTAAAAACGGGTCATCACAGTATGGGTTGTAATTGGGCTATGATTATGCCCAAAGAATAACGCAGTTGTTGTAGCACAACTTTGGGGTGTCGATTCCATAGGGAGACAAATTAGAAGAATGCCAAAAGGAATAAAGAAACCAAAGAAAAATATTAAATGATTGATGGAGAATAAAAATTAAATTTAAATGCAAATTAAAGTGTAGCAAAGTTACTAATGAAAGAAGTACTCAAATTTGACAAACATACTTGACTCATTTTTTACGGGTGTCGACTTCTTCATTTAGTTCCTGGGTTTTATTTTTACTACTGCGGCATTTAGCTTCATTTTCTTCTTGGATTTATTTAGAGTTTCTTTCTTTCAGTTCTGTTGTTTGATCTAGTATTTTATTTTTCCTTGACTTGGGAGACGACTACTCTTTAGTTCAAGTAAGTTAATTTTGAGTTACTTTCCTCTTCAATTCCTGCACATTTCGGAGGTTTTTGTTTTGCACTCTAGGGTTTATGTAGTGATACCGACACGCAATAGCACAATGATCTCAAGTGTCTGATTTGGCAAAGTAGTTATCTTGCCTGTTATCCCATTTGTTTGGTCGTATTTCTTTAGGGATATTGAGTCTAGGAAAACCCATTTTTGAATGAGTCATTTCTTTTCTATTTTTTTTTCATTAATTTAGAAAAAAAATAGCATTCTGTGAATTCACGAATCTTACCACCATCTTACCACAAAACTTGGATGAGTGCATTAAGGGTTCTGTGAATGCTTTAGTAAAAAATGATTATAGTAGGTTTGGTGAATTCACAAAGATGGCTATGAATCAAAATTGAATAGGGAGTAACTAAAAATGGTATAATAAACTTGATGAGTGACAAGGGTAGCTCACTAAGCACCAAAGATGGTAACCTGAAATTACAAAATGAAACTATCCTGCAAACAAAAACAAAGAAAACAACAGCAAACAAAAAGGACAATACGAAATTTAATCCCACCACTCATGCCTCAGTCAATTTAAGGAAAACCTCACTCTTCAACATAGATATAGAAAACGCATTAATTGAGAATCTGGCTTTCCCGCAGCATGCTGAAGCATTCTGGGCGTATAGAGTTAATCATGTTTTACCACATGGGTAAAAAGCCACCAAACAATTCTTTAAAACATGCGGACAACAAGCCTTCGATGTGGACAATTTTGGACTTGGCACACAACACAGCTTCTTGTTGGAAAATGGACGCATGCTTATCTTCAAAGTGGGGACTTACTTGACTCTTCTTCTCTGAAAAGCAAATATGTAAATCAAAGAAATTATCTTCAAGTGGACCCCACAACCTTGACTCTTCAACCCAAACGGAAGCTACATCATTTTTAATTCTGAGTAGCCTGCATCAAAAGCAAATTGCAAAACACCTCATGGACCTTCTCCTTCATGTTTAGCCCCTTCACGTTATAGAAAGCACTTCAAGCAAGCCCTCTGCATCAAATGGAAAGCATGTTGCACTAAGCCAATCCCATGCTTCAGCCCCTGCTACTCACCACACTGAGCAACACTCCAACGATCGAAAAAGAGCTTGGGAGGAGGAACACTACGAGCAACACTCCAATGTCTAACACCTTGAAGAGCAGCTTGACTTGGTGGAAGAAATTCAAGACGGGGCAAAACAAACTATGGCAGCATAAAAGAAGAAGGTGGAGCGCTACTTCAACCAAGGATGTGTCAGAGGTCATTCAAAGTTGGCGACCTCATGCTAAAGCAAATAGGAACAACCATGAGAGATGAAGGTAAACTTGGACTGCAATGGGAAGGCCTATACGTGGTAATCACCAACAATCACCTTGGGGTCTACTAGCTTCGAGACTCCCACAAGAACGAGCTATAGCACTCGTGGAACGCCGAGCACCTATGAATGTTCTACCAATAAAGGCTTCATGATATATATATATATATATATTTGTGACCAACTTTGGTAATCACTGTGAACTTACTATTAATGAAAAGAATGTGAATATTTCATGTATTAGCGTCCAAAAATGATATTCTTGTCAATGTGTGACCTACATCGATAAGATCCATTGTGGCAAAGCACCTTCCCTACGATGTCAACGAGCGGGAGCGGGTCCAGCCAAGGTCTGCCAAAAAAATTACGTCCCCTTGGGTCCAATTAGGGTCTGCCTGAACAAATTACCTCCCCTTAACCATCCCGTAGGGTAGAGTGGGTCCAGCCCTGAGGTTGCTCGAGCATACCCTGTCCCGACACAATGAAGAGTGAATGTAGCACCAAGTGCAGATGTCCCCTTGGCCTTCCGATTATTACCTTCCTAGTAGGGCACCAAAGGGATAGGTGTAATGCCAAAACACTGCTTAATCCCTCCCACGGTGGACTACGGGCCTGTCCTTAATGGCCTGACACTTTGGGTGTTGAGCAACATGAGCGGGGTCCATTTTGGGATTGCCCGAATAGATTACCTCCTCACAGGGTGCTAAAGGGAGAGATGAGCTAGAGGCCAACTCGACCCTCTCGGAGGGTAGTAGGTCTAGCCTTGAGGTTGTCCTAACATCACCCTTTTCCACCACGATGAAGAGTGGCTATGACACTAGCCCTTCCCTCACTTACCTTCCTTGCGGTATCAACAGTTGGGAACGGGTCCAGTCAGACATAATGCCCAAACAAACTACCTCCATGTGAGGGTTAACAAGTGGGACTAACCTCAGGCTAGACCAGCCCTGAAGCTGCACGAATAGATTACCCCATCTTGCCACAATGAAGAGTAATCACATAAGGCCATAAAACATCACAAACACCAAAGATCCTAAAAGAGATCCACTTTTTCATTAAACTTGTAGAAAGACCATTGTTAAGGATGTGTTTCAGGCCACCAACTGCATGGACATCTGTAAGAAATAAAAGGGCAGCACTCGGTGCCCGGTGGTACTCAAATGCTTAATTAAGATGAATGACACGGATGTGTTATCTAGCCTTCCTTGTTTTGTACCTCTGTAAGACTTATTGGATCCATTATGGGTTATTGGGCATCCACTACGATGGACCTATAAGTACTACATATGCATTCTAACTATCAACATAAAGAATGAGAAAAATAGGTTGCAAAATTGTAGAAGCTTTTCTAAGAAAAGGACTGATACCATTTCAATCCACAATAAAAATAAACAAATCATTGGGTTCCTAAAATTGTAGCTGTACCCCTTACCCTTCTTTCGCCATTGAGAACGCAGATTATCCATGACATGCTCGTTGATATGTTGTTTGGTGCGAGACTTGACCCAAGAGCCAGATTTGACCCAGTCTCGGCTTAGAACATTGGGGGTTAGCATGGATTATTTGTTTACCTCTTGAAACCAATGCAATCCCACATAATTGTTTTAATAAAATAAGAAAAAAATAAAGAGAAAGCAAGAGTGCATTGAGCTTGCATTTTCTCTCATGAATTGTTTCTCAGGAAGCTTATCAAGTTCTGCAAGTCGGCAAGGCTAGAGTATATTTTACACATAACAGCAAAAATCAACACATAACTTATAAGGAGAATGACATGAGCCCTCAAAACAACATAAACACCAAAGAACGTAGAAAAGATCAGTTCTTTTTGAACAAACATGTAGAAACACCATTGTTAAAGACGTGTTTCACAACACCAACTACTTGGACAATTGTAAGAAATAAAAGGATTGCACCGACTGCCTGGTGGTTCTCAGATGCTTAAGTCTGATTAATGATCTTAGTTTGTATATAAGTAAGACTGAATTGAAATGACAGAGTTACCTCTATGTGTTCTTTATAAGGGTACCGTCGTGAAGATAATAAATACTGATGGATATAACATTGAGGATTTTCCACACTAATTGGAGTTAACCTCTTCCTAATAACACGGAGGTATTATCTACCCTACATTGTTTTATGGCTCGATAAGACTAATCAGATCCATTATGGGTTCTTGGGCATTCACTACGATGGACCTATAACTACTAAATATCTTTTCCAACCATTGTTACGGACTTGTTTCACACCACCAAATGCACAGACATATGCAAGAAATAAAACGGTGGCGTCGAGTGCCTAGTTGTTCTCCGTTGCTTAAGTTAGATTAATGACCTTAGTTTGTATATAAGAATCACTGAATTGAAATGACAGAGTTACCTCTATCTGTTATTTATAAGGGTACCATCATGAAGATAATAAATACTGATGGATATAACATTAACGATTTTCCTCAGTAATTGGAGTTAACCTCTTCTGAATAGCACAGAGGCATTATCTAGCCTACATTGTTGTAGGGCTGTATAAGACTAATCGGATCCATTATTCATTCTTAATCATTCACTATAATGGACCTATAAGTACTAAATATCTTTTCCAACCATCAACAACAAGAATGAGAAAAAGAGGTTGCAAAATAGAAGAAGCTTATCTAAGAGTAGTGTTGAAATGTTATCGACCTACAAAAAAAATGAACAAAGCGTTCGGTCGCTAAAAGTGTGGCTATATCCCGTACCCATCTTCCACTATCGAGAATAGAGAGTTTATGTGAGATGCTCGTTGACATCTTCTCTGATGCGAGACTTGACCCAACAGTCAAATCTGACCCAGTCTCGGCATGGAATATTGGGGGGTTACGTTGGATTATTTAATGAACTTTGGAACGCAATGCAAGTCCACATAATTGTTTTAATAAAATAAGATAAAAATAAAGAGAAAGCGAGAGTGCATGCAGCTCGCATTTTTGCTCAAGAAATTTTGCTCAAGAAGCTTAACAAGTTCCGCATGTGGATAGAGCTATAGCATATTTTTCTTGCAACTTTGGTATCAATTACTACATAACTCACCGGAGCAATCATGTGAGACCATAAAACATCTCAAGCTCCAAAGATCATAAAAAAGATTGGTTCTTTTTTGTTAAACTTGTAAAACACCATTGTTACAAACTTGTTTCACACTACCAACTGCACAGACATCTACAAGAAATAAAACGTTGGCACCGAGCGCCTAGTGCTTCTCTGTTGCTTAAGTAAGATTAATCATCTTAGTTTGCATATAAGAATGACTGAATTCAAATGACAACGTTACCTCTATGTGTTATTTATTAGGGTACCATCGAGAAGATAATAAATATTGATGGATATAATGTTAACAATTTTCAACATTAATTGCAGTTAGCCTCTTTCTAATAACACGGAGGCATTATCTAGCCTACTTTGTCTTGGGCCTCTATAAGACTAATCAAATCCATTATGGGTTCTTGGGCATTCACTACGACGGACCTATAAGTACTAAACATCTTTTCCAACCATCAACATCAATAACGAGAAAAAGAGGTAGAAAAATAGAAGAAGCCTATCTAAGAGAAGCGTTGTAACGTTATCGTCCAACAAAAAAAATAAACAAAATGTTGGGTTCCTAAAAGTGTAGCTATATCCTGTACCCTTCTTCCACTGTTGAGAGCGGAGAGTTTTTGTGAGACGCTCGTTGACATCTTCTCTGATGCGAGACCTGACGAAAGACTCAGATCAGACCCAGTCTCGGCTTGGAATAATGGGGGGCAAGCATGGATTATTTATTGACCTCTGGAACCCAACGCAAGTCATCATTATTGTTTTAATAAAATAAGATAAAAATAAAGAGAAAGCGAGAGTGCATACAGCTCGCATTTTTGCTCAAGAATTTTTGCTCAAGAAGCTTATCAAGTTCCACAAAAGGGTAGGGCTATAGTATATTTTTCTTGCAGCTTTGGTATCAATAACTACAGAACTCACCAGAGCAATCACGCGAGCCCATAAACATCTCAAGCTCTGAAGATCATAAAAAAGATTGGTTCTTTTTATTTAAACTTGTAAAACACCATTGTTATGGACTTGTTTCACACCACCAACTGCACCAACATTTGCATGAAATCACACAGTGGCACCGAGTGCCTGGTGGTTCTCTGATCCTTAAGTCAGATTAATGATCTTAGTTTGCATATAAGAATGACTAAATTGAAATGATAGAGTTACCTCTATGTGTTATTTATAAGGGTACCGTCGTGAAGATAATAAATACTGATGGATATGACGTTGACGATTTTCCACATTGATTGCAGTTAACCTCTTCCAAATAACATGGAGGCATTATCTAGCCTACATTGTTTTGTAGCTCTATAAGACTAATCAGATCCATTATGGGTTCTTGGGCATTCACTAAGATGCATCTATAAGTACTAAATATCGTTTCCAACTATCAACATCAAGAATGAGAAAAAGAGGTTGCAAAATAGAAGAAGCTTATCTAAGAGAAGTGTAGAAATGTTATCGACCATAAAAAAAATAAACAAACTGTTGGGTTCCTAAAAGTGTAGCTATATCCCGTACCCTTCTTCCACCGTCAAGAATGGAGAGTTTCTGTGACATGCTCCTTGACATCTTCTCTGATGCGAGACCTGACGAAAGAGTCAGATCTTACCTAGTCTAGGCTTGGAATATTGGGGGCTTAGCGTGGATTATTTATTGACCTTTGGAACCCAAATGCAAGTCCACATAATTTTCTTAATTAAATAAGATAAAAGTAAAGAGAAAGCGAGATTGCATACAGCTCACATTTTTGTTCAAGAAGCTTATCAAGTTCCACAAAAAACATTTGAACCTCCAAAGATCATAAAAAAGATTGGTTCTTTTTCGTTAAACTTGTAAAACACCATTGTGAGGGACTTGTTTCACACCACCAACTGCACAGACATCTGCAAGAAATAAAACAGTGGCACCGAGTGCCCGATGGTTCTCCAATGCATATGTCAGATTAATTATCTTAGTTTGTATATAAGAATGACTGAATTGAAATGAAATAGTTACCTCTATGTCTTATTTATAAGAGTACCGTCGTGAAGATAATAAATACTGATGGATATAACATTGACGATTTTCCACATTAATTGCAGTTAACCTCTTGATTGAGCCGAAATATTGCATGTTTTAGCTATTTAAAACCAATATATTTTAAATTCTTCATGACATTATTATTGGTTTTAGATGGAAAAATAGTTAATAAGCATAAATACGAGTTGTGATTTTTAATAGATTAATATCATGTTTATGCTTAATTTTACAATTATGATGTAATTGGACAATATTTCCTCACATATATATAGTCTGTTTTTGATAATTTATTTTTGAGTGTTATTTCTTTCTTTCTTATTTTCAGTTTAAATAAAATTCAAAGAGAGAATTGTTAAGGTTAGTTAGTTTTTTGTTTTGTTTTTGTCTACAGGTTCTGAGGAGACTTTCTCTTTATGGCAACTTGGCAAATGTGACTTGGCCCTTTCCGTGCAAAGAAAAAAAAAGAAACTCACACTCGGTTCAAAATGTAGCATCACGTGGGACAGCTACACACCAGCTCACATGCAAGATTTCGGACAGCACTCAACAAACCACACACATGGAAATACAAAGCAGCAACCTGGACAGCTTCATATGGAAAGCAAACATGCATGACAGCAGATAAAGCACAGAAGAAAGGGAGATTGGAGACAAGAATAGAGAGAGAGCCGAGAGATTGAAGGTGAAAGGAGTGGAGTAGTGAGTGGAGTAGTGCTGAAAGTGAATGCATGAATATATTGAGTGTGAGAAGTGTGGGGTCGGTTTGGGTAGAGTTTGCTTTGATACAAAAAGGAGGGGAACCCGAGGAGCTGGAGGAGTAGGAGTTTAGGAAGGGTTGGACTTCGGACTTGAGCTGGAGTGAGACCAGCTGGAGTTCGGGATAGTAGAGTAGGGGGAGTTTAGTTTTTAGAAGTTCTTCTTTTCGTGTAACCAAAGGGAGTTGAAGTTGTTGTTTTTCTTGTGATTCTGATTCGGCTACAGGGTAGCTAAGTTGTTTATTTTCTGTTTTCTTTGTTTTCTCATTCGGACAGCAGAGTAGGAAAGGGAGTTCATTTATTTTCAGTTGTCTTCTTTTTGTTTTCTGTTTTCAAGTGGCATCAGCAGAATTTTGTTCTTAGCTTTGGTTATGTTTTCTTTTCGTTCTTGTTAGTTTAGAATTCAAGAGATGGCTGGAATTTATTTTCTGTTACCTTTACCTTTTCGTTTACGTTGCTTATTGTAGTTTTTATACTTGTTCCTTTATCTTTCGTCTGGTTAATATTAGTTTTCATCTCATTTGAATACGTTCTCACAGATTTTAATATGGCTTTGTTAAGATTAATTTTTGTTGTTACAAACATAATGTGTAGCTAAATTCTAAAACTTGGGTTGTGGAATGAGACTTAATTTATTTTAGGTTCTAGATCGATGCAATATTTTATGGTTGAATGTTGATTTCACTAAGTTACTAGTTGGATTTAAATTGAACAAAGATTGAAGCTCTTGCTCTTGTTTTGTTGTTGACGTAAGGCACAACAAAAGCTTGAAAATTATCAAGGCTTCTCTCGTTTGTTTGTTAATGTGTGTTCGGCTAGTAAAATAGAAAATCCCTTAGGAAAATATTGCAAAACTTGAGCTTAACCTTTTTATCTTCCGATTATCAATGCCTTGATTGGGTTGTTAATCGAGAAAATTATCTAGAATCCAAAATAAAGAAAGTTTCAAACCCAACCCAAGTGTTCGTTAATTTGTTTTCTTTTTAGACACTCCAATTTCAATTTCGATTATCTTTTTGCATTGCTTTTTAATTAATTTGTAGTCATTTACATTTCAATCCGACAATCAAACATCTAAAAATATGAATCTAGTCCATGACTAGTAACCTCTTCCATCCACTGTACATATCATCCTTTTGTTTTCTCTTTGTGAAGTTTTTCACATTTTTTAACAAGTTTAATTTTAAGTAACCTTTCCCTGTGGATTCGATCCTGTAAGATACTACAACGCCTGTATACTTGCAGGTAAAACTGCACTTAAATTTTGATTCATTAATTTGAGTCAGATTTTAGTCGCAACAAGTTTTTGGCGCCGTTGCCGGGGAAAGTAGTCTAACTTGAATTTAAACTTGTTATTTTATTTTATTTTTTTTTACTCATCTCATTTGCATCAACCACTCATCTCCACCATATTAGATCGATGTATCATTTCATGCCAGTATTTCAAGAAGGTTGGTCTGAGCCAATCCAATCAACTAACTGGGTCAATCAAGCACAAAATCAGCATTTCTCCAACACATATAATCCGGGGTGGAATAATCACCCAAATTTCTCATGGAGAAATGATCAGCCTGGTTGGTCCCCACCTCCTCAGCACCAGTATCCGCCATATCAAAATCCTCAGAGCTATCCTTATGTAGCTCATCCTGGATTTCAACCTCATGTACCTGCACAGCCTCCACATAATGAAACCCTTGAGGAAACATTACAGGCTTTTATGCAGGGACAAGCTCAGACAATGCAGGTCATTACTGAGCTGAGAAGTTCTATCAGCGACTTGACCTCTGCATTACATGCTCAAGAAAAGGGGAAATTTCCTGCACAAACTGAGATGACCATAGACACAGAGGAAATTGCTCCTACGCCTAAAGATGCAGCAGAGACGGATGAAGCTGAAAAAGAACCAGAGGTGGCGAGACTAGAACCAAAGAAGCCTGTGAGTGCTGATGCTGAAACTAGTAAGGGATACCAACCTGTGGTACCCTATCCTCAAAGATTGGCAGCTGGCAAAAGTGGAGTTGTAAAAATTACCTTTGGGAACGTGGCACTTAAGTTGAACGTTTTCAACACCTGCAACATGCCAGCAAGTGGTTTGAATGCTTTGGAGAGTTTGACACCAACGAAGTTTATTTGCTCAAATTCTCCTTTCTTTGATAATGAAGATGACTTTGATTTTTTTGATTGTTTTGCAGATTCTTCTCTACCATTTCAAGGGACTGAGAGAACACCTTATAAATGGTCCACTCAAAATAAACGTCGGTTTCTCTCCGAGCTAAGAAAACAATTTCAAAAATTTTGCAAATCCCGATGGAGTGGGCCGTACATTGTAAATCCCAGGGAAGTGTTTTGATTTCCTCTTTCCTTCTTTACAATTTTCTTTACTTGCTTTGTTTTTATTTGTTTGTTTGCTTTGATTGTTGAGATCTGTGCACTTTATTTTCTTTCGTTCGATTCAATAAGGACTATGTCTCTCACTAGTTGGGGGGTGTGGAATGAATAAAACGGTGTGTTAGTAGACACTGTAGATAGTTTAATAAAAAAAAAAAAAAAAATAATAGTTGGATCCGTCCGTGATCCGACAAGTGTGACTATAGATAGTTGAAAAGAATAATAATCCGTCCGTGATCTGACAAGCGGCTGGAGATTTGAAAGTTAAAAGAATAGTTGGATCCGTCCGTGATCTGACAAGAGTGGCTAGAGATTTGAAATCACCTGATGTTGTTGAAAAATGGGATTTGAGGCTCCGAGTTGTCATTTCACCGAAATCACATTGCTTTTTGACGTGGATGATAACTCGTCTGGTTCTTTGTACTACCTCTATAAATTCAGTCATGAACTTCATCAAATCCGCATCAAGTTTTCATTCTCATCTCCATAAACTCATCTGCATTCTTCCAACTTTCTCATTTTTGAGCTTCTAGTCTTCTGTCAATGGCTCATTCCTCAAGCATTCCCCTAGATCAATCCATGAGACCTTCTGCATCCCAACCGCCTGTTCTTTCTGCAGCCACCATTAGTGCCGTGTTACAACTTGAAAATAATAGTATGGCTAATAGGTCGGACTAGAAGCTATTTACGACCTGGTGAGTCTTGGGACTCACTACTCATCCTCCATTGTGGCTTTTTCCCAAAGGGTACAAGCAAAAAACAATGAGGTTGAAAGGCTGAAAGAACAAATCGTTGTACTTCAACGAATTGCTCAAGAGGCTCACATAAGGGAAGGAATCGAACGGCAGAAGAATAGACAGATGAAGTCTCTTTTAGATTCTTCATTCCGTTTGCCAGCTCCCATGGCTAAGGATGACCTGATGCTGTATGAAGAGCATGAGCGTCTCAAACTTGAGGCTAAAAACCTCAAGTTTATGTAAAAAAAAAAAAAAAAAAAAAAAAATTTCTTTCTTGCTTGTTTTGCATTTTGTTTATTTTGTTTTGAGTCCACTATTCTGGAGGATTCTGCTTGTTTTATTTATTTTTGCATTTCGTTGGTTTTGTTTTTCCTTCTTTTGTTTTCTGTTATGTTTTTAACTTTGACAGAAATCTACTCCTTGTGTACTCTCAAATATCTAAGGTGAAATTTTTCTCTCTGTTGAATCATTTTCGTCTCAATATATGTTCTACAGTATTTATCTTGCTCAAATACATATCTGTATAACATACATCATCGAAGATTCATTGCTGAACATTGAGGACAATGTCACATTTATTTGGGGGGAGGGTTTTCTGTTAAAAATGTGTTAAAAAAAAATTAAAAAAAATATATAAAAATAAAAATTAAAAAAAATATATAAAAATAAAAATAAAATTTGTGAGGTGCACGATTAACACACACTTCTGGCATGTTTGTTAGATTTGAGTATCTTGGTGGAGTAGTTGAGCGGAATTATTTTGTGAAGATTTATTTTCAACCTTAAGCATAGAACATGACTTATGATGCCTCATATCTTGTTGAGGAGTGACTTGAAACACCGGGATGCAATATTTACAAAAATGAGAATTAGTATAATTTATATAGAATGAAGGGCAAGTTTTGAAAGAACATTTTGCACATGCTTACACTTGTAGTGTTCCTCATTAATGTTCATAGATTTAAAACAGGAGAAGTAAACTGCAGGACTACCGAGCCTTATATAAAAAAAAAAAAAAAAAAAAAAAAAAAAAAAAAAAAAGAAAAGAAAAGAAAACGAAAAGAAAAGAAAACGAAAAAAAAAAATATCGTGTAAGTTTTCCTAAATAAAGGGCTAGAAACAGTTACCCAAAACTTTGGGGGTTGAATGATCAACCTTTAAACAGAGTTGGCGTGAAAACTGCTAGTCCCTTAGGCTTTGAGGTAGTTAGAATAAAAAATGATTAATCTTAAGGTTGAAAAATCCTATGATAAATCATGTTTATTAGTGAGGAACATACAGAAGTTTAGCCACACATACATATTCGAGTTCTGATACATTTGCCCAATTCTATGTGAACAATTACTGAGACTTTCCTTGTGGATACAACTTCTGGTGTTGAGTAGTCACGAATCAATTTTTTTGTGAGAATTCAGAATTATGTTTGATTGTTTTTGTTTGAATTTCGAGCTTTATGCAATATTCATCTCAATTAATTTTCACTATTTTGCTCAAGGATTAGCAAAAAGCTAGTTGGGGGGTGTGATTGAGCCGAAATATTGCATGTTTTAGCTATTTAAAACCAATATATTTTAAATTCTTCATGACATTATTATTGGTTTTAGATGGAAAAATAGTTAATAAGCATAAATACGAGTTGTGATTTTTAATAGATTAATATCATGTTTATGCTTAATTTTACAACTATGATGTAATTGGACAATATTTCCTCACATATATATAGTCTGTTTTTGATAATTTATTTTTGAGTGTTATTTCTTTCTTTCTTATTTTCAGTTTAAATAAAATTCAAAGAGAGAATTGTTAGGGTTAGTTAGTTTTTTGTTTTGTTTTTGTCTACAGGTTCTGAGGAGACTTTCTCTTTATGGCAACTTGGCAAATGTGACTTGGCCCTTTCCGTGCAAAGAAAAAAAAAGAAACTCACACTCGGTTCAAAATGCAGCATCACGTGGGACAGCTACACACCAGCTCACATGCAAGATTTCGGACAGCACTCAACAAACCACACACATGGAAATACAAAGCAGCAACCTGCACAGCTTCATATGGAAAGCAAACATGCATGACAGCAGATAAAGCACAGAAGAAAGGGAGATTGGAGACAAGAATAGAGAGAGAGCCGAGAGATTGAGGTGAAAGGAGTGGAGTAGTGAGTGGAGTAGTGCTGAAAGTGAATGCATGAATATAGTGAGTGTGAGAAGTGTGGGGTCGGTTTGGGTAGAGTTTGCTTTGATACAAAAAGGAGGGGAACCCGAGGAGCTGGAGGAGTAGGAGTTTAGGAAGGGTTGGACTTCGGACTTGAGCTGGAGTGAGACCAGCTGGAGTTCGGGATAGTAGAGTAGGGGGAGTTTAGTTTTTAGAAGTTCTTCTTTTCGTGTAACCAAAGGGAGTTGAAGTTGTTGTTTTTCTTGTGATTTTGATTCGGCTACAGGGTAGCTAAGTTGTTTATTTTCTGTTTTCTTTGTTTTCTCATTCGGACAGCAGAGTAGGAAGGGGAGTTCATTTATTTTCAGTTGTCTTCTTTTTGTTTTCTGTTTTCAAGTGGCATCAGCAGAATTTTGTTCTTAGCTTTGGTTATGTTTTCTTTTCGTTCTTGTTAGTTTAGAATTCAAGAGATGGCTGGAATTTATTTTCTGTTACCTTTACCTTTTCGTTTACGTTGCTTATTGTAGTTTTTATACTTGTTCCTTTATCTTTCGTCCGGTTAATATTAGTTTTCATCTCATTTGAATACGTTCTCACAGATTTTAATATGGCTTTGTTAAGATTAATTTTTGTTGTTACAAACATAATGTGTAGCTAAATTCTAAAACTTGGGTTGTGGAATGAGACTTAATTTATTTTAGGTTCTAGATCGATGCAATATTTTATGGTTGAATGTTGATTTCACTAAGTTACTAGTTGGATTTAAATTGAACAAAGATTGAAGCTCTTGCTCTTGTTTTGTTGTTGACGTAAGGCACAACAAAAGCTTGAAAATTATCAAGGCTTCTCTCGTTTGTTTGTTAATGTGTGTTCGGCTAGTAAAATAGAAAATCCCTTAGGAAAATATTGCAAAACTTGAGCTTAACCTTTTTATCTTCCGATTATCAATGCCTTGATTGGGTTGTTAATCGAGAAAATTATCTAGAATCCAAAATAAAGAAAGTCTCAAACCCAACCCAAGTGTTCGTTAATTTGTTTTCTTTTTAGACACTCCAATTTCAATTTCGATTATCTTTTTGCATTGCTTTTTAATTAATTTGTAGTCATTTACATTTGAATCCGACAATCAAACATCTAAAAATATGAATCTAGTCCATGACTAGTAACCTCTTCCATCCACTGTACATATCATCATTTTGTTTTCTGTTTGTGAAGTTTTTCACATTTTTCAACAAGTTTAATTTTAAGTAACCTTTCCCTGTGGATTCGATCCTGTAAGATACTACAACGCCTGTATACTTGCAAGTAAAACTGCACTTAAATTTTGATTCATTAATTTGAGTCAGAGTTTAGTCGCAACACCGCTTCCAAATAACATGAAGGGATTATCTAGCCTACATTGTTTTGTGGCTCTATATGACTACTCAGATCCATTATGGGTTCTTGGGCATTCACTACAATGGACCTATAAGTGCTAAATATCTTTTCCAACCATCAACATCAAGAATGAGAAAAAGAGGTTGCAAAATAAAAGAAGCTTATCTAAAAGAAGCGTTGAAACGTTATTGACCAACAAAAAAAGTAAACAAAGCTTTGGGTTCCTAAAAGTGTAGCTATATCCCTTGCCCTTCTTCCAGCGTTGAGAACGAAGAGTTTCCGTGACATGCTTGTCGACATCTTCTCTAATGCGAGACCTAACCCAAGAGTCAGATCTGACCCAGTCTCAGCTTGGAATATTGGGGGGTTAGCGTAGATTATTTATTGACCTTTGAAACCCAAAGCAAGTCGACATAATTGTTTAAATAAAATAAGATAAAAATAAAGAGAAAGCGAGAGTGCTTACTGCTCACATTTTCACCCAAGAAGCTTATCAAGTTCCACAAGTGGGCAGGGCTATAGTATATTTTTCTTGTATGAATAATTACAGAACTCACCGGAGCAATCACGTGAGGCAATAAAGCATCTCAAGCTCCAAACATCATTAAAAAGATTGGTTCTTTTTTGTTAAACTTGTAAAACACCATTGTTACGGACTTGTTTCACAGCACCAATTGCACACACATCTTCAAGAAATAACATTATGGCACCGAGTGCCTGGTGGTTCTCTGATGCTTAAGTCAGATTAATGATCCTAGTGCATATATAAGAATGACTAAATTGAAATGACAGAGTTTCCTCTATGTGTTACTTATAAGGGTACTGTCGTGAAGATAATAAATACTGATGGATATAACGTTGACGATTTTCCGCATTCATTGCAGTTAACCTCTTCCAAATAACACGGAGGCATTATCTAGCCTACATTGTTTTGTAGCTCTATAAGACTAATCAGATCCATTCTGGGTTCTTGGGCATTAACTATGATGCATCTATAAGTACTAAATATCGTTTCCCACTATCATTATCACGAATGAGAAAAAGAGGTTGCAAAATAGAAGAAGCTTATCTAAGGGAAGTGTAGAAATGTTATCGACCATAAAAAAAATAAACAAATTGTTGGGTTCCTAAAAGTGTAGCTATATCCCGTACCCTTCTTCCACCGTCAAGAATGGAGAGTTTCTGTGAGATGCTCCTCGACATCTTCTCTGATGCGAGACCTGACGAAAGAGTCAGATCTGACCAAGTCTCGGCTTGGAATATTGCGGGGTTAGCGTGGATTTTTTATTGACCTTTGGAACCCAATGCAAGTCCACATAATTTTCTTAATTAAATAAGATAAAAGTAAGGAGAAGGTGAGATTCCATACAGCTCACATTTTTGCTCAAGTAGCTTATGAAGTTCCACAAGTGGGTAGGGCTATAGTATATTTTTCTTGCAACTTTGGTATCAATAACTACAGAACTCACCGGAGCAATCACGCGAGCCCATAAAACATCTGAACCTCCAAAGATCATAAAAAAGATTGGTTCTTTTTCGTTAAACCTGTAAAACACCATTGTTAGGGACTTGTTTCACACCACCAACTGCACAGACATTGGCAAGAAATAACACAGTGGCACCGAGTTCCCGGTGGTTCTCCATTGCATATGTCAGATTAATTATCTTAGTTTGTATATAAGAATGACTGAATTGAAATGACATAGTTACCTCTATGTGTTATTTATAAGAGTACCGTCGTGAAGATAATAAATACTGATGGATATAACGTTTACAATTTTCCACACTAATTGCAGTTAACCTCTTCCAAATAACACAGAGGCATTACCTAGCCTACATTGTTTCGTGGCTCTATAAGACTAATCAGATCCATCATGGGTTCTTTGGCATTCATTATGATGGACCTATAAGTACTAAATAACCTTCCGAACCATCAACATCAAGAATGAGAACAACAAGTTGCAAAATAGAATAAGCTTATCTAAGAGAAGAGTTGAAAAGTTATCGTCCAACAAAAAACATAAAGAAAGCGTTGGGTTCCTAAAAGTGTACCTATATCCCATACCCTTCTTCCACCGTCGACAACGGAGAGTTTCCGTGACATGCTTGTCGACATCTTCTCTAATGCAAGACCAAACCCAAGAGTCAGATCTGACCCAGTCTCGGCTAGGAATATTGGGGGCCTAGCGTGAATTATTTATTGACCTTTGGAACCCAATGCAAGTCCACATAATTGTTTAAAAAATATAAGATTAAAAAAAAAAAAAAAGTGAGAGTGCATACAGCTCACATTTTTTCTAAAGAAGCTTATCAAGTTCCGCAAGTGGGTTGGGCTATAGTTTATTTTTCTTGCAACTTTGGTATCAATAACTACAGAACTCAGGGAAGCAATCACGTGAGGCCATAAAGCATCTCAAGCTCCAATAATCATAAAAAAGATTGGTTCTTTTTCGTTAGACTTGTAACACACCACTGTTATGCACTTGTCTCACACCACCTACCGCACAGACATCTGCAAGAAGTAAAATGGTGGCACCGAGTGCCCGGTGGCTGTCCGATGCTTAAGTCAGATTAATGATCTTAGTTTGTATATAAGAATGACTGAATTGAAATGACAGTGTTACCTCTAAGTGTTATTTATAAGGGTACCGTTGTGAAGATAATAAATACTGATGGATATAACGTTCACGATTTTGCACATTAATTGCAGTTAACATCTCCCAAATAACATGGAGGCATTATCTAGCCTACATTGTTTTGTGGCTCTATAAGACTAATCAGATCCATTTTGGGTTCTTGGGCATTCATTATGACGGACCTATAAGTACTAAATATCTTTTCGAACCATCAACATCAAGAATGAGAAAAAGAGGTTGCAATATAGAATAAGCTCATCTAAGAGAAGAGTTGAAACGTTATTGTCCAACAAAAAATAGAAACAAAGCGTTGGGTTCCAAAAAGTGTAGATATATCACATACCCTTCTTCCACCGTCGAGAACGGAGAGTTTCCGTGATATGCTCGTTGACATCTTCTCTGATGCGAGACCTGACCCAAGTGTCAGATCTAACCCAGTCTCGGCTTGGAATATTGGGGGGTTAGCGTGAATTATTCATTGACCTTTGGAACCCAATGCAAGTCCACATAATTGTTTAAATAAAATAAGATAAAAATAAAGAGAAAGCGACAGTGCACACAGCTCACATTTTTGCTAAAGAAGCTTCTCAAGTTGCGCAAGTGGGTAGGGCTATAGTTTATTTTTCTTGTAACTTTGGTATCAATAACTACACAGCTCAGTGAAGCAGCCATGTGAGGCCACAAAGCATCTCAAGCTCCAAAGATCATAAGAAAGATTGGTTATTTTTCGTTAGACCTGTAACGCACACTTGTTTCACACCACCTACAGCACAGACAACTGCAAGAAATAAAATGGTGGCACCGATCGCCCGGTGGCTCTCCAATCCTTAAGTCAGACTAATGATCTTAGTTTGTATATAAGAATGACTGAATTAAAATGACTGAGTTACCTCTTTGTGTTATTTATAAGGGTACCGTCGTGAAGACAATAAATACTGATGGATATAATGTTCACGATTTTCCACATTAATTGCAGTTAACCTCTTCCAAATAACACAGAGGCACTATCAAGCCTACATTCTTTTGTGGCTCTATAAGACTAATAAGATCCAATATGGGTTCTTCGGCATTCATTACGATAGACCTATAAGTACTAAATATCTTTTCGAACCACGAACATCAAGAACGAGAACAACAAGTTGCAAAATAGAAGAAGCTTATCAAAGAGAAGAGTTGAAACGTTATCGTCCATCAAAAAACATAAACAAAGCGCTGGGTTCCTAAAAGTGTAGCTATATCCCATACCCTCCTTCCACCGTCGAGAATGGAGAGTTTCCGTGAGATGCTCGTTGACATCTTCTCTGATGCGAGACCTGACCCAAGAGTTAGATCTGACCTAGTCTCGGCCTGGAATATTGGGGGGTTAGCGTGAATTATTTATTGACCTTTGGAACCCAACGCTAGTCCACATATTTTTTTAAATAAAATAAGATCAAAATAAAGAGAAAGTGAGAGTGCATACAGCTCACATTTTTGCTGAAGAAGCTTATCAAGTTCCGTAAGTGGGTAGGGCTATAGTATATATTTCTTAGAACTTTGGTATCAATAACTACAGAACTCACTGGAGCAATCACGTGGGGCCATAAAGAATCTCAAGCTCCAAAGATCATAAAAAAGATTGGTTCTTTTTCGTTAGACTTGTAACACACCATTGTTACGCACTTGTTTCACACCACCTACCACACAGACATCTGCAAGAAATAAAACGGTGGCGCCGAGTGCCCGGTGGCTCTCCGATGCTTAAGTCAGATCAATGAACTTAGTTTATATATAAGAATGACTGACTTAAAATGATAGAGTTACCTCCATGTGTTATTTATAAGGGTACCGTTGTGAAGAAAATAAATGCTGATGGATATAACGTTCACGATTTTCCACTTTAATTATAGTTAACCTCTTCCAAATAACACAGAGGCACAATCTAGCCTACATTGTTTTGTGGCTCTATAAGACGAATAAGATCCATTATGGGTTCTTGGGCATTCATTACGATGGACCTATAAGTACTAAATTTGTTTTCGAACCATGAACATCAAGAATGAGAACAACAAGTTGCAAAATAGAAGAAGCTTATCAAAGAGAAGAGTTGAAACGTTATCGTCCAACAAACATAAACAAACCGCTGGGTTCCTAAAAGTGTAGCTATATCCCATAGCCTTCTTCCACCGTCGAGAACGGAGAGTTTCCGTGAGATGCTGGTTGACATCTTCTCTGATGCGAGACCTGACCCAAGGGTAAGATCTGACCCAGTCTCGGCTTGGAATATTGGGGGCTTAGCGTGAATTATTTATTGGCCTTTGGAACCCAATGCAAGTCCACTTCATTTTTTTAATAAAATAAGATCAAAATAAAGAGAAAGTGAGAGTGCATACCGCTCACATTTTTGCTCAAGAAGCTTGTCAAGTTCCACAAGAGGGTAGCATATAGTTTATTTTTCTTGCAACTTTGGTATCAATAACTACAGAACTCACAAAAGCAATCACGTGAGGCCATAAATCATCTCATGCTCCAACGATCATAAAAAAGATTGGTTCTTTTTCATTAGACTTGTAACACACCATTGTTACGCACTTGTTTCACACCACCTACCGCACAGACATTTGCAAGAAATAAAACGGTGGCGCCGAGTGCCCGGTGGCTCTCCGATGTTTAAGTCAGATCAATGATCTTAGTTTATATATAAGAATGACTGACTTAAAATGACAGAGTTACCTCCATGTGTTATTTATAAGGGTACCGTTGTGAAGATAATAAATGCTGATGGATATAACGTTCACGATTTTCCACTTTAATTATAGTTAACCTCTTCCAAATAACACAGAGGCACAATCTAGCCTACATTGTTTTGTGGCTCTATAAGAGTAATAAGATCCATTATGGGTTCTTGGGCAATCATTACGATGGACCTATAAGTACTAAATATGTTTTCGAACCATGAACATCAAGAATGAGAACAACAAGTTGCAAAATAGAAGAAGCTTATCAAAGAGAAGAGTTGAAACGTTATCGTCCAACAAAAAACATAAACAAACCGTTGGGTTCCTAAAGGTGTAGCTATATCCCATAGCCTTCTTCCACCGTCGAGAACGGAGAGTTTCCGTGAGATGCTCGTTGACATCTTCTCTGATGCGAGACCTGACCCAAGAGTCAGATCTGACCTAGTCTCGGCTTGGAATATTGGAGGCTTAGCGTGAATTATTTATTGACCTTTGGAACCCAATGCAAGTCCACTTAATTTTTTTCATAAAATAAGATCAAAATAAAGAGAAAGCGAGAGTGCATACCGCTCACATTTTTGCTCAAGAAGCTTGTCAAGTTCCACAAGAGGGTAGCATATAGTTTATTTTTCTTGCAACTTTGGTATCAATAACTACAGAACTCACAGAAGCAATCACGTGAGGCCATAAATCATCTCAAGCTCCAACGATCATAAAAAAGATTGGTTCTTTTTCATTAGACTTGTAACACACCATTGTTACGCACTTGATTCACACCACCTACCGCACAGACATCTGCAAGAAATAAAATGGTGGCGCCGAGTGCCCGGTGGCTCTCCGATGCTTAAGTCAGATCAATGATCTTAGTTTATATATAAGAATGACTGACTTAAAATGACAGAGTTACCTCCATGTGTTATTTATAAGGGTACCGTTGTGAAGATCATAAATGCTGATGGATATAACGTTCAAGATTTTCCACTTTAATTACAGTTAACCTCTTCCAAATAACACAGCGGCATTATCTAGCCTACATTGTTTTGTGGCTCTATAAGACTAATAAGATCCATTATGGGTTCTTGGGCATTCATTACAATGGACCTCTAAGTACTAAATATCTTTCCGAACCATGAACATCAAGAATGAGAACAACAAGTTGCAAAATAGAAGAAGCTTATCAAAGAGAAGAGTTGAAATGTTATCGTCCAACAAAAACCATAAACAAAGTGTTGGGTTCCTAAAAGTGTAACTATATCGCATACCCCTCTTCCACCGTCGAGAACGGAGAGTTTCCGTGAGATGCTCGTTGACATCTTCTCTGATGCGAGACCTGACCCAAGAGTCAGATCTGACCCAGTCTCGGCCTGGAAAATTGAGGGGTTAGCGTGAATTATTTAGTGACCTTTGGAACCCAACGCAAGTCCACATATTCTTTTTAATAAAATAAGATCAAAATAAAGAGAAAGTGAGAGTGCATACAGCTCACATTTTTGTTGAAGAAGCTTATCAAGTTCCGTAAGTGGGTAGGGCTATAGTATATATTTCTTAGAACTTTGGTATGAATAACTACAGAGCTCACTGGAGCAATCACGTGAGGCCATAAAGAATCTCAAGCTCCAAAGATCGTAAAAAAGATTGGTTCTTTTTCGTTAGACGTAACACACCATTGTTACGCACTTGTTTCACACCACCTACCGCACAGACATCTGCAAGAAATAAAACGGTGGCGCCGAGTGCCCGGTGGCTCTCCGATGCTTAAGTCAGATCAATGATCTTAGTTTATATATAAGAATGACTGACTTAAAATGACAGAGTTACCTCCATGTGTTATTTATAAGGGTACTGTTGTGAAGATAATAAATGCTGATGGATATAACGTTCAAGATTTTCCACTTTAATTACAGTTAACCTCTTCCAAATAACACAGCGGCACAATCTAGCCTACATTGTTTTGTGGCTCTATAAGACTAATAAGATCCATTATGGGTTCTTGGGCATTCATTACGATGGACCTATAAGTACTAAATATGTTTTCGAACCATGAACATCAAGAATGAGAACAACAAGTTGCAAAATACAAGAAGCTTATCAAAGAGAAGAGTTGAAACGTTATCGTCCAACAAAAAACATAAACAAACCGCTGGGTTCCTAAAAGTGTAGCTATATCCCATAGCCTTCTTCCACCGTCGAGAACGGAGAGTTTCCGTGAGATGCTCGTTGACATCTTCTCTGATGCGAGACCTGACCCAAGAGTCAGATCTGACCCAGTCTCGGCTTGGAATATTGGGGGCTTAGCGTGAATTATTTATTGGCCTTTGGAACCCAATGCAAGTCCACTTAATTTTTTTAATAAGATAAGATCAAAATAAAGAGGAAGCGAGAGTGCATACCGCTCACATTTTTGCTCAAGAACCTTGTCAAGTTCCACAAGAGGGTAGCATATAGTTTATTTTTCTTGCAACTTTGGTATCAATAACTACAGAACTCATAGAAGCAATCACGTCAGGCCATAAATCATCTCAAGCTCCAACGATCATAAAAAAGATTGGTTCTTTTTCATTAGACTTGTAACACACCATTGTTACGCACTTGTTTCACACCACCTACCGCACAGACATCTGCAAGAAATAAAACGGTGGCGCCGAGTGCCCAAGAGTCAGATCTGACCCAGCCTCGGCCTGGAATATTGGTGGGTTAGCGTGAATTATTTATGGACCTTTGGAAGCCAATGCAGGTCCACATATTTTTTTAATAAAATAAGATCAAAATAAAGAGAAAGTGAGAGTGCATACAGCTCACATTTTTGCTGAAGAAGCTTATCAAGTTCCATAAGTGGGTACGGCTATAGTATATATTTCTTAGAACTTTGGTATCAATAACTACAGAACTCACTGGAGCAATCACGTGAGGCCATAAAGCATCTCAAGCTCCAAAGATCATAAAAAAGATTGGTTCTTTTTGGTTAGATGTAACACACCATTGTTACGCACTTGTTTCACACCACCTACCGCACAGACATCTGCAAGAAATAAAACGGTGGCGCCGAGTGCCCGATGGCCGTCCGATGTTTAAGTCAGATCAATGATCTTAGTTTATATATAAGAATGACTGACTTAAAATGACAGAGTTACCTCCATGTGTTATTTATAAGGGTACCGTTGTGAAGATAATAAATGCTGATGGATATAACGTTCACGATTTTCCACTTTAATTATAGTTAACCTCTTCCAAATAACACAGAGGCACAATCTAGCCTACATTGTTTTGTGGCTCTATAAGAGTAATAAGATCCATTATGGGTTCTTGGGCAATCATTACGATGGACCTATAAGTACTAAATGTGTTTTCGAACCATGAACATGAAGAATGAGAACAACAAGTTGCAAAATAGAAGAAGCTTATGAAAGAGCAGAGTTGAAACGTTATCGTCCAACAAAAAACATAAACAAACCGTTGGGTTCCTAAAGGTGTAGCTATATCCCATAGCCTTCTTCCACCGTCGAGAACGGAGAGTTTCCGTGAGATGCTCGTTGACATCTTCTCTGATGCGAGACTTGACCCAAGAGTCAGATCTGACCTAGTCTCGGCTTGGAATATTGGAGGCTGAGCGTGACTTATTTATTGACCTTTGGAACCCAATGCAAGTCCACTTAATTTTTTTCATAAAATAAGATCAAAATAAAGAGAAAGCGAGAGTGCATACCGCTCACATTTTTGCTCAAGAAGCTTGTCAAGTTCCACAAGAGGGTAGCATATAGTTTATTTTTCTTGCAACTTTGGTATCAATAACTACAGAACTCACAGAAGCAATCACGTGAGGCCATAAATCATCTCAACCTCCAACGATCATAAAAAAGATTGGTTCTTTTTCATTAGACTTGTAACACACCATTGTTACGCACTTGATTCACACCACCTACCGCACAGACATCTGCAAGAAATAAAATGGTGGCGCCGAGTGCCCGGTGGGTCTCCGATGCTTAAGTCAGATCAATGATCTTAGTTTATATATAAGAATGACTGACTTAAAATGACAGAGTTACCTCCATGTGTTATTTATAAGGGTACCGTTGTGAAGATAATAAATGCTGATGGATATAACGTTCAAGATTTTCCACTTTAATTGCAGTTAACCTCTTCCAAATAACACAACGGCATTATCTAGCCTACATTGTTTTGTGGCTCTATAAGACTAATAAGATCCATTATGGGTTCTTGGGCATTCATTACGATGGACCTATAAGTACTAAATATCTTTCCGAACCATGAACATCAAGAATGAGAACAACAAGTTGCAAAATAGAAGAAGCTTATCAAAGAGAAGAGTTGAAACGTTATCGTCCAACAAAAACCATAAACAAAGTGTTGGGTTCCTAAATGTGTAACTATATCGCATACCCCTCTTCCACCGTCGAGAACGGAGAGTTTCCGTGAGATGCTCGTTGACATCTTCTCTGATGCGAGACCTGACCCAAGAGTCAGATCTGACCCAGTCTTGGCCTGGAAAATTGAGGGGTTAGCGTGAATTATTTATTGACCTTTGGAACCCAATGCAAGTCCACATATTTTTTTTTAATAAAATAAGATCAAAATAAAGAGAAAGGGAGAGTGCATACAGCTCACATTTTTGCTGAAGAAGCTTATCAAGTTCCGTAAGTGGGTAGGGCTATAGTATATATTTCTTAGAACTTTG
This sequence comes from Carya illinoinensis, assembly GCF_018687715.1. Classification (NCBI taxonomy): domain Eukaryota; kingdom Viridiplantae; phylum Streptophyta; class Magnoliopsida; order Fagales; family Juglandaceae; genus Carya; species Carya illinoinensis. The sequence continues at coordinate 14,061,325 of NC_056766.1, read as the reverse complement.
GTATCAATAACTACAGAACTCACTGGAGCAATCACGTGAGGCCATAAAGAATCTCAAGCTCCAAAGATCATAAAAAAGATTGGTTCTTTTTGGTTAGACGTAACACACCATTGTTACGCACTTGTTTCACACCACCTACCGCACAGACATCTGCAAGAACTAAAACGGTGGAGCTGAGTGCCCGATGGCTTTCCGATGTTGAAGTCAGATCAATGATCTTAGTTTATATATAAGAATGACTGACTTAAAATGACAGAGTTACATCCATGTGTTATTTATAAGGGTACCGTTGTGAAGATAATAAATGCTGATGGATATAACGTTCACGATTTTCCACTTTAATTATAGTTAACCTCTTCCAAATAACACAGAGGCACAATCTAGCCTACATTGTTTTGTGGCTCTATAAGAGTAATAAGATCCATTATGGGTTCTTGGGCATTCATTACGATGGACCTATAAGTACTAAATATCTTTTCGAACCATGAACATCAAGAATGAGAACTACAAGTTGCAAAATAGAAGAAGCTTATCAAAGAGAAGAGTTGAAACGTTATCGTCCAACAAAAAATATAAACAAACCGTTGGGTTCCAAAAAGTGTAGCTATATCCCATAGCCTTCTTCCACCGTCGAGAACGGAGAGTTTCCGTGAGATGCTCGTTGACATCTTCTCTGATGCGAGACCTGACCCAAGAGTCAGATCTGACCCAGTCTCGGCCTGGAATATTGAGGGGTTAGCGTGAATTATTTATTGACCTTTGGAACCCAACGCAAGTCCACATATTTTTTTTTAATAAAATAAGATCAAAATAAAGAGAAAGGGAGAGTGCATACAGCTCACATTTTTGCTGAAGAAGCTTATCAAGTTCCGTAAGTGGGTAGGGCTATAGTATATATTTCTTACAACTTTGGTATCAATAACAACAGAACTCACTAGAGCAATCACGTGAGGCCATAAAGAATCTCAAGCTCCAAAGATCATAAAAAAGATTGGTTCCTTTTGGTTAGACGTAACACACCATTGTTACGCACTTGTTTCACACCACCTACCGCACAGACATCTGCAAGAAATAAAACGGTGGCGCCGAGTGCCCGATGGCTTTCCGATGTTTAAGTCAGATCAATGATCTTAGTTTATATATGAGAATGACTGACTTAAAATGACAGAGTTACATCCATGTGTTATTTATAAGGGTACCGTTGTGAAGATAATAAATGCTGATGGATATAACGTTCACGATTTTCCACTTTAATTACAGTTAACCTCTTCCAAATAACACAGAGGCACAATCTAGCCTACATTGTTTTGTGGCTCTATAAGACTAATAAGATCCATTATGGGTTCTTGGGCATTCATTACGGTGGACCTATAAGTACTAAATATGTTTTCGAACCATCAACATCAAGAATGAGAACAACAAGTTGCAAAATAGAAGAAGCTTATGAAAGAGAAGAGTTGAAACGTTATCGTCCCACAAAAAACATAAACAAACCGTTGGGTTCCTAAAAGTGTAGCTATATCCCATAGCCTTCTTCCACCGTTAAGAACGGAGAGTTTCCGTGAGATGCTCGTTGACATCTTCTCTGATGCGAGACCTGACCCAAGAGTCAGATCTGACCCAGTCTCGGCTTGGAATATTGGGGGCTTAGCGTGAATTATTTATTGACCTTTGGAACCCAATGCAAGTCCACATAATTTTTTTAATAAAATAAGATCAAAATAAAGAGAAAGCGAGAGTGCATACCGCTCAGATTTTTGCTCAGGAAGCTTGTCAAGTTCCACAAGTGGGTAGCATATAGTTTATTTTTCTTGCAACTTTGGAATCAATAACTACAGAACTCACAGAAGCAATCACATGAGGCCATAAATCATCTCAAGCTCCAACGATCATAAAAAAGATTGGTTCTTTTTCATTAGACTTGTAACACACCATTGTTACGCCCTTGTTTCACACCGCCTACCGCACAGACATCTGCAAGAAATAAAACGGTGGCGCCGAGTGCCCGGCAGCTCTCCGATGCTTAAGTCAGATCAATGATCTTAGTTTATATATAAGAATGACTGACTTAAAATGACAGAGTTACCTCCATATGTTATTTATAAGGGTACCGTTGTGAAGATAATAAATGCTGATGGATATAACGTTCACGATTTTCCACTTTAATGACAGTTAACCTCTTCCAAATAACACAGAGACACAATCTAGCCTACATTGTTTTGTGGCTCTATAAGACTAATAAGATCCATTATGGGTTCTTGGGCATTCATTACGATGGACCTATAAGTACTAAATATCTTTCCGAACCATGAACATGAAGAATGAGAACAACAAGTTGCAAAATAGAAGAAGCTTATCAAAGAGAAGAGTTGAAACGTTATCGTCCCACAAAAACCATAAACGAAGCGTTGGGTTCCTAAAAGTGTAACTATATCCCATACCCTTCTTCCACCGTCGAGAACGGAGAGTTTCCGTGAGATGCTCGTTGACATCTTCTCTGATGCGAGACCTGACCCAAGAGTCATATCTGACCCAATCTCGGCCTGGAATATTGAGGGGTTAGCGTGAATAATTTATTGACGTTTGGAACCCAACGCAAGTCCACATATTTTTTTTAATAAAATAAGATCAAAATAAAGAGAAAGGGAGAGTGCATACAGCTCACATTTTTGCTGAAGAAGCTTATCAAGTTCCGTAAGTGGGTAGGGCTATAGTATATATTTCTTAGAACTTTGGTATCAATAACTACAGAACTCACTGGAGCAATCACGTGAGGCCATAAAGAATCTCAAGCTCCAAAGATCATAAAAAAGATTGGTTCTTTTTCGTTAGACTTGTAACACACCATTGTTACGCACTTGTTTCACACCACCTACCGCACAGACATCTGCAAGAAATAAAACGGTGGCGCCGAGTGCCCGATGGCTCTCCGATGTTTATGTCAGATCAATGATCTGAGTTCATATATAAGAATGACTGACTTAAAATGACAGAGTTACCCCCATGTGTTATTTATAAGGGTACCGTTGTGAAGATAATAAATGCAGATGGATATAACGTTCACGATTTTCCACTTTAATTATAGTTAACCTCTTCCAAATAACACAGAGGCACAATCTAGCCTACATTGTTTTCTGGCTCTATAAGACTAATAAGATCCATTATGGGTTCTTGGGCATTCATTACGATGGACCTATACGTACTAAATATGTTTTCGAACCATGAACATCAAGAATGAGAACAACAAGTTGCAAAATAGAAGAAGCTTATCAAAGAGAAGAGTTGAAACGTTATTGTCCAACAAAAACCATAAACAAAGCGTTGGGTTCCTAAAAGTGTAAGTATATCCCATACCCTTCTTCCACCGTCGAGAACGGAGAGTTTCCGTGAGATGCTCGTTGACATCTTCTCTGATGCGAGACCTGACCCAAGAGTCAGATCTGACCCAATCTCGGCCTGGAATATTGAGGGGTTAGCGTGAATTATTTATTGACCTTTGGAATCCAACGCAAGTCCACATATTTTTTTTTAATAAAATAAGATGAAAATAAAGAGAAAGTGAGAGTGCATACAGCTCACATTTTTGCTGAAGAAGCTTATCAAGTTCCGTAAGTGGGTAGGGCTATAGTATATATTTCTTAGAACTTTGGTATCAATAACTACAGAACTCACTGGAGCAATCACGTGAGGCCATAAAGAATCTCAAGTTCCAAAGATCATAAAAAAGATTGGTTCTTTTTCGTTAGACTTGTAACACACCATTGTTACGCACTTGTTTCACACCACCTACCGCACAGACATCTGCAAGAAATAAAACGGTGGCGCCGACTCCCCGGTGGCTCTCCGATGTTTATGTCAGATGAATGATCTTAGTTTGTATATAAGAATGACATACTTAAAATGACAGAGTTACCTCCATGTGTTATTTATAAGGGTACCGTTGTGAAGATAATAAATGCAGATGGATATAATGTTCACGATTTTCCACTTTAATTACAGTTAACCTCTTCCAAATAACACAGAGGCACAATCTAGCCTACATTGTTTTCTGGCTCTATAAGACTAATAAGATCCATTATGGGTTCTTGGGCATTCATTACGATGGACCTATAAGTACTAAATATCTTTTCGAACCATGAACATCAAAAATGAGAACAACAAGTTGCAAAGTTGAAGAAGCTTATCAAAGAGAAGAGTTGAAACGTTATCGTCCAACAAAAAATATAAACAAACCGTTGGGTTCCTAAAAGTGTAGCTATATCCCATAGCCTTCTTCCACCGTCGAGAACGGAGAGTTTCCGTGAGATGCTCGTTGACATCTTCTCTGATACGAGACCTGACCCAAGAGTCAGATCTGACCCAGTCTCGGCTTGGAATATTGGGGGCTTAGCGTGAATTATTTATTGACCTTTGGAACCCAATGCAAGTCCACATAATTTTTTTAATAAAATATGATCAAAATAAAGACAAAGCGAGAGTGCATTCCGCTCACATTTTTGCTCCAGAAGCTTGTCAAGTTCCACAAGTGGGTAGCATATAGTTTATTTTTCTTGCAACTTTGGTATCAGTAACTACAGAACTCACAGAAGCAATCACGTGAGGCCATAAATCATCTCAAGCTCCAATGATCATAAAAAAGATTGGTTCTCTTTAATTAGACTTGTAACACACCATTGTTACGCACTTGTTTCACACCACCTACCGCACAGACATCTGCAAGAAATAAAACGGTGGCACCGAGTGCCCGGTGCCTCTACGATGCTTAAGTCAGATAAATGATCTTAGTTTATATATAAGAATGACTGACTTAAAATGACAGAGTTACCTCCATGTGTTATTTATAAGGGTACCGTTGTGAAGATAATAAATGCTGATGGATATAACGTTCACGATTTTCCACTTTAATTATAGTTAACCTCTTCCAAATAACACAGAGGCATTATCTAGCCTACGTTGTTTTGTGGCTCTATAAGACTAATAAGATCCATTATGGGTCTTTGGGCATTCATTACGATGGACCTATAAGTACTAAATATCTTTCCGAACCATGAACATCAAGAATGAGAACAAGTTGCAAAATAGAAGAAGCTTATCAAAGAGAAGAGTTGAAACGTTATCGTCCAACAAATACCATAAACAAAGCGTTGGGTTCCTACAAGTGTAACTATATCCCATACCCTTCTTCCACCGTCGAGAACGGAGAGTTTCCGTGAGATTCTCGTTGACATCTTCTCTGATGCGAGACCTGACCCAAGAGTCAGATCTGACCCAGTCTCGGCCTGGAATATTGGTGGGTTAGCGTGAATTATTTATTGACCTTTGGAAGCCAACGCAAGTCCACATATTTTTTTTAATAAAATAAAGAGAAAGTGAGAGTGCATACAGCTCACATTTTTGCTGAAGAACCTTATCAAGTTCCGTAAGTGGGTAGGGCTATAGTATATATTTCTTAGAACTTTGGTATCAAAAACTACAGAACTCACTGGAGCAATCACGTGAGGCCATAAAGAATCTCAAGCACCAAAGATCATATAAAAGATTGGTTCTTTTGCGTTAGACTTGTAACACACCATTGTTACGCACTTGTTTCACACCACCTACCGCACAGACATCTGCATGAAATAAAACGGTGGCACCGAGTGCCCGGTGGCTCTCCGATGTTTATGACAGATCAATGATCTTAGTTTATATATAAGAATGACTGACTTAAAATGACAGAGTTACCTCCATGTGTTATTTATAAGGGTACCGTCGTGAAGATAATAAATGCTGATGGATATAACGTTCACGATTTTCCACTTTAATTACAGTTAACCTCTTTCAAATAACACAGAGACACAATCTAGCCTACATTGTTTTGTGGCTCTATAAGACTAATAAGATCCATTATGGGTTCTTGGGCATTCATTACGATGGACCTATATGTACTAAATATCTTCTCGAACAATGAACATCAAGAATGAGAACAACAAGTTGCAAAATAGAAGAAGCTTATCAAAGAGAAGAGTTGAAACGTTATCGTCCAACAAAAAGCATAAACAAACCGTTGGGTTCCTAAAATTGTAGCTATATCCCGTAGCCTTCTTCCACCATCGAGAACGGAGAGTTTCCGTGAGATGCTCGTTGACATCTTCTCTGATGCGAGACCTGACCCAAGAGTCAGATCTGACCCAGTCTCGGCTTGGAATATTGGGGGCTTAGCGTGAATTATTTATTGACCTTTGGAACCCAATGCAAGTCCACATAATTTTTTTAGTAAAATATGATCAAAATAAAGACAAAGCGAGAGTGCATACCGCTCACATTTTTGCTCAAGAAGTTTGTCAAGTTCCACAAGTGGGTAGCATATAGTTTATTTTTCTTGCAACTTTGGTATCAATAACTACAGAACTCACAGAAGCAATCACGTGAGGCCATAAATCATCTCAAGCTCCAATGATCATAAAAAAGATTGGTTCTCTTTAATTAGACTTGTAACACACCATTGTCACGCACTTGTTTCACACCACCTACCGCACAGACATCTGCAAGAAATAAAACGGTGGCACCGAGTGCCCGGTGCCTCTACGATGCTTAAGTCAGATAAATGATCTTAGTTTATATATAAGAATGACTGACTTAAAATGATAGAGTTACCTCCATGTGTTATTTATAAGGGTACCGTTGTGAAGATAATAAATGCTGATGGATATAACGTCCACGATTTTCCACTTTAATTATAGTTAACCTCCTCCAAATAACACAGAGCCATTATCTAGCCTACGTTGTTTTGTGGCTCTATAAGACTAATAAGATCCATTATGGGTTCTTGGGCATTCATTACGATGGACCTATAAGTACTAAATATCTTTTCGAACCATGAACATCAAGAATGAGAACAACAAGTTGCAAAATAGAAGAAGGTTATCAAAGAGAAGAGTTGAAACGTTATCCTCCAACAAAAAACATAAACAAACCGTTGGGTTCCTAAAAGTGTAGCTATATCCCATAGCCTTCTTCCACCGTCGAGAACGGAGAGTTTCCGTGAGATGCTCGTTGACATCTTCTCTAATGCGAGACCTGACCCAAGAGTCAGATCTGGGCCAGTCTCGGCCTGGAATATTGGGGGGTTAGCGTGAACTATTTATTGACCTTTGGAACCCAACGCAATTCCACAAATTTTTTTTAATAAAATAAGATCAAAATAAAGCGAAAGTGAGAGTGCATACAGCTCACATTTTTTCTGAAGAAGGTTATCAAGTTCCGTAAGTGGGTACGGCTATAGTATATATTTCTTAGAACTTTGGTATCAATAACTACAGAACTCACTGGAGCAATCACGTGAGGCCATAAAGAATCTCAAGTTCCAAAGATCATAAAAAAGATTGGTTCTTTTTCGTTAGACTTGTAACACACCATTGTTACGCACTTGTTTCACACCACCTACCGCACAGACATCTGCAAGAAATAAAACGGTGGCACCGAGTGCCCGGTGGCTCTCCGATGCTTAAGTCAGATCAATGATCTTAGTTTATATATAAGAATGACTGACTTAAAATGACAGAGTTACCTCCATGTGTTATTTATAAGGGTACCGTTGTGAAGATAATAAATGCTGATGGATATAACGTTCACGATTCTCCACTTTAATTACAGTTAACCTCTTCCAAATAACACAGAGCCACTATCTAGCCTACATTGTTTTGTGGCTCTATAAGACTAATAAGATCCATTATGGGTTCTTGGGCATTCATTACGATGGACCTATATGTACTAAATATCTTTTCGAACCATCAACATCAAGAATGAGAACAACAAGTTGCAAAATAGAAGAAGCTTATCAAAGAGAAGAGTTGAAACGTTATCGTCCATCAAAAAACATAAACAAAGCGCTGGGTTCCTAAAAGTGTAGCTATATCCCATACCCTTCTTCCACCGTCAAGAACGGAGAGTTTCCGTGAGATGCTCGTTGACATCTTCTCTGATGCGAGACCTGACCCAAGAGTCAGATCTGACCTAGTCTCGGCTTGGAATATTGGGGGCTTAGCGTGAATTATTTATTGACCTTTGGAACCCAACGCAATTCCACATAATTTTTTTAATAAAATAAGATCAAAATAAAGAGAAAGTGAGACTGCATACAGCTCACATTTTTTCTGAAGAAGGTTATCAAGTTCCGTAAGTGGGTAGGGCTATAGTATATATTTCTTGCAACTTTGGTATCAATAACTACAGAACTCACTGGAGCAATCACGTGAGGCCATAAAGAATCTCAAGTTCCAAAGATCCTAAAAAAGATTGGTTCTTTTTCCTTAGACTTGTAACACACCATTGTTACGCACTTGTTTCACACCACCTACCGCACAGACATCTGCAAGAAATAAAACGGTGGCACCGAGTGCCCGGTGGCTCTCCGATGCTTAAGTCAGATCAATGATCTTAGTTTATATATAAGAATGACTGACTTAAAATGACAGAGTTACCTCCATGTGTTATTTATAAGGGTACCGTTGTGAAGATAATAAATGCTGATGGATATAACGTCCACGATTTTCCACTTTAATTATAGTTAACCTCTTCCAAATAACACAGAGCCATTATCTAGCCTACGTTGTTTTGTGGCTCTATAAGACTAATAAGATCCATTATGGGTTCTTGGGCATTCATTACGATGGACCTATAAGTACTAAATATCTTTTCGAACCATGAACATCAAGAATGAGAACAACAAGTTGCAAAATAGAAGAAGGTTATCAAAGAGAAGAGTTGAAACGTTATCGTCCAACAAAAAACATAAACAAACCGTTGGGTTCCTAAAAGTGTAGCTATATCCCATAGCCTTCTTCCACCGTCGAGAACGGAGAGTTTCCGTGAGATGCTCGTTGACATCTTCTCTAATGCGAGACCTGACCCAAGAGTCAGATCTGAGCCAGTCTCGGCCTGGAATATTGGGGGGTTAGCGTGAACTATTTATTGACCTTTGGAACCCAACGCAATTCCACAAAATTTTTTTAATAAAATAAGATCAAAATAAAGCGAAAGTGAGAGTGCATACAGCTCACATTTTTTCTGAAGAAGGTTATCAAGTTCCGTAAGTGGGTACGGCTATAGTATATATTTCTTAGAACTTTGGTATCAATAACTACAGAACTCACTGGAGCAATCACGTGAGGCCATAAAGAATCTCAAGTTCCAAAGATCCTAAAAAATATTGGTTCTTTTTCGTTAGACTTGTAACACACCATTGTTACGCACTTGTTTCACACCACCTACCGCACAGACATTTGCAAGAAATAAAACGGTGGCACCGAGTGCCCGGTGGCTCTTCGATGCTTAAGTCAGATCAATGATCTTAGTTTATATATAAGAATGACTGACTTAAAATGACAGAGTTACCTCCATGTGTTATTTATAAGGGTACCGTTGTGAAGATAATAAATGCTGATGGATATAACGTTCACGATTTTCCACTTTAATTACAGTTAACCTCTTCCAAATAACACAGAGCCATTATCTAGCCTACGTTGTTTTGTGGCTCTATAAGACTAATAAGATCCATTATGGGTTCTTGGGCATTCATTACGATGGACCTATAAGTACTAAATATCTTTTCGAACCATGAACATCAAGAATGAGAACAACAAGTTGCAAAATAGAAGAAGGTTATCAAAGAGAAGAGTTGAAACGTTATCGTCCAACAAAAAACATAAACAAACCGTTGGGTTCCTAAAAGTGTAGCTATATCCCATAGCCTTCTTCCACCGTCGAGAACGGAGAGTTTCCGTGAGATGCTCGTTGACATCTTCTCTAATGCGAGACCTGACCCAAGAGTCAGATCTGACCCAGTCTCGGCCTGGAATTTTGGGGGGTTGGCGTGAACAATTTATTGACCTTTCGAACCGAACGCAACTCCACATAATTTTTTTAGTAAAATAAGATCAAAATAAAGAGAAAGTGAGAGTGCATACAGCTCACATTTTTGCTGAAGAAGCTTATCAAGTTCCTTAAGTGGGTAGGGCTATAGTATATATTTCTTAGAACTTTGGTATCAATAACTACAGAACTCACTGGAGCAATCACGTGAGGCCATAAAGAATCTCAAGTTCCAAAGATCATAAAAAAGATTGGTTCTTTTTCGTTAGACTTGTAACACACCATTGTTACGCACTTGTTTCACACCACCTACTGCACAGACATCTGCAAGAAATAAAACGATGGCGCCGAGTGCCCGGTGGCTCTCCGATGCTTAAGTCAGATGAATGATCTTAGTTTATATATAAGAATGACTGACTTAAAATGACAGAGTTACCTCCATGTGTTATTTATAAGGGTACCGTTGTGAAGATAATAAATGCTGATGGATATAACGTTCACGATTTTCCACTTTAATTACAGTTAACCTCTTCCAAATAACACAGAGGCACTATCTAGCCTACATAGTTTTGTGGCTCTATAAGACTAATAAGATCCATTATGGGTTCTTGGGCATTCATTACGATGGACCTATATGTACTAAATATCTTTTCGAACCATGAACATCAAGAATGAGAACAACAAGTTGCAAAATAGAAGAAGCTTATCAAAGAGAAGAGTTGAAACGTTATCGTCCATCAAAAAACATAAACAAAGCGCTGGGTTCCTAAAAGTGTAGCTATATCCCATACCCTTCTTCCACCGTCGAGAACGAAGAGTTTCCGTGAGATGCTCGTTGACATCTTCTCTGATGCGAGACCTGACCCAAGAGTCAGATCTGACCCAGTCTCGGCTTGGAATATTGGGGGGTTAGCATGAATTATTTATTGACCTTTGGAACCCAACGCAAGTCCACATAATTTTTTTAGTAAAATAAGATCAAAATAAAGAGAAAGTGAGAGTGCATACAGCTCACATTTTTGCCGAAGAAGCTTATCAAGTTCCGTAAGTGGGTAGGGCTATAGTATATATTTCTTAGAACTTTGGTATCAATAACTACAGAACTCACTGGAGCAATCACGTGAGGCCATAAAGAATCTCAAGTTCCAAAGATCATAAAAAAGATTGGTTCTTTTTCGTTAGACTTGTAACACACCATTGTTACGCACTTGTTTCACACCACCTACTGCACAGACATCTGCAAGAAATAAAACGATGGCGCCGAGTGCCCGGTGGCTCTCCGATGCTTAAGTCAGATCAATGATCTTAGTTTATATATAAGAATGACTGACTTAAAATGACAGAGTTACCTCCATGTGTTATTTATAAGGGTACCGTTGTGAAGATAATAATTGCTGATGGATATAACGTTCACGATTTTCCACTTTAATTACAGCTAACCTCTTTCAAATAACACAGAGACACAATCTAGCCTACATTGTTTTGTGGCTCTATAAGACTAATAAGATCCATTATGGGTTCTTGGGCATTCATTACGATGGACCTATAAGTACTAAATATCTTTCCGAACCATGAACATCAAGAATGAGAACAACAAGTTGCAAAATAGAAGAAGCTTATCAAAGAGAAGAATTGAAACGTTATCGTCCAACAAAAAGCATAAACAAACTGTTGGGTTCCTAAAAGTGTAGCTATATCCCATAGCCTTCTTCCACAGTCGAGAACGGAGAGTTTCCGTCAGATGCTCGTTGACATCTTCTCTGATGCGAGACCTGACCCAAGAGTCAGATCTGACCCAGTCTCGGCGTGGAATATTGGGGGCTTAGCGTGAATTATTTATTGACCTTTGGAACCCAATGCAAGTCCACATAATTTTTTTAATAAGATAAGATCAAAATAAAGAGAAATCGAGAGTGCATACCGCTCACATTTTTGCTCAAGAAGCTTGTCAAGTTCCACAAGTGGGTAGCATATAGTTTATTTTTCTTGCAACTTTGGTATCAATAACTACAGAACTCACATAAGCAATCACGTGAGGCCATAAATCATCTCAAGCTCCAACGATCATAAAAAAGATTGGTTCTTTTTAATTAGACTTGTAACACACCATTGTTATGCACTTGTTTCACACCACCTACCGCACAGACATCTGCAAGAAATAAAACGGTGGCGCCGAGTGCCCGGTGGCTCTCCGATGCTTAAGTCAGATCAATGATCTTAGTTTATATATAAGAATGACTGACTTAAAATGACAGAGTTACCTCCATGTGTTATTTATAAGGGTACCGTTGTGAAGATAATAAATGCTGATGGATATAACGTTCACGATTTTCCACTTTAATTACAGTTAACCTCTTCCAAATAACACAGAGGCACTATCTAGCCTACATTGTTTTGTGGCTCTATAAGACTAATAAGATCCATTATGGGTTCTTGGGCATTCATTACGATGGACCTATATGTACTAAATATCTTTTCGAACCATGAAGATCAAGAATGAGAACAACAAGTTGCAAAATAGAAGAAGCTTATCAAAGAGAAGAGTTGAAACGTTATCGTCCATCAAAAAACATAAACAAAGCGCTGGGTTCCTAAAAGTGTAGCTATATCCCATACCCTTGTTCCACCGTCGAGAACGGAGAGTTTCCGTGAGATGCTCGTTGACATCTTCTCTGATGCGAGACCTGACCCAAGAGTCAGATCTGACCCAGTCTCGGCTTGGAATATTGGGGGGTTAGCGTGAATTATTTATTGACCTTTGGAACCAAACGCAAGTCCACATAATTTTTTTAGTAAAATAAGATCAAAATAAAGAGAAAATGAGAGTGCATACAGCTCACATTTTTGCTGAAGAAGCTTATCAAGTTCCGTAAATGGGTAGGGCTATAGTATGTATTTCTTTGAACTTTGGTATCAATAACTACAGAACTCACTGGAGCAATCACGTGAGGCCATAAAGAATCTCAAGCACCAAAGATCATAAAAAAGATTGGTTCTTTTTCGTTAGACTTGTAACACACCATTGTTACGCACTTGTTTCACACCACCTACCGCACAGACATCTGCAAGAAATTAAACGTTGGCACTGAGTGCCTGGTGGCTCTTCGATGTTTATGCCAGATCAATGATCTTAGTTTAGATATAAGAATGACTGACTTAAAATGACAGAGTTGCCTCCTTGTGTTATTTATAAGGGTACCGTCGTGAAGATAATAAATGCTGATGGATATAACGTTCACGATTTTCCACTTTAATTACAGTTAACCTCTTCCAAATAACACAAAGGCACTATCTAGCCTACATTGTTTTGTGGCTCTATAAGACTAATAAGATCCATTATGGGTTCTTGGGCATTCATTACGATGGACCTATATGTACTAAATATCTTTTCGAACCATGAACATCAAGAATGAGAACAACAAGTTGCAAAATAGAAGAAGCTTATCAAAGAGAAGAGTTGAAACGTTATCGTCCATCAAAAAACATAAACAAAGCGCTGGGTTCCTAAAAGTGTAGCAATATCCCATACCCTTCTTCCACCGTCGAGAACGGAGAGTTTCCGTGAGATGCTCGTTGACATCTTCTCTGATGCGAGACCTGACCCAAGAGTCAGGTCTGACCTAGTCTCGGCTTGGAATATTGGGGGGTTAGCGTGAATTATTTATTGACCTTTGGAACCCAACGCAAGTCCACATAATTTTTTTAGTAAAATAAGATCAAAATAAAGAGAAAGTGAGAGTGCATACAGCTCACATTTTTGTGGAAGAAGCTTATCAAGTTCCGTAAGTGGGTAGGGCTATAGTATATATTTCTTAGAACTTTGGTATCAATAACTACAGAACTCACTGGAGCAATCACGTGAGGCCATAAAGAATCTCAAGTTCCAAAGATCATAAAAAAGATTGGTTCTTTTTCGTTAGACTTGTAACACACCATTGTTACGCACTTGTTTCACACCACCTACCGCACAGACATCTGCAAGAAATAAAACGATGGCACCGAGTGCCCGGTGGCTCTCCGATGCTTAAGTCAGATCAATGATCTTAGTTTATATATAAGAATGACTGACTTAAAATGACGGAGTTACCTCCATGTGTTATTTATAAGGGTACCGTTGTGAATATAATAAATGCTGATGGATATAACGTTCACGATTTTCCACTTTAATTGCAGTTAACCTCTTCCAAATAACACAGAGGCACTATCTAGCCTACATTGTTTTGTGGCTCTATAAGACTAATAAGATCCATTATGGGTTCTTGGGCATTCATTACGATGGACCAATATGTACTAAATATCTTCTCGAACCATGAACATCAAGAATGAGAACAACAAGTTGCAAAATAGAAGAAGCTTATCAAAGAGAAGAGTTGAAACGTTATCGTCCATCAAAAAACATAAACAAAGCGCTGGGTTCCTAAAAGTGTAGCTATATCCCATACCCTTCTTCCACCGTCGAGAACGGAGAGTTTCCGTGAGACGCTCGTTGACATCTTCTCTGATGCGAGACCTGACCCAAGAGTCAGATCTGACCCAGTCTCGGCTTGGAATATTGGGGGGTTAGCGTGAATTATTTATTGACCTTTGGAACCCAACGCAAGTCCACATAATTTTTTTAGTAAAATAAGATCAAAATAAAGAGAAAATGAGCGTGCATACAGCTCACATTTTTGCTGAAGAAGCTTATGAAGTTCCGTAAATGGGTAGGGCTATAGTATGTATTTCTTTGAACTTTGGTATCAATAACTACAGAACTCACTGGAGCAATCACGTGAGGCCATAAAGAATCTCAAGCACCAAAGATCATAAAAAAGATTGGTTCTTTTTCGTTAGACTTGTAACACACCATTGTTACGCACTTGTTTCACACCACCTACCGCACAGACATCTGCAAGAAATTAAACGTTGGCACTGAGTGCCTGGTGGCTCTTCGATGTTTATGCCAGATCAATGATCTTAGTTTAGATATAAGAATGACTGACTTAAAATGACAGAGTTGCCTCCTTGTGTTATTTATAAGGGTACCGTCGTGAAGATAATAAATGCTGATGGATATAACGTTCACGATTTTCCACTTTAATTACAGTTAACCTCTTTCAAATAACACAGAGACACAATCTAGCCTACATTGTTTTGTGGCTCTATAAGACTAATAAGATCCATTATGGGTTCTTGGGCATTGATTACGATGGACCTATAAGTACTAAATATCTTTCCGAACCATGAACATCAAGAATGAGAACAACAAGTTGCAAAATAGAAGAAGCTTATCAAAGAGAAGAATTGAAACGTTATCGTCCAACAAAAAGCATAAACAAACCCTTGGGTTCCTAAAAGTGTAGCTATATCCCATAGCCTTCTTCCGCCGTCGAGAACGGAGAGTTTCCGTCAGATGCTCGTTGACATCTTCTCTGATGCGAGACCTGACCCAAGAGTCAGATCTGACCCAGTCTCGGCTTGGAATATTGGGGGCTTAGCGTGAATTATTTATTGACCTTTGGATCCCAATGCAAGTCCACATAATTTTTTTAATAAAATAAGATCAAAATAAAGAGAAATTGAGAGTGCATACCGCTCACATTTTTGCTCAAGAAGCTTGTCAAGTTCCACAAGTGGGTAGCATATAGTTTATTTTTCTTGCAACTTTGGTATCAATAACTACAGAACTCACATAAGCAATCACGTGAGGCCATAAATCATCTCAAGCTCCAATGATCATAAAAAAGATTGGTTCTTTTTAATTAGACTTGTAACACACCATTGTTACGCACTTGTTTCACACCACTTACCGCACAGACATCTGCAAGAAATAAAACGGTGGCGCTGAGTGCCTGGTGGCTCTCCGATGCTTATGTCAGATCAATGATCTTAGTTTATATATAAGAATGACTGACTTAAAATGACAGAGTTACCTCCATGTGTTATTTATAAGGGTACCGTTGTGAAGATAATAAATGCTGATGTATATAACGTTCACGATTTTCCACTTTAATTACAGTTAACCTCTTCCAAATAACACAGATGCACTATCTAGCCTACCTTGTTTTGTGGCTCTATAAGACTAATAAGATCCAGTATGGGTTCTTGGGCATTCATTACGATGGACCTATATGTACTAAATATCTTTTCGAACCATGAACATCAAGAATGAGAACAACAAGTTGCAAAATAGAAGAAGCTTATCAAAGAGAAGAGTTGAAACGTTATCGTCCATCAAAAAACATAAACAAAGCGCTGTGTTCCTAAAAGTGTAGCTATATCCCATACCCTTCTTCCACCGTCGAGAACGGAGAGTTTCCGTGAGATGCTCGTTGACATCTTCTCTGATGCGAGACCTGACCCAAGAGTCAGATCTGACCCAGTC
Source organism: Carya illinoinensis (assembly GCF_018687715.1). Lineage (NCBI taxonomy): Eukaryota > Viridiplantae > Streptophyta > Magnoliopsida > Fagales > Juglandaceae > Carya > Carya illinoinensis. The sequence goes on along the minus strand of NC_056766.1, from coordinate 14,045,109 downwards.
TCGGCTTGGAATATTGGGGGGTTAGCGTGAATTATTTATTGACCTTTGGAACCCAACGCAAGTCCACATAATTTTTTTAGTAAAATAAGATCAAAATAAAGAGAAAGTGAGAGTGCATACATCTCACATTTTTGCTGAAGAAGCTTATCAAGTTCCGTAAGTGGGTAGGGCTATAGTATATATTTCTTAGAACTTTGGTATCAATAGCTACAGAACTCACTGGAGCAATCACGTGAGGCCATAAAGAATCTCAAGTTCCAAAGATCATAAAAAAGATTGGTTCTTTTTCGTTAGACTTGTAACACACCATTGTTACGCACTTGTTTCACACCACCTCCTGCACAGACATCTGCAAGAAATAAAACGATGGCGCCGAGTGCCCGATGGCTCTCCGATGCTTAAGTCAGATGAATGATCTTAGTTTATATATAAGAATGACTGACTTAAAATGACAGAGTTACCTCCATGTGTTATTTATAAGGGTACCGTTGTGAAGATAATAAATGCTGATGCATATAACGTTCACGATTTTCCACTTTAATTACAGCTAACCTCTTTCAAATAACACAGAGACACAATCTAGCCTACATTGTTTTGTGGCTCTATAAGACTAATAAGATCCATTATGGGTTCTTGGGCATTGATTACGATGGACCTATAAGTACTAAATATCTTTCCGAACCATGAACATCAAGAATGAGAACAACAAGTTGCAAAATAGAAGAAGCTTATCAAAGAGAAGAATTGAAACGTTATCGTCCAACAAAAAGCATAAACAAACAGTTGGGTTCCTAAATGTGTAGCTATATCCCATAGCCTTCTTCCACCGTCGAGAACGGAGAGTTTCCGTCAGATGCTCGTTGACATCTTCTCTGATGCGAGACCTGACCCGAGAGTCAGATCTGACCCAGTCTCGGCGTGGAATATTGGGGGCTTAGCGTGAATTATTTATTGACCTTTGGAACCCAATGCAAGTCCACATAATTTTTTTAATAAAATAAGATCAAAATAAAGAGAAAGCGAGAGTGCATACCGCTCACATTTTTGCTCAAGAAGCTTGTCAAGTTCCACAAGTGGGTAGCATATAGTTTATTTTTCTTGCAACTTTGGCATCAATAACTACAGAACTCACATAACCAATCACGTGAGGCCATAAATCATCTCAAGCTCCAACGATCATAAAAAAGATTGGTTCTTTTTAATTAGAGTTGTAACACACCATTGTTATGCACTTGTTTCACACCACCTACCGCACAGACATCTGCAAGAAATAAAACGATGGCGCCGAGTGCCCGGTGGCTCTCCGATGCTTAAGTCAGATCAATGATCTTAGTTTATATATAAGAATGACTGACTTAAAATGACAGAGTTACCTCCATGTGTTATTTATAAGGGTACCGTTGTGAAGATAATAAATGCTGATGGATATAACGTTCACGATTTTCCACTTTAATTACAGTTAACCTCTTCCAAATAACACAGAGGCACTATCTAGCCTACATTGTTTTGTGGCTCTATAAGACTAATAAGATCCATTATGGGTTCTTGGGCATTCATTACGATGGACCTATATGTACTAAATATCTTTTCGAACCATGAACATCAAGAATGAGAACAACAAGTTGCAAAATAGAAGAAGCTTATCAAAGAGAAGAGTTGAAACGTTATCGTCCATCAAAAAACATAAACAAAGCGCTGGGTTCCTAAAAGTGTAGCAATATCCCATACCCTTCTTCCACCGTCGAGAACGGAGAGTTTCCGTGAGATGCTCGTTGACATCTTCTCTGATGCGAGACCTGACCCAAGAGTCAGGTCTGACCTAGTCTCGGCTTGGAATATTGGGGGGTTAGCGTGAATTATTTATTGACCTTTGGAACCCAACGCAAGTCCACATAATTTTTTTAGTAAAATAAGATCAAAATAAAGAGAAAGTGAGAGTGCATACAGCTCACATTTTTGCCGAAGAAGCTTATCAAGTTCCGTAAGTGGGTAGGGCTATAGTATATATTTCTTAGAACTTTGGTATCAATAACTACAGAACTCACTGGAGCAATCACGTGAGGCCATAAAGAATCTCAAGTTCCAAAGATCATAAAAAAGATTGGTTCTTTTTCGTTAGACTTGTAACACACCATTGTTACGCACTTGTTTCACACCACCTACTGCACAGACATCTGCAAGAAATAAAACGATGGCACCGAGTGCCCGGTGGCTCTCCGATGCTTAAGTCAGATCAATGATCTTAGTTTATATATAAGAATGACTGACTTAAAATGACGGAGTTACCTCCATGTGTTATTTATAAGGGTACCGTTGTGAAGATAATAAATGCTGATGGATATAACGTTCACGATTTTCCACTTTAATTGCAGTTAACCTCTTCCAAATAAGACAGAGGCACTATCTAGCCTACATTGTTTTGTGGCTCTATAAGACTAATAAGATCCATTATGGGTTCTTGGGCATTCATTACGATGGACCTATATGTACTAAATATCTTCTCGAACCATGAACATCAAGAATGAGAACAACCAGTTGCAAAATAGAAGAAGCTTATCAAAGAGAAGAGTTGAAACGTTATCGTCCATCAAAAAACATAAACAAAGCGCTGGGTTCCAAAAAGTGTAGCTATATCCCATACCCTTCTTCCACCGTCGAGAACGGAGAGTTTCCGTGAGATGCTCGTTGACATCTTCTCTGATGCGAGACCTGACCCAAGAGTCAGATCTGACCCAGTCTCGGCTTGGAATATTGGGGGGTTAGCGTGAATTATTTATTGACCTTTGGAACCCAACGCAAGTCCACATAATTTTTTTAGTAAAATAAGATCAAAATAAAGAGAAAGTGAGAGTGCATACAGCTCACATTTTTGCTGAAGAAGCTTATCAAGTTCCGTAAGTGGGTAGGGCTATAGTATATATTTCTTAGAACTTTGGTATCAATAACTACAGAACTCACTGGAGCAATCACGTGAGGCCATAAAGAATCTCAAGTTCCAAAGATCATAAAAAAGATTGGTTCTTTTTCCTTAGACTTGTAACACACCATTCTTACGCACTTGTTTCACACCACCTCCTGCACAGACATCTGCAAGAAATAAAACGATGGCGCCGAGTGCCCGATGGCTCTCCGATCCTTAAGTCAGATCAATGATCTTAGTTTATATATAAGAATGACTGACTTAAAATGATAGAGTTACCTCCATGTGTTATTTATAAGGGTACCGTTGTGAAGATAATAAATGCTGATGGATATAACGTTCACGATTTTCCACTTTAATTACAGCTAACTACTTTCAAATAACACAGAGACACAATCTAGCCTACATTGTTTTGTGGCTCTATAAGACTAATAAGATCCATTATGGGTTCTTGGGCATTCATTACGATGGACCTATAAGTACTAAATATCTTTCCGAACCATGAACATCAAGAATGAGAACAACAAGTTGCAAAATAGAAGAAGCTTACCAAAGAGAAGAATTGAAACGTTATCGTCCAACAAAAAGCATAAACAAACAGTTGGGTTCCCAAAAGTGTAGCTATATCCCATAGCCTTCTTCCACCGTCGAGAACGGAGAGTTTCCGTCAGATGCTCGTTGACATCTTCTCTGATGCGAGACCTGACCCAAGAGTCAGATCTGACCCAGTCTCGGCGTGGAATATTGGGGGCTTAGCGTGAATTATTTATTGACCTTTGGAACCCAATGCAAGTCCACATAATTTTATTAATAAAATAAGATCAAAATAAAGAGAAAGCGAGAGTGCATACCGCTCACATTTTTGCTCAAGAAGCTTGTCAAGTTCCACAAGTGGGTAGCATATAGTTTATTTTTCTTGCAACTTTGGTATCAATAACTACAGAACTCACATTACCAATCACGTGAGGCCATAAATCATCTCAAGCTCCAACGATCATAAAAAAGATTGGTTCTTTTTAATTAGAGTTGTAACACACCATTGTTATGCACTTGTTTCACACCACCTACCGCACAAACATCTGCAAGAAATAAAACGGTGGCGCCGAGTGCCCGGTGGCTCTCCGATGCTTAAGTCAGATCAATGATCTTAGTTTATATATAAGAATGACTGACTTAAAATGACAGAGTTACCTCCATGTGTTATTTATAAGGGTACCGTTGTGAAGATAATAAATGCTGATGGATATAACGTTCACGATTTTCCACTTTAATTACAGTTAACCTCTTCCAAATAACACAGAGGCACTATCTAGCCTACATTGTTTTGTGGCTCTATAAGACTAATAAGATCCATTATGGGTTCTTGGGCATTCATTACGATGGACCTATATGTACTAAATATCTTTTCGAACCATGAACATCAAGAATGAGAACAACAAGTTGCAAAATAGAAGAAGCTTATCAAAGAGAAGAGTTGAAACGTTATCGTCCATCAAAAAACATAAACAAAGCGCTGGGTTCCTAAAAGTGTAGCTATATCCCATACCCTTCTTCCACCGTCGAGAACGGAGAGTTTCCGTGAGATGCTCGTTGACATCTTCTCTGATGCGAGACCTGACCCAAGAGTCAGATCTGACCCAGTCTCGTCTTGGAATATTGGGGGGTTAGCATGAATTATTTATTGACCTTTGGAGCCCAACGCAAGTCCACATAATTTTTTTAGTAAAATAAGATCAAAATAAAGAGAAAGTGAGAGTGCATACAGCTCACATTTTTGCGGAAGAAGCTTATCAAGTTCCGTAAGTGGGTAGGGCTATAGTATATATTTCTTAGAACTTTGGTATCAATAACTACAGAACTCACTGGAGCAATCACGTGAGGCCATAAAGAATCTCAAGTTCCAAAGATCATAAAAAAGATTGGTTCTTTTTCGTTAGACTTGTAACACACCATTGTTACGCACTTGTTTCACACCACCTACTGCACAGACATCTGCAAGAAATAAAACGATGGCGCCGAGTGCCCGGTGGCTCTCCGATGCTTAAGTCAGATCAATGATCTTAGTTTATATATAAGAATGACTGACTTAAAATGACAGAGTTACCTCCATGTGTTATTTATAAGGGTACCGTTGTGAAGATAATAAATGCTGATGGATATAACGTTCACGATTTTCCACTTTAATTACAGTTAACCTCTTCCAAATAACACAGAGGCACTATCTAGCCTACATTGTTTTGTGGCTCTATAAGACTAATAAGATCCATTATGGGTTCTTGGGCATTCATTACGATGGACCTATATGTACTAAATATCTTTTCGAACCATGAACATCAAGAATGAGAACAACAAGTTGCAAAATAGAAGAAGCTTATCAAAGAGAAGAGTTGAAACGTTATCGTCCATCAAAAAACATAAACAAAGCGCTGGGTTCCTAAAAGTGTAGCTATATCCCATACCCTTCTTCCACCGTCGAGAACGGAGAGTTTCCGTGAGATGCTCGTTGACATCTTCTCTGATGCGAGACCTGACCCAAGAGTCAGATCTGACCCAGTCTCGGCTTGGAATATTGGGGGGTTAGCGTGAATTATTTATTGACCTTTGGAACCCAACGCAAGTCCACATAATTTTTTTAATAAAATAAGATCAAAATAAAGAGAAAGTGAGAGTGCATACAACTCACATTTTTGCTGAAGAAGCTTATCAAGTTCCGTAAGTGGGTAGGGCTATAGTATATATTTCTTAGAACTTTGGTATCAATAACTACAGAACTCACTGGAGCAATCACATGAGGCCATAAAGAATCTCAAGCTGCAAAGATCATAAAAAAGATTGGTTCTTTTTCGTTAGACTTGTAACACACCATTGTTATGCACTTGTTTCACACCACCTACCGCACAGACATCTACAAGAAATAAAACGGTGGCACCGATTGCCCAGTGGCTCTCCGATGCTTAAGTCATATTAATGATCTTAGTTTGGATATAAGAATGACTGAATTAAAACGACAGAGTTACCTCTATGTGTTATTTATAAGGGTACCGTCGTGAAGATAATAAATACTGATGCATATAACATTCACGATTTTCCATATTAATTGCTGTTAACCTCCTCCAAATAACACGGAGGCATTATCTAGCCTACATTGTTTTGTGGCTCTATAATACTAATCAGATCCATTATGGGTGCTTTGACATTCATTATGATGGACCTATAAGTACTAAATATCTTTCCGAACCATCAATATCAAGAATGAGAACAAGAAGTTGCTAAATAGAAGAAGCTTATCAAAGAGAAGAGTTGAAACGTTATCGTCCAACAAAAACCATAAACAAAGCATTGGGTTCCTAAAAGTGTAGCTATATCCCATACCCTTCTTCCACCGTCGAGAACGGAGAGTTTCCGTGAGATGCTCGTTGACATCTTCTCTAATGCGAGACCTAACCCAAGGGTCAGATCTGACCCAGTCTCGGCCTGGAATATTGGGGGGTTAGCGTGAATTATTTATTGACCTTTGGAACCCAACGCAAGTCCACATAATTTTGTTAATAAATTATGATAAAAATAAAGAGAAAGCGACAGTGCATACAACTCACTTTTTAGCTCAAGAAGCTTATCAAGTTCTGCAAGTGGGCAGGGCTATAGTATATTTTTCTTGCAACTTTGGTATCAATAACTACAGAACTCACCGGAGTAGTCACGTGAGGCCAGAAAACATCTCAAGCTCCAAAGATCATAAAAAAGATTGGTTCTTTTTCTTTAAACTTGTAAAACACCTTTGTTACGGACTTGTTTCAGACCACCAACTGCGCGTACATCTGCAAGAAAGAAAACGATGGCACCGAGTGCCCCATTGTTCTCCGATGCTTAAGTCAGATTAGTGATCTTGGTTTGTATATAAGAATGGTTGAATTGAAGTGACAGAGTTACCTCTATATGTTATTTGTAAGGGTACCGTCGTGAATATAATAAATACTGATGGATATAACGTTGTCGATTTTCCACATTAATTGGTTTTAACCTCTTCTGAATAACACTGAGGCATTATCTAGCCTACATTTTTGTGTGGCTCTGTAAGACTAATCGGATCCATTATGGGTTCTTGGGCATTCAAAATGATGGACCTGTAAGCAGTAAATCTCCTTTTGAACCCTATACAAGACCACATAATTTTTTAAATAAAATAAGACCCAAATAAAGAGAAAGCAAGAGTGCATACAGCTTGCATTTTCGCTCAAGAAGTTCCGGAAGTGGGAGATGTTAGTCTTTTCTTGGAACAACGGCGGCAATCTCCACAGAAGTCGCTGGAGCAATCACATTTTTACAAAAATTTACAAACACCAAATATCATAAAAAAGATATGTTCTTTTTCATTAAACTTAGCGGAAATACCTTCAGGAATGAGAAAAATAGTTTAGAAAGATGCGGAAGCTTTTCTTAAAAAGTGCTGACCTTCTTCCGCGGTCGAGATGTGCAGCCCTGCTTGTTGACCTTCTACCAGCGTCGAGAACAGAGATTTCTTTGCACCGTGAGAAGCACGTTGACGTTCTCTCTCAAGCGAGAACGAGAACCAGATCTGACAGTCTTGTGTTGGAATATTGGCGATAATTAGTGGCGCACTGACGCGTTATCATAAAAAGGTTTTCATAGCTAATCTTTTCTTAGAACAACGGCGGCAATCTCTACAGAAGTCTTCAGATTAATCACATTTTTACAGAACATCACAAACACAAAATACCATCAAAAAAGATATGTTCCTGTTCATTAAACCTTGCGGAAATACCTTCAAGATCAATGAGAAAAATAATTTAGAAAGACGCGGAAGCTTTTCTTAAAAAAGCGCTGACCTTCTTCCACGGTCGAGAAGTGCAGCCCTGCTTGTTGACCTTCTACCAGCGTCGAGATCGGAAAGATTTCTTTGCACCGTGAGACGCACGTTGACGTTCTCTCTCAAGCAAGAACGAGAGCCACTGACGCGTTCATTAGTGCCTCGCTGCAGATGGGCAAACATATAGTACGTGAAACCGTATATAAAGCCGTTTTCTTTCTTTCACTGTTGGCAGGGCCGTATAGATATATATAGTCGGTATGGGACAATGTTAGGGTATGGGACAATGTTAGGGCCGTATACCCCACCTGGAGTAGCCGAGGCCCCCACAATGAAAAACCAATTAAAAAAAAAAAAAAAAAAAAAAAGCTAAGCAGATAAAACATGGAAAACCTCATGGTTAGGATTGACTTCGATTAATCCATATTTACCCAAGGATTGTGAGAAATGGAAATTATAAACCATGTATCCCCATGGTTTTTGGACCACACCAAGCCACCTATGAGAGTTACAAGGAGTAAGAAAATAAGACAAATTATCGTTAACACAGGAAGGGATATAAATAATAAACAATATATATAGAACATGAGAAGTGTTACAGCCACAAAACAAAAGTAAATATACTGCATATTAATATAGTTTCAAATGATACGTTAGATTTAGTTTACAATAAAAGTAATTTTATAGTCTAACATATCACATCAAGTTACATCAGTTTGTGGTTTTATGTGGCCCCCCCAAATCCCCATGTACGGACATAGGGAAATCGAGACGTCCGGATGATGACAACATGGGTCACCACCCTAACGACGAGTGCCTAGGGCATGTATAAGCAACAAATGTGCAAAAAGAAATACGCAGCGGATAGCAAGGTCATATAACTAAGTACCGGAATTTTTCTTAGTTTAATATAAAGTTGTTCAAAACATACATATTAAAATATTACAAACTACAAATATAGTTTCAAAGCCAACTATAAAGCATAACTCCAACTCAGAACTCCGGCGGAGCTGCATCCTCGGGCTCAGCCTCATCCTCTTCCTCGATCTCTGCATCAAAATCTACGGTACCAAAAATGGTGCTGCAGGTAAGTACGATCCAAACACCACTAGATAGAAGCATATTAAAACTAAACAACATGCATGAAAGAAAAGCCAATGTATGCCAAAAACTCATTTGGCCCAAAAACATTACCAGTAAAACCATTCCTCACCATTATCCCAGATAATGGCCCAAATCAATAAACCACCATTTTTCCAAAAAATGGATCACATAGCCTCAAACCAAAACTTGTCATTTTCCCAAAAAATGGCTCGTAACCAAAGCCATAAAAACCGATCCAATTATGCATGCACCATGATCTCCCCTAGGGATCATCCGCACACTCTGGCTCTGTGCCACACCGCAAGTAACGTCTACGCGTGTGACACCTAAACGAGCGATGCCCAGTACTCGCGCTTAGCGCGTCCTTAGACCAGGCCACCCTCTAGTCCCCGCCACTCTAGGGACCACGAAGTCGACACGACAATGTTACCGTATCGTGCAATTCGGTTGTCGCCCAGCGACAACCCAAGGGATGTCACTCAGTATTATCCACTCCCGAGTAACCAGAGGAGCTCCACCTAGATAAGACCCCATCCCGGCTTGGAGCACCCGAAAATCCATTTACGCGAACAAAACATGATTTTCTCAATTTAAATAAAATGCACGTGCATGCACCATGTAAATGCAACCTCAAGGTACAAAACAACCAACCAAACGCCCAGCGACAACCCAAGGGATGTCACTCAGTATTATCCACTCCCGAGTAACCAGAGGAGCTCCACCTAGATAAGACCCCATCCCGGCTTGGAGCACCCGAAAATCCATTTACGCGAACAAAACATGATTTTCTCAATTTAAATAAAATGCACGTGCATGCACCATGTAAATGCAACCTCAAGGCACAAAACAACCAACCAAACGCAAATCAATAAACCAAGCAACTCTATCCTCAATCCATCCGACCCCCGAACTCCTCGGACTCAGTCCGGAATCAACCAACCAACCAGATAATTTATTGTAAGAGCAAAATATATTTAAATCTAAAAGTAGAGCTTGGAAAATACTTACAGCGCTATACGGTATTTTTCGAAACCTCGCAGCGTTGCAAACAGCGGAGGAAAAGCAATGTAATAGTGTATTTTACACTGTGGCAATGGGTAATAAATTACCCACTTTCGAACGGGGACAAACCAAGACACGAAATTGATAGGGAATGGTCTTGAGATGTTTATGAAACTAAAGGAAGTGAGCTTTGGTCGTGGGTGACGGTGGAAACAGCGGTGGAAGAGCTTAAAAGGGCTGAACAGAGTTGAGCTCGTGGGAGCTGCTCTGGCAACGGATCGAGGTCGGAAATGGATGGTTTAGGTCGGCAAGAGGTAGGGAAAGAAGCTGTGAAGAGATGGTGGCTAGAGGTGGAGCGACGGCACCAGAATCTGCAAAAATCCGTGCGGAAAGAAAGGGCTCTAGGTGGTGATTGGCGGCTCGGATGGTGGTGATATTTGGTGGGAGTGATCACCAGCCGAAGGGGAAGATTTTGGTGGGGGTCGTGTTGGCCACGCCGGCCGGACAGCGGCGGTCTGGGTGGGTCAATGGGTCAGCGACGGGAAGGGAAGAAAGGGGGCTGTTGCGCGCGGGGAGAGAGAGAGGAAGAAGAAAGAAAAAGAAGAAGAAAAAAGAAAGAAAAGGAAAGAAAAAGAAAACAGAAAAAGAAGAAAGGGAAAAAGAAAAGATGAGGGAAAAGAAATGAGGTCCAGTCCTCACTCTGGAATCCAAAAACTAATCCACCGAAAACGATTTCAAAAACATAAAATGACTAAAATAAATTAAACACCACATCAAATAAAATAAAAACCAATTTAAAATACAATAATTTAAAATAAAAGAACTACTCTATTAATTAAATTAAAAACACTCATTCAGTGAAAATATACGTAAAAACGGGTCATCACATCCTCCCCCCCTTAAAGACAAATTTCATCCTCGAAATTTGCAAGATCAAACACCAACTTGAAACAAGCCACATGATTCCACTGAGACCCAGCTACTCTCTCCCAAGAGAAATCTTGAGCTAACGGATCTCCCAATGCCACCTTAACTAGAGGTATCGTCTTGGATCTCAATTGTTGCTCTTTCCAATCCATGATCTGCGACGCAACAACTTCATAAGTAAGGTCCGGTTGCAACTGAATACTCTTTGGGTCGACAAAGCGCGGCTCTTGTTGTCCAAAACTCTTCTTCAAGGATGACACATGGAAGACATCATGAATATCCCCAAAATATTCTGGCAAAGCAACTCTATAAGCGAGGACCCTACCTTCTCCAAAATCTGAAAAGGGCCGACATACCTCAGATCCAGCTTCCTCTTCTTACCAAAATGCTTAACTCCTTTCATGGGAGAGACTTTGAGATAAACCCAATCACCTTTTTCGGAAGATAACTCTCTCCTCCTGATATCAGCATAGCTTTTCTGACGACTCTGAGCTGCTGCCATTTTATCCCTGATGATCCGAACTTGGCTTTGCATCTCTTGAATTATTTCGGGCCCAATTATCTTACTCTCCCCGACTTCATCCCAACACAAAGCCGATCTGCACTTTCTCCCATAAAGAGCTTCATAAGGAGCCATCTGAATGGACACATGGAAGCTGTTATTATACGCAAATTCTATGAGCAGCAAGTGATTTTCCCAATTCCCTTGAAATTCCATGACACATGCTCGCAACATATCTTCAAGGGTCTGAATGGTGCGCTCTAATAGGGCATCCGTCTGCTGGTGATACGCAGTACTGAACTTCAACTTAGTACCCAATGTTGCCTACAAACTTTTTCAAAACTGAGATGTGAACCTTGGGTCCCGATCCGACACAATACTCTTCGGTATACCGTGCAGCCGCACTATCTCTTTCACATACAAGCGTGTCAACTTACCCAAGGAATCAGTGTTATTGACAGGCAAGAAATGAGCACTCTTCGCTAACCGATCAACAATCACCCAAACCGAGTTCTTCCCACTAGGGGTCCTCGGCAAGCCCACTATAAAATCCATCGTGATGTCATCCCACTTCCACTCAGGAATAGGGAGAGGTTGGAGCATACCTGCGGGTCTTTGATGCTCGGCGTTAACTTGACGGCATGTGTGGCATTTCTCGATATACAAGGCAATATCCTTCTTCATTCCATCCCACCAATAATTTTTCTTCAAGTCTCGATACTTCGTACTGCCGGGATGAACTGAATAAGGGGCCACATGAGCTTCTGCCATGATCCGCTCCTTGAATTCTGAATCTTTAGGGACTACCCTATGATCTCGGGACCGAAAGATTCCATCTTTATCCATACTGTAATGCAACGGCCCTTGAGATTTTCAGACTCTTTTTCTGATATCCAACAGCTTCGGATCCTTCCTTTGAAGAGTCTTTAATTCCTCAAAATTAGCCACTCGAATATCAAGAATTGAAGATAATACCTCCTCTTGCTATGAACTTTCAATAAGGAGTCTTCTCATCTTCCAAGTGCAATTTTCAACTCAAAGCATCTACAACTATATTTGCCTTCCCCGGATGGTACTTGATCTCGCACTGGTAGTCACTGATTAGCTCTAGCCTCGTACCTTGTGTTCAAATTCTTTTGGGAAAACAAGTGCTTCAAGCTCTTGTGATCGGTGTATACTTCACAAGCTTCCCCATACAAAAAGTGCAGCCAGATCTTAAGAGCAAAAACAATCGCAGCCAATTCCAAATCGTGCGTCGGATAATTCTTCTCATGATCCTTTAGCTGACGAGATGCATAAGCAACAACCTGTCCCTCCTGCATAAGGACACAACCCAATCCAAATTTAGGCGCATCGCTGAAGACTACGAATGGCTCATGCGGTTCTGGAAGTGCCAACACTGGTGCAGTTGTCAACTTGTTCTTCAATTCTTGGAAGCTTCTCTCACACTTGTTTGACCAAACAAAATCTGCATTCTTCCAGGCCAAAGCTGTGAGAGGTCCGGATAGGTGAGAAAATCCCTCCACAAATCTTCGGTAATACCCGGCAAGCCCCAAGAAACTCCGGATCTCACGCACTGTCGTCGGACGCTACCACGACAAAATGGCTTCCACCTTACTAGGATCAGCAGCCACTCCGTCTCGGGAAATTACATGCCCAAGAAATCTGACTTCCTCCAACTAGAATTCACACTTGCGGAGCTTGGCATACAACTGGTGTTCTCTCAATTTCCCAAGAACTAGACGACGATGATAAACATGCTCTTCAACATCTTGGAAATAAATCAGAATATCATCAATGAATACTATCACAAAGGAATCTAAATAAGGTCAAAATAGTATCCATTTACGCCAACAAAACATGATTTTCTCAATTTAAATAAAATGCATGTGCATACACCATGTAAATGCAACCTCAAGGCACAAAACAATCAACCAAATGCAAATCAATAAACCAAGCAACTCCGTCCTCAATCCATCCGACCCCCGAACTCCTCGGATTCAGTCTGGAATCAAACAACCAACCAGATAATTTATTGTAAGAGCAAAATATATTTAAATCTAAAAGTAGAGTTTGAAAAATACTTACAGCGCTATACGGTATTTTTTGAAAGCTCACGGCGTTGCAAACGGCGTAGGAAAAGCAACATAACAATGTATTTTACACTGTGGCCATGGGTAATAAATTACCCACTTTCGAACAGGGACAAACCAAGACACGAAATTGATAGGGAATGGTCTTGAGATGTTTATGAAGCTAGAGGAAGTGAGCTTTGGCCGTGGGTGGCGGTGGAAGAGCTTAAAGGGGCTAAACGGAGTTGAGCTCGTGGGAGCTACTCCGGCAACGGATCGAGACCGGAAATGGGTGGGTTAGGTCGGCAAGAGGTAGGGGAAAAAGCTGTGAAGAGATGGTGGCCGGAGGTGGAGCGACCACCGGCCGGACGGCTTACAATTATCGCGTAAGGGCCTTCCCATTGCGACCCCAGCTTCCCTTTTTCCTAGGTAGTCACATCGATCTACTTTAGCACCAGATAGTCTATATTGAAGGAACGTAGCCTAAAAAGCTTGTTGAAGTACTATTTTTCTTTCCTTTTATTGTTTGTCATCCGCACCACTACTTCTTCCAGTCTTTCTTCTTGGAGATCCAAGCCTTCCTTTAATCTTTTGTCATTGGCGCCTGGGCCAAAGTGCTGGAACCGGTCTATGGGCATCCCTATGTCGACAGGAATCACCTCCTTGCTCTAATAGGTATGGACAAAGTTCATCTCCCCAGTGAGGGTCCTGGTGGTTGTTCTATATGTCCAGAGTACGCCAAGGAGTTCTTCGGCCTGTCCTTCCTTATGTGCTACCAACCTCTTCTTATGATTAGACAATAGTGTTTTCTTACTTGCCTCAGCATGATCATTGGCTTGTGGGTGCCCCGATGAGGAGTACTTGACTTTGATCCCAAGCTATGTGCACCGTTCTTAGTAGTGCGAGCAATCGTATTGCCTCCCGTTGTCTGATGTGAAGCTCTCAAGGATGCTGAACCGAGAGACTATTGACCTTTACAAGAACTTTGTGATGGCTCTGGCGATGATGTTTGCTGAAGCCTTATCTTCGACCCACTTTGTGAAATAGTTGACCGCTACGACCACAAATTTTGCTGCTCCTTTGGCCATCGGGAATGGGCTAATTAAGTCCTGTCCCCATTGCATGAAAGGCCATGGGGAGGTGATCGAAGTCAGCTCCTTTGGAGGGAAGCGTGGCATGGTTGCATGCTCTTGGCATCCTGGGCACTTCCTTATGAAATTCTTGGTGCCCGGAGGGAGTGGGGCCAGTAGTGAATGGCCCAAGTGGTTCCCACAGATCTGTTCGTGGATTTTGGCCAACACATACTGGGCTTCATCGGGTGAGATTCATCTAAGGAGAGGTTTGGAGAAACCCTTATTGTATAAAACTCCTCCCAATAATGTGAACCGTGCAGGCCTGTCCCTAACTTTGTGTTCCTCCTCTGGGTCACCCAGTAGCTTGCCTTCTAATAGAAACTTCATGATGTCTATAGCCCATTAGGGGGATGCCGAGGTGGCAGCTAATACTTTGGCCAACTTGACCGTTCTAACTATGGTTTGCTAAGGGAGAGGGAGGTACTTCTGCCCTGAAGCAGCCTTCACCAAATGATTTGCCTTTTGGTTCTCTCACCTTGGGACTTAATGTATGCCATAGTAGTGGAAGAGGTTGTGCTCTTCACACACCTACTAGAGGTACTTCTTTAACTTCTCTCCCTATGTGGCAAACTGCCCCGAGACTTGACTGACAACTACTTGGGAGTTGGCTTTTACCTCTACTTCTATCGCCTCCAGCAATTTGGCAACTGACCTCCCTACTAGCACTTTATACTTGGCCTCGTTGTTGATCTCCTTGAATGCGAGCTTTATTGCATATTTTTCCTCTTCTCCCTATTCGATGTTTATGTGCACACCTACACCCTCACCAACCCGGCAGGACAATCCATCTACATAGACCTGCCAAGGCTTTTCCTGGGGTGCAACTTGTATTTCCTCTAGGAAGCTGCTGAATTTAGCCACGAAATCTGCCAGTACATGTCCCTTAATCATTGTGTGGGGTAGGTACTCTATCTCAAATTCACTTAGCTGGATCGCCCACTTGGTGATCTGACCAAACATATCGAGCTTCTGCAAGACTTTTTTAGGGGGCATTGTTGCGCCTAAACTTTGACTCAAACTAATGAACCAAAAATTTAGTGCAGTTTTACCTGCAAGTATACAGGTGTTGTAGCACTTCACAGGGTCGAATCCACATTGATTGACTTTTGTGATAAAGAAAATAAATTCAAACAATGAAAAGAAATTACTAAAAGAAATGTGCAATCGAATATAAAATAAAATTACTGAGATGAATATTTGTAAAATAACTATATAAAACTAAAATGATAAAATGAATTGATAAAATGAAATGAGAGAGAGAGAGAGTTCCCTCCGTCCCTCCTGAACAAAAAAAACTGAACTACAGAAAAATAAAACTCCCTCCACCGACTTCTCTCAAATCCCCCACGTCCCTACATGTCCCTCTCTACTCAGCCAAATAAATCCCAACTGACTCTCCTTTCTTTTCTCCCACATCTCTACTTTCTTTCCACCCCACCGACTCTCCCTTCAATGATGAAGAAAAAAAATCCAAATGAAATCAGACCACCGACTTCTCTTAACTCCCACTTCCCCCACGGACCGACTCTCCCTTCAATGAGAACTCCAGCACGACAACTCTCCTACACGACACCTCTCCTGCAAATCCCCACTGACCGACTCTCTCTCAACCCCAACTTCATGTCCCTCCTCGTAAATTAATCCCAGCCGACTCTCCCTCAGAAAATAATATATTACTCCATCAATCAAACTGACCGACACTTCTTTTTCTCAGCTCCCCCTCAAATCCAACATCCCTCCACTTCTCCGAATAGAGTAAGGAATATCAAAATTTATAGCCACCTCAATGAAGACGCCAGACGTGAAGACTTCCAATCAAGTCCGCTTTAGCTGCACCAACTGACATCAAATATTTGATTTTGCTTGACTATATGTTTGCAGCACCAGAGGAAGATTAAAAGACACTTACTGATTGAGCTGAAATATTGCATGTTTTAGCTATTTAAAACAAATATATTTTAAATTCTTCGTGACACTATTATTGGTTTTAGATAAAAAAATTGATTAATAAGCATAAATACGAGTTGTGATTTTTAATTGATTGATATCATGTTTATGCTTAATTATGATTTAATGAGACAATATTTCCTCACATATATAGTCTGTTTTTTTATAATTTATTTTTGAGTGTTATTTCTTTCTTCTTATTTTCAGTTTAAAGAAAATTCAAAAGAGATCCGGTTGGAACTTATGATAAAAAATGCATACTAATTTAGAGGAAGTTTGGCAGCTGAAAAGGAAGACACAAAATGAAGAATCAATGCCCTTTGATCATTCAAGATGCATGTGACTCATGGTTGAACAAAACTCACGGAGGCTTGAAATTTTGGTGGTGCAAAAGTTGAAAGAAGAAATAAAATGATAGGAGAGTGGATGAGTGTGTATGAATTTTCAACAAAGTTAGTGGAAGAGAAAGGTGGAAATTCATTAAATAAAGAAAAGGGAGTATAAAGCAATGGATGAAGGAGAGGGTTAAGTGGGGGATGTGCTGGACGAAAAAAAAAGAAAAAAAAAGAATAGAGAGAAGGGGTTGAAAGGAGTTAGCTAAAGTGTAGAGTGAAAGGGATAGGTGGAGAGAGAAGAAGGAGAGAGTGAAGAAAGGGACGGAGACAAGAAGAGAATTGGAGAGAAGAAAGTGTAGAGTGAAAGGGATAGGTGGGGAGTTGAGAGAATTGGAGAGAGGAGTAGGTGCAGAATTTTCAACCAAGTGAGCTGAGTTTGAATCCGTCGGTCCTAAGCAAACAAAAAGAGAGAAAAGTCATGAGAGAATAGGAGAGAGCAGGACATTGGAGGTTCGGAAAGTAAAAGAAATAAAAAAAAAAAAAAAGCAAAAGAAGACATACAAGCCATACAAGCCGAAATGAAGGAAAATAAGGGATGAGAGGCACATTTCAACAACCAAAGAAAAATAAGAAAGAGAGGGCACCGAACGGACAAAGCAAACGGACTGACTTGAGGGAGTTTACAAAAATAAAAGAGAAGGCTGGAAGAATGTTGTCAACATTTACGGAAAGGTGAGAAGATAAAGAAGAGAGGAGGAGAAATCAAAGAAAGAAAAAAAAAAAGAAAAAGAAACAGAGATGGAGATTGGAAAGGAGGTCGGCTGGGTTTATTAAAGAAAAGAAAGGCTGGAATAATTTGGGTTGATGGTAGAGCTTGAAGGAGTGTGCACCGAGATTGAAGGAGTGAAAGGAGTGGGAAGTAGAATTGTGCTAAAAGTGAAAGAAAGCAGTGCATGAATATAGTGAGTGTGAGAAGTGATGTGTGGGGTCGGTTTGGTAGAGAAAGAAGTGCCGATTGGTTTAAGAAAGGAAAGAAAGGAGGAGAGTCTTCTAGCTGGAGTGAGACCGGCTGTTGAGAGAAGGGAACGTGGAACCGGAATTGAGGAAATTGATTGATTCTTCAAGAGGCAGCTAGTGGAGTAGTTGGCTAGGATTAATTATTCAATGCATGATTTGAAAGGGACCAACCGATGGGTGCAAGATTAGAGAAAACAACCAATTAAATGATTCTTCAAGAGGCAAGTGGATGTTTCGGCTCTTGAATTTTTTTGCTATAAATTGAGACCGGTTGAGGAGTTAAGGGACGACACATTTGAGAGAGAAGTGGGGGAAGAGACAAGTAGGGAGAGAAGGCTGAAATACCACTCATGTTCGGCATTTTTTTGGCTGAAATCTTTAGTTTTTGTTCGGCAGTTTTTTTTTTTTTTTGTTGCAATGCTTTGTTGTTTTAGAGTTTTTATTAAGTGTATTAATATTTGGTCTAGAATTGTATTTCATTAAGTGTAATACCTTAATTTCCATTAAGTTACTAGTTTGTTTCATTTCTAGTTTGTTTCAATTCTAGTTTGTTTCATTACTAGTTTGTTTCATACAATAAAAGGAATTGTTTTAGAAGTTCTAAATTAATTGTGTTACCTTAATTTATTGCAAGAAAGATTTGATTTTAAGCTTTTGTTTTTGTTTTTGATTTTTCTGAATATCATACGTGAAGAGCAGAGGAATTGTTCTAGAGTTTTTATACGTAAGAAATTGTTCCTTTTCATTTCGAATTTCAATCGAATCATGAAAGGACGTTTTCGTTTAGATTTTTCTTTCCCTATTTTATTTAACTTCAGTCTAAAGTTTATAGAATACTTTTAAGTTTCTGTTTACTTATTTCGTATTATTTATTTTTCTTACTTCTTTAAGTTTTCATTTAATAGTAATTACAACTGTTATATGTTATTTTGAGAATTCATAATTTAATTACAAAGATGAATTCTAGAATCTTAGTTTTGGGCATTTTAAATTTTCCGTTCATGTTTTGTCGATTACTTTCTAATTTAGTTTAATGCTTAATTTAGTTTTATTAATTTCTGAGTTTAATTTATAAGTCCTTTACATTCCAATCCAACAAAATTCAAAAGACATGAATCTAGTCCATGACTAGTACCCTATTTCATCCATTGCATATACCATCATATTATTTTCTCTTTGTGAAGTTTTTCACATTTTTTCAACATGTTTAATTTTAAGCAACTTTTCCCTGAGGAGACAATCTAGGAATTTATTCCTAATTATTACACGACATCCTCCTGCACTTGGGATAGCATTAGTGCTACTCATTTTTGAGTGAGTCACTTACGAGTCCAAAAGCACTTTTAGTCTTCACCTACCTTGCTTCAAAAAATATAATATCTCTTGCTTTTTTCTCATAAATGTCCAAAATTCACCACTAGCCAGCCTCTTTTTCTAATCCTTTCGTATACGTCCAGACCACCCATCTCCATGTCCTTCACTTGTTTTTTTTTAGCAAACAACTATTCTATTAATATGAAAACAGTACATAAAGTAAAAAAGAGGTTCTACACCAAGCAGCTGGTGCGTACCTAGTAAATTTACATAGGTGGGTCTTTTCCAGTATGCAAATCTAATAGACATGGAGGAATAGAAACTAAGGGTATGCTTTCATAAATAATTTTGGAAGCTACCCATTGTGGAACAGAGTGCGCACATCGATTCAAATCTCGATGTATTTTTCTAAGCTGCCAACTTTGCAAAGGGCTTAGGAGGTTCTAGATGTCTTGTATAATTGGTTGTAGTAGCTAGTATGTGTGATGCCCCCAAATCCCCACGCATGAACACGGGGAAATCGAGACGTCCGGATGATGACATCACGGGTCATCACCCTATCGACGTGTGCCAAGTGTGTGTATAAGCGACGAATGTGCACAAGAAAAACGCAGCGAAAGGAAAAGTCAATAACTAAGTACCAGAATTTTTCTTGTTAAATACAAATCTGTTCAAAAACATATAGAATAGAATATTACAAACACAAATATAATTTTAAATCAAATACAAAACATAACATCAACATCCCGGCAGAGCCGCATCCTCGGGCTCAGCCTCCTCCTCCTCATCCTCGAACTCTGCACCAAAATCTAAGGTACCAAAAATGGTGCCACAGGTAAGTAAAATCCAAAGACCACTAGATAAAAACATATAGAACTCAAACAATATGCATGAAAGAATGCAAATGCTCTCATCCCATAAAATCACATTTTTCCACGCACGCCAACATCCCATTTGGCCCAAAAACATATCGTATAAAACCAAGCCTCGCCATTATCCCAGATAATGGACCAAACCACCATTTTCCCAGAAAATGGATCGCAATATCCTCATACAAAACCTCGCCATTTTCCCAGAAATGGCCCATTAACCAAACCATCAGAGCACTATAGGCGGGAATCGCAGGCGGGACTCTACCACCATCCCTGCTCACCACCATCCCTATGCATGCACCGTAGGCGGGAATCACAGGCGGGACTCTACCACCATCCCTGCTCACCACCATGCCTATGCATGCACCGTAGGCGGGAATCACAGGCGAGACTCTACCACCATCCCTGCTCACCACCATCCCTACGCGTGCACCGTAGGTGGGATTCTACCACCGTCCCTGCTTACCACCATCCCTACGCGTGTCTCTGACTCAAACCAGTCAGTCCAACCGTTCACATATACCATAAATCATTTCTCGCTTACCAGCACAGCTTTCATTTTTCAAACACATGTACATGCATGCAACTACACGAAAAAACCAGTTTTCCCTTTTTAAACATGAACATAAGTGCACTATACAAAGCAAACATCAAGGCTCAAATATCTCAAACAAAAAACAACATCAACCAAACAACTCCGTCCTCAATCCATCCGACCCCCGAATTCCTCGGATTCAATCCGGAATCAACCAACCAGCAGTCAAATAATTATTGTAGGAGCAAAATATATTTAAATCTAAAATTAGAGTTTGGAAAATACTTACAGCGCTATACGGTATTTTTAGAAAGCTCGCGGCGTTGCAAACGGCGGAAGAAAAGCAACGTAATAGTGTAATTTACACTGTGGCCGTGGGTAATAAATTACCTACTTTCGAACGGGGACAAACCAAGGCACGAAATTGATAGGGAATGGTCTTGAGATATTTAAGAAGCTAAAGGAAACGAGTTTTGGTCGTGGGTGGTGGTGGAAATGGCAGTCAAAGGCCAAAAAGGGGCTGAACGGAGTTGAGCTCGTGGGAGCTGCTCCAGCAACGGATCGAGGCCAGAAATGGGTGGTTTAGGTCGGCAAGAGGTAGGGGAAGAAGTTGTGAAGAGATGGTGGCCGGAGGCGGTGCGACGGCACCGGAATCGGTAAAAAACCTTATGGCTTGGAGGAGCTCGTGGCGGCTAACGATGGCTCGGATGGAGGTGAAACTTGGTGGGGATGTTCACCGGTGAGAGGGGAAGAAAACTGGGTGGGTGGTGTAGGCCATGTTGCCGGCGAGCGGCAGTTCTGGGCTGCGAAAGCAACCGGCGAGAGGGGCAAAAACAGAGCAGGTGCAGTGACTTCCGGCGGCTCGCGGTGGCTAACGGCTGGTCCGATGGCTCTAAAAATTGGTGAGGATGATCTCTGGTGGAAGGGGAAGAGAATGGTGGTGGTGGTGCACTAAACGGTGGCCGGACGGCAGAGAACTGGGCTGTCAAAGGGGCGACGATGGAAAGGAGAAAAAGAAGCTGTTCGGCATACGCGGGAGAGAAAGGAGAAGAAAGAAGAAGAAAAGAAAGAAAAAGAAAGAAAAAGAAAGAAAAAGAAGGAAAAAGGAAAAAGAAAAAGGAAAAAAAAAAGAAAAGAAAAAGAAAAGATTAGGGAAAAGAAATGAGGTCCAGTCCTCACTCCAGAAACCAAAACTGATCTGCCAAAAACGATTTTAAAAACCGTAAAACAACTAAATAAATTAAACACCGCATCAAACAAATAAAAACCAATTAAAATACATTAATTTAAAATAAAAGAACTATTATATTAAATAAATTAGAAAGCACCTTCAGTGAAAATACACATAAAAACGGGTCATCACATCTTTCCCCCCTTAAAAACAAATTTCGTCCTCGAAATTTGCAAGATCAACTATCAGCGCCAAACAGATACAAGATACAACTACGAACATATATGAGAGATACATAACATCGACGACTCCCAACAAAACCAATGGTTATTAACTTCACACCATAAATTGCTAATATCCACGACATCTCTGCTTTACCTTATAAACTTTCATCCCATTCCAACTTTGGTAACTTAATAGCCACTTCCAAAGTTAACCATCCATAAACCAAATTGCACGACCAAAAGATTAATCTCCCATTAAAACTTCGAATCACTACTAATCCTTCAAAATCAACACAAAATTTGAACTTCTAAGAATCTCCAAAAAATCATGCTTTCGCATGCACTCTGATAACTCACCAAAATACATAAAGGCTATGTCCTCAAAAATTAATATCATGAAGTATAAGCTCAATCCACACCTAATTACAAGAAAAGCTTTACCACCTTTCCATAGAAAATCATATACCTAAAAAAAAAAAAACCATAAATCTCCACTTGTTCCTC
Organism: Carya illinoinensis; assembly: GCF_018687715.1. Lineage (NCBI taxonomy): Eukaryota > Viridiplantae > Streptophyta > Magnoliopsida > Fagales > Juglandaceae > Carya > Carya illinoinensis. Next base: position 14,022,702 of record NC_056766.1, on the reverse strand, counting down.
AATTGGCCATCGCTGTCCTAAACGAAAACCAACATTCCGCAAAAATACATCCATTGATTGATGACGGAAACTAGTACTAATCAACCTCTAGGCCCCAATTTGAAAACACGTAGCATCATCCTAAAATACACATGTCTCTCCTGAAGATAAGGAACATCTCCAAAAGGCCCAAGTCCTTCCCGGCCAACTAACGAGAGCACTTATAACTTCTATCCGATATCCCGTACTTCAAACTCATTACCTATATTATGAATAACATCTAATCTTGCAATAACTCACACACTATAAACTACCACTGACTGCACCTAGACATAATCGAAACACTCTTGGTAACTCACCCACCTACTTGTACTCTCAAAAACGTTAGTTTTAGCACAACTAATTCCTTCAATAGCACTTCACAAAAAAAACATCTCAAGATAGGTCATACTGTTTAAATCTTCAATCCATCAAAAACTATTAAACAACATTCAAGGATCCTACTGCTTTATTACTTCATACATATGATCATGCTACCCACCTTTGATGCATAAATTTCAACTTCCAAGATTTATTACTTCATACACCACATATGGTGACCTAACGATCTCTTTCCAAGTTAAATAACCATATCCCCAATTCGCCCAACTGGATACTTGATCTCCAAAGAAAAATATAGCCTCACCAATATAAATTCCTATAACTTCAAGTCGCAATTAATTATCAAGATGAATACAACAGTCGTTTCAAACCATCATCCCAATGGGTAACCCAATTCGACTGTACATTCCATTCAACTTACCAAACAACTCAAAGCCAAAATCTCTTGAATTTAATATTACCACACAGATTCCTCTTCAACTCCTACCAAGCCAAAAATGAATGAGACTAGAACCAACACTCCCCCAAATCCATACGCACTTACCATTACTACTCATCGATTTCATGTACTCTTAGCCAACACCACAAATCATTCAAACGTACAAGTGATCCATTATCACATTTCCATCACCTGGACTTATATCCTCAACTCAACAAGAATCATTCCTGAATCTACTCAACTTATATCCTTAAATCATCAACTAGCCATTGCTTAAAGTTTGGTACCGAGAATGACCTTAAACTTGCTAAGAATCCATTCCCAACAGTCTACGGATCGTATAGCCTCAAATTCAATAATTAACAATAATTATTTTCTAAACTAGCTCGATATCTTCAATCCTCAAAGAAATACACGCACTAGGTCATTACCTCCAATCCTCAAAGAAATCTACTCTAGAAAAATTTTCATATCAACAACTCAACTCTAATCAACCCCATTTTAATGGTTACAAACTAATCACTCACTAGAGTAGATCAAGCTACAACACTAAGTCTGTAAAACTAAGAACTCAACTCTTATTATAAATCAGTCCTTCAACTCTGCAATTCTAAAACCTTAAATCAAATAAGAATCATCTTCCAGAACTTCTAAGATCAAGAAACTTACATCGCATAAAAGAAAATCGACTCTCAAATCCTTCAAATTCTAAAACATTACTAGATAATAAATCATTTTCTGGAATTCTCAAGATTGGTAGCTTTAATCCAAAACATTCACCTTAAAAGCTTGTAAAATCTAAATCCCCAATTGCCACCAAATTATTCATCCGAATCACGAAATCTAAAACTCGAAATTTAATTATTCCCCTCCAAAGCTTGTTGAACCTAACACCTTAATTACCATAAACCTATTTTCCTAAAATCTATAAGGCCCCAAAAGATCACCCAGATCATGCCACTCTCTCTAAGCCTCTATAATATAAGAAAAACAAACCACACAAGGCGTTCATCACTAAAAATTAGATTAGACCCCTACCTGCCATGACTCCAGCATTCTGAATCTCCGTAACCTCGCCTCCAACAGTACCAAGAGTCATTGCGTACATTCGAGCCCGAGCTAAATGCCTCTGGTTAGTTCTACCGCTGCGACGAGCTCCACGGCTTTCTTGAACTCGACAAGGGCACTCACGAGCAAAATGCCCTATCTAACCGCATTCAAAACATTGATTACTACCCAGACGACACTCACCCTCATGAGCTCTATTACATTTGCCACAAACTGGAACTCAGCCTCCCATACGCACTCCCGAGGCTGCTTGTGGTCGAGTCTCAGCCCGTTGAACAAACTTCTTAGGCGAACCCGAACTACTTCCTTCACCAGTAAAACTCCGCCTCTTTTGTCCTGAAGGGGAGCTCATATTCAGATTATTCTCTCACTCTACAAGAGTGACCACATCCACTAAATCCTGAAAAGTGGATATCCGGTGGCTGACCACCATTCGGCGTATATCTGAACGTAGACCCTCCTGGAAACACTCTGCCTGCATCTCCTCCGAGGCGATGAGGTGGGGAGCAAATCACCCAAGTTCTATAAATTTTCGGCCGTACTGTTCCACGATCATGCTCCCTTGGACTAAGCTTGAGAACTCTCTTATTTTTTGCTGCCTCACTGAAGCGGGAAAGAAGCGATCATTAAATTCTTTCTTAAAGCGCTACCAGGTCACATCGGTGAAAGATCCCAATCCAGCATCACCCGCTTGGTATCCCACCAATCAGAAGCGGTTTGTTGTGCCTCGGTGCAACCACACACCTCAAAAGTTCTTTCCAAGTCCTTGATCCACTTTCCAGCTTGAAGTGGATCCTCTTCTCCAGTGAAGTGTGGAGTCCTATGTGCCAGAAAACGCTCATAGGTGCATCCGGTTTGCACCATGCTACTAGATCCTCCCGGGTATAGCCAAGGCCCTCCCTGATGTGGCCAAAGACCTCCTGGTTGTGGCCAAAGTCCTCCTTGTTGTGGACAAGGCCCTCCTTGTGGCGGCCAGGGACCCCCTTGTTGTGGCCAAGGTCATCCTGGTTGTGGCCAAGGCCCTGTCTGCTGTGGCCTAAAATTCTGCTGCATAAACTCCGTCATCTGCTGTATTGCTTGGGCTATGGAGTCATCTCTTGATGTATTGTCCCGTGGCTCTTGAGTAGATTTCCTTGGTCTCCCCATTTTTCCTGCCACCACAACCTTTGACCCCCTTTAAGAAAACAAAAACAAAAACTAAAGACCAACACCACATAACAAGAAACAAAAAGAAACCAGCTTGCAAAAACATAACTAAATAAATAAAAACAAGCAAACAAACTCAAACAAATAAAACAAATCACATAACAACTTTACTTAACACAATTTTTAAAACACAACCAAAAAAAATATTCTGGTACTACCTACGGGACATGTGGTTTTACCCAGAGCCAAACCGCTCTGATACCACCTGTGATGCCCCAAAATCCCTAAGCACGAACACGGGGAAATCGAGACGTCTGAATGATGACATCACGGGTCATCACCCTATCGACGTGTGCCAAGTGTGTGTATAAGCGACGAATGTGCACAAGAAAAACGCAGCGAAAGGAAAAGTCAATAACTAAGTACCAGAATTTTTCTTGTTAAATACAAAGTTGTTCAAAAACATATAGAATAGAATATTACAAACAAAAATATAATTTTAAATCAAATACAAAACATAATATCAGCATCCCGGCGGAGCCGCATCCCTCCTCCTCCTCATCCTTGAACTCTGCACCAAAATCTACGGTACCAAAAATGGTGCCGCATGTAAGTAAAATCCAAACACCACTAGATAAAAACATATAGAACTCAAACAAAATGCATGAAATAATGCAAATGCTCTCATCCCATAAAATCACAATATGCATGAAAGAATGCAAATGCTCCGGCAACGGATCGAGGCCAGAAATGGGTGGTTTAGGTCGGCAAGAGGTAGGGGAAGAAGCTGTGAAGAGATGGTGGCCGGAGGTGGTGCAACGGTGCCAGAATTGGTGAAAAACCGTATGGCTTGGAGGAGCTCCTGGCGGCTAACGGTGGCTCGGATGGAGGTGAAACTTGGTGGGGATGTTCACCGGTGAGAGGTGAAGAAAACTGGGTGGGTGGTGTAGGCTAGGCCGCCGGCGAGCGGCGGTTCTGGGCTGCGAAAGCAAACGGCGACAGGGGCAAAAATAGAGCAGGTGCAGTGACTTCCGGCGGCTCACGGTGGCTAACGGCTGGTCCGATGGCTCTGAAAATTGGTGGGGATGATCTCTGGTGGAAGGGGAAGAGAATGGTGGTGGTGGTGCACTAAACGGTGGCCGGACAGCGGAGAACTGGGCGGTCAAAGGGGCGGCGACGGGAAGGAGAAAAAGAAGCTGTTCAACATAGATATAGAAAAAACATTAATTGAGAATCTGGCTTTCCCGCAGCATGCTGAAGCATTCTGGGCGTATAAAGTTAATCATGTTTTACCACATGGGTAAAAAGCCACCAAACAAATCTTTAAAACATGCGGACAACAAGCCTTCGATGTCGACAATTTTGGACTTGGCACACAACACAGCTTCTTGTTGGAAAATGGACGCATGCTTATCTTCAAATTGGGGACTTACTTGACTCTTCTTCTCTGAAAAGCAAATATGTAAATCAAAGAAATTATCTTCAAGTGGACCCCACGACCTTGACTCTTCAACCCAAACGGAAGCTACATCATTTTTAATTCTGAGTAGCCTGCATCAAAAGCAAATTGCAAAACACCTCATGGACCTTCTCCTTCATGTTTAGCCCCTTCACGTTATAGAAAGCACTTCAAGCAAGCCCTCTGCATCAAATGGAAAGCATGTTGCACTAAGCCAATCCCATGCTTCAGCCCCTGCTACTCACCACACTGAAGCAACACTCCAACGATCGAAAAAGAGCTTGGGAGGAGGAACACTACGAGCAACACTCCAATGTCTAACACCTTGAAGAGCAGCTTGACTTGGTGGAAGAAATTCAAGACGGGGCAAAACAAACTATGGCAGCGTAAAAGAAGAAGGTGGAGCGCTACTTCAACCAAGGATGTGTCAGAGGTCATTCAAAGTTGGCGACCTCATGCTAAAGCAAATAGGAACAACCATGAGAGATGAAGGTAAACTTGGACTGCAATGGGAAGGCCTATACGTGGTAATCACCAACAATCACCTTGGGGTCTACTAGCTTCGAGACTCCCATGAGAACGAGCTATAGGACTCGTGGAACGCCGAGCACCTATGAATGTTCTACCAATAAAGGCTTCATGATATATATATATATTTGTGACCAACTTTGGTAATCACTGTGAACTTACTATTAATGAAAAGAATGTGAATATTTCATGTATTAGCGTCCAAAAATGATATTCTTGTCAATGTGTGACCTACATCGATAAGATCCATTGTGGCAAAGCACCTTCCCTACGATGTCAACGAGCGGGAGCGGGTCCAGCCAGGGTCTGCCAAAAAAATTACGTTCCCGTGGGTCCAATCAGGGTCTGCCTGAACAAATTACCTCCCCTTAACCATCCCGTAGGGTAGAGTGGGGGAGGTAATTTGTAAGAAATAAAAGGGCAGCACTCGGTGCCCGGTGGTACTCAAATGCTTAATTAAGATGAATGACACGGATGTGTTATCTAGCCTTCATTGTTTTGTACCTCTGTAAGACTTATTGGATCCATTATGGGTTATTGGGCATCCACTACGATGGACCTATAAGTACTAAATATGCATTCTAACTATCAACATAAAGAATGAGAAAAATAGGTTGCAAAATTGTAGAAGCTTTTCTAAGAAAATGACTGATACCATTTCAATCCACAATAAAAATAAATAAATCATTGGGTTCCTAAAATTGTAGCTGTACCCCTTACCCTTCTTCCGCCATTGAGAACGTAGAGTATCCATGACATGCTCGTTGATATGTTGTTTGGTGCGAGACTTGACCCAAGAGCCAGATCTGACCCAGTCTCGGCTTAGAACATTGGGGGTTAGCATGGATTATTTGTTTACCTCTTGAAACCAATGCAAGCCCACATAATTGTTTTAATAAAATAAGAAAAAAATAAAGAGAAAGCAAGAGTGCATTGAGCTTGCATTTTCTCTCATGAATTGTTTCTCAGGAAGCTTATCAAGTTCTGCAAGTCGGCAAGGCTAGAGTATATTTTACACATAACAGCGAAAATCAACACATAACTTATAGGGAGAATGACATGAGCCCTCAAAACAACATAAACCCCAAAGAACATAGAAAAGATCAGTTCTTTTTGAACAAACATGTAGAAACACCATTGTTAAAGACGTGTTTCACAGCACCAACTACTTGGACAATTGTAAGAAATAAAAGGATTGCACCGGCTGCCTGGTGGTTCTCAGATGCTTAAGTCTGATTAATGATCTTAGTTTGTATATAAGTAAGACTGAATTGAAATGATAGAGTTACCTCTATGTGTTCTTTATAAGGGTACCGTCGTGAAGATAATAAATACTGATGGATATAACGTTGAGGATTTTCCACATTAATTGGAGTTAACCTCTTCCTAATAACACGGAGGTATTATCTACCCTACATTGTTTTATGGCTCGATAAGACTAATCAGATCCATTATGGGTTCTTGGGCATTCACTACGATGGACCTATAACTACTAAATATCTTTTCCAACCATTGTTACAGACTTGTTTCGCACCACCAAATGCACAGACATATGCAAGAAATAAAACGGTGGCGTCGAGTGCCTAGTTGTTCTTCGTTGCTTAAGTTAGATTAATGACCTTAGTTTGTATATAAGAATCACTGAATCGAAATGACAGAGTTACCTCTATCTGTTATTTATAAGGGTACCATCATGAAGATAATAAATACTGATGGATATAACATTGACGATTTTCCTCAGTAATTGGAGTTAACCTCTTCTGAATAGCACAGAGGCATTATCTAGCCTACATTGTTGTAGGGCTGTATAAGACTAATCGGATCCATTATTCATTCTTAATCATTCACTACAATGGACCTATAAGTACTAAATATCTTTTCCAACCATCAACAACAAGAATGAGAAAAAGAGGTTGCAAAATAGAAGAAGCTTATCTAAGAGTAGTGTTGAAATGTTATCGACCTACAAAAAAAATGAACAAAGCGTTCGGTCCCTAAAAGTGTGGCTATATCCCATACCCTTCTTCCACTATCGAGAATAGAGAGTTTATGTGAGATGCTCGTTGACATCTTCTCTGATGCGAGACTTGACCCAACAGTCAAATCTGACCCAGTCTCGGCATGGAATATTGGGGGGTTAGGTTGGATTATTGAATGAACTTTGGAACGCAACGCAAGTCCACATAATTGTTTTAATAAAATAAGATAAAAATAAAGAGAAAGCGAGAGTGGATACGGCTCGCATTTTTGCTCAAGAATTTTTGCTCAAGAAGCTTAACAAGTTCCGCATGTGGATAGAGCTATAGCATATTTTTCTTGCAACTTTGGTATCAATTACTACATAACTCACCGGAGCAATCATGTGAGACCATAAAACATCTCAAGCTCCAAAGATCATAAAAAAGATTGGTTCTTTTTTGTTAAACTTGTAAAACACCATTGTTACAGACTTGTTTCACACCACCAACTGCACAGACATCTACAAGAAATAAAACATTGGCACCGAGCGCCTAGTGCTTCTCTATTGCTTAAGTAAGATTAATCATCTTAGTTTGCATATAAGAATGACTGAATTCAAATGACAGTGTTACCTCTATGTGTTATTTATTAGGGTACCGTCGAGAAGATAATAAATATTGATGGATATAATGTTAACAATTTTCAACATTAATTGCAGTTAGCCTCTTTCTAATAACACGGAGGCATTATCTAGCCTACTTTGTTTTGGGGCTCTATAAGACTAATCAAATCCATTATGGGTTCTTGGGCATTCACTACGATGGACCTATAAGTACTAAACATCTTTTCCAACCGTCAACATCAATAACGAGAAAAAGAGGTAGAAAAATAGAAGAAGCCTATCTAAGAGAAGCGTTGTAACGTTATCGTCCAACAAAAAAAATAAACAAAATGTTGGGTTCCTAAAAGTGTAGCAATATCCTGTACCCTTCTTCCACTGTCGAGAGCGGAGAGTTTTTGTGAGATGCTCGTTGACATCTTCTCTGATGCGAGACATGACGAAAGGCTCAGATCTGACCCAGTCTCGGCTTGCAATAATGGGGGGCAAGCATGGATTATTTATTGACCTCTGGAACCCAACGCAAGTCATCATTATTGTTTTAATAAAATAAGATAAAAATAAAGAGAAAGTGAGAGTGCATACAGCTCGCATTTTTGCTCAAGAATTTTTACTCAAGAAGCTTATCAAGTTCCACAAAAGGGTAGGGCTATAGTATATTTTTCTTGCAGCTTCGGTATCAATAACTACAGAACTCACCGGAGCAATCACGCGAGCCCATAAAGCATCTCAAGCTCTGAAGATCATAAAAAAGATTGGTTCTTTTTATTTAAACTTGTAAAACACCATTGTTATGGACATGTTTCACACCACCAACTGCACCAACATCTGCATGAAATCACACAGTGGCACCGAGTGCCCGGTGGTTCTCCGATGCTTAAGTCAGATTAATGATCTTAGTTTGCATATAAGAATGACTAAATTGAAATGATAGAGTTACCTCTATGTGTTATTTATAAGGGTACCGTCGTGAAGATAATAAATACTGATGGATATGACGTTGACGATTTTCCACATTGATTGCAGTTAACCTCTTCCAAATAACACGGAGGCATTATCTAGCCTACATTGTTTTGTAGCTCTATAAGACAAATCAGATCCATTATGGGTTCTTGGGCATTCACTAAGATGCATCTATAAGTACTAAATATCGTTTCCAACTATCAACATCAAGAATGAGAAAAAGAGGTTGCAAAATAGAAGAAGCTTATCTAAGAGAAGTGTAGAAATGTTATCGACCATAAAAAAAATAAACAAACTATTGGGTTCCTAAAAGTGTAGCTATATCCCGTACCCTTCTTCCACCGTCAAGAATGGAGAGTTTCTGTGACATGCTCCTTGACATCTTCTCTGATGCGAGACCTGACGAAAGAGTCAAATCTGACCCAGTCTAGGCTTGGAATATTGGGGGCTTAGCGTGGATTATTTATTGACCTTTGGAACCCAAATGCAAGTCCACATAATTTTCTTAATTAAATAAGATAAAAGTAAAGAGAAAGCGAGATTGCATACAGCTCACATTTTTGTTCAAGAAGTTTATCAAGTTCCACAAGTGGGTAGGGCTATAGTATATTTTTCTTGCAACTTTGGTATCAATAACTACAGAACTCACCGGAGCAATCACGCGAGACCATAAAACACCTCAAACTCCAAAGATCATAAAAAAGATTGGTTCTTTTTCGTTAAACTTGTAAAACACCATTGTGAGGGACTTGTTTCACACCACCAACTGCACAGACATCTGCAAGAAATAACACAGTGGCACCGAGTGCCCGATGGTTCTCCAATGCATATGTCAGATTAATTATCTTAGTTTGTATATAAGAATGACTGAATTGAAATGACATAGTTACCTCTATGTCTTATTATAAGAGTACCGTCGTGAAGATAATAAATACTGATGGATATAACGTTGACGATTTTCCACATTAATTGCAGTTAACCTCTTCCAAATAATACGAAGGGATTATCTAGCCTACATTGTTTTGTGGCTCTATATGACTACTCAGATCCATTATGGGTTCTTGGGCATTCACTACGATGGACTTATAAGTGCTAAATATCTTTTCCAACCATCAACATCAAGAATGAGAAAAAGAGGTTGCAAAATAAAAGAAGCTTATGTAAAAGAAGTGTTGAAACGTTATTGACCAACAAAAAAAGTAAACAAAGCTTTGGGTTCCTAAAAGTGTAGCTATATCCCTTGCCCTTCTTCCAGCGTTGAGAACGAAGAGTTTCCGTGAGATACTTGCTTACATCTTCTCTGATGCGAGGCCTGACCCAAGAGTCAGATTTGACCCAGTCTCAGCTTGGAATATTGGGGGGTTAGCGTAGATTATTTATTGACCTTTGAAACCCAAAGCAAGTCGAAATAATTGTTTAAATAAAATAAGATAAAAATAAAGAGAAAGCGAGAGTGCTTACTGCTCACATTTTCACCCAAGAAGCTTATCAAGTTCCACAAGTGGGCAGGGCTATAGTATATTTTTCTTGTATGAATAATTACAGAACTCACCGTAGCAATCACATGAGGCAATAAAGCATCTCAAGCCCCAAACATCATTAAAAAGATTGGTTCTTTTTTGTTAAACTTGTAAAACACCATTGTTATGGACTTGTTTCACAGCACCAACTGCACAGACATCTTCAAGAAATAACACTGTGGCACCTAGTGCCTGGTGGTTCTCTGATGCTTAAGTCAGATTAATGATCCTAGTGCGTATATAACAATGACTAAATTGAAATGACAGAGTTTCCTCTATGTGTTACTTATAAGGGTACCGTCGTGAAGATAATAAATACTGATGGATATAACGTTGACGATTTTCCACATTCATTGCAGTTAACCTCTTCCAAATAACACGGAGGCATTATCTAGCCTACATTGTTTTGTAGCTCTATAAGACTAATTAGATCGATTATGGGTTTTTGGGCATTAACTATGATGCATCTATAAGTACTAAATATCATTTCCAACTATCATTATCAAGAATGAGAAAAAGAGGTTGCAAAATAGAAGAAGTTATCTAAGGGAAGTGTAGAAATGTTATGGACCATAAAAAAAATAAACAAACTGTTGGGTTCCTAAAAGTGTAGCTATATCCCGTACCCTTCTTCCACCGTCAAGAATGGAGAGTTTCTGTGAGATGCTCATTGACATCTTCTCTGATGCGAGACCTGACGAAAGAGTCAGATCTGACCGAGTCTCGGCTTGGAATATTGCGGGGTTAGCGTGGATTATTTATTGACCTTTGGAACCCAACGCAAGTCCACATAATTTTCTTAATTAAATAAGATGAAAGTAAAGAGAAGGTGAGATTGCATACAGCTCACATTTTTGCTCAAGTAGCTTATGAAGTTCCACAAGTGGGTAGGGCTATAGTATATTTTTCTTGCAACTTTGGTATCAATAACTACAGAACTCACCGGAGCAATCACGCGAGCCCATAAAACATCTGAACCTCCAAAGATCATAAAAAAGATTGGTTCTTTTTCGTTAAACCTGTAAAACACCATTGTTAGGGACTTGTTTCACACCACCAACTGCACAGACATTGCCAAGAAATAACACAGTGGCACCGAGTGCCCGGTGGTTCTCCATTGCATATGTCAGATTAAGTATCGTAGTTTGTATATAAGAATGACTGAATTGAAATGACATAGTTACCTCTATGTGTTATTTATAAGAGTACCGTCGTGAAGATAATAAATACTGATGGATATGACGTTGATGATTTTCCACATTAATTGCAGTTAACCTCTTCCAAATAACACGAAGGGATTGTCTAGCCTACATTGTTTTGTGGCTCTATATGACTACTCAGATCCATTATGGGTTCTTGGGCATTCACTACGATGGACCTATAAGTGCTAAATATATTTTTCCAACCATCAACATCAAGAATGAGAAAAAGAGGTTGCAAAATAGAAGAAGCTTATTTAAAAGAGCGTTGAAACGTTACTGACCAACGAAGCGTTGGGTTCCTAAAAGTGTAGCGATATCCCCTGCACTTCTTCCAGCATCGAGAACGGAGATTTTCCGTGAGATGCTTGTTGACATCTTCTGTAATGCGAGACCTAACCCAAGAGTCAGATCTCACCCAGTCTCGGCTTGGAATATTGGGGGGTTAGTGTGGATTATTTATTGACCTTTGAAACCCAATGCGAGTCCACATATTTGTTTTAATAAAATAAGATAAAAATAAAGAGAAAGCGAGAGTGCTTACTGGTCACATTTTCACCCAAGAAGCTTATCAAGTTCCACAAGTGGGCAGGGCTATAGTATATTTTTCTTGTATGAATAATTACAGAACTCACCGGAGCAATCACGTGAGGCAATAAAGCATCTCAAGCTCCAAACATCATTAAAAAGATTGGTTCTTTTTTGTTAAACTTGTAAAACACCATTGTTACGGACTTGTTTCACAGCACCAACTGCACAGACATCTTCAAGAAATAACATTATGGCACCGAGTGCCTGGTGGTTCTCTGATGCTTAAGTCAGATTAATGATCCTAGTGCGTATATAAGAATGACTAAATTGAAATGACAGAGTTTCCTCTATGTGTTACTTATAAGGGTACCGTCGTGAAGATAATAAATACTGATGGATATAACGTTGACGATTTTCCACATTCATTGTAGTTAACCTCTTCCAAATAACGCGGAGGCATTATCTAGCCTACATTGTTTTGTAGCTCTATAAGACTAATAAGATCCATTATGGGTTCTTGGGCATTAACTATGATGCATCTATAAGTACTAAATATCGTTTCCAACTATCATTATCAAGAATGAGAAAAAGAGGTTGCAAAATAGAAGAAGCTTATCTAAGGGAAGTGTAGAAATGTTATCGACCATAAAAAAAATAAACAAACTATTGGGTTCCTAAAAGTGTAGCTATATCCCGTACCCTTCTTCCACCGTCAAGAATGGAGAGTTTCTGTGACATGCTCCTTGACATCTTCTCTGATGTGAGACCTGACGAAAGAGTCAGATTTGACCCAGTCTAGGCTTGGAATATTGGGGGCTTAGCGTGGATTATTTATTGACCTTTGGAACCCAAACGCAAGTCCACATAATTTTCTTAAATAAATAAGATAAAAGTAAAGAGAAAGTGAGATTGCATACAGCTCACATTTTTGTTCAAGAAGCTTATCAAGTTCCACAAGTGGGTAGGGCTATAGTATATTTTTCTTGCAACTTTGGTATCAATAACTACAGAACTCACCGGAGCAATCATGCGAGACCATAAAACATCTCAAACTGCAAAGATCATAAAAAAGATTGGTTCTTTTTCGTTAAACTTGTAAAACAACATTGTGAGGGACTTGTTTCACACCACCAACTGCACAGACATCTGCAAGAAATAACACAGTGGCACCGAGTGCCCGGTGGTTCTCCAATGCATATGTCAGATTAATTATCTTAGTTTGTATATAAGAATGACTGAATTGAAATGACATAGTTACCTCTATGTCTTATTTATATGAGTACCGTTGTGAACATAATAAATACTGATGGATATAACGTTTACAATTTTCCACATTAATTGTTGTTAACCTCTTTCAAATAACACGGAGGCATTATCTAGCCTACATTGTTGCGTGGCTCTATAAGACTAATCAGATCCATTATGGGTTCTTTGGCATTCGTTATGATGGACCTATCAGTACTATATAACCTTTCGAACCATCAACATCAAGAATGAGAACAACAAGTTGCAAAATAGAATAAGCTTATCTAAGAGAAGAGTTGAAACGTTATCGTCCAACAAAAAACATAAAGAAAGCGTTGGGTTCCTAAAAGTGTAGCGATATCCCCTGCACTTCTTCTAGCATCGAGAACGGAGAGTTTCCGTGAGATGCTTGTTGACATCTTCTCTGATGCGAGACCTAACCTAAGAGTCAGATCTGACCCAGTCTCAGCTTGCAATATTGGGGGGTTAGCGTAGATTATTTATTGACCTTTGAAACCCAATGCAAGTCGACATAATTGTTTAAATAAAATAAGATAAAAATAAAGAGAAACCCAGAGTGCTTACTGCTCACATTTTCACCCAAGAAGCTTATCAAGTTCCACAACTGGGCACGGCTATAGTATATTTTTCTTGTATGAATAATTACAGAACTCACGGAAGCAATCACGTGAGGCAATAAAGCATCTCAAGCTCCAAACATCATTAAAAAGATTGGTTCTTTTTTGTTAAACTTGTAAAACACCATTGTTACGGACTTGTTTCATAGCACCAACTGCACAGACATCTTCAAGAAATAACACTGTGGCACCGAGTGCCTGGTGGTTCTCTGATGCTTAAGTCAGATTAATGATCTTAGTGCGTATATAAGAATGACTAAATTGAAATGACAGAGTTTCCTCTATGTGTTACTTATAAGGGTACCGTCGTGAAGATAATAAATACTGATGGATATAACGTTGACGATTTTCCACATTCGTTGCAGTTAACATCTTCCAAATAACACGGAGGCATTATCTAGCCTACATTGTTTTGTAGCTCTATAAGACTAATAAGATCCATTATGGGTTCTTGGGCATTAACTATGACGCATCTATAAGTACTAAATATCGTTTCCAACTATCATTATCAAGAATGAGAAAGAGGTTGCAAAATAGAAGAAGCTTATCTAAGGGAAGTGTAGAAATGTTATGGACCATAAAAAAAATAAACAAACTGTTGGGTTCCTAAAAGTGTAGCTATATCCCGTACCCTTCTTCCACCGTCAAGAATGGAGAGTTTCTGTGAGATGCTCATTGACATCTTCTCTGATGCGAGACCTGACGAAAGAGTCAGATCTGACCGAGTCTCGGCTTGGAATATTGCGGGGTTAGCGTGGATTATTTATTGACCTTTGGAACCCAAACGCAAGTCCACATAATTTTCTGAATTAAATAAGATAAAAGTAAAGAGAAAGTGAGATTGCATACAGCTCACATTTTTGTTCAAGAAGCTTATCAAGTTCCACAAGTGGGTGGGGCTATAGTATATTTTTATTGCAACTTTGGTATCAATAACTACAGAACTCACCGGAGCAATCACGCGAGACCATAAAACATCTGAAACTCCAAAGATCATAAAAAAGATTGGTTCTTTTTCGTTAAACTTGTAAAACACCATTGTGAGGGACTTGTTTCACACCACCAACTGCACAGACATCTGCAAGAAATAACACAGTGGCACCGAGTGCCCGGTGGTTCTCCAATGCATATGTCAGATTAATTATCTTAGTATATAGGAATGACTGAATTGAAATGACATAGTTACCTCTATGTCTTATTTATATGAGTACTGTCGTGGACATAATAAATACTGATGGATATAACGTTTACAATTTTCCACATTAATTGTTGTTAACCTCTTTCAAATAACACGAAGGCATTATCTAGCCTACATTGTTTCGTGGCTCTATAAGACTAATCAGATCCATTATGGGTTCTTTGGCATTCGTTATGATGGACCTATAAGTACTAAATAACCTTTCGAACCATCAACATCAAGAATGAGAACAACAAGTTGCAAAATAGAATAAGCTTATCTAAGAGAAGAGTTGAAACGTTATCGTCCAAGAAAAAACATAAAGAAAACGTTGGGTTCCTAAAAGTGTACCTATATCCCATACCCTTCTTCCACCGTCGAGAACGGACAGTTTCCGTGAGATGCTCATTGACATCTTCTCTGATGCAAGACCTGACCCAAGAGTCAGATCAGACCCAGTCTCGGCTAGGAATATTGGGGGCTTAGCGTGAATTATTTATTGACCTTTGGAAACCAATGCAAGTCAACATAATTTTTTAAATAAAATAAGATAAAAATAAAGAGAAAATGACAGTGCATACAGCTCACATTTTTTCTAAAGAAGCTTATCAAGTTCCGCGAGTGGGTTGGGCTATAGTTTATTTTTCATGCAACTTTGGTATCAATAACTACATAACTCAGTGAAGCAATCACGTGAGGCCATAAAGCATCTCAAGCTCCAACAATCATAAGAAAGATTTGTTCTTTTTCGTTAGACTTGTAACACACCATTGTTACGCACTTGTTTCACACCACCTACCGCACAGACATCTGCAAGAAGTAAAATGGTGGCACCAAGTGCCCGGTGGCTCTCTGATGCTTAAGTTAGATTAATGATCTTAGTTTGTATATAAGAATGACTGACTTAAAATGGCACTGTTACCAGTATGTGTTATTTATAAGGGTACTGTCGTGAAGATAATAATTACTGATGGATATAATGTTCACGATTTTGTACATTTGTTGCAGTTAACCTCTTCCAAATAACACGGAGGCATTATCTAGCCTACATTGATTTGTGGCTCTATAAGACTAATCAGATCCATTTTGGGTTCTTTGGCATTCATTATGATGGACCTTTAAGTACTAAATATCTTTTCGAACCATCAACATCAAGAATGAGAACAACAAGTTGCAAAAAAGAATAAGCTTATCAAAGAGAAGAGTTGAAATGTTATCGTCCAACAAAAAACATAAACAAAGCGTTGGGTTCTTGAAAGTGTAGCTAAATCCCATACCATTCTTCCACTGTCGAGAATGGAGAGTTTTCGTAAGATGCTCCTTGACATCATCTCTGATGCGAGTCCGGACCCAAGAGTCAGATCTGACCCAATCTCAGTTTGGAATATTGGGGGGTTAGCGTGAATTATTTATTGACCTTTGGAACCCAATGCAAGTCCACATAATTGTTTAAATAAAATAAGATAAAAATAAAGAGAAAGTGACAATGCATACAGCTCACATTTTTGCGCAAGAAGCTTATCAAGTTCCGCAAGTGGGTAGGGCTATAGGAAATTTTTCTTGCAACTTTGGTATCAATAACTACAGAACTCACTGAAGCAATCACGTGAGGCCATAAACCATCTCAAGGTCCAACGATCATAAAAAGATTGGTTCTTTTTCGTTAGACTTGTAACACACCATTGTTACGCACTTGTTTCACACCACCTACCGCACAGACATCTGCAAGAAATAAAACAGTGGCACCGATCGCCCGGTGGCTCTCCGATGCTTAAGTCAGATTAATGATCTTAGTTTGTATATAAGAATGACAGAATTAAAATGATAGAGTTATCTCTATGTGTTATTTATAAGGGTACCATCGTGAAGATAATAAATACTGATGGATATAACGTTCACGATTTTCCACATTAATTGCTGTTAACATCTTCCAAATAACACGGAGGCATTATCTAGCCTACATTGTTTCGTGGCTCTATAAGACTAATCAGATCCATTATGGGTTCTTTGGCATTCATTATGCTGGACCTATAAGTACTAAATATCTTTTCGAACCATCAACATCAAGAATGAGAACAACAAGTTGCAAAGTAGAAAAAGCTAATCAAAGAGAAGAGTTGAAATGTTATCGTCCAACAAAAAACATAAACAAAGCATTGGGTTCCTAAAAGTGTAGCTATATCCCTTACCCTTCTTCCACCATCGAGAACAGAGAGTTTCCGTGAGATGCTCGTTGACATCTTCTCTGATGCGAGACCTCACCCAAGAGTCAGATCTGACCCAGTCTCAGCTTGGAATATTGTGGGGTTAGCGTGAATTATTTATTGACCTTTGGAACCCAACGCAAGTCCACATAATTGTTTTAATAAAATAAGATAAAAATAAAGAGAAAGCAAGAGTGCATACAGCTCACATTTTTTCTAAAGAAGCTTTTCAAGTTCCGCAAGTGGGTAGGGCTATAGTTTATTTTTCTTGCAACTTTGGTATCAATAACTACAGAACTCAGTGAAGCAATCAGGCGAGGCCATAAAGCATCTCAAAATCCAACAATCACAAAAAAGATTGGTTCTTTTTCGTTAGACTTGTAACACACCACTGTTATGCACTTGTCTTACACCACCTACCGCACAGACATCTGCAAGAAGTAAAATGGTGGCACCGAGTGCCCGGTGGCCGTCCGATGCTTATGTCAGATTAATGATCTTAGTTTGTATATAAGAATGACTGAACTGAAATGACAGTGTTAACTCTAAGTGTTATTTATAAGGGTACCGTTGTGAAGATAATAAATACTGATGGATATAACGTTCACGATTTTGCACATTAATTGCAGTTAACCTCTTCCAAATAACACGGAGGCATTATCTAGCCTACATTGTTTTGTGGCTCTATAAGACTAATCAGATCCATTTTGGGTTCTTGGGCATTCATTATGATGGACCTATAAGTACTAAATATCTTTTCGAACCATCAACATCAAGAATGAGAAAAAGAGGTCGCAATATAGAATAAGCTCATCTAAGAGAAGAGTTGAAACGTTATTGTCCAACAAAAAACAAAAACAAAGCGTTGGGTTCCTAAAAGTGTAGATATATCCCATACCCTTCTTCCACCGTCGAGAACGGAGAGTTTCCGTGATATGCTCGTTGACATCCTCTCTGATGCGAGACCTGACCCAAGTGTCAGATCTAACCCAGTCTTGGCTTGGAATATTGGGGGGTTAGCGTGAATTATTCATTGACCGTTGGAACCCAACGCAAGTCCACATAATTGTTTAAATAAAATAAGATAAAAATAAAGAGAAAGCAAGAGTGCATACAACTCACATTTTTGCTAAAGAAGCTTATCAAGTTGCGCAAGTGGGTAGGGCTATAGTTTATTTTTCTTGCAACTTTGGTATCAATAACTACACAGCTCAGTGAAGCAACCATGTGAGGCCACAAAGCATCTCAAGCTCCAAAGATCATAAGAAAGATTGGTTATTTTTTGTTAGACCTGTAACACACTTGTTTCACACCACCTAACGCACAGACATCTGCAAGAAATAAAATGGTGGCACCGATCGCCCGGTGGCTCTCCGATGCTTAAGTCAGATTAATGATCTTAGTTTGTATATAAGAATGACTGAGTTACCTCTTTGTGTTATTTATAAGGGTACCGTCGTGAAGATAATAAATACTGATAGATATAACGTTCACGATTTTCCACATTAATTGCAGTTAACCTCTTCCAAATAACACAGAGGCACTATCAAGCCTACATTGTTTTGTGGCTCTATAAGACTAATAAGATCCATTATGGGTTCTTGGGCATTCATTACGATGGACCTAAAAGTACCAAATATCTTTTCGAACCATGAACATGAAGAATGAGAACAACAAGTTGCAAAATAGAAGAAGCTTATCAAAGAGAAGAGTTGAAACGTTATCGTCCATCAAAAAACATAAACAAAGCGCTGGGTTCCTAAAAGTGTAGCTATATCCCATAGCCTTCTTCCACCATCGAGAACGGAGAGTTTCCGTGAGATGCTCGTTGACATCTTCTATGATGCGAGACCTGACCCAAGAGTCAGATCTGACCCAGTCTCGGCTTGGAATATTGGGGGCTTAGCGTGAATTATTTATTGACCTTTGGAACCCAACGCAAGTCCACATAATTTTTTTAATAAAATAAGATCAAAATAAAGAGAAAGTGAGAGTGCATACAGCTCACATTTTTGCTGAAGAAGCTTATCAAGTTCCGTAAGTGGGTAGGGCTATAGTATATATTTCTTAGAACTTTGGTATCAATAACTACAGAACTGACTGGAGCAATCACGTGAGGCCATAAAGAATCTCAAGCTCCAACGATCATAAAAAAGATTGGTTCTTTTTCGTTAGCCTTGTAACACACCATTATTACGCACTTGTTTCACACCACCTACCGCATAGACATCTGCAAGAAATAAAACGGTGGCACCGAGTGCCCGGTGGCTCTCCGATGCTTAAGTCAGATCAATGATCTTAGTTTATATATAAGAATGACTGACTTAAAATGACAGAGTTACCTCCATGTGTTATTTATAAGCGTACCTTTGTGAAGATAATAAATGCTGATTGATATAACGTTCACGATTTTTCTCTTTAATTCCAGTTAACCTCTTCCAAATAACACAGAGGCACTATCTAGCCTACATTGTTTTGTGGCTCTATAAGACTAATAAGATCCATTATGGGTTCTTGGGCATTCATTACGATGGACCTATAAGTACAAAATATCTTTTCGAACCATGAACATCAAGAATGAGAACAACAAGTTGCAAAATAGAAGAAGCTTATCAAAGAGAAGTGTTGAAACGTTATCGTCCAACAAAAAACATAAACAAACCGTTGGGTTCCTAAAAGTGTAGCTATATCCCATAGCCTTCTTCCACCGTCGAGAACGGAGAGTTTCCGTGAGATGCTCGTTGACATCTTCTCTGATGCGAGACCTGACCCAAGAGTCAGATCTGACCCAGTCTCGGCTTGGAATATTGGGGGCTTAGCGTGAATTATTTATTGACCTTTGGAACCCAACGCAAGTCCACATAATTTTTTTAATAAAATAAGATCAAAATAAAGAGAAAGCGAGAGTGCATACCGCTCACATTTTTGCTCAAGAAACTTATCAAGTTCCGCAAGTGGGTAGCGTATAGTTTATTTTTCTTGCAACTTTGGTATCAATAACTACAGAACTCACAGAAGCAATCACGTGAGGCCATAAATCATCTCAAGCTCCAACGATCATAAAAAAGATTGGTTTTTTTTCGTTAGATTTGTAACACACCATTGTTACGCACTTGTTTCACACCACCCACCGCACAGACATCTGCAAGAAATAAAACGGTGGCGCCGAGTGGCCGGTGGCTCTCCGATGCTTAAGTCAGATCAATGATCTTAGTTTGTATATAAGAATGACTGACTTAAAATGATAGAGTTACCTCCATGTGTTATTTATAAGGGTACCGTTGTGAAGATAATAAATGCTAATGGATATAATATTTCACGATTTTCCACTTTAATTGCAGTTAACCTCTTCCAAATAACACAGAGGCACTATCAAGCCTACATTGTTTTGTGGCTCTATAAGACTAATAAGATCCATTATGGGTTCTTGGGCATTCATTACGATGGACCTATAAGTACTAAATATCTTTTTGAACCATGAACATGAAGAACGAGAACAACAAGTTGCAAAATAGAATAAGCTTATCAAAGAGAAGAGTTGAAACGTTATCGTCCATCAAAAAACATAAACAAAGCGCTGGGTTCCTAAAAGTGTAGCTATATCCCATACCCTTCTTCCACCGTCGAGAACGGAGAGTTTCCGTGAGATGCTCGTTGACATCTTCTCTGATGCGAGAACTGACCCAAGAGTCAGATCTGACCCAGTCTCGGCTTGGAATATTGGGGGGTTAGCGTGAATTATTTATTGACCTATGGAACCCAACGCAAGTCCACATATTTTTTTTAATAAAATAAGATCAAAATAAAGAGAAAGTGAGAGTGCATACAGCTCACATTTTTGCTGAAGAAGCTTATCAAGTTCCGTAAGTGGGTAGGGCTATAGTATATATTTCTTAGAACTTTGGTATCAATAACTACAGAACTCACTGGAGCAATCACGTGAGGCCATAAAGAATCTCAAGCTCCAAAGATCATAAAAAAGATTGGTTCTTTTTCGTTAGACTTGTAACACACCATTGTTACGCACTTGTTTCACACCACCTACCGCACAAACATCTGCAAGAAATAAAACGGTGGCACCGATCGCCCGGTGGCTCTCCGATGCTTAAGTCAGATTAATGATCTTAGTTTGGATATAAGAATGACTGAATTAAAACGACAGAGTTACCTCGATGTGTTATTTATAAGGGTACCGTCGTGAAGATAATAAATACTGATGGATATAACGTTCACGATTTTCCACATTAATTGCTGTTAACCTCTTCCAAATAACATGGAAGCATTATCTAGCGTACATTGTTTCGTGGCTCTATAAGACTAATCAGATCCATTATGGGTTCTTTGACATTCATTATGATGGACCTATAAGTACTAAATATCTTTCCGAACCATCAACATCAAGAATGAGAACAAGAAGTTGCAAAATAGAAGAAGCTTATCAAAGAGAAGAGTTGAAACGTTATCGTCCAACAAAAACTATAAACAAAGCGTTGGGTTCCTAAAAGTGTAAGTATATCCCATACCCTTCTTCCACTATCGAGAACGGAGAGTTTCCGTGAGATGCTCGTTGACATCATCTGTGATGCGAGACCTGACCCAAGAGTCAGATCTGACCCAGTCTCGACTTGGAATATTGGGGGGTTAGCGTGAATTATTTATTGACGTTTGGAACCCAAGGCAAGTCCACATAATTATGTTAATAAATTATGATAAAAATAAAGAGAAAGCGATAGTGCATACAACTCACTTTTTAGCTCAAGAAGCTTATCAAGTTCTGCAAGTGGGTAGGGCTACAGTATATTTTTCTTGCAACTTTGGTATCGATAACTACAGAACTCACCAGAGTAGTCACGTGAGGCCAGAAAACATCTCAAGCTCCAAAGATCATAAAAAAGATTGGTTCTTTTTCTTTAAACTTGTAAAACACCTTTGTTACGGACTTGTTTCAGACCACCAACTGCACGGACATCTGCAAGAAAGAAAACAATGGCACCGAGTGCCCCATGGTTCTCCGATGCTTAAGTCAGATTAGTGATCTTGGTTTGTATATAAGAATGGCTGAATTGAAGTGACAGAGTTACCTCTATATGTTATTTGTAAGGGTACCGTCGTGAATATAATAAATACTGATGGATGTAACGTTGTCGATTTTCCACATTAATTGGTTTTAACCTCTTCTGAATAACACTGAGGCATTATCTAGCCTACATTTTTGTGTGGCTCTGTAAGACTAATCGGATCCATTATGGGTTCTTGGGCATTCAAAATGATGGACCTGTAAGCACTAAATCTCCTTTTGAACCCTATACAAGACCACATAATTTTTTAAATAAAATAAGACCCAAATAAAGAGAAAGCAAGAGTGCATACAGCTTGCATTTTCGCTCAAGAATTTTTGCTCAAAATGCTTATCAGTTCCGGAAGTGGGAGATGTTAGTCTTTTCTTGGAACAACGGCGGCAATCTCCACAGAAGTCGCTGGAGCAATCACATTTTTACAAAAATTTACAAACACCAAATATCATAAAAAAGATATGTTCTTTTTCATTAAACTTAGCGGAAATACCTTCAGGAATGAGAAAAATAGTTTAGAAAGATGCGGAAGCTTTTCTTAAAAAGTGCTGACCTTCTTCCGCGGTCGAGATGTGCAGCCCTGCTTGTTGACCTTCTACCAGCGTCGAGAACAGAGATTTCTTTGCACCGTGAGAAGCACGTTGACGTTCTCTCTCAAGCGAGAACGAGAACCAGATCTGACAGTCTTGTGTTGGAATATTGGCGATAATTAGTGGCGCACTGACGCGTTATCATAAAAAGGTTTTCATAGCTAATCTTTTCTTAGAACAACGGCGGCAATCTCTACAGAAGTCTTCAGATTAATCACATTTTTACAGAACACCACAAACACAAAATACCATCAAAAAAGATATGTTCCTGTTCATTAAACCTTGCGGAAATACCTTCAAGATCAATGAGAAAAATAATTTAGAAAGACGCGGAAGCTTTTCTTAAAAAAGCGCTGACCTTCTTCCACGGTCGAGAAGTGCAGCCCTGCTTGTTGACCTTCTACCAGCGTCGAGATCGGAAAGATTTCTTTGCACCGTGAGACGCACGTTGACGTTCTCTCTCAAGCAAGAACGAGAGCCACTGACGCGTTCATTAGTGCCTCGCTGCAGATGGGCAAACATATAGTACGTGAAACCGTATATAATGCCGTTTTCTTTCTTTCACTGTTGGCAGGGCCGTATAGATATATATAGTCGGTATGGGACAACGTTAGGGTATGGGACAATGTTAGGGCCGTATACCCCACCTGGAGTAGCCGAGGCCCCCACAATGAAAAACCAATTAAAAAAAAAAAAAAAGCTAAGCACATAAAACATGGAAAACCTCATGGTTAGGATTGACTTCAAGCCACCTATGAGAGTTACAAGGAGTAAGAAAATAAGACAAATTATCGTTAACACAGGAAGGGATATAAATAATAAACAATATATATAGAACATGAGAAGTGTTACAGTCACAAAAAAAATTTTACAAAAGTAAATATACTGCATATTAATATAGTTTCAAATGATACGTTAGATTTAGTTTACAACAAAAATAATTTTATAGTCTAACATATCACATCAAGTTACATCAGTTTGTAGTTTTATGTGGCGCCCCCAAATCTCCATGTACGGACATAGGAAAATCGAGACGTCTGAATGATGACAACATGGGTCACCACCCTAACGACGAGTGCCAAGAGCATGTATAAGCAACAAATGTGCAAAAAGAAACACGCAGCGGATAGCAAAGTCATATAACTAAGTACCAGAACTCCGGCGGAACTGCATCCTCGGGCTCAGCCTCCTCCTCTTCCTCGATCTCTGCATCAAAATCTATGGTACCAAAAATGGTGCTGCAGGTAAGTAAGATCCAAACACCACTAGATAAAAGCATATTAAAACTCAACAACATGCATGAAAGAAAAGCCAATGTACGCCAAAAACTCATTTGGCCCGAAAACATTACCAGTAAAACCATTCCTCACCATTATCCCAGATAATGACCCAAATCAATAAACCACCATTTTTCCAAAATATGGATCACATAACCTCAAACCAAAACTTGTCATTTTCCCAAAAAATGGCTCGTAACCAAAACCATAAAAATCGATCCAATTATGCATGCACCATGATCTCCCCTAGGGATCATCCGCACACTCTGGCTCTGTGCCACGTCGCAAGTAACGTCTACGCGTGTGACACCTAAACGAGCGATGCCCAGTACTTGCACTTAGCACGTCCCTGGACCAGGCCACCCTCTAGTCCCCGCCACTCTAGGGACCATGAAGTCGACACGACAATGTTACCGTATCGTGCGATCCAGTTGTTGCCATGCGACAACCTAGGGGATGTCACTCAGTATTATCCACTCTCGAGTAACCAGAGGAGCTCTACCTAGATAAGACCCCATCCCGGCTTGGAGCACCCGAAAATCCATTTACGCAAACAAAACATGATTTTCTCAATTTAAATAAAATGCACGTGCATGCACCATGTAAATGCAACCTCAAGGCACAAAACAATCAACCAAACGCAAATCAATAAACCAAGCAACTCTGTCCTCAATCCATCCGACCCCCGAACTCCTCGGACTCAGTCCGGAATCAACCAACCAACCAGATAATTTATTGTAAGAGCAAAATATATTTAAATCTAAAAGTAGAGCTTGGAAAATATTTACAGCGCTATACGGTATTTTTTGAAAGCTCGCGGCGTTGCAAACGGTGGAGGAAAAGCAACGTAACAGTGTATTTTACACTGTGGCCATGGGTAATAAATTACCCACTTTCGAACGGGGACAAACCAAGACACGAAATTGATAGGGAATGGTCTTGAGATGTTTATGAAACTAAAGGAAGTGAGCTTTGGTCGTGGGTGACGGTGGAAACAGCGGTGGAAGAGCTTAAAAGGGCTTAACGGAGTTGAGCTCGTGGGAGCTGCTCTGGCAACGGATCGAGGTCGGAAATGGATGGGTTAGGTCGACAAGAAGTAGGGAAAGAAGCTGTGAAAAGATGGTGGCTAGAGGTGGAGCGACGGCGCTGAAATCTGCAAAAATCCGTGCGGAAAGAAAGGGCTCTAGGTGGTGATTGGCGGCTCGGATGGTGGTGATATTTGGTGGGAGTGATCACCAGCCGAAGGGGAAGATTTTGGTGGGGGTGGTGTTGGCCACGCCGGCCGGACGGCGGCGGTCTGGGTGGGTCAATGGGTCCGAGACGGGAAGGGAAGAAAGGGGGCTGTTGCGCGAGGGGAGAGAGAGAGGAAGAAGAAAGAAAAAGAAGAAGAAAAAACAAAGAAAAGGAAAGAAAAAGAAGACAGAAAAAGAGAAAAGGGAAAAAGAAAAGATGAGGGAAAAGAAATGAGGTCCAATCCTCACTCTGGAATCCAAAAACTAATCCACCGAAAACGATTTCAAAAACATAAAATGACTAAAATAAATTAAACACCACATCAAATAAAATAAAAACCAATTTAAAATACAATAATTTAAAATAAAAGAACTACTATATTAATTAAATTAAAAACACTCCTTCAGTGAAAATATACATAAAAACGGGTCATCACATCCTCCCCCCCTTAAAGACAAATTTCATCCTCGAAATTTGCAAGATCAAACACCAACTTGAAACAAGCCACATGATTTCACTGAGACCCAGATTAAGAAACGTACCGTCATTACTCAAACAAGTAGGGGTACTGCTCCCTCATGTCAGCTACTCTCTCCCAAGAGAAATCTTGAGCTAACGGATCTCCCAATGCCACCTTAACTAGAGGTATCGTCTTGGATCTCAATTGTTGCTCTTTCCAATCGATGATCTGCGATGCAACAACTTCATATGTAAGGTCCGGTTGCAACTGAATACTCTCTGGGTCGACAAAGCGCGGCTCTTGTTGTCCAAAACTCTTCTTCAAGGATGACACATGTAAGACATCATGAATATCCCCAAAATATTCTGGCAAAGCAACTCTATAAGCGAGGACCCTACCTTCTCCAAAATCTGAAAAGGGCCGACATACCTCGGATCCAGCTTCCTCTTCTTACCAAAATGCTTAACTCCTTTCATGGGAGAGACTTTGAGATAAATCCAATCACCTTCTTCGGAAGATAACTCTCTCCTCCTGATATCAGCGTAGCTTTTCTGACGACTCTGAGCTGTCGCCATTTTATCCCTGATGATCCGAACTTGGCTTTGCATCTCTTGAATTATTTCGGGCCCAATTATCTTACTCTCCCTGACTTCATCCCAACACAAAGGCGATCTGCACTTCCTCCCATAAAGAGCTTCATAAGGAGCCATCTGAATGGACACATGGAAGCTGTTATTATACGCAAATTCTATGAGCAGCAAGTGATTTTCCCAATTCCCTTGAAATTCCATGACATATCTTCAAGGGTCTGAATGGTGTGCTCTAATTGGGCATCCATCTGCTGGTGATATGGAGTACTGAACTTCAACTTAGTACCAAATGCTGCCTGCAAACTTTTTCAAAACTGAGATGTGAACCTTGGGTCCCGATCCGACACAATACTCTTCGGTATACCGTGCAGCCGCACTATCTCTTTCACATACAAGCATGTCAACTTACCCAAGGAATCAGTGTTATTGACAGGCAAGAAATGAGCACTCTTCGCTAACCGATCAACAATCACCCAAACCGAGTTCTTCCCACTAGGGGTCCTCGGCAAGCCCACTATAAAATCCATCGTGATGTCGTCCCACTTCCACTTAGGAATAGGGAGAGGTTGGAGCATACCTGCGGGTCTTTGATGCTCGGCCTTAACTTGACGGCATGTGTGGCATTTCTCGATATACAAGGCAATATCCTTCTTCATTCCATCCCACCAATAATTTTTCTTCAAGTCCCGGTACTTCGTACTGCCGGGATGAACTGAATAAGGGGCCACATGAGCTTCTGCCATGATCCGCTCCTTGGATTCTGAATCTTTAGGGACTACCCTACGATCTCGGGACCGAAGGATTCCATCTTTATCCATACTGTAATGCAACGGCCCTCAAGATTTTTAGACTCTTTTTCTGATATCCAACAGCTTCGGATCCTTCCTTTGAAGAGTCTTGAATTCCTCAAAATCAGCCACTCAAATATCAAGAATTGAAGATAATACCTCCTCTTGCTGTGAACTTTCAATAAGGAGTCTTCTCATCCCGCAAAGCAAAGAATCCATTTCTGACGACTCGGCTTCATCTTCCAAGTGCGATTTTCAACTCAAAGCATCCGCAACTATATTTTCCTTCCCCGGATGGTACTTGATCTCGCACTGGTAGTCACTGATTAGCTCTAGCCTCGTACCTCATGTTCAAATTCTTTTGGGAAAACAAGTGCTTCAAGCTCTTGTGATCGGTGTATACTTCACAAGCTTCCCCATACAAAAAGTGCAGCCAGATCTTAAGAGCAAAAACAATCGCAGCCAATTCCAAATCGTGCGTCGGATAATTCTTCTCATGATCCTTTAGCTGACGAGATGCATAAGCAACAACCTGTCCCTCCTGCATAAGGACACAACCCAATCCAAATTTAGGCGCATCGCTGAAGACTACAAATGGCTCATGCGGTTCTGGAAGTGCCAACACTGGTGCAGTTGTCAACTTGTTCTTCAATTCTTGGAAGCTTCTCTCACACTTGTTTGACCAAACAAAATCTGCATTCTTCCAGGCCAAAGCTGTGAGAGGTCCAGATAGGTGAGAAAATCCCTCCACAAATCTTCGGTAATACCCGGCAAGCCCCAAGAAACTCCAGATCTCACGCACTGTCGTCGAACGCTGCCACGACAAAATGGCTTCCACCTTACTAGGATCAACAGCCACTCCGTCTCGGGAAATCACATGCCCAAGAAATCTGACTTCCTCCAACCAGAATTCACACTTGCTGAGCTTGGCATACAACTGGTGTTCTCTCAATTTCCCAAGAACTAGACGAAGATGATAAACATGCTCTTCAACATCTCGGGAATAAATCAGAATATCATCAATGAATACTATCACAAAGGAATCTAAATAAGGTCAAAATACCCGATTCATTAAATCCATAAAAGTAGCAGGGGCATTGGCTAACCCAAACGGCATCACCTTAAATTCATAATGCCCATATCTCGACTTGAAAGCAGTTTTGGGTACATCGTTGTCTCTTATCCACAACTGGTAGTATCCTGACCTCAGATCAATCTTCGAGAACACAGCTGCTCCTTGGAGCTGATCAAATAAATCATCGTTCTATGGGAGAGGATATTTATTTTTGATGGTCACCTTATTTAATTCCCAATAATCGATGCACATACGGAGGGTTCCACCTTTTTTTTTAACAAACAGCACTGGCGCACCCCACGGCAAAGTACTTGGTTGAATGAACCCCTTATCTACCAGCTCTTACAACTGAGTCTTCAACTCTTTCAATTCAGCCGGTGCCATGCGGTAAGGAGCTTTATGTACAGGAGCTGCTCCAGGTTCCAAGTCTATAACAAACTCCATTTCATGAACAGGGGGTAGCCCAGGCTAGTCATCCACAAACACATCGTGGAATTCTTCCACAACTGGAATATCTACCAACTTCTTCTTCTCAGACGACGTAGACACCATCTGGACTAAGAAGGCATCTGCTCCCCATGCAATCTCTCTTTTTGCTTGAATTGCAGATATAATTACCGGCTTTTCTTTTAGCTTACTTCCCGCAAATTCTAGACAATCACCATCTGGAAGCTGAAAGCTAATTACCCAACTTCTGCAATTAATACTCGTAGAATATCGGTATAGCCAATCCATCCCAAGGATGATATCAAAGCCCAACAGCTTAAACACAACCAAATCAGCGTCCAAGAACCTTCCATCAAAATTTAAAAGGCTACCCAAAGCAACCTTGGAACACCATACCACTTCACCATTTGGTAGAGCCACTACCAATGACTTTGGCAAAGGTTTCGTAACCAAATTACACATCCGAGCAAAAGTGGAAGTTACAAACGACTGTGATGCACCCGAATCAAACAAAGTGCAAGTATAAAACTCATATAAACGGACTCTGCTTGAACCAAACATATAAACCCATGAAATCCAAATACAAAGAAAAACCAAAGCACACCAAAAATCAAATCCAACATTAAATTAAATTAGATCCATACCTGTAATTACTTCAGCATCATGGGTCGCTGGCGCCTCATCATCAACATCTCTGAGTGTGACAGCATAAACCTGGGCTTGCACTGTTTGCCTTGTATTTGTTCTTCCACCTCGTCTACCTCCACATCTTCCTTGAACTAGCCTAGGACACTCACAAGCAAAGTGACCCTGCTGGCCACAATTATAGCATCGAGCCCCACCAGAAGGGCACTCACCCACATCGGCTCTATTACAAACTCTGCAAACTGGCACTCGTCCTCCCATACGAACACCCGAGGCCGCTTACGGTCGAGTCCCGGTCCGCTGAACAAATTTATGAGGAGAACCAGAGCTACTTCCTTCGCCTGAAAAACTCCGCCTCTTATGTCCTGGAGGGGAGCCCATACTCAGATTATTCTCTCGCTCGGCAAGAGTGGCCAAGTCCACTAAATCCTGAAAAGTGGATATCCAGTGGTAGACCACCATTCTACGTATATCAGGACACAAACCCTCCTGGAAATGCTCGGCCTGCATCTCTTCCGAGGCGATGAGGTGGGGAGCAAATCGCCCAAGCTCTATATATCTTCGGGCATACTGTTCCACGGTCATGCTCCCTTGGACCAAGCTTGAGAACTCTCTTGCCTTTTGCCGCCTCACAGAAACGGGGAAGAATCGATCATTAAATTCTTTCTTGAAGTGCTGCCAGGTCACAACGGCAAAAGACCCCAATTCTGACTCCAGCATCACTCTTTTTGTATCCCACCACTCCAAAGCGGTGTGATTGAGTTGAAATATTGCACATTTTAACTATTTAAAACCAATATATTTTAAATTCATCATGACATTAATATTGGTTTTAAATGGAAAAATGGTTAAAATGAATAAATCAAAGTTGTGATTTTAATTGATTAAAAGCATGAATTTATGCTTGAATTCTACCAACTATTGATTACTATGCATTCTAGTCCATAATTTTTCTTGCTTTCCATTATCATTTGCATTTGTACCATTGTTTTTCTTGTTCTTCATGTTCATAAAGTTTCTTAAGCTATCTTTCCATCTTTTGGGTTCAATTCATGAACCTCAAAAGATACAAGCACTTCTTGCCATCTTTGAATGGAAGTTGCTCAAAGCTAATCTTTCATTTATGTTATTTTGTTGTTGAGTGTTTTCTTTTTCTCCATCTCCATTTTTCATGCATACCATGGTTAATTATGTTCATGCCTTGTTCATACTTTGTCTTGAGCTTTCCCACCATTCAAACAATCCCAACTCAATCTAACCTCATACACGGCTACAATCACCCCACAAATCCACCAACTCATTTCCAACCCACCTAAATTATACATTAATTGGAAGGCTACTTGTTTGGCTTAACTTACATCGATTGGTGCAGCTAAACTAAGTTGAGGAACATGTGATGAAATGAAGTCATCAAAAGAGAGCTGCTGTCCACCGAAATTATTAGATGAAGGGGTAGGCTGCTGTCCACCGAATTGTCTCCACAAGTTTTGACATTGAAAGGGTCATCAAAGGCTGCTTCCTTTCCATTGAATTGGACAAGAGCCGAGATAAAGGAAGATAGAAAGAGTTTGGCATGTGAGTGAAAGAAATTCTGAAAAGAAAGGAAGAGGTAGCCGAAATGAAGGAAGAAGAAGGCTGTTGTCCACCAATTGGTCTCCACCAAAATGCTTGAAGTAGAGTGCCATATTCAACAAGAGAAGTCAGCTGTGAATTGTGATTGAAGGGGGAATGAATTTAATTTATTTGGACCGACTAGAAGCAGTAGGTGAATGAATTGTTGTGTGCTGAAATTGAAATAACAGATTGAAGAAACAAATTGAAGAAGTCGGCTGGAGAGGCAATGAAGAAACCGAGTATGAGTTAGGCAAGAAGTTAGGTATCAAGTTAGTCAACAAGTTAGGCAAGAAGTTAGGCATGTTGGACTTGGTTGTTTGGTTTGAATTAATAAACCAATTGTATAAAATAAGAAAAGAGAAATGCAATGCAAGACACAGCAATTGAAGAGGAATGCAATGCAAGACACAAAATAATTAAAGAGGAATGCAAGTGGCCGAAATTGAGGTGTGAATGCAAATTGAGTGTCAATGCAAATTGAATGAGAGATGAACTAGCCAAGGTTCGGCTATAAAAGGGGTGCACTCCGAATCATACAAGAGCACATCTAGGACAACTCAAACTTAGACAAACACACACAATTTTCTGCTATGTACTTGAAAGAATTAGCTCCTTTTTGTTTTCAGAAATTTTGTTTCTCCTTTTAGTTTCAAAGCTTTGTTGTTTTAGCATTTTTTTTTAGTGTATTAAGATTTGTTCTAGACTTTTATTTCATTAAGAGTAATACCTTAATATTAAGTGTGCTAGTTTGTTTCATTACTAGTTTATTTCATGTAACAAAAAGAAATTGTTTTAGAAGTTTTAATCAAGTGTGCTATTTTGTTTCATAAAGAATTGTTTTAGAAGTTCTAAATTAATTGTGTTACCTTAATTTATTGCAAGAAAGGTTTGGTTTTAAGCTTTTGTTTTTGTTTTTGATTTTTCTGAACATCATACGTGAAAAGCAGAGGAATTGTTATAGGGTTTTTATTAAAGGTTTAGAGATTAATTTTCAAGAGTGAAACGTGAGAAATTGTTTCTTTTTGTTTCGAATTTAAATTAAATAGTGAAAGGAAGTTTTCGTTTAGACTTTTCGTTCCCTATTTTCTTTAACTTCAGTTTAAAGTTTATAGAATATTTTTGAGTTTCTGTTTACTTATTTTGTGTTATTTATTTTTCTTACTTCTTTAAGTTTTCATTTAATAGTGATTACAACTGTTATGTGTTATTTTGAGAATTCGTGATTTAATTACAAAGATGAATTCTAGAATTTTGGTTTTGGGCATTTTAAATTTTTCGTTCATGTTTTTGTCAATTACTTTCTAATTTAGTTTAATGCTTAATTTAGTTTTATTAATTTCTAAGTTTAATTTATTAGTCCTTTACATTCCAATCCAACAAACAAAAAAAATTCAAAAGACATGAATCTAGTCCATGACTAGTACCCTTTTTCATCCATTGCATATACCATCATTTTATTTTCTCTTTGTGAAGTTTTTCACATTTTTTTCAACGAGTTTAATTTTAAGCAACTTTCCCTGAGGAGACGATCTAGGAATTTATTCCTAATTATTACATGACATCCTCCTGCACTTGGGATAGCATTAGTGCTACTCATTTTTGAGTGAGTCACGGTGCCTTGCAACAGATAGCTGGCATAGAGTACTTGTTGGGTCTCAGTGCAATCACATACTTCAAAAGTTCTTTCTAAGTCTCTGACCCACTTTCCAGCTTGAAGTGGATCATCTTCTCTCGTGAAGGGTGGAGTTCTATGAGCCAGAAGTGCTCGTAGGTGCATCCAGCTTGCACCACGCCACTAGGCCCTCCTGGGTATGGCCAAGGCCCTCCCTGTTATGGCCAAGGCCCTCCCTGTTGTGGCCATAGCCCTCCTTGTTGTGGCCAAGGCCCTTCTTGTTGGGGCCTAAAATTCTGTTGCATGAACTCAGTCATCTGCCGTATTGCTTGGGTTATGGAATCATCTCTCGATGGATTGTCCCGAGGCCCTTGAGTAGACTTTCTTGGCCTCACCATTTTCCTGCCAGAACACAACCTTTGACCATCTTTAAGAAAACAAAAAAAACCAACAACATTAAACCAAAACCAAAACCACATAACAAGAAACAAAAAGGAACCAACATGCAATAACACAACTAAATAAATAAAAACAAGCAAACAAGCTCAAATAAATAAAACATGTCAAACAGCAACTTTACTTAAAATAAATTTTAAAACACAACTTTAAAAACATCCTGGTACTCTCTACGGGGCATGTGGTTTTACCCAGAACCAAACTGTTCTGATACCACCTGTGGCGCCCCCAAATCCCCATGTACGGACACGAGAAAATCGAGACGTCTGGATGATGACAACACGGGTCACCACCCTAACGACGAGTGCCAAGTGTGTGTATAAGCAACAAATGTGTAAAAAGAAACACGCAGCGGATAGTAAAGTCATATAACTAAGTACTAGAATTTTTCTTAATTTAATACAAAGCTGTTCAAAACATACATATTAAAATATTACAAACTACAAATATAGTTTCAAAGCCAACTATAAAGCATAACTCAAACTCAGAACTCCGGCGGAGCCGCATCCTATGGCTCAGCCTCCTCCTCTTCCTCTCTGTATCAAAATCTACGGTACCAAAAATGGTGCCGTAGGTAAGTAAGATCCAAACACCACTAGTTAAAAGCATATTAAAACTCAACAACATGCATGAAAGAAAAGCCAATGCACATGACCCGTAAAACCATATTTTTTCCACGCATGCCAAAAACTCATTTGGCCCAAAAACATTACCAGTAAATCATTCCTCGCCATTATCCCAGATAATAGCCCAAATCAATAAACCACCATTTTCCCAGAAAATGGATCACATAGCCTCAAACCAAAACTCGCCATTTTCCCAGAAAATGGCTCGTAACCAAAACCATAAAAACCGATCCAATTATGCATGCACCATGATCTCCCCTAGGGATCATCTGCACACTCTGGCTCTATGCCACACCACAGGTAACGTCTACGCGTGTGACACCTAAACGAGCGATGCCCAGTACTCACGCCCAGCGCGTCCCTGGACCAGGCCTTCCTCTAGTCCCGGCCACTCTAGGGACCACGGAGTCGACACGACAGCGTTACCATATCGTGCGATCCAGTCGTTGCCATGCGACAACCCAGGGGATGTCACTCAGTATTATCCACTCTCGAGTGACCAGAGGAGCTCCACCGAGATAATACCCCATCCCGACTTGGGGTAGTGATACACACGCACCTGAAAATCCATTTACGCCAACAAAACATGATTTTCTCAATTTAAATAAAATGCACGTGCATACAGCATGTAAATGCAACCTCAAGGCACAAAAAAACCAACCAAACCCAAATCAATAAACCAAGCAACTCCGTCCTCAATCCATCCGACCCCCGAACTCCTCGGATTCAGTCTGGAATCAACCAACCAACCAGATAATTTATTGTAAGAGCAAAATATATTTAAATCTAAAAGTAGAGTTTGAAAAATACTTACAGCGCTATACGATATTTTTTGAAAGCTCACGGCGTTGCAAACGGCGTAGGAAAAGCAACATAACAATGTATTTTACACTGTGGCCATGGGTAATAAATTACCCACTTTCAAACAGGGACAAACCAAGACACGAAATTGATAGGGAATGGTCTTGAGATGTTTATGAAGCTAGAGGAAGTGAGCTTTGGCCGTGGGTGGCGGTGGAAGAGCTTAAAGGGGCTAAACGGAGTTGAGCTTGTGGGAGCTACTCCGGCAACGGATCGAGACCGGAAATGGGTGGGTTAGGTCAGCAAGAGGTAGGGGAAGAAGCTGTGAAGAGATGGTGGCGAGAGATGGAGCGACCACTGGCTGGACGGCCTACAATTATCGCGTAAGGGCCTTCCCATTGCGACCCCAGCTTCCCTTTTTCCTAGGTAGTCACATCGATCTACTTTAGCACCAGATAGTCTATATTGAAGGAACGTAGCCTAACAAGCTTGTTGAAGTACTATTTTTCTTTCCTTTTATTGTTTGTCACCCGCACCACTACTTCTTCCAGTCTTTCTTCTTGGAGATCCAAGCCTTCCTTTAATCATTTCTCATTGGCGCCTGGGCCAAAGTGCTGGAACCGGTCTATGGGCATCCCTATGTCGACAGGAATCACCTCCTTGCTCCAATAGGTATGGACAAAGTTCATCTCCCCAGCGGGGGTCCTGGTGGTTGTTCTATATGTCCATAGTATGCCAAGGAGTTCTTCGGCCTGTCCTTCCTTATGTGCTACCAACCTCTTCTTATGATTAGACAATAGTGTTTTCTTACTTGCCTCAGCATTATCATTGGCTTGTGGGTGCCCCGATGAGGAGTACTTGACTTTGATCCCAAGCTATGTGCACCATTCTTAGTAGTGCGAGCAATCGTATTGCCTCCTGTTATCTGATGTGAAGCTCTCAAGGATGCTGAACGGAGAGACTATCGACCTTTACAAGAACTTTGTGATGGCTCTGGCGATGATGGTTGCTGAAGCCTTATCTTCGACCCACTTTGCGAAATAGTTGACCGCTACGACCACAAATTTTGCTGCTCCTTTGGCCATCGGGAGTGGGCTAATTAAGTTCTGTCCCCATTGCATGAAAGGCCATGGGGAGGTGATCGAAGTCAGCTCTTTTGGAGGGAAGCGTGGCATGGTTGCATGCTCTTGGCATCCTGGGCACTTCTTTATGAAATTCTTGGTGCCCGGAGGGAGTGGGGCCAGTAGTGGCTGGCCCAAGTGGTTGCCACAGATCTATTCGTGGATTTTGGCCAACACATACTGGGCTTCATCGGGTGAGATTCATCTAAGGAGAGGTTTGGAGAAACCCTTATTGTATAAAACTCCTCCCAATAATGTGAACCGTGCAGGCCTGTCCCTAACTTTGTGTTCCTCCTCTAGGTCACCGAGTAGCTTGCCTTCTGATAGAAACTTCATGATGTCTATAGCCCATTCGGGGGATGCCGAGGTGGCAGCTAATACTTTGGCCAACTCGACCGTTCTAACTATGGTTTGCTAAGGGAGAGGGAGCTACTTTTGCCCTGAAGCAGCCTTCACCAAATGATTTGCCTTTTGGTTCTCTCACCTTGGGACTTAATGTATGCCATAGTAGTGGAAGAGGTTGTGCTCTTCGCACACCTACTAGAGGTACTTCTTTAACTTCTCTCCCTATGTGGCAAACTGCCCCGAGACTTGACTGACAACTACTTGGGAGTTGGCTTTTACCTCTACTTCTATCGCCCCCAGCAATTTGGCAACTGACCTCCCTACTAGCACTTTATACTTGGCCTCATTGTTGATCTCCTTGAATGCGAGCTTTATTGCATATTTTTCCTCTTCTCCCTATTCGATGTTTATGTGCACACCTACACCCTCACCAACCCGGCAGGACAATCCATCTACATAGACCTGCCAAGGCTTTTCCTGGGGTGCAACCTGTATTTCCTCTAGGAAGCTGCTGAATTCAGCCACGAAATTTGCCAATACATGTCCCTTAATCATTGTGTGGGGTAGGTACTCTATCTCAAATTCACTTAGCTGGATCGCCCACTTGGTGATCTGACCAAACATATCGAGCTTCTGCAAGACTTTTTTAGGGGGCATTGTTGCGCGTAAACTTTGACTCAAATTAATGAACCAAAAATTTAGTGCAGTTTTACCTGGAAGTATACAGGTGTTGTAGCACTTCACAGCGTCGAATCCACACGGATTGACTTTTGTGATAAAGAAAATAAATTCAAATAATGAAAAGAAATTACTAAAAGAAATGTGCAATCAAATATAAAATAAAATTACTGAGATGAATATTTGTAAAATAACTATATAAAACTAAAATGATAAAATGAATTGATATGGAGAAAGGCTAAGGTTTCGAGGATCCGTCTAATAATTTATAATATTGTTTCTGATCGATTTACTTCAATTAAACTAGAATAATGATTCCGTTTAATTGGAAGATTTAGCATTTAAGGTCAAGAAAAAATAGTCGCTAATGATTGAGCATGAACAATTGATGATTAAAACATTCACAAATCTATTTGAATATCACAAGGATTCTTCAAGCATTCACTGTATTTGGAAATCACAATGAATCAAGATAAATATATAGATCATCAAATATCCAATAATAAAATCTTTCAATTGATCAAGCTCACAAAATAAATTTTACGTTGATCTGAAAACAATATTTAAATCATTAAACTTCACCTCTAACCTTAGTATGAAAATTTAGCCAACCATGTTCATCACAAGTGCTATAGAAATCACATAAATATTCTCCATTAGAAAACTAAAATAAAACACAAGAAATACTAGAAAACAACTTAGAATCAATAAAATCTAGAAACCAGCTGACGCCGAGAGAATAAAACCCACGCCGTTGCCTACCAAAAGTAAAAACAAGAAAAATAAAAAAAGTAATTCAGTACAAGAGAATCCTAGGAACTAACAACCAAAAACTTGGAAAAAAGAAGAAGAAGAAGAAATAGACTTCAAACGAGAGAGAGAGAGAGTTTCCTCCGTCCCTCCTGAACAAAAAAAACTGAACTACAGAAAAATAAAACTCCCTCCACCAACTTCTCTCAAATCCCCCACGTCCCTACACGTCCCTCTCTACTCAGCCAAATAAATCCCAACTGACTCTCCTTTCTTTTCTCCCACATCTCTGCTTTCTTTTCACCCCACCGACTCTCCCTTCAATGATGAAGAAAAAAAATCCAAATGAAATCAGACCACCGACTTCTCTTAACTCCCACTTCCCCAACGGACCGACTCTCCCTTCAATGAGAACTCCAGCACGACACCTCTCCTACACGACACCTCTCCTGCAAATCCCCACTGACCGACTCTCTCTCAACCCCAACTTCATGTCCCTTCTCATAAATTAATACCAGCCGACTCTCCCTCAGAAAATAATATATTACTCCATCAATCAAACTGACCGACACTTCTTTTTCTCAGCTCCCCCTCAAATCCAACATCCCTCCACTTCTCCGAATAGAGTAAGGAATATCAAAATTTATAGCCACCTCAATGAAGACGCCAGACGTGAAGACTTCCAATCAAGTCCGCTTTAGCTGCACCAACTGACATCAAATATTTGATTCTGCTTGACTATATGTTTGCAGCACCAGAGGAAGATTAAAAGACACTTACGAGTCCAAAAGCACTTTTAGTCTTCACCTACCTTGCTTCAAAAAATATAATATCTCTTGCTTTTTTCTCATAAATGTCCAAAATTCACCACTAGCCAGCCTCTTTTTCTAATCCTTTCCGTATACGTCCAGACCACCCATCTCCATGTCCTTCACTTGTTTTTTTTCTTTTCAACGTGCCTCCACTTGGTTTCAACCCCCTTCTTAGACTTCGGCATTGCATGTGTTTGTCTACTGCAAACCATTTTCTTCACCGCGTGCGTCTTTTAACAACCAAGATAAGAAAGTCACCACCGAAAAGTCATCTTCATTTTGTGTCTTTTTTCAGCTGCCCAAGTACACCGCTTCCTTCCTTTTTTTCATTCCTCTCACTTAGTATGCGCTTTTGGTCAGATCCCATGTGAATTTTATTTAAGCTGAAAATAAATAGATAAAAATAACACTAAAAAATAAATTAAAAGAAAAATAGATCATCAAAAATATGTTCTATATGTGAGGAAATATTGCCCAATTAAATTATAGTTATAAAATTAAGCATAAACATGATATCAACCAATTAAAAATCACAACTCGTATTTATGCTTATTAACAATTTTTCCATCTAAAACCAATAACAGTGTCACAAAAAATTTAAAATACATTGGTTTTAAATAGTTAAAATATGCAATATTTCAACTCAATTAGGCATCGGAGAGCACTTTCATCGGAAGGGCTTGGAAGTATGACCTTAGCCTTCTTGCGACAACCACCAGAGTGAATACTAGCATGTCCATCCTTGTGTATTTGGCCTCAACCCTGCAGAATGCATAGCTCATGTAGTAGATGGCGTCGATGTCCTTCCTCCACCTCACAAATCAATAGTGTTGACTCGGCATGTGACGACAAGGCTAGGCACATGGCATGCGGCAATTACTAGTGCGGCAATGGGAATCTGGACTTTGGGCAAGTCTTTTTTAGGTGAGTGAATTCGATGCACGTCAACCAATTTTCACTAGCCTTCTTTAGCAGAACTACATTGGAGAGCCACTCGAGATAGTGAGCCTCCCGGATGAACCCCACTGCAAGGAAACGATCCACCTCCTCAGTTATGGCCTCGTACTTCTCTACACTGAAGCTTCGGTGCTTTAGCTTGACCTTCCTAGCCGTCGAGTACACCAAGAGGCAGTGCTCGATGATGGATTTTTTGATCCTAGGCATCTCGTTGTGACTTGAGGCAAACTCATTCTGATGCTCGACGAGAAGCTACTTCAAGGCCTGCCTTAGTTCATGGGTCAGTTTGGTCCCTACTTGCACCATTCACTTTAGCTTTTGTTGATCCACTGGGACCAACTCCAACACCTCGTTAGGTTCTATCTACTAAAGCGGCTGATTGTCTAGAACCTCCTCATCCCACTCGGTAAGGACTAGTGGCGAAGGTGGCCTGACTGTCTTCCCTACTTCCCTAATCACCTTGACTTCATGCCTCAGCTCACTGGCATAGCCCTCTTGGGCCAGCACCTATTTTTCCCAATCCTTACCCACTCCTAAGTCTGTGGGGAACTTCATTTTGAGGTGGTATGTGGAAGTTACTGCCATTAGGTTGTTCAAGGTCAGGTGCCCAATATCATGTTGTATGAAGAAGAAGCCTTGACCACCAAGAAATCGGCCATAGTGGCTGAAGACCTGGGGGCCTTCATGGCCATGACGAATAGAGTGATGGCTTTCATCAGTTGGACAATGTTGCTAGTGAAACCTTCGAGCGGGATGGGGGCAAGGTCTAGTTAGTCCGGGCTAATCCCCATCCTGACAAAGGCCTCCCAGAATAGGATGTCTACCAGACTGCCATTGTTAATTAAGACTTTTCGGTGATGAAGTTCACTATCTGCATAGTTATTGCCAATGCATTGTCATGGGGGTGGAGATTGGCCTCTTCATCCTTCTCATCGAAGGTTATCGTGGTACCCTCGGAATGCCTCCTGGCATGGGTGGCGACCCTTACTCTTGTGAACACTTCCTCATACTCGGCCCATCAAGCATGTGCCCTTTGAGCCGATAAGGTGGTTCCCCCTTCCATATATCCTCTGGCCATTGTGCGAATCTCACCCATAAGGTTGTTTGCCCTAAAAGGGCTTCTCCAGGCCTCTGTTCCAACCATTTGTCTCCTCGGGCTCTTACTCCATTGGGTCCTTGGATAACCACCCTCATGTCATTCCTGTCTATCCTTTGACCACTATAGTTGTTCAATTAGGCCTTCCAACGCATCCCTCCTCCCTTTCAAAGTATAGCAGTCTTCGGTTCCATGTTGGTCCATCAGGTGGTAGGCGCAATATTGGCAGCCCTCTCGGCCCCGCTGTGGTTCTCTTCATGGACTTGGGGAGCGCTCTCCTAATACAACCATGCCCATGTGAACATGGGGCCCGCTGTGTGCTCGAGCCAATGATTCTCCCTTTCTCTTAGCCTTTGGGCTCCCCTTCTTACCTCCTTCATGGTTCAGCCTGCCTTTTCTACCCAGCGGCCTTTCCTTCCACTTGTTCTAGCTCTGTCCTCCGTAGGGCTATTAGGGCCTTGACAGTGTCCTCAATGTTGATTTACCCATCTCCTCGGTCCATTAACTCCACCAATATTGTGGAGGTTCTTTGGGCAATCGGTCATGAATGGGTTCTGGGGCTAGATTTCTCCCAACGAGGCCACCAAGGTAATCTTCTCATCTTCACCATCCATGGTCATATACTCCTGATTGAACCGAGAGGGGTACAACTTCAAACTCTCGTCGTCCCACCACTTCACTGTTTGGAGGTAGGTGGCCGAGTGCCTCCTTTTTTGGCTTACCATGAACTATGTCAGGAAGAGATGAGCTAGCTTGCTGAAGCTATCCATGGATCCTGATGGTAGGGATCCAAACCAGGCTCGTGCCACTCCTTTTAGGGTCAAGGGGAAGGCTTGGCATGCAACCTTTCCTGGGAACCCATGTAAGGTCATGCAGGCCCTGAATGTCTCCAAATTATCCAATGGTTCCATACACCTCCATCTGGGGGCTTTAATTTAGGCAGGAGGGGAAAAGCCATAACTCCCTCATTGTACGGTAGGTCGATGCTGACAAGTAGTTGATTCATGGTGGACGACGCACCCATCCGCTTAGCCATCTCTACGTACTTGTCCCTGAACTCTTGGAGCTCGAGGTGCATCTTGAGGCATTCCTCCTCAAGTGTGGTGTTCCTAGGAGCACGTCGTGACTCAAAATGCTCGTTGCCGCTGGGCTTCATTCCCCCCACCAATTCTTCATTGGTTCACCTAAGCGATGCATTCTCTTGGTGAAGCATTCCCACTTCCTCCATCAGCTTCTTCATCGTATCTCCCATCTCCAAGAGTCTTGCCTCCTTTGCCACATTTTTTTTCTTCCTATCTTCACATGGTTTGGGACCTCATCACTGCCATCATTAGAAGCACGCCGTGGGTTGCCTGCCCCATGGGAGCATTGAATGTGGTGTGGTTCTCTAGCTATGGCGCGCCGATCTCCACGTCTCATTTTATGGTGCATGCCCTTGATCAGGCACACTGACTCCTGGACATGCTCAGCCGCTAGGGCTCTGGGGTAGGGGCTGCTCTTTTATCCTTGCCTACAGAGACTTCCTAGCTCATGTAGAAGTGTCATGTGATTCCCAATTGGCACGTGCTGTTTTGTTGCCTTGCCTGCTGGGCTTCCTAGGCCGACCTGGCTTGGCTCATCCCCTGCTCTTAGGCCCTGGGTCTTCCTAAGCTATGTGGG
This sequence comes from Carya illinoinensis, assembly GCF_018687715.1. Classification (NCBI taxonomy): domain Eukaryota; kingdom Viridiplantae; phylum Streptophyta; class Magnoliopsida; order Fagales; family Juglandaceae; genus Carya; species Carya illinoinensis. Next base: position 13,980,943 of record NC_056766.1, on the reverse strand, counting down.
TCGAGCCAGTTGGGGCTAGCCTAGCCCTAGGGATAAAACCCCTCACAAAGCTAATCATATAGATTTTTATAATTAATGTGATAAACATATCAATATCTGTCAGAATATTAATATTGTACCTAACATTATTCTTTACTGTCACCAATTTGCAATGAATGGCCAGTCCCAATATATATTTATGTCTTGGACCTTCTAAAGCTTTTTGCAGACCCCCACCTCCCCAGGAACGGTAGGAGAAATGTTCATTTTTGGCCAATAAACGAGTCATAATTATCAACCTCCTTTGAATTTAAGTGAAATAAGAGTTGAGGCATATCCTTTTGAACATACTAAGTTTGAGATCCTTTTTTAAAAAAACCCTTGTGATGACTTCCTAAGAAAAAACACTCTAACTACTTGAATAACCATTTAAAATAATATGACTTCCTATTTGAGTAATGCCGGATACCGTTATATGGTATACAATCCTGATGCACTCTCTTTGAATAAAGTGGATAAATATAAGATCGACATGAAAAATATATTTTTAATAGTGGACTATATTTTTTTCACAAAGAGTGCGGCGCTAAGAATGTATTTAATATTATTCGTATCCTATAGTTTCAAACATACTTAAGCTTGAGATTTGAGGTCCCTAACCCACCTGATTTCCTATTTTTATATATAAAAAAATAATCTCATCATTATCATCAAGCCTTACAAATTACAATTCCTAGCACAGCCAAGATGGAAAGCATTTTGTATCAAAAAATCACGTGACACTATATGATACTACCACATTGAAAGAATCATATGAGCGAGAGGGTTAGGTAGTCAAGTAGCATTTTTTTTAGCAAACAACTATTCTATTAATATGAAAACAGTACATAAAGTAAAAAAGAGGTTCTACACCAAGCAGCTGGTGCGTACCTAGTAAATTTACATAGGTGGGTCTTTTCCACTATGCAAATCTAATAGACATGGAGGAATAGAAATTAAGGGTATGCTTTCATAAATAATTTTGGAAGCTACCCATTGTGGAACAGAGTGCGCACATCGATTCAAATCTCGATGTATTTTTCTAAGCTGCCAACTTTGCAAAGGGCTTAGGAGGTTCTAGATGTCTTGTATAATTGGTTGTAGTAGCTAGTATGTGTGACGCCCCCAAATCCCCACGCATGAACACGGGGAAATCGAGACGTCCAGATGATGACATCACGGGTCATCACCCTATCGACGTGTGCCAAGTGTGTGTATAAGCGACGAATGTGCACAAGAAAAACGCAGCGAAAGGAAAAGTCAATAACTAAGTACCAGAATTTTTCTTGTTAAATACAAATCTATTCAAAAACATATAGAATAGAATATTACAAACACAAATATAATTTTAAATCAAATACAAAACATAACATCAGCATCCCGGCAGAGCCGCATCCTCGGGCTCAGCCTCCTCCTCCTCATCCTCGAACTCTGCACGAAAATCTACGGTACCAAAAATGGTGCCGCAGGTAAGTAAAATCCAAACACCACTAGATAAAAACATATAGAACTCAAACAATATGCATGAAAGAATGCAAATGCTCTCATCCCATAAAATCACATTTTTCCACGCACGCCAAAATCTCATTTGGCCCAAAAACATATCGTATAAAACCAAGCCTCGCCATTATCCCAGATAATGGCCCAAACCACCATTTTCCCAGAAAACGGATCGCAATATCCTCATACAAAACCTTGCCATTTCCCAGAAAATGGCCCATTAACCAAACCATCAGAGCACTGTAGGTGGGAATCGCAGGCGGGACTCTACCACCATCCCTGCTCACCACCATCCCTATGCATGCACCGTAGGCGGGAATCACAGGCGGGACTCTACCACCATCCCTACGCGTGCACCGTAGGCAGGAATCACAGGCCGGATTCTACCACCGTCCCTGCTTACCACCATCCCTATGCGTGCCTCTGACTCAAACCAGTCAGTCCAACCGTTCACATATACCATAAATCATTTCTCGCTTACCAGCACAGCTTTCATTTTTCAAACACATGTACATGCATGCAACTACACGAAAAAACCGGTTTTCCCTTTTTAAACATGAACATGCGTGCACTATACAAAGCAAACATCAAGGCTCAAATATCTCAAACAAAAAACAACATCAACCAAACAACTCCGTACTCAATCCATCCGACCCCCGAACTCCTCGGACTCAATCCGGAATCAACCAACCAGCAGTCAAATAATTATTGTAGGAGCAAAATATATTTAAATCTAAAATTAGAGTTTGAAAAATACTTACAGCGCTATACGGTATTTTTAGAAAGCTCGCGGCGTTGCAAATGGCGGAGGAAAAGCAACGTAATAGTGTAATTTACACTGTGGCCGTGGGTAATAAATTACCCACTTTCGAACGGAGACAAACCAAGGCACGAAATTGATAGGGAATGGTCTTGAGATATTTATGAAGCTAAAGGAAACGAGTTTTGGCCATGGGTGGTGGTCGAAATGGTGGTCAAAGGCCAAAAAGGGGCTGAACAGAGTTGAGCTCGTGGGAGCTGCTCCGACAACGGATCGAGGCCAGAAATGGGTGGTTTAGGTCAGCAAGAGGTAGGAGAAGAAGCTGTGAAGAGATGGTGGCCGGAGGTGGTGCGACGGCACCGGAATCGATAAAAAACCTTATGGCTTGGAGGAGCTCGTGGCGGCTAACGGTGGCTCGGATGGAGGTGAAACTTGGTGGGGATGTTCACCGGTGAGAGGGGAAGAAAACTAGGTGGGTGGTGTAGGCCACACCGCTGGCGAGCGGCGGTTCTGGGCTGCGAAAGCAACCGGCGAGAGGGGCAAAAACAGAGCAGGTGCAGTGACTTCCGGCGGCTCGCGGTGGCTAACGGCTGGTCCGATGGCTCTGAAAATTGGTGAGGATGATCTCTGGTGGAAGGGGAAGAGAATGGTGGTGGTGGTGCACTAAACGGTGGCCGGACGGCGGAGAACTGGGCTGTCAAAGGGGCGGCGATGGAAAGGAGAAAAAGAAGTTGTTTGGCATACGCGGGAGAGAAAGGAGAAGAAAGAAGAAGAAAAGAAAGAAAAAGAAAGTAAAAGAAGGAAAAAGGAAAAAGAAAAAGGAAAAAAAAGAAAAGAAAAAGAAAAGATGAGGGAAAAGAAATGAGGTCCAGTCCTCACTCCAGAAACCAAAACTGATCCGCCAAAAATGATTTTAAAAACCGTAAAACAACTAAATAAATTAAACACCGCATCAAATAAATAAAAACCAATTAAAATACATTAATTTAAAATAAAAGAACTATTATATTAAATAAATTAAAAAGCACCTTCAGTGAAAATACACGTAAAAATGGGTCATCACATCCTTCCCCCCTTAAAAACAAATTTCGTCCTCGAAATTTGCAAGATCAACCATCAGCGCCAAACAGATACAAGATACAACTATGAACATATATGAGAGATACATAACATCGACAACTCCCAACAAAACCAATGGTTATTAACTTCACACCATAAATTGCTAATATCCACGACATCTCTGCTTTACCTTCCAAACTTTCATCCCATTCCAACTTTGGTAACTTAATAGCCACTTCCAAAGTTAACCATCCATAAACCAAATTGCACGACCAAAAGATTAATCTCCCATTAAAACTTCGAATCACTACTAATCCTTCAAAATCAACACAAAATTTGAACTTCTAAGAATCTCCAAAAAATCATGCTTTCGCACGCACTCTGATAACTCACCAAAATACATAAAGGCTATGTCCTCAAAAATTAATATCATGAAGTATAAGCTCAATCCACACCTAACTACAAGAAAAGCTTTACCACCTTTCCATAGAAAATCATATACCTAAAAAAAAAAAAAACCATAAATCTCCACTCGTTCCTCAATTGGCCATCGCTGTCCTAAACGAAAACCAACATTCCGCAAAAATACATCCATTGATTGATGACGAAAACCAGTACTAATCAACCTCTAGGCCCCAATTTGAAAACACGTAGCATCATCCTAAAATACATATGTCTCTCCTGAAGATAAGGAACATCTCCAAAAGGCCCAAGTCCTTCCCGGCCAACCAACGAGAGCTCTTATAACTTCTATCCGATATCCCATACTTCAAACTCATTACCTATATTATGAATAACATCTAATCTTGCAATAACTCACACACTATAAACTACCACTGACTTCACCTAGACATAATCGAAACACTCTTGGTAACTCACCCACCTACTTGTACTCTCAAAAACTTTAGTTTTAGCACAACTAATTCCTTCAATAGCACTTCACAAAAAAAACATCTCAAGATAGGTCATACTGTTTAAATCTTCAATCCATCAAAAACTATTAAACAACATTCAAGGATCCTACTGCTTTATTACTTCATACATATGATCATGCTACCCACCTTTGATGCATAAATTTCAACTTCCAAGATTTATTACTTCATACACCACATATGGTGACCTAACGATCTCTTTCCAAGTTAAATAACCATATCCCCAATTCGCCCAACTGGATACTTGATCTCCAAAGAAAAATATAGCCTCACCAATATAAATTCCTATAACTTCAAGTCGCAATTAATTCTCAAGATGAATACAACAGTCGTTTCAAACCATCATCCCAATGGGTAACCCGATTCGACTGTACATTCCATTCAACTTACCAAACAACTCAAAGCCAAAATCTCTTGAATTTAATATTACCACACAGATTCCTCTTCAACTCCTACCAAGCCAAAAATGAATGAGACTAGAACCAACACTCCCCGAAATTCATACGCACTTACCATTACTACTCATCAATCTCATGTACTCTTAGCCAACACCACAAATCATTCAAACGTACAAGTGATCCATTATCACATTTCCATCACCTGGACTTATATCCTCAACTCAACAAGAATCATTCCTGAATCTACTCAACTTATATCCTTAAATCAGCAACTAGCCATTGCTTAAAGTTTGGTACCGAGAATGACCTTAAACTTGCTAAGAATCCATTCCCAACAGTCTACGGATCGTATAGCCTCAAATTCAATCGTATTCAATACCAACACAAAATCTACTATTTCCAATGCCCTGATGGACCTATATCTTTCGAATCAATAGAATCATTTCCTAAAATCTGCCACTACAACCTCGAGTTAACAATAATTATTTTCTAAACTAGCTCGATATCTTCAATCCTCAAAGAAATACACGCACTAGGTCATTACCTCCAATCCTCAAAGAAATCTACTCTAGAAAAATTTTCATATCAACAACTCAACTCTAATCAACCCCATTTTAATGGTTACAAACTAATCACTCACTAGAGTAGATCAAGCTACAACACTAAGTCTGTAAAACTAAGAACTCAACTCTTATTATAAATCAGTCCTTCAACTCTGCAATTCTAAAACCTTAAATCAAATAAGAATCATCTTCTAGAACTTCTAAGATCAAGAAACTTACATCGCATAAAAGAAAATCGACTCTCAAATCCTTCAAATTCTAAAACATTACTAGATAATAAATCATTTTCTGAAATTCTCAAGATTGGTAGCTTTAATCCAAAACATTCACCTTAAAAGCTTGTAAAATCTAAAGCCCCAATTGCTACCAAATTATTCATCCGAATCACGAAATCTAAAACTCGAAATTTAATCATTCCCCTCCAAAGCTTGTTGAACCTAACACCTTAATTACCATAAACCTATTTTCCTAAAATCTATAAGGCACCAAGCTTTAAAACTTTAATGAAACTTCATAAAATCTATCCTTGAAATTCGTTGAACTTACAATCTACTACGTTATAGACCATTTCAAAACTCCACGGAACTAAAGAAATCAATTATTCTACTTCCCTAAAAGATCACCCAGATCATGCCACTCTCTCTAAGCCTCTATAATATAAGAAAAACAAACCACACAAGGCGTTCATCACTAAAAATTAGATTAGACCCCTACCTGCCATGACTCCAGCATTTTGAATCTCCGTAACTTCGCCTCCAACAGTACCAAGAGTCATTGCGTACATTCGAGCCCGAGCTAAATGCCTCTGGTTAGTTCTACCATTGCAATGAGCTCCACGGCTTTCTTGAACTCGACTAGGGCACTCACGAGCAAAATGCCCTGTCTAACCGCATTCAAAACATTGATTACTACCCAGACGACACTCACCCTCATGAGCTCTATTACATTTGCCACAAACTGGAACTCAGCCTCCCATACGCACTCCCGAGGCTGCTTGTGGTCGAGTCTCGGCCCGCTGAACAAACTTCTTAGGCGAACCCGAACTACTTCCTTCACCAGTAAAACTCCGCCTCTTTTGTCCTGAAGGGGAGCTCATATTCAGATTATTCTCTCGCTCTACAAGAGTGACCACATCCACTAAATCTTGAAAAGTGGATATCCAATGGCTGACCACCATTCGGCGTATATCTGAACGTAGACCCTCCTGGAAACGCTCTGCCTGCATCTCCTCCGAGGCGATGAGGTGGGGAGCAAATCACCCAAGTTCTATAAATTTCCGGGCGTACTGTTCCACGATCATGCTCCCTTGGACTAAGCTTGAGAACTCTCTTATCTTTTGTCGCCTCACTGAAGTGGGAACGAAGCGATCATTAAATTCTTTCTTAAAGCGCTACCAGGTCACAGCGGCGAAAGATCCCAATTCTGATTCCAGCATCACCCTCTTGGTATCCCACCAATCAGAAGCGGTTTGTTGTGCCTCGGTGCAACCACACACCTCAAAAGTTCTTTCCAAGTCCTTGATCCACTTTCCAGCTTGAAGTGGATCCTCTTCTCCAGTGAAGTGTGGAGTCCTATGTGCCAGAAAGCGCTCATAGGTGCATCCGGTTTGCACCATGCTACTAGATCCTCCCGGGTATAGCCAAGGCCCTCCCTGATGTGGCTAAGGACCTCCTGGTTACGGCCAAAGTCCTCCTCGTTGTGGACAAGGCCCTCCTTGTGGCGGCCAGGGACCCCCTTGTTGTGGCCAAGGTCCTCCTGGTTGTGGCCAAGGCCCTGTCTGCTGTGGCCTAAAATTCTGCTGCATAAACTCCGTCATCTGCTGTATTGCTTGGGCTATGGAGTCATCCCTTGATGTATTGTCTCGTAGCTCCTGAGTAGATTTCCTTGGTCTCCCCATTTTTCCTACCACCACAACCTTTGACCCCCTTTAAGAAAATAAAAACAAAAACCAAAGACCAACACCACATAACAAGAAACGAAAAGAAACCAGCTTGCAAAAACATAACTAAATAAATAAAAACAAGCAAACAAACTCAAACAAATAAAACAAATTAAATAACAACTTTACTTAACATAATTTTTAAAACACAACCAAAAAAAACATTCTGGTACTACCTACGGGACATGTGGTTTTACCCAGAGCCAAACCGCTCTGATACCACCTGTGATGCCCCCAAATCCCCACGCACGAACACGGGGAAATTGAGATGTCCAAATGATAACATCACAGGTCATCACCCTATCAACGTATGCCAAGTGTGTGTATAAGCGACGAATGTGCACAAGAAAAATGCAGTGAAAGGAAAAGTCAATAACTAAGTACCAGAAATTTTCTTGTTAGATACAAAGTTGTTCAAAAACATATAGAATAGAATATTACAAACACAAATATAATTTTAAATCAAATACAAAACATAACATCAGCATCTCAGCAGAGCCGCATCCTCGGGCTCAGCCTCCTCCTCCACATCCTCGAACTCTGCACCAAAATCTACGGTACCAAAAATGGTGCCGCATGTAAGTAAAATCCAAACACCACTAGATAAAAACATATAGAACTCAAACAATATGCATGAAAGAATGCAAATGCTCTCATCCCATAAAATCACAATATGCATGAAAGAATGCAAATGCTCCGGCAACGGATCGAGGCCAGAAATGGGTGGTTTAGGTCAGCAAGAGGTATGGAAAGAAGCTGTGAATAGATGGTGGCCGGAGGTGATGCGACGGCGCCAGAATCGGTGAAAAACTGTATGGCTTGGAGGAGCTCGTGGTGGCTAACGGTGGCTCGGATGGAGGTGAAACTTGGTGGGGATGTTCACTGGTGAGAGGGGAAGAAAACTGGATGGATGGTGTAGGCCACGCCGCCGGTGAGCGGCGGTTCTGGGCTGCGAAAGCAAAATGCGACAGGGCAAAAATAGAGCAGGTGCAGTGACTTTCGGCGGCTCACGGTGGCTAACGGCTGGTCCGATGGCTCTGAAAATTGGTGGGGATGATCTCTGGTGGAAGGGGAAGAGAATGGTGGTGGTGGTGCACTAAACGGTGGCCAGACGGCGAAGAACTGGTCGGTCAAAGGGGCGGCGACGGGAAGGAGAAAAAGAAGCTGTTCGGCGTACGCGGGAGAGAAAGGAGAAGAAAGAAGAAGAAAAGAAAGAAAAAGAAGGAAAAAGGAAAAGTAAAAAGGAAAAAGAAGAAAAGAAAATGAAAAGGTGAGGGAAAAGAAATGAGGTCCGGTCCTCACTTCGGAAACCAAAACTGATCCCTCGAGAACGATTTTAAAAACTGTAAAACGACTAAATAAATTAAACACCGCATCAAATAAATAAAAACCAATTAAAATACATTAATTTAAAATAACATAACTATTATATTAAATAAATTAATAATCGCCTTCAGTGAAAATACACGTAAAAACGGGTCATCACAGTATGGTTGTAATTGGGCTATGATTATGCCCAAAGAATAATGCGGTTGTTGTGGCACAACTTTGGAGTGTCGATTCCACAGGGAGACAAATTAGAAGAATGCCAAAAGGAATAAAGAAACCAAAGAAAAATATTAAATGATTGATGGAGAATAAAAATTAAATTTAAATGCAAATTAAAGTGTAGCAAAGTTACTAATGAAAGAAGTACTCAAATTTGACAAACATACTTGACTCATTTTTTACGGGCGTCGACTTCTTCATTTAGTTCCTGGGTTTTATTTTTACTACTGCGGCATTTAGCTTCATTTTCTTCTTGGATTTATTTAGAGTTTCTTTCTTTCAGTTCTGTTGTTTGATCTAGTATTTTATTTTTCCTTGACTTGGGCGACGACTACTCTTTAGTTCAAGTAAGTTAATTTTTGAGTTACTTTCCTCTTCAATTCCTGCACATTTCGGAGGTTTTTGTTTTGCACTCTAGGGTTTATGTAGTGATACCGACACGCAATAGCACAATGATCTCAAGTGTCTGATTTGGCAAAGTAGTTATCTTGCCTGTTATCCCATTTGTTTGGTCGTATTTCTTTAGGGATATTAAGTCTAAGAAAACCCATTTTTGATGAATGAGTCATTTCTTTTCTATTTTTTTTTCATTAATTTAGAAAAAAAATAGCATTCTGTGAATTCACGAATCTTAACACCATCTTACCACAAAACTTGGATGAGTGCATTAAGGGTTCTGTGAATGCTTTAGTAAAAAATGATTATAGTAGGTTTGGTGAATTCACAAAGATGGCTATGAATCAAAATTGAATAGGGAGTAACTAAAAACGGTATAATAGACTTGATGAGTGACAAGGGTAGCTCGCTAAGTACCAAAGATGGTAACCTGAAATTATGAAATGAAACTATCCTGCAAACAAAAACAAAGAAAACAACAGCAAACAAAAAGGAAAATACGGAATTTAATCCCACCACTCATGCCTCAGTCAATTTAAGGAAAACCTCACTCTTCAACATAGATATAGAAAAGGCATTAATTGAGAATTTGGCTTTCCCGCAGCATGCTGAAGCATTCTGGGCGTATAAAGTTAATCATGTTTTACCACATGGGTAAAAAGCCACCAAACAATTCTTTAAAACATGCGGACAACAAGCCTTCGATGTGGACAATTTTGGACTTGGCACACAACACAGCTTCTTGTTGGAAAATGGACGCATGCTTATCTTCAAAGTGGGGACTTACTTGACTCTTCTTCTCTGAAAAGCAAATATGTAAATCAAAGAAATTATCTTCAAGTGGACCCCACGACCTTGACACTCTTAAACCCAAACGGAAGCTACATCATTTTTAATTCTGAGTAGCCTGCATCAAAAGCAAATTGCAAAACACCTCATGGACCTTCTCCTTCATGTTTAGCCCCTTCACGTTATAGAAAGCACTTCAAGCAAGCCCTCTGCATCAAATGGAAAACATGTTGCACTAAGCCAATCCCATGCTTCAGCCCCTACTACTCACCACACTGAAGCAACACTCCAATGATCGAAAAAGAGCTTGGGAGGAGGAACACTACAAGCAACACTCCAATGTCTAACACCTTGAAGAGCAGCTTGACTTGGTGGAAGAAATTCAAGATGGGGCAAAACAAACTATGGCAGTATAAAAGAAGAAGGTGGAGCGCTACTTCAACCAAGGATGTGTCAGAGGTCATTCAAAGTTGGCGACCTCATGCTAAAGTAAATAGGAACAACCATGAGAGATGAAGGTAAACTTGGACTGCAATGGGAAGGCCTATACGTGGTAATCGACAACAATCACCTTGGGGTCTACTAGCTTCGAGACTCCCACGAGAACGAGCTATAGCGCTCGTGGAACGCCGAGCACCTATGAATGTTCTACCAATAAAGGCTTCATGATATATATATATATATATATATTTGTGACCAACTTTGGTAATCACTGTGAACTTACTATTAATGAAAAGAATGTGAATATTTCATGTATTAGCGTCCAAAAATGATATTCTTGTCAATGTGTGACCTACATCGATAAGATCCATTGTGGCAAAGCACCTTCCCTACGATGTCAACGAGCGGGAGCGGGTCCAGCCAGGGTCTGCCAAAAAAAATTACATCCCCTTGGGTCCAATCAGGGTCTGCCTGAACAAATTACCTCCCCTTAACCATCCCGTAGGGTAGAGTGGGTCCAGCCCTGAGGTTGCTCGAGCATACCCTGTCCCGACACAATGAAGAGTGAATGTAGCACCAAGTGCAGATGTCCCCTTGGCCTTCCGATTATTACCTTCCTAGTAGGGCACCAAAGGGATAGGTGTAATGCCAAAACACTGCTTAATCCCTCCCACGGTGGACTGCGGGCCTGTCCTTAACGGCCTGACACACTTTGCCTTCCTTGTGGGTGTTGAGCAACACGAGCGGGGTCCATTTTGGGATTGCCCGAATAGATTACCTCCTCACAGGGTGCTAAAGGGAGAGATGAGCTAGAGGCCAACTCGACCCTCTCGAAGGGTAGTAGGTCTAGCCGTGAGGTTGTCCTAACATCACCCCTTTCCACCACGACGAAGAGTGGCTATGACACCAGCCCTTCCCTCACTTACCTTCCCTGCGGTATCAACAGTTGGGAACGGGTCCAGTCATACATACTGCCCAAACAAACTACCTCCACGTGAGGGTTAACAAGTGGGACTAACCTCAGGCTAGACCAGCCCTGAAGCTGCACGAATAGATTACCCCATCTTGCCACAATGAAGAGTAATCACATAAGGCCATAAAACATCACAAACACCAAAGATCCTAAAAGAGATCCACTTTTTCATTAAACTTGTAGAAAGACCATTGTTAAGGATGTGTTTCAGGCCACCAACTGCATGGACATCTGTAAGAAATAAAAGGGCAGCACTCGGTGCCCGGTGGTACTCAAATGCTTAATTAAGATGAATGACACGGATGTGTTATCTAGCCTTCATTGTTTTGTACCTCTATAAGACTTATTGGATCCATTATGGGTTATTGGGCATCCACTACGATGGACCTATAAGTACTAAATATGCATTCTAACTATCAACATGAAGAATGAGAAAAATAGGTTGCAAAATTGTAGAAGCTTTTCTAAGAAAAGGACTGATACCATTTCAATCCACAATAAAAATAAACAAATCATTGGGTTCCTAAAATTGTAGTTGTACCCCTTACCCTTCTTCCGCCATTGAGAACGCAGAGTATCCATGACATGCTCGTTGATATGTTGTTTGGTGCGAGACTTGACCCAAGAGCCAGATCTGACCCAGTCTCGGCTTAGAACATTGGGGGTTAGCATGGATTATTTGTTTACCTCCTGAAACCAATGCAAGCCCACATAATTGTTTTAATAAAATAAGAAAAAAATAAAGAGAAAGCAAGAGTGCATTGAGCTTGCATTTTCTCTCATGAATTGTTTCTCAGGAAGCTTATCAAGTTCTGCAAGTCGGCAAGGCTAGAGTATATTTTACACATAACAGCGAAAATCAACACATAACTTATAGGGAGAATGACATGAGCCCTCAAAACAACATAAACACCAAAGAACATAGAAAAGATCAGTTCTTTTTGAACAAACATGTAGAAACACCATTGTTAAAGACGTGTTTCACAGCACCAACTACTTGGACAATTGTAAGAAATAAAAGGATTGCACCGGCTGCCTGGTGGTTCTCAGATGCTTAAGTCTGATTAATGATCTTAGTTTGTATATAAGTAAGACTGAATTGAAATGACAGAGTTACCTCTATGTGTTCTTTATAAGGGTACCGTCGTGAAATACTGATGGATATAACGTTGAGGATTTTCCACATTAATTGGAGTTAACCTCTTCCTAATAACACGGAGGTATTATCTACCCTACATTGTTTTATGGCTCGATAAGACTAATCAGATCCATTATGGGTTCTTGGGCATTCACTACGATGGACCTATAACTACTAAATATCTTTTCCAACCATTGTTACGGACTTGTTTCACACCACCAAATGCACAGACATATGCAAGAAATAAAACGGTGGCGTCGAGTGCCTAGTTGTTCTCCGTTGCTTAAGTTAGATTAATGACCTTAGTTTGTATATAAGAATCACTGAATTGAAATGACAGAGTTACCTCTATCTGTTATTTATAAGGGTACCATCATGAAGATAATAAATACTGATGGATATAACATTGACGATTTTCCTCAGTAATTGGAGTTAACCTCTTCTGAATAGCACAGAGGCATTATCTAGCCTACATTGTTGTAGGGCTGTATAAGACTAATCGGATCCATTATTCATTCTTAATCATTCACTACAATGGACCTATAAGTACTAAATATCTTTTCCAACCATCAACAACAAGAATGAGAAAAAGAGGTTGCAAAATAGAAGAAGCTTATCTAAGAGTAGTGTTGAAATGTTATCGACCTACAAAAAAAATGAACAAAGCGTTCGGTCCCTAAAAGTGTGGCTATATCCCGTACCCTTCTTCCACTATCGAGAATAGAGAGTTTATGTGAGATGCTCGTTGACATCTTCTCTGATGCGAGACTTGACCCAACAATCAAATCTGACCCAGTCTCGGCATGGAATATTGGGGGGTTAGGTTGGATTGTTTAATGAACTTTGGAACGCAACGCAAGTCCACATAATTGTTTTAATAAAATAAGATAAAAATAAAGAGAAAGCGAGAGTGCATACGGCTCGCATTTTTGCTCAAGAATTTTTGCTCAAGAAGCTTAACAAGTTCCGCATGTGGATAGAGCTATAGCATATTTTTCTTGCAACTTTGGTATCAATTACTACATAACTCACCGGAGCAATCATGTGAGACCATAAAACATCTCAAGCTCCAAAGATCATAAAAAAGATTGGTTCTTTTTTGTTAAACTTGTAAAACACCATTGTTACAGACTTGTTTCACACCACCAACTGCACAAACATCTACAAGAAATAAAACGTTGGCACCGAGCGCCTAGTGCTTCTCTGTTGCTTAAGTAAGATTAATCATCTTAGTTTGCATATAAGAATGACTGAATTCAAATGACAGTGTTACCTCTATGTGTTATTTATTAGGGTACCGTCGAGAAGATAATAAATATTGATGGATATAATGTTAACAATTTTCAACATTAATTGCAGTTAGCCTCTTTCTAATAACTCGGAGGCATTATCTAGCCTACTTTGTTTTGGGGCTCTATAAGACTAATCAAATCCATTATGGGTTCTTGGGCATTCACTACGATGGACCTATAAGTACTAAACATCTTTTCCAACCGTCAACATCAATAACGAGAAAAAGAGGTAGAAAAATAGAAGAAGCCTATCTAAGAGAAGCGTTGTAACGTTATCGTCCAACAAAAAAAATAAACAAAATGTTGGGTTCCTAAAAGTGTAGCTATATCCTGTACCCTTCTTCCTCTGTCGAGAGCGGAGAGTTTTTGTGAGATGCTCGTTGACATCTTCTCTGATGCGAGACCTGACGAAAGGCTCAGATCTGACCCAGTCTCGACTTGGAATAATGGGGGGCAAGCATGGATTATTTATTGACCTCTGGAACCCAACGCAAGTCATCATTATTGTTTTAATAAAATAAGATAAAAATAAAGAGAAAGCGAGAGTGCATACAGCTCGCATTTTTGCTCAAGAATTTTTGCTCAAGAAGCTTATCAAGTTCCACAAAAGGGTAGGGCTATAGTATATTTTTCTTGCAGCTTCGGTATCAATAACTACAGAACTCACCGGAGCAATCACGCGAGCCCATAAAGCATCTCAAGCTCTGAAGATCATAAAAAAGATTGGTTCTTTTTATTTAAACTTGTAAAACACCATTGTTATGGACTTGTTTCACACCACCAACTGCACCAACATCTATAAGAAATCACACAGTGGCACCGAGTGCCCGGCGGTTCTCCGATGCTTAAGTCAGATTAATGATCTTAGTTTGTATATAAGAATGACTAAACTTAAATGATAGAGTTACCTCTATGTGTTAGTTAATAGGGTACCGTCGTGAAGATAATAAATACTGATGGATATGACGTTGACGATTTTCCACATTGATTGCAGTTAACCTCTTCCAAATAACACGGAGGCATTATCTAGCCTACATTGTTTTGTAGCTCTATAAGACTAATCAGATCCATTTTGGGTTCTTGGGCATTCACTAAGATGCATCCATAAGTACTAAATATCGTTTCCAACTATCAACATCAAGAATGAGAAAAATAGGTTGCAAAATAGAAGAAGTTTATCTAAGAGAAGTGTAGAAATGTTATCGACCATAAAAAAAATAAACAAACTGTTGGGTTCCTAAAAGTGTAGCTATATCCCGTACCCTTCTTCCACCGTCAAGAATGGAGAGTTTCTGTGACATGCTCCTTGACATCTTCTCTGAAGCGAGACCTGACGAAAGAGTCAGATCTGACCCAGTCTAGGCTTGGAATATTGGGGGCTTAGCGTGGATTATTTATTGACCTTTGGAACCCAAACGCAATTCCACATAATTTTCTTAATTAAATAAGATAAAAGTAAAGAGAAAGCGAGATTGCATACAGCTCACATTTTTGTTCAAGAAGCTTATCAAGTTCCACAAGTGGGTAGGGCTATAGTATATTTTTCTTGCAACTTTGGTAACAATAACTACAGAACTCACCGGAGCAATCACGCGAGACCATAAAACATCTCAAACTCCAAAGATCATAAAAAAGATTGGTTCTTTTTCGTTAAACTAGTAAAACACCATTGTGAGGGACTTGTTTCACACCACCAACTGTACAGACATCTGCAAGAAATAACACAGTGGCACCGAGTGCCCGGTGGTTCTCCAATGCATATGTCAGATTAATTATCTTAGTTTGTATATAAGAATGACTGAATTGAAATGACATAAATACCTCTATGTCTTATTTATAAGAGTACCATCGCGAAGATAATAAATACTGATGGAAATAACGTTGACGATTTTCCACATTAATTGCAGTTAACCTCTTCCAAATAACACGAAGGGATTATCTAGCCTACATTGTTTTGTGGCTCTATATGACTACTCAGATCCATTATGGGTTCTGGGGCATTCACTACGATGGACCTATAAGTGCTAAATATATTTTCCAACCATCAACATCAAGAATGAGAAAAAGAGGTTGCAAAATAAAAGAAGCTTATCTAAAAGAAGCGTTGAAACGTTATTGACCATAAAAAAAATAAACAAACTGTTGGGTTCCTAAAAGTGTAGCTATATCCCGTACCCTTCTTCCACCGTCAAGAATGGAGAGTTTCTGTGAGATGCTCATTGACATCTTCTCTGATGCGAGACCTGACGAAAGAATCAGATCTGACCCAGTCTCGGCTTGGAATATTGTGGGGTTAGCGTGGATTATTTATTGACCTTTGGAACTCAACGCAAGTCCACATAATTTTCTTAATTAAATAAGATAGAAGTAAAGAGAAGGTGAGATTGCATACAGCTCACATTTTTGCTCAAGTAGCTTATGATGTTCCACAAGTGGGTAGGGCTATAGTGTATTTTTCTTGCAACTTTGGTATCAATAATTACTGAACTCATCGGAGCAATCACGCGAGCCCATAAAACATCTGAACCTCCAAAGATCATACAAAAGATTGGTTCTATTTCGTTAAACCTGTAAAACACCATTGTTTGGGACTTGTTTCACACCACCAACTGCACAGACATTGGCAAGAAATAACACAGTGGCACCGAGCGCCCGGTGGTTCTCCATTGCATATGTCAGATTAATTATCTTAGTTTGTATATAAGAATGACTGAATTGAAATGACATAGTTACCTCTATGTGTTATTTATAAGAGTACCGTCGTGAAGATAATAAATACTGATGGATATGACGTTGATGATTTTCCACATTAATTGCAGTTAACCTCTTCCAAATAACATGAAGGGATTGTCCAGCCTACATTGTTTTGTGGCTCTATATGACTACTCAGATCCATTATGGGCTCTTGGGCATTCACTACGATGGACCTATAAGTGCTAAATATCTTTTCCAACCATCAACATCAAGAATGAGAAAAAGAGGTTGCAAAATACAAGAAGCTTATTTAAAAGAGCGTTGAAACGTTATTGACCAACGAGGCGTTGGGTTCCTAAAAGTGGAGCAATATCCCCTGCACTTCTTCTAGCATCGAGAACGGAGAGTTTCCGTGAGATGCTTGTTGACATCTTCTCTAATGCGAGACCTAACCCAAGAGTCAGATCTGACCCAATCTCGGCTTGGAATATTGGGGGGTTAGCGTAGATTATTTAATGACCTTTGAAACCCAAAGCAAGTCGACATAATTGTTTAAATAAAATAAGATAAAAATAAAGAGAAAGCGAGAGTGCTTACTGCTCACATTTTCACCCAAGAAGCTTATCAAGTTCCACAAGTGGGCAGGGCTATGGTTTATTTTTCTTGTATGAATAATTACAGAACTCACCGGAGCAATCACGTGAGGCAATAAAGCATCTCAAGCTCCAAACATCATTAAAAACGTTGGTTCTTTTCTGTTAAACTTGTAAAACACCATTGTTACGGACTTGTTTCACAGCACCAACTGCACAGACATCTTCAAGAAATAACACTGTGGCACCTAGTGCCTGGTGGTTCTCTGATGCTTAAGTCAGATTAATGATCCTAGTGCGTATATAAGAATGACTAAATTGAAATGACAGAGTTTCCTCTATGTGTTACTTATAAGGGTACCGTCCTGAAGATAATAAATACTGATGGATATAACGTTGACGATTTTCCACATTCATTGCAGTTAACCTCTTCCAAATAACACGGAGGCATTATCTAGCCTACATTGTTTTGTAGCTCTATAAGACTAATCAGATCCATTATGGGTTCTTGGGCATTAACTATGATGCATCTATAAGTACTAAATATCGTTTCCAACTATCATTATCAAGAATGAGAAAAAGAGGTTGCAAAATAGAAGAAGCTTATCTAAGGGAAGTGTAGAAATGTTACCGACCATAAAAAAAATAAACAAACTGTTGGGTTCCTAAAAGTGTAGCTATATCCCGTACCCTTCTTCCACCGTCAAGAATGGAGAGTTTCTGTGAGATGCTCATTGACATCTTCTCTGATGCGAGACCTGACGAAAGAGTCAGATCTGACCCAGTCTCGGCTTGGAATATTGCGGGGTTAGCGTAGATTATTTATTGACCTTTGGAACCCAACGCAAGTCCGCATAATTTTCTTAATTAAATAAGATAAAAGTAAAGAGAAGGTGAGATTGCATACAGCTCACATTTTTGCTCAAGTAGCTTATGAAGTTCCACAAGTGGGTAGGGCTATACTATATTTTTCTTGCAACTTTGGTATCAATAACTACAGAACTCACCGGAGCAATCACGCGAGACCATAAAACATCTGAACCTCCAAAGATCATAAGAAAGATTGGTTCTTTTTCGTTAACCTTGTAAAACACCATTGTTAGGGACTTGTTTCACACGACCAACTGCACAGACATTGGCAAGAAATAACACAGTGGCACCGAGTGCCCGGTGGTTCTCCATTGCATATGTCAGATTAATTATCTTAGTTTGTATATATGAATGACTGAATTGAAATGACATAGTTACCTCTATGTGTTATTTATAAGGGCACTGTCGTGAAGATAATAAATACTGACGGATATGACGTTGATGATTTTCCACATTAATTGCAGTTAACCTCTTCCAAATAACACGAAGGGATTGTCCAGCCTACATTGTTTTGTGGCTCTATATGACTACTCAGATCCATTATGGGTTCTTGGGCATTCACTACGATGGACCTATAAGTGCTAAATATCTTTTCCAACCATCAACATCGAGAATGAGAAAAAGAGGTTGCAAAATACAAGAAGCTTATTTAAAAGAGCGTTGAAACGTTATTGACCAATGAAACATTGGGTTCCTAAAAGTGTAGCGATATCCCCTGCACTTCTTCCAGCATCGAGAACGGAGAGTTTCCGTGAGATGCTTGTTGACATCTTCTCTAATGCGAGACCTAACCCAAGAGTCAGATCTGACCCAGTCTCGGCTTGGAATATTGGGGGGTTAGCGTAGATTATTTATTGACCTTTGAAACCCAAAGCAAGTCGACATAATTGTTTAAATAAAATAAGATAAAAATAAAGAGAAAGCGAGAGTGCTTACTGCTCACATTTTCACCCAAGAAGCTTATCAAGTTCCACAAGTGGGCAGGGCTATGCTTTATTTTTCTTGTATGAATAATTACAGAACTCACCGGAGCAATCACGTGAGGCAATAAAGCATCTCAAGCTCCAAACATCATTAAAAAGATTGGTTCTTTTTTGTTAAACTTGTGAAACACCATTGTTACGGACTTGTTTCACAGCACCAACTGCACAGACATCTGCAAGAAATAACACTGTGGCACTGAGTGCTTGGGGGTTCTCTGATGCTTAAGTCAGATTAATGATCCTAGTGCGTATATTAGAATGACTAAATTGAAATGACAGAGTTTCCTCTATGTGTTACTTATAAGGGTACCGTTGTGAAGATAATAAATACTGATGGATATAACGTTGACGATTTTCCACATTAATTGCAGTTAACTTCTTCCAAATAACACGAAGGGATTGTCCAACCTACATTGTTTTATGGCTCTATATGACTACTCAGATCCATTATGGGTTCTTGGGCATTCACTACGATGGACCTATAAGTGCTAAATATCTTTTCCAACCATCAACATCAAGAATGAGAAAAAGAGGTTGCAAAATACAAGAAGCTTATTTAAAAGAGCGTTGAAACGTTATTGACCAACGAAGCGTTGGGTTCCTAAAACTGTAGCGATATCCCCTGCGCTTCTTCCAGCATCGAGAACGGAGAGTTTCCGTGAGATGCTTGTTGACATCTTCTCTAATGCGAGACCTAACCCAAGAGTCAGATCTAACCCAGTCTCGGCTTGGAATATTGGGGGGTTAATGTAGATTATTTATTGACCTTTGAAACTCAACGGGAGTCCACATAATTGTTTTAATAAAATAAGATGAAAATAAAGAGAAAGCGAGAGTGCTTACTGCTCACATTTTCACCCAAGAAGCTTATCAAGTTCCATAAGTGGGTAGGGCTATAGTATATTTTTCTTGTATGAATAATTACAGAACTCACCGGAGCAATCCCGAGAGGCAATAAAGCATCTCAAGCTCCAAACATCACAAAAAAGATTGGTTCTTGTTCATTAAACTTGTAAAACACCATTGTTACAGACTTGTTTCACAGCACCAACTGCACAGACATCTGCAAGAAATAACACGGTGGTGCCGAGTGCCCGATGGTTCTCCGATGCTTATGTCAGATTAATGATCCTAGTGCGTATATTAGAATGACTAAATTGAAATGACAGAGTTTCCTCTACGTGTTACTTATAAGAGTACCGTCGTGAAGATAATAAATACTGATGGATATGACGTTGATGATTTTCCACATTAATTGCAGTTAACCTCTTCCAAATAACACGAAGGGATTGTCCAGCCTACATTGTTTTGTGGCTCTATATGACTACTCAGATCCATTATGGGCTCTTGGGCATTCACTACGATGGACCTATAAGTGCTAAATATCTTTTCCAACCATCAACATCAAGAATGAGAAAAAGAGGTTGCAAAATACAAGAAGCTTATTTAAAAGAGCGTTGAAACGTTATTGACCAACGAAGCGTTGGGTTCCTAAAAGTGTAGCGATATCCCCTACACTTCTTCCAACATCGAGAACGGAGAGTTTCCGTGAGATGCTTGTTGACATCTTCTCTAATGCGAGACCTAACCCAAGAGTCAAATCTAACCCAGTCTCGGCTTGGAATATTGGGGTGTTAGCGTAGATTATTTATTGACCTTTGAAACCCAACGCGAGTCCACATAATTGTTTTAATAAAATAAGATAAAAATAAAGAGAAAGCGAGAGTGCTTTCTGCTCACATTTTCACCCAAGAAGCTTATCAAGTTCCATAAGTGGGTAGGGCTATAGTATATTTTTCTTGTATGAATAATTACAGAACTCACCGGAGCAATCCCGAGAGGCAATAAAGCATCTCAAGCTCCAAAATCACAAAAAAGATTGGTTCTTGTTCGTTAAACTTGTAAAACACCATTGTTACAGACTTGTTTCACACCACCAACTGCACAGACATCTGCAAGAAATAACACGGTGGCGCCGAGTGCCCGATGGTTCTCCGATGCTTATGTCACATTAATGATCTTAGTTTGTACATAAGAATGACTAAATTGAAATGATAGAGTTACCTCTATGTGTTATTTATAAGGGTACCGTCGTGAAGATAATGAATATTGATGGATATGACGTTGACGATTTTCCACACCGGTTGCAGTTAACCTCTTCCAAATAACACAGAGGCATTATCTTGCCTACATTTTTTTGTAGCTCTATAAGACTAATCAGATCCATGACGGGTTCTTGGGCATTCACTATGATGCATCTATAAGTACTAAATATCGTTTCCAACTATCAACATCAAGATGTAGAAAGAGAGGTTGCAAAATAGAAGAAGCTTATCTAAGAGAAGCGTAGAAATGTTATTGACCATAAAAAAAATAAACAAACTGTTGGGTTCCTAAAAGTGTAGCTATATCCTGTACCCTTCTTCCACCGTCGAGAGCGGAGAGCTTTTGTGAGATGCCCAATGACATCTTCTCTGATGCGAGACCTGATGAAAGAGTCAGATCTGACCCAGTCTCGACTTGAAATATTGGGGGGTTAGCGTGGATTATTTATTGACCTTCGGAACCCAAACACAAGTCCACATAATTTTCTTAATCAAATAAAATAAAAGCAAAGAGAAAGCGAGATTGCATACAGCTCCCATTTTTGCTCAAGAAGCTTATCAAGTTCCACAGGTGGGTAGGGCTATAGTATATTTTTCTTGCAACTCTGGTATCAATAAGTAGAGAACTCACCGGAGCAATCACCCGAGCCCATAAAACATCTCAAACTCCAAAGATCATAAAAAAGATTGGTTCTTTTTCGTTAAATATGTAAAACATCATTGTTAGGGACTTGTTTCACACCACCAACTGCACAGACATCTGCAAGAAATAACACGGTGGCACCGAGTGCCCGGTGGTTCTCCGATGCTTAAGTCAGATTAATGATCTTAGTTTGTATATAAGAATGACTAAATTGAAGTGACAGAGTTACCTCTATGTGTTATTTATAAGGGTACCATCGTGAAGATAATAAATACTGATGGATATAACGCTGACAATTTTCCACATTGATTGCAGTTAACCTCTTCCAAATAACACGAAGGGATTATCTAGCCTACATTGTTTTGTGGCTCTATATGACTAATAAGATCCATTATGGGTTCTTGGGCATTCACTACAATGGATCTATAAGTGCTGAATGTCTTTTCCAACCATCAACATCAAGAATGAGAAAAAGAGGCTGCAAAATAGAAGAAGCTTATCTAAGCTTTGAAATGTTATCGACCTTAAAAAAAAAAAAAAAAAAAAAAAGAAAACAAACAAACTGTGGGTTCCTAAAAGTGTAGCTCTATCCCATACCCTTCTTCCAGCGTCGAGAACGGAAAGTTTCTGTGAGATGCTCATTGACATCATCTCTGATGCGAGATTTGACCAAAGAGTCAGATCTGACCCAGTCTCGGCTTGGAATATTGGGGGGTTAGCGTGGATTATGTATTGACCTTTGGAACCCAATGCAAGTCTAGGTAATTGTTTTAATAAAATAAGAGAAAAATGAAGAGAAAGTGAGGGTGCATACAGCTCGCCTTTTTGCCCAAGCAGCTTATCAAGTTCCACAAGTGGGCAGACCTATAGTTTATTTTTCTTGCAACTTTCGTATCAAAAACTACAAAACTCACCAGAGCAATCACGTGAGGCCATAAAAGCATCTCAAGTTCCAAAGATCATAAAAAAGATTGGTTCTTTTTCGTTAAACTTGTAGAACAGCATTTTTACGGACTTGTTTCACACCACCAACTGCACAGACATCTGCAAGAAATAACACAGTGGCACCGAGTGCCCGATGCTTCTCCGATGCTTAAGTCAGATTAATGATCTTAGTTTGTATATAAGAATCACTGAACTGAAATGACTGAGTTTCCTCTATGTGTTATTTATAAGAGTACCCTCCCGAAGATAATAAATACTGATGGATATAACGTTGACGATTTTCCACATTAATTACAATTAACCTTTTCCAAATAACATGAAGGGATTATCTAGCCTACATTGTTTTGTGGCTCTATAAGACTAATAAGATTCGTTATGGGTTCTTGGGCACTCACTACGATGGACCTATAAGTGCTAAATATCGTTTCCAACTATCAACATCAAGAATGAGAAAAAGAGGTTGCAAAATAGAAGAAGCTTAAAAGAGGTTCCTAAAAGTGTAGCTGTATCCCATACCCTTCTTCGAGCATCGAGAATAGAGAGTTCCCATGAGATGCTCGTTGACATCTTCTCTGATGCGAGATCTGATCTGACCCAGTCTCGACTTGGTATCAATAACTACAGAACTCACTGGAGCAATCACGTGAGGCCACAAAGCATCTCAAGCTCAAAGATCATAAAAAAGACTGGTTCTTTTTTGTTAAACTTGTACAACAGCATTATTACGGACTTGTTTCACACCACCAACTGCACAAACATCTGCAAGAAATTACACGGTGGCACCGAGTGCCCGGTGGTTCTCTGATGCTTAAGTCAGATTAATGATCCTAGTTTGTATATAAGAATGACTAAATTGAAACGAAAGACTTACCTCTATGTGTTATTTATAAGGGTACCGTCGTGAAGATAATAAATATTGATGGATATAACGTTGATGATTTTCCACATTGATTGCAGTTAACCTCTTCCAAATAACATGGAGGCATTATCTAACGTACATTGTTTTGTAGCTCTATAAGACTAATCAGATCCATTATGGGTTCTTGGGCATTCACTATGATACATCTATAAGTGCTAAATATCTTTTCCAACCATCAACATCAAGAATGAGAAAAAGAGGTTACAAAATAAAAGAAGCTTATATAAGAGAAGCGTTAAAACGTTATGGACCATCAAAAAAAATAAACAAAGCATTGGGTTCCTAAAAGTGTAGCTATATCCCATACCCTTCTTCGAGCGTCGAGAATAGAGAGTTCCCGTGAGATGCTCGTTGACATCTTCTCTGATGCGAGATCTGACCCAAGAGTCAGATCTGACCCAGTCTCGACTTGGTATCAATAACTACAGAACTCACCAGAGCAATCACGTGAGGCCACAAAGTATCTCAAGCTCAAAGATCATAAAAAAGATTGTTTCTTTTTTGTTAAACTTGTACAACAGCATTATTACGGACTTGTTTCACACCCCCAACTGCACAAACATCTGCAAGAAATTACACGGTGGCACCGAGTGCCCGGTGGTTCTCCGATGCTTAAGTCAGATTAATGATCCTAGTTTGTATATAAGAATGACTAAATTGAAACGAAAGACTTACCTCTATGTGTTATTTATAAGGGTACCGTCGTGAAGATAATAAATACTGATGGATATAACGTTGATGATTTTCCAAATTGATTGCCGTTAACCTCTTCCAAATAAGACGAAGGCATTATCTAACCTACATTGTTTTGTAGCTCTATAAGACTTAATTAGATCCATTATGGGTTCTTGGGCATTCAGTATGATACATCTATAAGTGCTAAATATCTTTTCCAACCATCAACATCAAGAATGAGAAAAAGAGGTTGCAAAATAAAAGAAGCTTATCTAAGAGAAGCGTTGAAATGTTATCGATCATATAAAAATAAACAAACTGTTAGGTTCCTAAAAGTGTTGCTATATCCCATAGCCTTCTTCCACCATTGAGAACGGAGAGTTCCCGTGTGATGCTCGTTGACATCTTCTCTGATGCGAGACATGACCATAGAGTTAGATCTAACCCAATCTCGGCTTGGAATATTGGGGGTTAGCGTGCATTATTCATTGACCTATGGAACCCGACGCAAGTCTAGGTAATAAACAGAGAGTGAGAGTGCATACAACTCTCATTTTTGCCCAAGAATCTTATCAAGTTCCACAAGTGGGCAGGGCTACAGTATCCTTTTCTTGCAACTTTGGTATCAATAACTGCAGAACTCACCAGAGCAATCACGTGAGGCCATAAAGTATCACAAGCCCGAAAGATCATAAAAAAGATTGGTTCTTTTTCGTTAAACTTGTAAAACAGCATTTTTACGGACTTGTTTCACACCCCCAACTGCACAGACATCTGCAAGAAATAACACGGTGGCACCGAGTGCTCGGTGGTTCTCCGACGTTTAAGTCAGATTAATGATCTTAGTTTGTATATAAGAATGACTAAATTGAAATGACAGAGTTACGTCTACGTGTTATCTATAAGGGTACCGTCGTGAAGATAATAAATACTGATGGATATAACGTTGATGATTTTCCACATTGATTGTAGTTAACCTCTTCCAAATAACACTGAGGCATTATCTAGCCTACATTGTTTTGTAGCTCTATAAGACTAATCAAATCCATTATGGGTTCTTGGGCATTCACTATGATGCATCTATAAGTACTAAATATCTTTTCCAACCGTCAGCATCAAGAATGAGAAAATGAGCTTGCAAAATAGAAGAAGGTTATATAAGAGAAGCGTTAAAACGAGATTGACCAACAACAAAAATAAACAAAGCGTTGGGTTCCTAAAATTGTAGCTATATCCCATACCCTTCTTCCAATGCCGAGAACAGAGAGTTTCCGCGAGATGCTCGTTGAAATCTTCTCTTATGTGAGACCTGACCCATGAGTCAGATCTGACCCAGTCTCGACTTGGAATATTAGGGGGTTAGCGTGGATTATTTATTGACCTTTGGAACCCAACACAGGTCCACATAATTGTTTTAATAAAGTAAGATAAAAATAAAGAGAAAGCGTGATTGCATACAGTTCACATTTTGGCTCAGGAAGCTCATCAAGTTCCACAAGTGGGTAGGGCTATAGTATATTTTTCTTGCAACTTTCGTATCAATAACTACAGAACTCACCGGAGCAATCACACGAGGCCATAAAGCATCTCAAGCTCCAAAGATCATAAAAAAGATTCGTTCTTTTTGGTTAAACTTGTAAAACACCATTGTTACGGACTTGTTTCACACCACTAATTGCACATACATCTGCAAGAAATAACACGGTGGCACCGAGGGCCCGCTGGTTCTCCGATGCTTAAGTTAGATTAATCATCTTAATTTGTATATAACAATGACTAAATTGAAATGACAGACTTACCTCTATGTGTTATTTATAAGGGTACCGTCGTGGAGATAATAAATATTGATGGATATAACATTGACGATTTTCCACATTGATTGCAGTTAACCTCTTCCAAATAACACAGAGGCATTATCTAGCCAGCATTGTTTTGTAGCTCTATAAGACTAATCAGATCCATTATGGATTCTTGGGCTTTCACTATGATGCATCTATAAGTTCTAAATATCTTTTCCAACCATCAACATCAAGAATGAGAAAAAGAGGTTGCAAAATAGAAGAAGCTTATCTAAGAGAAGTGTTGAAATGTTATCGACCATTAAAAAAAATAAACAAACTGTGGGTTCCTAAAAGTGTAGCTATATCCCATACCCTTCTTCCAGCGTCGGGAACGGAGAGTTTCCGTGAGATGCTCGTTGACATCTTCTCTGATGCGAGACCTAACCCAAGAGTTAGATCTGACCCAGTCTCGACTTGGAATATTAGCGGGTTAGCGTGAATTATTTATTGACCTTTGGAACCCAATGCAAGTCCACATAATTGTTTTAATAAAATAAGATCAAAATAAAGAGAAAGCAAGATTCCATACAGTTCACATTTTTGCTCAAGAAGCTTATCAAGTTCCACAAGTGGGTAGGGCTATAGTATATTTCTCTAGCAACTTTGGTATCAATAACTACAGAACTCACCGGAGCAATCACGTTAGGCCATAAAGCATCTCAGGCTCCAAAGATCATAAAAAAGATTCGTTCTTTTTTATTAAACTTGTAGAACAACATTATTACGGACTTGTTTCACACCACCAACGGCACAGACATCTGCAAGAAATAACACGGTGGCACCGAGTGCCCGGTGGTTCTCCAATGCTTAAGTCAGATTAATGATCTTAGATTGTATATGAGAATGACTCAATTGAAATGACAAAGTTACCTCTATTTGTTATTTATAAGGGTACTGTCGTGAAGATAATAAATACTGATGGATATAACGTTGACGATTTTCCACATTGTTTGCAGTTAACCTATTCCAAATAACACAGAGGCATTATCTAGCCTACATTGTTTTGTTGCTCAATAAGACTAATCAGATCCATTATGGGTTCTTGGGCATTCACTATGATGCATCTATAAGTACTAAATATCTTTTCCAACCATCAACATCAAGAGTGAGAAAAAGAGGTTGCAAAATAGAGGAAGCTTATCTAAGAGAAGCGTTGAAATGTTATCGACCATAAAAAAAATAAACAAACTGTTGGGTTCCTAAAAGTGTAGCTCTATCCCATATACCCTTCTTCCACCGTCGAGAACGGAAAGTTTCTGTGGGATGCTCATTGACATCTTCTCTGATGTGAGACCTGACCAAAGAGTCAGATCCGACTGAATCTCAGCTTCGAATATTGGGGGGTTAGCGTGGATTATTTATTGACCTTTGGAACCCAACGCAAGTCTAGGAAATAGTTTTAATAAAATAAGATAAAAATAAAGAGAAAGCGAGATTGCATACAGCTCGCATTTTTGCCCAAGAAGCTTATCAAGTTCCACAAGTGGGCAGGGCTATAGTATATTTTTCTTGTAACTTTGGTATCAATAACTACAAAACTCACCGGAGCAATCAGGTGAGGCCATAAAGTGTCTCAGGCTCCAAAGATCATAAAAAAGATTGGTTCTTTTTCGTTAAACTTGTAAAACACCATTGTTACGGACATGTTTCACACCACAAACTGCACAGTCATCTGCAAGAAATAACACGGTAGCACAGAGTGCCCGGTGGTTCTCCAATGCTTAAGTCAGATTAATGGTCTTAGTTTGTATATAAGAATGACTAAATTGAAATGACAGAGTTACCTCTACGTGTTATTTATAAGGGTTCTGTCGTGAAGATAATAAATACTGATGGATATAACGTTGACGATTTTCCACATTAATTGCAGTTAACCTCTTCCAAATAACACAAAGGGATTATCTAGCCTACATTGTTTCATGGCTCTATATGACTAATCAAATCCATGATGGGTTCTTGGGCATTCACTATGTTTGACCTATAAGTGCTAAATATCTTTTCCAACCATCAACATCAAGAATGAGAAAAAGAGGTTGCAAAATAGAAGAAGCTTATCTAAGAGAAGCGTTGAAACATTATCGACCAAAAAAAAGAAATAAACAAAGCGTTCAGTTCCTAAAAGTGTAGCTATACCCCATACCCTTCTTCCACCGTCGAGAACGGAGAGTTTCCGTGAGATGCTCGTTGACATCTTCTCTGATGCGAGACCTGACCCAAGAGTCAGATCTGACCCAGTCTCGACTTGGAATATTGCGGGGTTAGCGTGGATTATTTATTGACCTTTGGAACCCAACGCAAGTCCACTTAATTGTTTTAATAAAATAAGATAAAAATAAAGTGAAAGCGAGAGTGCATATAGCTCACATTTTTGCTCAAGAAGCCTTCTTCTGCCGTCGCGAACGGAGAGTATCCATGAGATGCTCGTTGACATCTTCTCTGATGCGAGACCTGACCCAAGAGCCGTAAATGAGCCAGTCTCGGATTGGAACATTGGGGGGTTAGCAAGGATTATTTATCAACCCTTTGAAACCAATGTAGGACCACATAATTGTTTTAATAAAATAAGATCAAATTAAAGAGAAAGCAAGAGTGCATACAGCTCGCATTTTTGGTCAAGAATTTTTGCTCAAGAAGCTTATCAAGTTCTGCAAGTGGGTTGGGCTAGAGTATATTTTTCTAGTATTGTCTTGAAACAATGGTAGCAATCACTACAAAAAGATTTGTTCCTTTTTATTAAACTTGTAAAACACCATTGTTACGGAGTGTTTCACATCACCAACTACATTGAAATCTACAAGAAATAAAATGGAGACATCGGGTGCCTGGTGGTTCTCCAATGCTTAAGGCTGGTGAATGATCTTAGTATATATACGAATGACTGAATTGAATTGACAGACTTACCTCCATGTCTTATTTACAAGGTGCAGTCGTGAATATAATCAATACAAATGGATATATCTTTGATGATTTTCCGCATTAATTGGAAACATCCTCTCCCTAATAACTCTGAGGTGTTATCCAGACTTTATTGTTGTGTTCCTTTGTAAGACTTATCAGATCCATTTTGGGTTTTTATGCATTCACTACGATGGACCTATAAGTACTAAATATCCATTCCAACCATCAACATCAAGACCGTGACAATGCAAAGTAATAATAAGACTGTATTTGTGTTCGAACACATGATTTAGAAGCATGATCTGTAAATGGAAACGCTCCTTATTGATCAGTTCCACACACATTCATGATTTGGTCATACTCTATCTGGTTTATTCCATTCATTCAATCTAAACGGGAAATTATAAAATAAGTGAAGGGGAATTTTTTTCTATTCTTGTAATATCATCTTTTTTCTACAAGCACAAAAATAAATAAAAAACAATAATGAAAAATAGACATTCCGATACAAGTGAAAAGATGCTTTTTAACCAAATATTCCCCAAACGGCTATAAATTAATAAGAAAATATATGTATCATGTCATACTGAAATTTAAAAAAAAAAAAAAAGGTTTAAGAATTTATAAAGAGTTTTGAGGAACCTGATCGATCGTTGGGGTTGGGAGTAAGAGCATCTTGTTGAAAGAAAGAACACGTACAGCTGATGAGTTTTTTTTGGATGCAAGTTAGGAGAGACGCATGCATGTACGTAGCTGCTTCCGTGGTCAATAAATTCTTTAAGGTTTGCATCTAATTCTTGAAAATGGAGAACAAGAACAAGAAGTCAAGAACAAGAACATAACCCAGCAAGACGAAGCAGGTAGCGATTTGCTAATGATATTGCTGCTAGCTGCTGATCCCCATGCATGCGTGGACGTCCGATGTGTACATTCCCGCAAAGAAGCTGCAACTGCTTCCATGGTCAATAAATTCTTTAAGGTTTGCATCTAATTCTTGAAAAAGGAGAAGAAGATCAAGAACAAGAAGTCAAGAAAAAGATAACCCGGTAGTTAGACGAAGCAGGTTGTGACTTGCTAATGATATTGCTGCTGCTGATCCCCATGCATGCATGGACATGAAGTCCGATGCGTCCGTTCGTGCAAATAAAGAAGCTGTGCTGCTGCTTCCATGGTCAATAAATTCTTTAAGCTTTGCATCTAATTCTTTAGAAAGGAGGATAATAACAAGATTAAGAAGTCAAGAACAGGAACATAACCCAATAAGATGAAGCATAGTTGTGATTTGCTGATGATAATGCTACTGCTGATCCCCATGCATGGACGTCCGATGCGTCCATTCGTGCAAAGAAGCTACGTACTGCAGGCCGATAAAAACATATATTTGAGAATATAATATTACGATTATAC
This sequence comes from Carya illinoinensis, assembly GCF_018687715.1. Lineage (NCBI taxonomy): Eukaryota > Viridiplantae > Streptophyta > Magnoliopsida > Fagales > Juglandaceae > Carya > Carya illinoinensis. Next base: position 13,950,624 of record NC_056766.1, on the reverse strand, counting down.
GGAAAGATCCACATGCCAAGATTCCAAACTTCAAATCTTGGCCTGTACTGCATGGTAGAATATTACGATGACATTGAATGATAGATCACGACCAGAAAAGAAAAAACAACAGATATAGATTGGATAGTGATCGATGGAGAGCCTGGAGATACCTATAAGTGCATGATCAGCCTGTATTTAGGCCATTCTTGAGGAGTTGAACGATGCATGCTAACACCATCACCAAGTCTCTAATTAAATAAAGAACTCCAAAGATGAAATGAAAGTCTCTAATTAAAGAAAGAACTCCAAAGATGAGATGATCTCCGATGAATAATGAAGTTTTCCCGCAGTTCAGATTTGAAAATAATCGGGAGAAGGGTGGTGAATACATAATCCTAGCTACGAAAGCAGCGAGATAAGTCGTTTGATTGATCTCTTCACGTACATGTTACTCCTTTATTTATAGGCGAAGTTACAGAGGTGTATCAAACTCCCGGCCTAATCTTTACTGCCTTTATGATCTTTATGAATATTATATACTAAGATAATTTTCATCTCATAAATTTTTATTTCTATATAAATCTTTATCGATCTCTAAAAAGAGGATAACCCATGATATCGTGTTTATAATTAATTTTTATTTATTGTATAATTCTTGTATACATTGTAATTTGTCACTGTTTTCAACTTTTAGAAGTAAATCTTTATATATGAAGTGGCTATCTTAAAAAAATTCTTGTTTTAACGATTTTTCTTAAACTTTCATCAAATTTAACACCATTCGTCTAAATACGTGTGAATATAACCGGCGTATGGAACGAATACATAAATGTTGAGAGAAATAGCATTCAATGATATAAGACAAAAGGTTACCAGGAGGAGCATATAAAGATATTTCTCAGTTGGAATGAAGAGCTTTGAGGACCATGCGATAGAGGATCAAAGGACTAGCAAAGATCGGGTATCCAAATAGATATGGATGGCTAGGTGAACCACGTGGTCTGGGAGTCGTGAGTGATTGATGAACGTACACAACATTTTAATAAAAGACATACACAAATTTTATATAGATCATAATTTTTATATTAAAAAGTTACACAATTTTTATTTATTTAATGTTAGTTTAAAGCCTAGAATAATAACAACGAGGCAAGCCTAGATATTTATGTATACGTTCGAATGTTCTATTTACGTGCGAACATACTTATGCAATGTCATCTTTAAATGTTCAATAGTACATTTAATAAATTTGCACAGTGAAGTTTGAACGTTATGCTGTAATGTTTAGACGTAATGAACTTGAAACGTCACACGTTCGGACGTATTTACTAACGGAAGAATACGAACAGTTTATGTTCGGACGTTTTATCCAACGTCCATTGAAAACGTTGGATAAAAACATTTGAATGTGAAAATTTACATTCGCACGTTAAATGTAACGTTCGGACGTAAAAAACTTAAACGTCAGATGTTCGAACGTTTATTTTATAACATTCAAACGTTACAAGACAGAATGGCTGAGTCAACACAGCCATTTCTGAAAGCTTCAAAATGCGCATTTCAAAGCAAAAAAAAACCATAAAACTACCCTATAGGCTAAGGGGAATGTTTCTCCTGTGGTTGTTTAAGGTTTAACAAGCCATGGTGGTCGGAAATTCAAGAAGAATATTCGACTTGGGTGAGTTTCAAATTTTTGAAACCCACCGATACATATAATAATCTATACGAGACGGGGAGGGCACATTACCTTTTAGTGACGGTTGCAGTGGTATATGACGGCGGATGCGGCGGCATTCGTGGCGGAGAAACGACGTTCGGATAGTGGAGAGGACGAAATGAGTCTTCCGCTACCGTCGGGGAAGACTTTATATATAGTTAACGTTGGAACGTATACGTAAATACGTTCGAACGTTTATAAAACATTAGAACATATTGGTGTTATATGTGCGAACGTTAGTCTAAAACGTCTGAACATTAAACAAATGACATTCGAACATATCAAGTAAATTATATTTTTTTATATAGCTATAACAGTACTAATATATAATAACTATATAATATAGTAAATATCTAATACGTATATATTAATATATATTATATAACAGTACTAATATATAATACCTATAGTATAGTATATATATATAATTTATTAAATATTATAATATATAGTATATATTATATAGATATATACTATATTATAGTATATAATATAATATAGTATATTATAATATATAATAACTTAGAGTTCGAACGTACAATATATTATGTTAGAAAGTGAGTGAAACGTTTGTCCGAGCGTTTATTGTATTAGAAGCAGAATATAAAACTTTCACACACGGGAAAGCAGATACATCTGCTTCATCCCGTGCGTGAAGGATTTAGATTATATCACAGAGTTTTAGAGAGAGAGAGAGGAAGAAGAGGAGGCTTAGAGTGAGAGAGGATAGAGAGAGTGTTAGAGTGAGAGAGGGTTAGAGTGAGATAGATTGAGTTAGGGAGAGATTTTGCGTTTATTTTTTTTTGTGTATTGTTTTTTCCTCCCAAAGGAGAAAGTAAGGTAAATTTTTCAAATGTTAACGTATTTACAATTTATATTACATTTGTCAATTTGCTTTATATGTATTTAACTATCTAGTTTTGTGAATTTTTTGAAGGATTATTGTTTGTTGTGGATTGTTGAAATATTGTGATTTGCAAGAGGAGGATATTGTGAGCACAAGGTATATTATACTAAACTCTATTGTTGAATTTTGTTGTCAATTTTGTTAAAGGATTGTTATTGTGAAATTTTTTATATATAGTTTATTGTGGATTATTTGTGTAATATGTGTGAAGGATTGTTTTTTGTGTAATATGTGTCATTAAAGAATTTATATATATATTATAGTATTTATGTAGTGTGATTATTTGTTGTGCAATATATTTATTATATTTGAAATTATATAATAACATTAAGATTTTTTAGATAAAGAATCCCTAATACAAATTATAATCTAATATATAGTATAGTATTAGTAAATATAATATAAATAAGTACTATATAGTATAATATAATTATACTATAACAATTAAAATTTATTAGATTAAGAACTAATATAATACAAATAATATTATATTATTTAGTATAATATAATTATACTATAACAATTAAAATTTATATTATATAGTATAATATAAGGTAGTGTGTGAGTATATTCTTCTATCTAAACTTATGTTTAACAATATATAACGCATGGGAATTCTTGTTTGTAGTTTTTAATTCAATGAACATGGTTGAGGTATTGTTGGTAGTGTTTTTTGTAAGATATTGTATGACATTGCATAAATAACCTTAGACCCGTTTGGAAATTAGTATAGATTTCGGTGTACACTAATTCTTGAATTGTCCAGTGTGGACAGTTTGAGATTATATTATCTGTATTGCACATTCATGTTATTTCTACTGAACACGTTTAGTATGAAGTTTCGGTGACCTTCTTTATTGTTCTTCGGGTATACTGTTCATAGGGTCACTATCCCTCTATGTGAACATGTATACTTGCAGAACTATGGGGAGGTGCTGCCGAAATTTCTACTGACGTGGAAAGTAGTAGAGTGATGGAACTTGTGCAATATGGATAACATAATCTCGAATGGGATAAGACCAACTACCTTGAGAAATAGTAATTTGAATGGGAGCATGACATGCATGTGTAGTATAGTATACTACGTGTTACTAATAATTAGATGTTTATAGAAATGGATAAAAGTTGGATGCGGCTAGGCGATAGAGTTGGAAAGGATTACATATCCTATGCATGTGGAGTAAGAACCTTTATTGATTTTGCAAGGGCCTCTACTGATAGTCGAGGTTATATTAAGTGTCCATGTCGAGGTTGTAAAAATTTGTGTGCGATAGGGTTGGATGAAGTTGAAAGTCATATATTTGTGAATGATATGGATTTGGGGTATACTCAATGGGTACTGCATGGTGAGCCGTATACACAATCAGCGGATAGATTATTCGGTCATCCAAATTATTCAGGGCACGTGGATGACGATTATGACCAAGATGAGATAGAGGAGATGTTGAGTGATATTGGAGCTGTGATGTTTATGGATGAGGTTGACGACAATGCCTCAAGTGGTCGAGGGAATGATTTGGGAATTTTCCTGCAATGTGTGAAGATGCAAAGCGCGAGCTGTATCCAGGCTGTACAAAACATTCCAAAATGTTGTTTATTGTACGGTTGCTTCACATTAAGTCATTGTGTGGGATGTCAACCAAAGCAATAAACATGGTATTAGACTTATTTAACGAAGTCCTTCCTGAAGGGTCCGCATTGTCAAAAAACTTTTATGAAGCAAAACAGTTGAGAAAGGGATTAGGGTTTGAGTATAAGTCCATACATGCATGCAAGAATGATTGTGTTTTATTTTGGAAGGAGAACGAGGAGAAACAAGAATGTCCTGTGTGCGGAGAGTCAAGGTGGAAGGGTAAGAAAAGCCTGCCAGTTAAAGTCTTGCGATATTTTCCATTGAGACCTAGGTTGCAAAGATTATATATGTGTAAGAAAACAGCTCACAATATGAAGTGGCACAAGGAGAAAAGAGTTAATAATGACGGATTTATGAGGCACCCAGCTGACTCACTTGCATGGCAATCTTTCGATAATTAGTATCTAGAGTTTGGGATAGAAGCTTGGAATGTGCGTCTGGGACTCACAACAGATGGATTCAAGCCTTTTGGGAATATGAGTACAAGTTATAGCACTTGGCTTGTAATGTTGATTCCGTACAACCTTCCTCCATGGAGGTGCATGAAGGCTCCCAACTTTTTGCTAACTTTACTTATCCCCAGCCCGAGATCACCTGGGAATGACATTGACGTATATATGCAGCCGTTGATTGAAGTGCTGAAAGAGTTATGAGAAACAGGCGTCAGAACTTATGATGCATCGACGTCAACAACTTTTCAGATGCATGCTGCGGTAATGTGGACGATAAATGACTTTCCGACATATCGGAATCTTTCCGGCTGGAGTACTAAAGGGAAGTTAGCATGTCTGACATGTAATAAAGAAACTACTAGTGAGTGGTTAAAATATTCTCAAAAGTTGTGTTTCATGGGTCATCGACGTTATCTACCAAAAAATCATGCATGGAGAACAGAATCCGCTAAGTTTGATGGACAAGTAGAGGATAGAATTGCGCCAAATGAGTTGTCTGGGGAAGAGATACTGGAACAATTGATACATGTGGTAGCGAACAATTTTGGCAAAGGTCAGGAAAAGAACAAGAGAAAACGAGGTGCAGCATAATTGAATTGGTCAAAGCGTAATATTTTTTTTTACTTGCCGTATTGGTCATCCTGCATGTTGCAACATAGTTTGGATGTAATGCACATAAAGAAGAATATTATTGATAATATACTGGGTACATTGATGAGCATTAGTAAAAGATGAAAGATACGATTAAGACGAGGAAAGATCTTGAGAGAATGGGAATTAAACATAATATACATTTACGAGTGGAAGGTGATAGGGTGGTCATGCCGCATGCATGTTTTACGATGACAAGGGAGGAGAGGATGGACTTTTGCAAGTGGTTGCAAACTGTGAAGCTGCCAGATGGTTATGCTTCAAATATCAGTAGATGTGTAAGCCCTGATGACTGGAAAATTGGTGAATTGAAAAGTCATGACTGTCACGTATTTTTGCAGAAGTTATTACCGGTGGGAATTCGTGGGAAGCCAACATCTGTCGTACGTATTGCCATAATCGAACTATGTATGTTTTTTAAGGATATGTGTGCTCGGGTAGTAAAGTGAGATATACTGCAGAAACTGGAAGAAGACATTACTATTATATTATGTAAATTCGAGCAGATCTTTCCACCATCATTTTTTGATGTCATGGTTTATTTAGCAATACATTTACCCCGGGAGATAATGTTGGGTGGACCGGTGCAATTCCGTTGGATGTATCCAGTTAAAAGATATTTGGGTCGACTAAAGCGCACTGTTGGGAATAAAGCCAGAGCTGAGGGTTCAATAGCAGAGGCCTATATACACAATGAATGGTTAACATTTTGCTCTTTATATCTTCATGGTGTTGAGACACGATTTAATCGTCAAGAGCAAAATGCTGATCTTATTGCTCCGCCTCCTCGTGAGCTATCAATATTTTCTCAAAATGTACGACCCTTGGGTGCACAAACGGATTACGATTTACTTGATACAGAGTTGAGTAAAGTTCAGTGGTACGTGCTAAATAATTGTTGGGAGATTGAAGACTATCTCAGGTATGTCATTGTAAAAGGTTTAAATATTTCTAGATTCAATGAGGTTAACTATAACTTTTGTGATATAAAATAATATGATTTTGCATATATATATATATATATATATACAGTGAGCACATGGACAAACTTAAGACGGAAGGCGTAGAGAATATAGTGGCAAGACACGAAGAAGAATTTTTTGGATGGTTTGAACAACGTGTATGGACTAAACTCTACTTCATATGTTAGATTATAAAAGTTTTAACTCTAGGTAATATTTAATTAATAACATTATTTGAATTGTTAGATTTTGGAACAACATGCTCGTGATCCCGAATCTGTCTCTTTTGAATTGTATGCATTGGCCCGTGGTCCTTCAAATAGAGCACTTCGATACACTGCATGCACGGTTCGAGGTTATAGATTCCATACTCTGGACCATGAACGTAAAAGGAAGACTCAAAACTATGGTGTGCTGGTCGAGGGTAGTCATGGAACAGATGATATTGATTATTATAGTGTCGTTCGTGATATTATTGGATTGAAATATCTTGGTGGGTCTATAACATATGTCTTTAAATGTGATTGTTGGGATCTAGGCAGTGGTCGGGTTTCGATATATAGGGATAATCATTTTATGAGTGTAAATACTACATATAAATGGTACGAAGATGATCCATTTGTATTGGCTTGTCAAGCTACTCAAATCTATTGCTTGATTGATCTAAAGAAAAATGCTGATGAAGATAGTGGAGAGACAACTTGGCGAGTCGTACAAAAATTTGTCCCTCGAAACATATATGAAGTAGGAATGAATGCAGATTACGATACTAGTGGAGATGAAGATGACACTCCGAATGTAGAGGCCTACCAGGAAGATGGAGGGGGTATTAACTTATTTGTTGACCATGGTGCACTCGAGTTGCTCCTCTTATGTAGAGATGAAGTCCCACTCATCCATCTCGATTTGTCTATATTAAATAATCATTCAATTCAATAAAGTGAGAGAGAAGTAGAAGAGTCAGAAGAAGAAGACGAAGAAGAATCTGGAGGGGAAGTGGATAAGGAGGACGAAGAAGAGGTTGATGATGATAATGATGAAGATGTTATAGAGAGAGATTCTGAAACAAACATGGAAAATACATCTGAAGATGAAGACTAAAAGTACTATAAACTTTATTCATATATGAGTATAGAATTTTATAATAATAATTAATTTCATCTAATAAAATTTTTTTGGTATATATAATTAATTTCAAGTATGCCGCCAAAAAGACAAAGAAGAAATGTGCTTCCTCCACCAAGTCCAAGTCCCAAACCCGTTGAGGACTCCCCACCTGAAGAGTCCGTTCATGAAGATGAAGTTAACACTATAGAGAACGATGCCCAGGCAACACCTACTAGTAAGGAAATGTCGTTGAAAATTATTTATATATTTAATATTTTTGTCTCAATAACTATATTAGTATAAAAATTATACACATTATCTATATTAGTTGATGGATTTGCTTGTCGTGATCGTGGCTATACACGCGGCATCTCACTTGAAAAAAGCTGAAGGCATGGCAAACTGAAAGTCACAATTCCTGGTAATTCCATTGGAGGAGTAGATGATAGTGCAGCAGTGCTTTCTGAAATTTCCAATGTACGACTATAAAATCATGAAATTGTCTACCAATTTCCTTGAACAAATAAGTTAGATCTCAATTATTAAGATTATGAAACGAATCAAATACTTTAAAATAAATAATCAAACTTGCAAAACACAACAATTGGTTATGAAGGGAAACCCTTTAAAGAACTCTTTAAAGGTAAAACCCTACGGGGCAGCCAAACCCAGGAAAGTCAATCTTATTATTTGAAGAACAATTACAAGTAATAATCAATTACAAAACCTTTGCAATTCGGCTCACTTACTTGCCTAGACAAACGACCCGTTTGTCTTCTACCGCAGTAGCAGCCAGAACCTCTGGCGATCTTCAAATGTTGACTTCCCTTCTAGAACTCCAGAGGCTGAAATCCAATCGATGTTGCTTCACACTCAAAGCACGATCACACTCAAGAAGATATGAAAAATCCCATGAAAATTCTCAAGTGAATTTTCTCTCATAAACGCTCAGAATCTCCTCTGTAAAATTCGTCGCTTGAAGTCCTTGAGAAGATACAAAACAGAATCCCTTTAAATAGAAAGTCTGAAAAGAGTTCTAGTTGCAGTAGAACTTTGCTGACGGTTAGCAACAGATGCGAAAATGCGTCCCGACGGACTGCTAACATTTCGTGATAACTTCTTCTGATATATACTAAACTTTGTTTTAGATTTCTTCTAGATAAGGGCAAAACTATTAGAACTCGATTTTGACTTCAGGGCCTTATCTAAACAACTCCTAAAACTTCTAGATAGACTCAATATTGTTTAGATACAAATCAATACTTATTTTACATTCATCCAAATTTAATCAAATAATGATAAGATAAACCTTATCATTTATCCAAATTTAATCAAATAATGATAAGATAAACCTTATCATTTAGTCATCTAATCCTAGCCAATTTTTGCCTTTACACTTTCCTCCTATATTAGTATAGTAGTCCGAGCTTATGCTCCATTTTATGTGCACTCCTGGCGAGATGTGCCGAATGAGATTAAGGAACACATTCGGAGTCGTGTGCTGGTGAATTTACTTTGACAGTTCTTTTCTTTCACCTACATTAGTATATCATATTTTTTACCTAATTAATTTATAATTAGGATGAATTTGACCTCGACTTTGGTCGTAGCGAGGATCTGAGAACTGGGAATGAGTTAATGACTACACTATTCTGACATCACAAGGGACGATGTCACAACCACTTCAAGAAGTTTGAGTCATTTGAAGAGGCTGCACAGTCACCTTTCCAGCAAATGAAGTTAGACGACTGGATAAAGTGATGTGATCTTTTTGCATCTCCAGAATATCAGGTATTCTAGATTTAATTCCATTAATTATTTACATTAATATTTGGTGTTTATCTTATATGTATATATATATATATATATATATATTACAATTAACATTCTTAATGTACATTTGTAGCACTTAAGTTCTACAAATGCACATAATAGATCCGCTCTGACTATTCATCATCGTGCTGGTTCAAGATCATTCCATCGTCTTGCTGAAAAAATGGTAATTAATAAATTATATAATTAATTTATTTTCCTGTTATTCTTTTATATAAGTACTAACACTATCTTTTTAAATTTGCTAATGTCATTTTGTTAGAAACGTGATGATCCTGAAAACTTTTCCCTCATTTATGTTTATGCTGCTGCTCACACTAATGAGCATAGTGAGTGGATGGATCCTGCCGTTGCAAGTAATTATGTAAGCGGTGTTCATTTTGTTAAATAAATTATGCAACATATGGTTAAATTCTTTTTTATTTGTATTTCATTTAATACGTCATTAATTTGTGTGTTTTGATCTTTCAAACTGCAAGAAAAAATGATCGAGTTGCAGTCAGCTTCTGGGGAATCCTCTACTAGTGACATAGACATTTTCACACAAGTGCTCGGGCCCAACTCTAGTATGGCAAGAGGTTTGGGACGATCTTTCAAGCATTCTGGTTCATCCTCCTCAACCTCATCGACTTCACAAATTAATAATCTTAGCAAAGAGTTAGAAGTTGCACGACGCGAGAATGAGTATATGAGGTCCAGACAGCAAGAGTTGGGTCCCTTTTAGAGCGACAGTCTCATTTAGAGACGCATTTGCAAGATCAACAAAGAGACCAGGAGGAAAGAATATGTAGTGAGGTCCAAGAGCAAGTGTAGCAGGAGATGATGCTACAAATGGAGCGTGTTATGTCATTGCAACAGAACCGTGGTGGACGGGGAAAGAAAAAAAATGAATTTTATTAATGTATTAAATTTTTAATATCTACTTGGAAAACAATTACAAACATCGTTGGTTGTGAAATATGTTATGTAATATGATACAATTGGTATGTTTATTAATGGGATGAGTTTAGTATTTCTGATATGTACGTTCGAATGTAAATAAAAACCTTTAAACAGTATTCCGCATTCGAACAAACGTTCGAACGTGTCCACACATAACGTTCGAACGTTTACAGCAACGATTGAAACTTACATTTGAATGTTTAAACTTTTAACGTTCCAAACCTCCACACATACTTCTTGCGTTCGAACTCTAGTTTCTTAACATTGGAAAGAACGTCTGAACGTTACGATGCGAACGTTCGGACATTGTTTCCTTTACATTAGAATCTAAATTCGAACGTAACGTTCGAACATATAAATGTTCGAATATAAATATAATACGTTCGAATGATAATCAACAAACGTTACCTGCTCTCATTCGGATGTCAATTTGTCTGCTTTATGTTCGAATGTTATTATTTTCATTGAACGTTATATTCTATGACAGATTCTAACCGTCACAGAAAAGCAAACGTTCGAATGTTATATAAAATAGCACATCACAAACCGTCACTAAAAGTATTTTTAGTGACGCTTGTACAGTAAACTGTCACCATATGTATTATGTGATGCACATTTCTTGACAGTGGGGGTGACGGTTTATAACCGTCACCTAATGTATTTCGTGACTTTTTTCTATTTCTTGTGACAGTTTCGTCTGTCACTAAATCTGATTTTTGTTGTAGTGAATTTTAGAATGTCCTAGAAGTGTAAGGGCCCTACTAGTGCAAGGAGACAGACCACCAATGAAATTGAGTGGAAAGAAAGATGAGGGACACTTCATTGGTTTCGTGGAGAAAATTGTTGTGGGGGCTACAAAGTGGAGCTAGTCCAACATGTGAGAGAGCAAGTAGTGCAGCTAGTTCAACATGTGGGAGAGAAAGCACCTTGCAGAATACCTATTAGATACATCCCAGCGTGAGGTGGAGATTAGCCTCTCACCTCATGGTAGGCAAGCTAGAAAAGTCGCTAACCGTGAAGGCAAGAATGAGGAGCTAAAGAAACTAGTGGCTCTAATGAGACAAGAGCTACTCGCCTAAAGCGAGCAACAGTCTAAGGTAGACTGGAGCATATATGGGAACTGTCCCAAACAGAATAGAAAATGCTTAAAAGAATAGTAGTGTTGTAATCTGAAGCCCACTCCGTAATATCCCGCTCCTTTCTCTCTCTAATAGTCACGAATCTCGTTCTGCATGCCGAGCCCTCAATGGCATGTTTTTAAAGACACTAAGTGATTTGTAAAGCAATCCCGATGTTTTAAAGCCCTTGAATATTTTAAATATCTTGAAAATATTTATATGAGATATTTCCAGTGTTATTAGACCAAGCCTGATTTTAAATAAGACAATTATAATATTTTTGAAGAGCTTCAAAAATATTATAATTGTGAAAAATCATTTTAATTAAATTCTTTTAGTCATTTAAAAATTTTATGAGATTCAAATTACGTTAAAAACTGTAATTAATTAAATGTTTTTATTCTCTTAAAGATAATTAGCAAAACTTCATAATTTACTTAAGGATGAAGATTATATTTTATAAACTAAAATTTAGTCTAATAATATTCTATCTTAATTCCTCTTAGTGTTTTTAAGTTAAATTAGTTTTTTAATTATCACTGTTAGATCATTCTGAAGATCCCAAGACGAAGGGTCTCAATTAAATACCCAAGCCCCTAGCCTTTTCCCCTCACTTTTCCCTATCCCCTCTCTCCTCCCTCTCCTTCAACTCACATGACAGCCTCCCCTTCCCCTTCACTGAATTCCTTCAGCGCAGCCCAGCGTCGTCGTGCACCACTTAGCTTGATTGCCACCACCGACATCTCCCCCTCATGCCATCGAGCACCTTTCCCATTGATGAGCCTCCACGCGGAAGCTCTCTCTCTCTCTCTCTCTCTCTCTCTCTCTCTCTCTCTCTCTCTCTCTCTCTCTCTCTCTCTCTCTCTCTCTCTCTCTCTCTCTCTCTCTGTGACGCTCCCAAATCCCCACATACGGACACGGGGAAATCGAGACGTCTGGATGATGACAACACGGGTCACCACCCTATCGATGAGTGCCAAGTGTGTGTAAAAGCAACAAATGTGCAAAAACAAATACGCAGCGGATAAACAAGGCCATATAACTAAGTACCAGAATTTTTCTTTGTTTAATATAAAACTGTTCAAAACATACATAATAAAATATTACAAGCTACAAATATAGTTTCAAAGCCAACTACAAAGCATAAACTTCAACTCAATACTCCGACAGAGCCGCCTCCTCGGGCTCAGCCTCCTCCTCCTCCTCGATCTCTGCATCAAAATCTACGGTACCAAAAATGGTGCCGTAGGTAAATAAGATCCAAATGCTACTAGATAAAAACATATTAAAACTCAAACAACATGCATGAAAGAATGCAAATGCACATGTCCCATAAAAACCACATTTTTCCACGCACGCCAAAATCCCATTTTTGGCCCAAAAACATTACCATTAAAACCAGTCTCGCCATTATCCCAGATAATGGCCCAAAACAGAAACCACCATTTTCCCAGAAAATGGATCACATAGCCTCAAACCAAACCTCGCCATTTTTCCAGAAAATGGCCCGTAACCAAAAACCATAAAACCGATCCAATTATTGCATGCACCATGATCCCCCCTAGGGATTATCCGCACACTCTGGCTCTGTGCCACACCGCAGGTAATGTCTACGCGTGTGACACCTAAACGAGCGATGCCCAGTACTCGCGCCCAGTGCGTTCCTGGACCAGGCCATCCTCTAGTCCCTACCACTTTAGGGACCACGGAGTTGACACGACAGCGTTACCGTATCGTGCGATCCGGTCGTCGCCCAGCGACAACCCAGGGGATGTCACCCAGTATTATCCACTCCCGAGTGACCTGAGGAGCTCTACCGAGATAATACCCCATCCCGGCTTGGGGTCGTGATACACACACACCCGAAAATCCATTTACACGAATAAAACAGGATTTTCTCAATTTAAATAAAATGCACGTGAATGCACCATGTAAATGCAACCTCAAAGCACAAACCAACCAACCAATCACAAATAGCCAAACCAATCAACTCCGTCCTCAATCCATCCGACCCCCAAACTCCTCGGACTCAGTGTGGAATCAACCAACCAACCAGATAATTTATTGTAAGAGAAAAATATATTTAAATCTAAAAGTAGAGTTTGGAAAATACTTACAATGCTATACGGTATTTTTTGAAAGCTCGCGACGTTGCAAACAGCGAAGAAAAAGCAACGTAACAGTGTATTTTACACTGTGGCTGTGGGTAGTAAATTACCCACTTTTGAACGGGGACAAACCAATACACGAAATTAATAGGGAAAGGCCTTGAGATGTTTATGAAGCTGAAGGAAGTGAGCTTTGGCCATGGGTGGTGGTGGAAATGGCGGTGGAAGTGCAAAAAGGGGCTAAACGGAGTTGAGCTCGTGGGAGCTGCTCCGGCAATGGATCAGGGCCGAAAATGGGTGGTTTAGGTCGGTAAGAGGTAGGGGCAGAAGTGGAGCGACGGCGCCGGAAATGGCTCAAAACCGTGCAGAAAGAAGGGGCTCTAGGGGGTTAATGGCGACTCGAATGGAGGTGATTTTTGGTGGGGGTGGTGACGGCCACACCAGCTGGCTATGGCAGCTCTGGGCGGGCAACAGATTGACGACGGGAAGAGGGGAGAGGGAGCCTTGCGTGCACAGGGAGAGAGATGGAGAAAGAAGAAGTAGAAAAAAGAAAAAGAAAGAAAAGGAAAGAAAAAGAGAAAGAAAAAGAAAAGAGAAAAAGAAAAAAGGGAAAAAGAAAAGATGAGGGAAAGAAATGAGGTCCAGTCCTCACTTCCAGAATCCAAAAACTGATCCGTCAAAATCGATTTTAAAAACATAAAACGACTAAAATAAATTAAACACCACACCAAATGAAATAAACCAATTAAAATATAATAATTTAAAATAAAAGAACTAACATATTAATTAAATTAAAAAAAACACTCCTTCAGTGAAAATACACGTAAAAACGAGTCATCATACACACACACACACACTCTCTCTCTCTCTCTCTCTCTCTCTCTCTCTCTCTCTCTCTCTCTCTCTCTCTCTCTCTCTCTCTCTCTCTCTCTCAATGGGTTTCCATTGTGCGTTGCCATTGGTAGCCCATAGCCCCACTGAGCACCACCACAACACCACTACCACCTCATCGGCTCTACCTCACCGCTAGTTCTCTTTCCCGCATGGTCTTTTCCTCCATCGCAGCTCCCCCTATCCATTGCACGAAACCCATATAGGTTCCTCCACCCACGCCAATGTACACGGCCACCCACGCCACCGCAGTACCACCAACAACCACCTCCTCCCACCTCCCACCAACGACCTTCCTTAATCATCCCCATGCCCAGTCAAGGTCCCTACCTCTCACACTCTCCCCCACTCTCTCACGAGTCTTCCATGACCCACGGCCTACATCCACCACTGTGGGCCACCATGCCATCTCATCCTCACCACTATAGCTCCATCGGATCTCTCTCAGCCCTCCATGACTAGCCCTCCATAGCTCTCCCTCTCCAATTCCCTCACCCATAAGCCACAGCCCAGCCCTGGAAACCCACAGCTCCATGCTTCACCACCCTAGCCACCATTAGGCCACCATGAGCCTTCCTTGGCCTTCCCTAGCCAAGCCTTAAGCCCAAACCACCACCTTACGTGGTGGACAACCACCATACAAGGTCGATAGTCGTTGTATGCGGTTTAGCCACCACGTACGACCCTTCCGATGCCTTTGACCATGATGAGTAGTGAGCAGGGCATAGGTTAATCCCGACAATGGTATAACCCTCTCTCCCTCGTTACATATATTAGATGTTAGTTGGTGGATTGTGGAGTTCGCTATGTAGTGAAGTGTTGGGCGTAGTTGGGTAGTGTGCTGTGAAGTGTGGGTGTGAAATATGTGCTGTAGTGGTTATGTGGTAGAATGTTGTTAAGAGAATACACGTGGTGTGTATTCCATGTTGTGTAGTGAGGCACCGTGTGACATGCATTGTAATGGTATATGGCATAGTGTGGATGGAAGGGAGTTTACATGGAGTGTACTCCATGTGGTGTCGTGATGTATTGGATGGCATGTCACAAAGGGTTCGATGGTGTAGCTAAGAAGCATAGAGCATGTTGTGTAGTATCAGAAACTGTGGAACAGTGTCTCGAAGTAGTTGTGAGGTGACCCTACTGTAGTGACGGGTGTCGCGATGTAGCTTGGGAGTAACCTCAGCTACGTGATGAGACAGAGGTATAGTGTGAATTGGTCTTGTCGTGTAATTGTTAGGATGAACTTGTAAAGGGGCCAAGAAGTAGGAAAGTCCTACTCACTAGGTTTGAGTAGAAGTTGGTATTAGAGTATGGAGAATAAAAATAAAAGGTTTTACATAAAGAGGGGCTTCGGACAGGAAAATACGGAAGGGAAAACTGAAAGAAAAAATAAAAGGCATGAAGAAAAAAAAAAACACACGAAAACAAACATTTGGGAGGGAGCATTTACCTTTTCATTGGGGACTGAGAGGGAGAGATAATCTTCGTCTGAGCGAGAGTGAGACGTAAGAGGGGAACTAAGACCAAATGGAGAGAGGAGCATGTTGTTTCTTTTTCATTCGGTTGAGAGAGCTGGGTTTTTGGCTCTGTTTTTAGAGAAAAGAAACAGACTAGCTGTAAACTGCCAAATGCAGGTGTTCATTTTCGTTTGGAGTGGACGTAAAAGAGGCTGAAAGACGTGAAGATGAGGCCTGGTTCTCCGGAGGGTGAGAGCTGAAACGAAGAGACACACTACTCTGGTTTGGGTTTCCATTTTCATCTGGAGCAAGACTTACGGCAGTTGGTAGAGAAACAAGAGACGCTACACTTGAACATGAGAGCACTGAACTGGGCACTACGAGGGAGAAGTTTTCATCTGCTGGGGCTTGGACTTGTGAGAGGTCTAGAGCTTTTGTGAAAGCAACTGGACAGTAGGTGGTCTCTTAGGCTTGCTGATTTAGAACTAAAACAGAGAGGAAGAGAGCTTGGTTAGGTTGAACTTCAACAAAGGGTACTGACTTACGAAAAAAAGCTTTTGGGTTTTAGGGAGTTATTTGGTTGTTTGGATGTGAAGGACGTGGGTTCTGGTTGGATGTTCTATTTTGGCTTGGTGACAGTGGACATAGAGATGAGAGATATAGTTTTCGGCTGGGTCTAACATACAGGAGGGTCCTGGGTTGAGAAAGACCAGAGAACTACGGATAGCAAGCTGCGAAGGTGAAGAGGAGTGTTGTTTTTTTCATTTAAGGACTTGTATTCTTCTTCATCTGGGACGGAGACCAAAGACAAAGAGGTTGTCGTGTTTAATTTGGAGCTTGGGAAACGAAACTGGAGGGGAGCTTAATATTTCTCGTTTGGGAGCTGCAGAACGATAGGGAGTCTTTCAGGCTTCATTTTCTCTATACTTTTACTTTCCTATAGTTATTTTCTAGTATTAAAGTTTGTGTTTTATTTTAGTTATTTAATGGAGAATATTTATTTAATTTCTATAGCATTTGTGATGAACATGATTGGCTAAATTCTCGGACTAAGGTTAGAGGTGAAATTTAATGATTTAAACATTGTTTTCGGATCAACGTAA
Organism: Carya illinoinensis; assembly: GCF_018687715.1. Classification (NCBI taxonomy): domain Eukaryota; kingdom Viridiplantae; phylum Streptophyta; class Magnoliopsida; order Fagales; family Juglandaceae; genus Carya; species Carya illinoinensis. The sequence goes on along the minus strand of NC_056766.1, from coordinate 13,933,761 downwards.
AATTTATTTTGTGAGTTTGATGGATTGAAGGATTTTATTATTGGATATTTTGATTATCTATATATTTATCTTGATTCATTGTGATTTTCGAATACAGTGAATGCTTGAAGAATCCCTGTGATATTCAAATAAATTTGTGAATGTTTTTATTATCAACCGTTCATGCTTAATCATTAGTGACTAATTTTCTTGACCTTAAATACTAAATCTTCCAATTAAACGGAATCACTATTCTAGTTTAATTGAAGTAATTCGATCGGACACAATATTCTAAATTATTAGACGGATCCTCGAAACCTTAGTCTTTCTCCATATCAATTTATTTTATTATTTTAGTTTTATTTTGTTATTTCTAAAAATCTTCATCTCAATAATTTTATTTTATATTCAATTGCACGTTTCTTTTAGTATTTTCTTTTCATTGTTTGAGTTTATTTTCTCTATCACATAAGTCAATCTCTGTGAATTCAACCCTGTGAGGTACTACAATACCTGTATACTTATAAGTAAAACTGTACTAAATTTTTGGTTCATTAATTTGAGTCAAAGTGTAGGCGTGACAAGTTTTTGGCGGGGTTGCCGGAGATTGCAACGTGTGATAATATTTTTTTTTTAGAAAAGAAAAAAAATTATTTTGGTAATCTTTTGCTAATTTTCTTATCTTCTTTTTGCAGGTACGATCTTTCTTATTTTGACAAGAAATGGATCAAGTAACATTGCTTCCATATTCATATTATTTGGTAATCTAGTTCGAAAATTTTTTATTTTACTTTCTTGCTTGTTTTGCATTTAGTTTTTAGAATAGAAGACTTTAGGTGGTGCATGCATTAATTAATTTTGAGACTTGTCCATACCTTTAAGTTTTTGAATGTGCCTGAGCCTCTATGATGAATGATCTCGTGGCAACGTGATCAAACTGGTAGATTGAGAAAAAAAAAATTTTTTAAAAGAATTAGTTGATAAGTTGTCTGGTGATTTCAAAAATTCTCATTCTAATAATATGGCTGACAATCATAGTGTTCATGATGAACTTCAAAATGAGGAGGCACAAAATAATCCATCAATGAGAACTTTGCGAGAGTATTTGTAGCCAATAAGGACAAGTACTCCAACTTGCATAATTTTTCCTACAAATATGGGGAATTTTGATTTAAAATTGGGAGTAATTCAATTACTTCCCAAGTTTCATGGTTTAGACTCAGAAAGTCCTTATTTGCATCTGAAAGAATTTGAAGAGGTTTGTGCAACTTTACAAACCCAAGCTGTTAATGATGATGTTGTTAAATTAAAGTTGTTTCCATTCTCTTTGAAAGAAAAAGCTAAAAATTGGCTGAATTCCTTAAGACCAAAACCTATTGGCACATGGCAAGAAATGTAAGAGAATTTCTGAAAAAGTTTTTTCCTACTCACAGGACCAACACTCTTCGCATAAATATTATGAATTTTTCTCGAAAAGAAAATGAAACATTTTTTCAGTGTTGGTAGCATTTTAAAGAATTATTACTAACTTGCCCACATCATGGCAATGAAACTTGGCGCACCAATAATTTTTTCTATGAAGGTTTAACATCTCAAATGTGTCAGTTTGTAGAAATGATGTGTAATGATGAATTTTTAAATAAAGATCTTGATCATGCTTGGGACTATTTTGACCAATTGGATGAAAATTCTCAATCTTGAGATAACACAGATCGTTCTGATCGGTCAAATAAGCCCAAACTTAATGCCATGTCTCAAGAGGGTATGTATGTCCTTAAAGGAAATGATGATGTGAATGCTAGGATAACAAGTTTGACAAGAAAAGTCGAGGCCATGGAACTTAGGAAGGTAAATTTGGCTAAGGCCATTGAAAAAGAAGAAGAGAACTGTGGCATATGTGAGATTAGTGGACACCTAACTCAGGATTGTCCAACAATCCCCACTTTTAAAGAGGTGTTGCACGAACAAGCAAATGTCATGAATTCTTATATGAGACCATTTTTTTTCCCTTATTCGGAAACATATAATCCTAGATGGAGAAATCACCCCAACTTTAGTTGGAGGAACGAGTCTAATTCAAATCAAAATCCTCAAGGGCCTTCTTCTTCTACTCCTTATGTGCCTCCACATAAGAAAACCATTGAGCAGACATTACAAACTTTTATGCAAGGGCAAGCCAATATTAACACTCAGACAATACAAGCCATTACTGAGATGAGAAGTTCCATTAGCGACTTGACCTCGGCTTTGCACGCTCAAGAAAAGGGTAAGTTTCCTGCTCAACCTCAGCCAAATCTCAAAGGGAAATTTGATGTAAGAAATTCAAATTCTTCTAATTCAAAATTTGAACATGCCAAGTTCATCACCACTCTACGCAATGGAAAAACAATTGATAAGAGTATTTCAACGAAAGTTGATGAGATCAACAATTCTTTAAACTCAAAGAGTGATGGTGAACTTGACAAGGTCGAGCTAGATATGCCTGTGAAAGCCCTAATGCCTGCCCCATTTCCCCAAAGGTTGCAACATTCTCACAAGTTGGTTCAAAATGATGATATTCTTGAAATTTTCAAACAAATAAAACTCAACATTGCTCTGTTGGATGCAATTAAACAGATTCCATCGTATGCTAAATTTTTGAAAGATCTGTGTACAGTGAAGCGTACATTGAAAGTGCAATAGAAGGCTTTCCTCATTGAGCAGGTAAGCATCATCCTTGAAAACAATTCTCCTTCAAAGTACAAAGACCCGGGTTGTCCAACAATTTACTGTGCGATTGGAAATTTTAAAATTAAAAAGCTTTACTTGACTTTGGAGCTAGTGTTAACCTCTTACCCTACTCGGTCTATGAGTAGTTGGGTGTTGGTGAACTTAAATCCACCAAGGTAACACTCCAACTTGTTGACCGTTTAATTAAAATACCAAGAGGGATAGTTGAGGATGTGTCAGTGCAAGTGGGCAAATTTTATTTCCCAATGGATTTCATTATTTTGGACATAGAACCTGTCTTTGATGTTTGCACTCAAATTCCTATAATTTTGGGTAGGTCATTCCTTGCGACCTCGAATGCTTTAATAAATTGTAGGAGTGGTGTAATGATAATTTGTTTTGACAACATGACTTTGGAGTTGAATATTTTCAATATTTGTAAACAACCTGGCGATGATGATGATGTGCATGAAGTAAATTTAATCCAAACTCTTGTTCAAAATGAATTTGATTTGTCAATTCTTTCTGACCCTTTTGAAGCTTGTTTGGTTCATGGTAAAAATTTTGATGATAATTATGTGCTTGCATCTATGAATTTTTTACTAGAATCTACTCCTATAATGGACACTGATAAATGGAGAACACATTTTGAGAAATTGCCACCTCATGATGTCGTGTCTCTCCCCTCAAGTATGCAAACACCAAAACTCGACTTGAAACCTCTACCTACTGATCTCAAATATGCATTTTTAGGTCAAACAGAGACATTACCAGTGGCCATCTCATCAAAACTTGATGAAATTTAGGAGAGAAAATTAATTGGTGTTCTCATTGACCACAAAGAGACAATAGGATGAACCATAGCTGATATCAAAGGTATCAGTCCTTTGATTTGCACCGACAGGATATATCTAGAAGACAATGCTAAGCCCTCTAGAGAGATATAGCGTAGACTGAACCCCAACATGAAAGAGGTTGTCAAAGCAAAGGTGTTAAAACTTATGGATGTAGGGATCATTTACCCTATTTCTGATAGCAAATGGGTTAGTCCTACGCAAGTGGTGCCCAAGAAATCTGGTGTGACTGTAGTTAAGAATGCTGATAATGAATTGATCCCAACTAGAGTTACTACTGGTTGGCGTATGTGCATTGACCACAGAAAACTAAATTCTGTCACTAGAAAGGATCATTTTCCCCAACCATTCATGGATCAAATCATTGAACGTGTAGCGGGCCATAAATTTTATTGCTTCGTAGATGGTTATTTTGGATATAACCAAATTGAGATTGCTCCTGAAGATCAAGAAAAAACCACTTTTACATGTCCATTTGGTACCTTTGCATATCGAAGGATGCCATTCGGACTTTGTAATGCTCCTGCTACATTTCAAAGATGCATGATGAGCATATTTAGTGACATGGTAGAGCGTTTCGTTGAAATATTCATGGATGATTTTTCTATTTTTGGTGATTCATTTGATGAATGTTTGACTCATTTGGAAAGAGTGCTGATTAGATGCAAAGAAAAGAATTTGATTTTAAAGTGGGAAAAGTGTCATTTTATGGTCACTCAAGAGATTGTCCTTGGTCACATTGTTTCTTCTCAAAGTATTGAAGTAGACAAGGCCAAGATTGAATTAGTTTCTAAATTCCACATCCCAATGAACATCAGGGATATTAGATCTTTTCTTGGTCATGCAGGATTTTACAGGAGGTTCATTAAAGACTTCAGCACAATTTCTAGACCTTTGTGCAATTTATCGTCAAAGGAAAATTCTTTTGTATGGATTGATGATTGTGAGTTAGCTTTTACAAAGCTAAAAGGTGTGTTGATTTCAGCCGCAATTATGCGATCACTTGATTGGAATTTACCATTTGAGATTATGTGTGATGCTAGTCATTATGCTATTGGAGCTGTGTTGGGCCAACATAGGGACAAAAAGCCTTGTGTTATTTATTATGCAAGTAGATCTTTAAATAGTGCTCAAATGAATTATTCAACAACTGAAAAAGAGCTACTTGCAGTAATTTTTACACTTGACAAATTTCGCTCTTATTTGATTGGATCTCAAATTATCATTTTTACTGATCATGCTGCGTTGAAGTACCTTTTAGCAAAAAAAGATGCAAAGCCCATGTTGCTTAGATGGATCCTTTTGTTGCAAGAATTTGATTTGATAATTAAAGATAAAAAAGGAGTTGAGAATGTTGTTGCTGATCATCTGTCTAAACTTGTTCTTTCAGATTCCATGAGTCAGTTCCTATTAGAGACACATTTCCAGATGAGCAACTTTTTGGTATATCTCAAGTACCTTGGTATGTTGACATTGCTAATTTTCTTGTTGTAGGTGAAATTCCTCAGATCTAAACTCAACAAGATAAGAGAAAATTTTTTGTAGAGGTAAAAAAAATTCTTTTAGGATGATCCATATTTTTTTTAAATATTGCCCAGATTAGATAATTAAACGATGTGTGCCCAATAGCAAATTTCAAAGTGTGATGTCTTTTTGTCATTCTGGAGCATGTGGTGGCCATTTTTCTGGAAAGAAAACTACTTTTAAAATTTTGCAATGTGGTTTCTATTGGCCTACCATTTTCAAGGACACCCATGAATTTTGTAAAACTTGTGAGCGTTGTCAAAAATTGGGAGGGATTACCCGCCAGAATATGATGCTATTAAATCCAATCTTGGTTGTTGAAATATTTGATTGTTGGGGCATCGATTTCATGGGACCCTTCCCAGTTTCTTTTGGCAATCTCTACATTTTGGTAGCTATGGATTATGTGTCCAAATGGATTGAGGACATTCCATGCAACAACAATGATCACAAAGTTGTATCAAGGTTTGGAACACCTTGAGCCATTATCAGTGATGGGGTAAACATTTTTGCAATAAGTCTTTCGAGGCCTTAATGCGAAAATATGGTATTACTCATAAGGTTGTTACCCCTTATCATCCACAAATAAGTGGCCAAGTTGAGAAATCTAATCGAGAGATCAAAATTTTTTTAGAAAAGACAATTAACCCAAGTCGCAAAGACTGGTCTTTACGACTAACCGACGCACTTTGGGCATACCGTACTGCTTTTAAAACCCCGATTGGCATGTCCCCATATCGACTCATTTTTGGAAAGTCGTGTCACTTGCCTATGGAATTGGAACACAAAACTTATTGGGCAATTAAGTAATTTACTTTTGATGTGGATAAAGCTTACTCTCTTCATAATTTTCAGCTAAATGAGTTAGAGGAAATCAGGAATGAAGCTTACAAAAACTCTCGTATTTCCAAGGAGAGAATGAAAATTTTTCATGATAAAAATTTTTTTCGAAAATATTTTGAGCCTTCCCAAAAAGTTTTGTTGTATAATTCAAGGCTCCATTTGTTTCCTGGCAAGCTTCGATCCCGATGGATTGGTCCCTTTGTTGTAAAAACTGTTTATCTTTTTGGGGCCATTGAGATGGAAAATCCAGAGAATGGTAATGTATTTAAAGTTAATGGAAAAAGGTTGAAACCATTTTTGGGTGATTTTATTCCAAAGGTTGAGTCCACTACTCTGGATGATCCTGCTTATCAGACTTAATTTCTGATTCCTCATTGTATATACTGTATTTGTTTGTTTTGTTTTTCTTTCTTTTGCTTTTTGTGTCTTCTAACTTTGACAGAAATCTACTCCTTATGAGCACTCGCATATCTCAGGTGACTTCTTTCTTCTCTGTTTAATCATTTTCATCTCAATATATGTTCTGCAGTGTTTATCTTGCTTCAATTCATGCCTATATAGCATACATTGTCGAACATTCATTTGCTGAACATTGAGGAAAATGTCACATATAGTTAGGGGGAGGATTTTCTGTTGAAAATGTGTTAGTACAAAAAAAAAGAATTGTTTTGAGGTGCATTGAAATATAAATGATTAACACACACTCCTAGCTTTTTTGTGAGATTTGAGCATCTTGGTGGAGTAGTTGAGCGGAATTATTTTGTAAAGATTTATTTTCAACCCTAAGCATAGAGCATGACTTATGATGCATCATATTTTGTTGAAGAGTGACTTGAGACACCGGGATGCGATATTTATAGAAATGAGAATTAGTATGATTTATATAGATTGAAGGACAAGTTTTGAAAAAACATTTTGCACATGCTTACACTTGTAGTATTCCTCATTAATGTTCATTGATTTAAAACAGGAGAAGTAAACTGCAAGACAACCGATACTTATATGAAAAAAAAAAAACAAAAAACAAAAAACAAAAACAAAAAAAAAGAAGAAGATGAAATCGTGTAAGTTTTCCTAAATAAAGGGTTAGAAACAGTTACCCAAAACTTTGGGGGTTGAGTGTTCAACCTTTAAACAGAATTGGCGTGAAAACTGCTAGTCCCTTAGGCTTTGAGGTAGTTAGAATCAATAATGATTAATCTCAACGTTAAAAACATCCTATGATAAAACATGCTTATTAATGAGGAACACGCAGAGGTCAGCCACACACAGACATAACTGAGTTCTAAAACATTTGCCCCAATTCTATGTGAACAATTGTTGAGACTTTCCTTGTGCATACAACTCCTAGTATTGAGTAGTCACGAATCGATTTTTTGTGAGAATTCAGAATTATGTTTGATTGCTTTTGTTTGAATTTCGAGCTTTATATAATGTTCATCTCAATTAATTTTCACTAAGAGGGAAACTAAGACAAAATGGAGAGAGGAGCGTGTTGTTTCTTTTTCATTCGGTTGAGAGAGCTAGACTTTCGGCTCTGTTTCTAGAGGAAAGAAATAGAGCAGTTGCAGACTGCCAAATGCAGGTGTTCATTTTCGTTTGGAGTGGGCGTAAAAGAGGTTAAAGGACGTGAAGATGAGGGCTAGTTTTCTAGAGGGTGAGAGCTGAAACGAAGAGACATGCTGCTCTGGTCTGGGTTTTCATTTTCATTTGGAGCAAGACTTACGGTAGTTGGTAGAGAAACAAGAGACGCTGCACTGGAACGTGAGAGCATTACACTGGGCACTACGAGAGAGAAATTTTCATTTGCTGGGGCTTGGACTTGTGAGAGGTCTAGAGCATTTTTGAAAGCAGTTGGACAGTAGGTGGTCTGTTAGGCTTGCTGATTTAGAGTTGAAACGGAGAGGAAGCTTTCGAAAAATAAAAGGAAGAGAGCTTGGTCAAGTTGAACTTCAACGGAGGGTACTGAATATATAATTTATTCATATACGTTCATTTCATATCTTTATGTTTATCTCGCTCTAAATCTTAAAATTTAATTAAAAAACCTAGAAAATATGAATTCAGTTAAGCAAGTTCTTAAGTCAAAACTCATTCCTAATTTATAGTTGTTTGCTAAAATTTGAATATTACACACGGCTAGAAGAGAAGCCCAGCTTGCGCATTGAAGCCCATATGTAGTACCCAGGTTCGTATGATAAATTTCGGGAGTTGTGTTTCGGTTTTTATATAGTGTTTAATGTATGTATTGTAGGACCTTTCGGCTGGGATCATTTGTCAACTTTATAGACGTGCGTGTGTATAGACGAATTTGGTTTCTACGTCGCCCGACGTAACAGATATAATTGATGGTCTCACTAAAAAGAGGCTTGAAACTATTTTACAACTTATTTCCAAACAACCAATAAAATCAATAAAGTCCATTAAAAACATGCCAAAAAATAATAATAATAATAATAATATGCCTTTAAATAAAATAACGTTCAACTTACGTTATTACTCACAAAGTTTTCAAAAGCAAAATAGTAATTTAGCTTTATATTGTTGTTGATAATTTCAACTTGTTTGAAAATTGTAACGCATGCGTTCCCATGCACATTTATAATTTAACTAAAGACCTTTAAGAGGATTTTATAATAATGATAGTCTAAGGACGTTATCTAACACGCATAAGAATCGTCATACATTTTCAACTATTGCTCGTGAAGGTGATTAATAAGTCATTAAGTTGATATTATAAAACTATCATTATTTGAAATTAGTTATTTGAAAATGACATATAAAGAAGTTGTGAAAGAGTTATAGGTTTATATCATTACTCTTTCACATATATAGGTGAACTTATTGATCAACCATTTGTTAGACCGGCCAATAAGTTGTATAGATAAGATAATACAAGTGGTTGTAAGTCCGTCTATATTGGCTACTGCTAATTAATTGGAAAAACCCCAAACGTTAGGTGAATATAAAATTAGCAAGAACAAGGAAATTAAGCAATGCACTATTCTCGTCAAACTTTTGTCCTTCCATCAATTTGATTTTGATCGCATAGAGTTTCAAGCTTAGGATAAGAAAGATAGATACATAAAATAGACTCTTCAATATTTATCGTCATCCGAATTAAATTTTTGGTTGGCATGAATTGGCATTAATTGTTCACTAAATATTGCGAGACCCACTTTATATTTCTAAATATATATCATACTATTATAAACAAAGCATCAATGACGAATTATTTGTGACAAAAATAATTATTTGCGATGAGAATCAACTCATCTTGGCAAGAAATAAGGGACTTGAAATAAGCAGATTTATTGTAGGTCTTAAGAATTCAAGGAGAACAAATTCAATTTGCATACCAAGCTGCTCGATCTAGTTTCTGGCCTGTATGATAGGTACACATAGTTTAATGCAAAGAGCTAGTATCCCATACTTTTTTTTTTTTTTTTAACTGATTTCCTATAGGATGGAGGGATCATTTTAATACGAGACCTTAACCGTAAAGATCTTTATGGAAACTTTTTCAACTGTAGGATCAGTTTGAAAAAATATCAAACTCAAAGCACATGTACAATAAATTTTCCAAATAAGAAATTACTAAACTTTAATCATGAAATTGTGGTACAAGATCCTCTAATGTTCCTATGCATAAGATAGGTACCACGTTCTTAATTTACGTACAAGCGAACACACCAAAATAAAAATAAAAACAAAACAAAAAAGAAAGATAATTTAAAATATGCAAAATCCTTGTGCATGAAGACCAGTATGAAACTCTAGGCAATATTGTAGCTATTTAACATATACTCAAATGATCATGCATGTGCTGAAGAAGGAAGGCGTGGAGTGAGTTGGATTTCAAGTGGGGTGGCTTTCAGGGATGTAAGTCCGACTTTCTCAATCATGTCTACTGCTTCATATGCTGGTACTGTCATAATCTCAAAGGCATGCAAGAAGTTAGCAAGTGTTAGTTGCATAACTTGTAGTGTAAACGAGATTCTTGAACAAACTCTCATCTCGCTATTAAATGGTATGAGCTCAAAATGTTGGCCCTTAAAGTCAACATCTTTGTGGGTTGTAAGGAATATTTCTTGGCAAAATTCGGTTGGATATGACCACACTTATGGGTCTCTATGAATTTTCGATAGATTAACAAGAAGACGGGTGCTTGTTGGGTGTGGTAACCAGCCAAAGTGCAATCCTCTAAGGACTATGTGGTACAAAAAGTGGCGCAATGGGATATAAACACATTGTTTCTTAGATGACAACTTGAAAATAGACTAGGTTTTTCATGTCTAATTCCATGACTACCTATCTTTACCAATCTGGAGGTCTAATTCTTGTTGGACTTTTTTAAGAGCCTCTCAATTATTAAGGAGTAGAGAAAGTGCCCATGTCATTGTCACCGTCGCTCTATTTGTACGCCCAAAGATGAGGGCCTGCAAAAGTCTCAGTATGAATGTATATGTTATTTATAATTTAACCATATTAAACTAAAATAGAACTCAACGAAACTATTCCCCTCAAAAGTTAAATTATAATTTGGCTGTAATGTGAAAGGCTTTTAAGGTAGAATCATTTTGGGGCTTCTATTCCGGCTTTTATCCAGTATTGTTCAATGAATGCGTGTCATTTCGCTGAGGTAAAAAGGAGTGCAGTGTGTAAGTGTAGTGTAGTCGCTTTAAAAAAGAGTGTGATTTATTATTAAAATATTATTTTTTATGTAGGTTTTATATTTATTCACTTTTTTCAAAATGATTGTGTGACACTTGCACACTTACGACTGCAAGTATCATTTCTTAAAAATATATTATTTGCGTTGAATTATTTATGATGAAAATTATTATTAAAAAATAAATGAAAATGATTATTAAAAAATAAATTTATTTTCACTGAAAATATTATTTTATCTCAAATAACTTACCATATATAAACATTTTTTTTTGTAATAAATATAATATTGTTACTGAAAAGACTTTTCACATTTATAGTTGAACTAATTCCGTGTGGATCCAATTGTTTAGAAAAGACAACGGTGGCTGTAAGTGTGAATTGGATAACCTGTATTGCAAATGAGATTCCTGGACAAACTCTCCTCCCGCTACCAAATGGAATAAGATCAAAATGCTGGCTGTTAAAGTCGATATCTTTGTGGGTTGTAAGGAATATTTATGGGCATAATTGGGCTGGATCCGATCACAATTGTGGAACTCTATGAATCTTCGATAGATTAATAAGAAGACGGGTGCCCGCTGGGATATGGTAACTAGCCAAAGTGCAATCCTCAAGGGACTCGTGCTGTGCAGAAAGTGGCTGGTGGGATATAAACACATTGTTTCTTTGATGTGAGCTTGAAGATAGACTAGATTTTTTTATGTCTAATTGTATCGCTAGCCTTTCCGATCCCTACCAATCTGGAGGTCTAATTCTTGCATGGCTTTCTTCATAGTCTCTCAGTTATTAAGAAGTAGAGAGTGCCGGCCATCTTAGTGTTACTACTGTTGTTGTATATACGCCCTATGATGAGGGCCTGCAAAAGTCTCGACCACAAAATGTTAGCTAAAGCTATAAGGAAGAACAACGTTTCCTATTAAATTTTTTACAAAAATAGCTAATTAAAAGACACTTTATTTATTTTAACAAATAGTTTAAAATATAATTTAGATGAACTTATATATTTTTTTGTATAAAAGAAAAGAGGGAAAGAGAAAGAAGCCAAAAAGTAAAAATTAAATAAAATTAGATATATAGATTTATAGTGCTTTTGAAAATATAGAGATGAATTAAATCACTATGGCATAAATATATTTTGTTTATACTATACATTAAGCATATGACACAAATAAACAGTTTTCTTGTAGGTCTTAAGAATTCTAGGAGAACATATCCAATTTGCAGACCTAGCTACTTTGGTTTCCTATATGAGAGGTACACATAGTTTAGTGCAATAAGCTAGTATCCTGCACTTTTTTCTAATTTCCTATAGCATGGAGGGATCATTTTAATTTAATACAGAGACATTAACCGTAAAGATCTTTATGGAACCTTTTTCAACTTGATTGGTTTGAAAACATATCAAACTCGAAGCACATGTACAATAAATTTCCCGAAAAAGAAATTACCCAACTTTAATTATGAAATTGTCGTACAAGCCCCAAATGTTCCATGCATAAGATAAGTACTCTTACAAGCGAACAGACCAAAATAAAAATAAAAACAAGAACAAAGAAAGAAAATATAATATAATAGATGACAAATACTTGTGCAAGAAGATTGTTATGAAATCCCTTGGCAAGATTGTAGATATTTAACATATACTCAAATGATCATGCATATGCTGAAGAAGGAAGGCGTGGAGTGAGTTGGACTTCAAGTGGGGTAGCTTTCATGGATGTAAGTCCGACTTTCTCAGTCATGTCTACTTGTTCATTTGCTGGTATTGTTGTAATCTCAAAGGCATGCAAAAAGTTAGCAAGTATGAGTTGCATAACCTGTTGTGCAAATGAGATTCCTGGGCAAACTCTCCTCCCGCTACCGAATGGAATAAGCTCAAAATGCTGGCCCTTAAAGTCTACATCTTTGTGGGTCGTAAGGAATCTTTCTGGGCAGAATACAGTTGGATCTGACCACACTTGTGGATCTCTATGAATCCTTGATACATTAACAAGAAGACGGGTGCCAGCCGGGATGTGGTAACCAACCAAAGTGCAATCCTCAAGGGACTCGTGTGGTGCAGCAAGTGGCCTAGCAGGATATAAACGCATTGTTTCTTTGATGATAGCTTGAAGATAGACTAGATTTTTCATGTCAGATTCCATCACTAGCCTATCTCTACCAATCTGGAGGTCTAATTCTTGTTGGGCTTTCTTAAGAGCCTCTCGGTTATTAAGAAGTAGAGAGAGCGCCCATGTCATTGTCACCATCGTTGTATCTGTTCCCCCTAAGATGAGAGCCTGCAAAAGTCCCAGCATGTATGTATATGTCATTTATACTTTTTTCATATTAAACTAAAATAGAACTCAATGATATATACCATTCTCCTAAAAAGATAAAAAGACAATGCCTATAATAAATACTTGCAATTTCCTCTCGCTTTTGTGGTTTGTTTTGCAAACAAGAACCAACAAATTCGTTGAAAATTTGGGAAGGTCACCCTTTGTTGTTACCATAACAAGAGAGCTAGATTCTTTTTGAAGATGTGAAAAAATCCCCTGATTGTATGTTAAACTCCAATGAATAATTAGAATAAAAAGAAAAAATAAAGATACTAATGATTAGTTTGCTTCACAAATCAAGGATGATCTTTATGTTCAATAAATATAAAGAAAAGCTATCTTAGTAGCCTACATTAGCTTAAGTAGGGTTATCAAAAGCATGCCAGACAAGTAGCCTTTATGATTGTATCAGCTTCATAACTAGAAATCTCTTCACTGTCAATGACAATAGACAACATCACATCCATAAAGTCTTGATGTCCTTTCTTTACCTCCCCAGAAATTCTTCTTTGCTTGTGTTCTTCTAGGCATCCTTGAAGCTCATGATCTAAGTTTTTGGCAGTTTTCTTCATTGCCTTCTCGTACCCACCCAAGTCTAACCATCTTAGATATGGAAGCACATCTGATGCTACAAATTTCCCACTCAACACAAAGAAATCTCTTATTGCGTTTAGACATTGATCATTTCCTTCATTCTCAACCTTGGTTACAGCCCAAGCAAATCGCTTATTCATAAGCACCATAAACAAAATATTTATGGCTACATAGCCGAACCATCTTCTCATCTCAACAAATGAATTGTTGTTCTTGGCCGACAACTCGTAGATCTCTTTTATAGCCGTGTTTACCTCTGACTCGTGGATATGTTTGAACATCTCAAGACAATGATTTGAGAGAACCTCATGAGTGGCTATTCTTCGAACATGGCGCCAATAGGAACCATATGGGCTGAAACCGAACATGGCGTAGTTGTAACCCATGAGTTCTACCTCCAAAGCTTTTGGACGGTTGGCAAAGGTTTTGTTGTTGGTAGTGAAACACTCTTTAGCTATCTTTGAATTGCTTACAACTATAGTTTTATGTATGCCCAAGTTGATATGAAAGATTGGTCTGTTCTTGTCGGCCATGTCACCTAGGGTTATATGGGTTGGTTGTGTCCCTCCTAATAGGTGGAGGTGGCCGATTATAGGTCACTACAAGAGAAGTGGGCTTTTGTGATCAAAATTTAATGACCAAAAGGATTATTTCCTACGGTTTTCGTAGGAAATAGTCCTTTTGGTCACTAAATTTTGGTCACAAAAGCTCACTTTTCTTGTAGTGGGCCATGATCCACCTGCTTTTGGTGGAAGTATCTTTTGAGGGGCAATCTTTTGGGTTTTCCTCCATATCCAAAATAGAAATAAGAAAAAGAGAAATAGGGCAAGTATGCTAGCCATAAAAGCAGTGAAGGAGATCTAGAAGAACCCAAAGAGTATAGTACTTGTTCTGATTGTCGATGGGGGTTTAGTTCCGCCACTGTTCTTATAAACAATTTCGGCAAGGCACCAAACTTATTGCCAGATGGCAACTTTGCACTGATGAGTCTACCTTGGGTGCATCCGACAGTCCAATGACATGTGTGGTTGAATGCATGGACAGTGGAACATTTTCTTCTTAAAAATTTGGACTCATATGACAATTATTGATGCAAATATTTGAAATCATATCAAAACATGTACATCTTTAAAAAATATTAGGGGTCAGTAGGCCGGATTCTTTAATTTACTTTCCATTTCGATGCACGAGATTGACCATGCACATACAGTATTCGCACGCTGGCATATATGGACTTCTTGGTTCATATAAATATCCCATTAGTGATGGTGGGTAACGATCCTTTTAAACTTTTTTAGACTATTTAATTATATATCTTCAAATTAAAGGTTTAGAATTTGTTACATCATGATCATTAATTCTTATATTTACCACTTAATTCATCAAATATATTTTCCATATTGTAAAAATTAATTCAAAAATTACTATTGAAATTTAGGGGTTCTACAATCGAGCGAGTTCAGATTTTTATCAAATAATGGAACAAACATTAATAGAAATAATTATCGCTATGTGTTGTTTTCATTGACAACAAATAACTGGCTTGTTGGGTCGTTGGCTTTTCGTGGTTCTTCTTAGAGTCCTTTGTGTCTTTGGGAAATGATCACATGGTTTGTTTCTTAATTACATTTTGGGTCTTTAGTGATGCTTGCATTTTCCACCAATATGATGCAACTGGCCGACTTTGGAGATGCTTGCTTTTTCCACCACTGTGATGTAACTGGCTGACTTTAACCAAAGATCATAGAAAACCATATATACACAATTAATTTTATATTTTTGATAAAATATTATTATTTTAAAATTTGAGTATTTAAAAATTAAATAAATTTAAAATAATAATAATAACTATGTATATAAATATTTAAATTGACGACTCACGGGTTGTTTGTATTGAAATAGTTTCTCAACTCATCTCATCTCTTCCGATTTCTTCATTATAATTTTTTTCAACTCTTATATAAAATAAAATAAATAATTTAATTTTTTTAAAATTTAAAATAAATTTTATCTCATCCCATCTACTTTCCAAACTTATTATTAAATGTAAGAGGCTTCGATAAATTTTCCAGTCAAATTGATTTGTGATTCAAAGGGTACGAAGTCCTTTGTCGTCGCACGTTCCCTGTCTTTGTCTAGATGGCTCATGATCGACTTACCTTTGCCGATGACTACTCTCAAGCCCCAAGCACCACGTTCATCATTGTATTAAAACAAATGCTTAGTTTTAAAAAATATTAAAAAAATATATAAATTATTAAAATGATTTGTTAAACTATAAATTAATTTCTATACGATAAATTTGATATATTATAATAAATCGTGTTAATATGTAAATTTATTTATTTATATAAATTTAACAATTCTCTTATAAATAATAAGTTCTTTTTTAAAATGAGAGTTACCATCCAGTGTATTCACAAAGTTAAAATTAATGTTTCGTTCCAACATAACGCATACGATGTCATTTTGGAATAGATACATGCAAACATATAAAATTTTACGTTCCAACATTTCATGTACGTTCGAATGTACAACCGATTAAAATACAAAAGCACTAAATATATTAAATGATATTATTCATTTCGTTACATAGAGTATAAAAGAAATAGCAAAATATGAATAAAAAATATATTCATTAAATAAATTACACTAGATAACTTGAATTTCTTTATTCAATATTCATTCTCGAATGGAAATTGTTTTTTCTCATTACACTAGATATTGTTTATTACGTAAAGTTTAAAATTAAAAATAAATGTTTAAATTAAAAAAAATTGACAATTGAAATACAAAAATACTAAATATATTAAATGATATTATTCATTACATAAAGTAAAAAATAAATAACAAAATATAAATAAAGTGCTGAAAAACTCGGAAGACAAGTAAGAAATTCGTCAGTTAATGTGTTGATTGCTTGCTTTTTCCACCGAGTTTTGTTACATATAAGTACAATCGCACACTAATCTATGTACCAATACTGATTTATTCATACTTAAAATTTAAATTAACACTATTTTCAATAAAATCTACTTTTTGACCAATCATATTACATTAGTACACAGATTAGTACATAATTATACTTGCTATTATATTTTTCCTTTTCCACCATTGTGATGTAACTGGCCGACTTTAGAGATGCTTGCTTTTTTCACCACTATGATGTAACTGGCTGACTTTAACCAAAGATGAAAAACTATATATAGTTAGAAACTATATATACACAATTAATTTATATATTTTTGATAAAATAATATTATTTTAAACTTTGAGTATTTTAAAATTAAATAAATTTATAATAATAATGATACTAACTGTGTATATAAATATTTAAATGGACGACTTACTGGCTGTTTGGATTGAAATAGTTTATCAATTTATTTCATCTTTTCTATTACATTATTATAAATTTTTTTAATTTTTATATAAAATATAATAAATAATTTAATTTTTTTAAAACTCAAAATAAATATTATCTGATCTGATTTCATTTTTCAAACCTGTCCTTAAATGTAAGAGGTTTCGATAAATTTTTCAGTGAAATTGATTTGTTATTCAAAGGGTACGAACTACGAAGACCTTTGTCTTCGCACGTGAATGTGGTCCGTCTTTTTCTAGATGGCTCATGACTTGTATGCCGACGACTCTCAAGCCCCAAGCTCCACGTTCGTCATTGTATTAAAACAAATGCTTAGTTTTAAAAAATATATAAATTATAAATTATTTTTTATACGATAAATTTGATATATTATACTATATCACGTTAATTTATAAGTTATTTAATTTTATAAATTTAAAAATTCTCTTATAAATAATAAGTTCTTTTTTAAGATGAGAGTTACCATATATTCAATGCATTCACAAAGTTAAAATTAATATTTCGTTCAAACGTAATGCTTACGATGTCATTTTGGAACGTATAAAATTTTACGTTTCAGCATTTCATGTACATTCGAACATGGGGTATGTGCGAATGTCTAACTTATTTGTTCTAACCAGTGGTGGAACCACATGTATCTAAGGGGAGCCATGAATTTCCAAATTTTTTTGAAAAACTAAAATATACCTTATTTTTTATTCAGAATTTTATAAATATAGAAAATGGCCCCCCAAAAAAATTTATAATATCTATATACTCTATAAAATTTTATAAAATTCTAATACACACTTACAAATGTATTTTCAATTTTTTTCCTATAGTCTCAAAATATTGTATAATTCCTATATATTATTTATTTTCAAGAGTGTGGTCTCACCAAAATTAAATCAAAACTAAATTTAGGAGAAATAATAAACTTATTAATATGAATCTCAAAGTTTTTTGTTATACAATATTACATACCTTGTCATGATCCCTAAGAAGCATAATCCCCAGCTTCTAATCGCCCTATTAGCCTTTGTAATGTGTTGTACAAGTTGATTGCCAAGGTTTTAGCTAATAGATTGAAAGGTATTTTGCCAAGCTTAATATCCCCAATTCAATGTGCTTTTGTACCTAGACGTCTAATCTCAGACAACACATTGGTAGCTTATGAAACCCTCCACACCATGAATAGTAAGATGTATGGGAATAAGGGTTACATGGCATTGAAGCTTGACATAAGCAAGGCGTATGATCGTGTGGAATGGGGTTTTTTACAGGCTGTCCTACTGAAACTTGGCTTTGCTCAGAGGTGGATTCAATTGCTCATGGATTGTGTTTCAACTTCCAATTTTTTAGTTTTAGTGAATGGCTCCCCTCAACAGATTTTCAGACCATCAAGGGGTTTAAGGCAAGCTGGCTGCCCACTATCACCATACCTTTTTATTCTATGTGTTGAAGCTTTGAGTTCTTAACTCTTTGCTGATGAGAGGCAGGGTTTAATTTCTGGTGTGCCTATTATAAGGGTTGAACTGACTATGAATCATTTGTTCTTCATGGATGACAGTTTGATGTTTTGTCAAGCAAATATGGTGGAATGGGATAGGCTGAATCACATCCTCAGCATCTATGAATAGGCCTTCGGACAGCAGCTAAATAGGGATAAGACTTCTCTTTTTTTCAGTAGAAACACTAAACCTTCTACAAGGGCCTATATTAAAGAGATTGCTGGATTACATGACTCTTCTAACATGGAGAAATATTTGGGCCTTCTTAGTTTGGTGGTTAAATCTCGAGTACAAGTTGTTCAGTCTATTGTTAGCAAGGTGCAATGCAAGCTTGACAATTGGAAGAACAAATTTCTTTCGCAAGCTGGAAGGGAGGTTCTTATAAAGGCAGTGCTTCAATCAGTCCCAACATTCTATATGAGTGTATTTCTATTGCCTAAAACACTATGCCAAAGCTGAACTCCTTGATCTCTGATTTTTGGTGGAGTGATATGGATGATAATAAGAAAATGCATTGGAAGGCTTGACATGTTCTGTGCACAAATAAGCAGCAAGGTGGGTGTGGCTTTAGGGATCTTACTGGTTTTAATATGGCTTTACTAGCTAAACAAGCATAGAGATTATTGACAGCACCTAACTCTCTACGTAGCAGAATTTTCAAGGTCAAGTATTTTCCTTCCTCCACTATGTTGCCAGCCACTCTAGTATCCAGACAATCTTATGTCTGGCGAAGCATATGGCAGGCTACAAAACTTCTCAAAGATGGTCTTATTTGGCGAGTGGGTGATGGCAAGCAGATACAAGTCTAGCATGACAAATGGCTCCCAAGGGGTGGGTCAGGTCAGATTCAATCTCCAATGCAGCTGTTGAGGCCTAATGCTTTGGTTGAGGAACTCATTGACAAACATACAGCATGGTGGAATGTCTAGTTGGTTAGAGCTATCTTTACTGAGGCTGATTCTGATACAATTTTGCAAATCCCTATTAGCATGCTAGGGAATCCTGACAAATTGGTCTAGAAAGGAACTTCTACTGGTCAATTTTTTGTCAAAAGTGCTTATCACATGTATATGGAGACAATGAAGAGATGCACTGGCGAGACATCCACTAGAGCTATGTATAGGCCATGTTGGAAACAATTATGGGGGTTACCAGTTGCTAACTCTATGAAAACTTTCATGTGGAGGGCTTGTTCTGATTCTCTCCCAACAAAACAAAATCTCTGCCAAAGGAAGGTGGTTGATGATGAATTATGTCCAATTTGTCTGCTAGAACCTGAATCTTCTGGGCACATTCTGTGGTCATGCCCTGCTGCCATGGATGTTTGGATGCTGGGTACTAAGAAAATGCAGAAGATGGCAATTACTCATAATGACTTTGCTAAGATTTTTAAACAGATGGTTTACAGATTGAATAGCAAGGATTTGGCTTGTTTTTCTTATATAGCTCGACCCCTATGGCATAGAAGGAATGCTTTTCTCTATGAAAAGCACTTTACACACCCTACAAAGTTATTTGAACAGGCTGTTACTGAGTGCAACTTATATCAGCAAGCTATCCAGACGATGATCCACAAACCAAATCTAGTTGCCCCTCATGCAGTCCAATGGGAATTACCACCTGTTGGTTTCATTAAGTTCAACTGGAACATTGCAATACAACAAACTACCAATAGGATTGGCATTGGCACTGTGCTTAGGGATTGTGAAGGGGAGGTATTGATGAGCTTGATGAAAACTATAGCTTTCTGTTCCAATGCTGATTATGCTTAAGCGAGGGGATTGTTTGAAGCTGTGAAGTTATCTTATGAGCTTGGTTTTACACATTGTGTGTTTGAAGGTGATTCTCTACATGTTGTGCAAGCTATTAATACTCAAGAGTGCGATGTGTATCTCCACAATCCTATTATTGCAGACATTAAGCAGCTGCTGCACAGCACCATTGGAGTCTGAAACATGTGAAAAGGGCAGCAATCCAAGTTGCACACAAGCTTGCTAAGGAAGCACTATTGTCGAATGAAGAAAGACTTGATGTTGATTGTGTTAACCATGTTATTTCAGATCTTGTAATGGCTGATTGCCAACGTTATCATTAATAAATTCATAGTCTTCCTCTAAAAAAAAAAAGTAAAAATATAAGAAGAATAGTTTAGAGGTTTTATCTTTTAGACTTCATTGAGCAAGAAAAATCTTCTTTAATGTCTCTATTATAGTATTATATGCTTAATGCGAGATGCAAATATCTAGAGTATAAATAAAACTTAATAAACCAGCTTACATATATACTGGAATGAAAGATGACATTCTAAAAAATCACTTGATAGTTTATACGAAATTAAAAAAAAAAATCTAAATATTTCACTATAAAAATAATAATAAATGAATATTATTTCATAAAACATTATCGTCAAAAACCTGAAATATATATTAAGATATTTTATTTTTAGAATTTTATTTCTACGTGTATCTTACAAATTATCGAGATATAATTATATATATACATTTTTATGATTTTTAAATTTCAATGTGTCGCACACTAGAAACTTTGGTCCCCCAGTAAAATTCCTGGTTCTACCACTGGTTCTAACATTCAGACGATAATCATTAACATTCGAATGTGAACTATTTTAAAATTAAAAATGAAATTTCAAATTAAAAAAAAAAAAATATTATGAGGATTGAAAAAAAAAACACTAGATATATTAAATGATATTGTTTGTTTCGTTACATAAAGTAAAAATGAAATTTTAAAATATGAACAAAAAATTCATTCATTACATAAATTACACTAGATAACTTGAATTTCTTTATTCATTATTCATTCTCGAATGAAAATTGTTTTTTGTTCATTACACTAGATATTGTTCATTACGTAGAGTTTAAAATTAATAATAAATGTTCAAATTAAAAAAGATTGACAATTGAAATACAAAAATACTAAATATATTAAATGATATTATTCATTACATAAAGTAAAAAATAAATAGTAAAATACAAATTAAGTGCAAAAAAACTCAGAACTCGTTATTTACCAAAGTATGAAATTCGTCAGTCAATGTGTTGACCTTTTCATTTAGGATATCTGAACGATGACCAACGTCGGTGACACTCTCCTGTATTGATGCAATTTGTTGGTTGATATGTGCAATAAGTGATGAGACCATAATACAAGCCCTTCCAACTGACCCTAAATATTTCTAGAGAGACAAGCTCTACCTTCTCTCTAAAAACTCAAACGGAAAACCACCTTAGAGGAGGGTGGGAGCTTCGGCTCCTCCCTCACTCCCTCCTTCCCTCCCTCCTCCTGGATGAAGTTTCACCAAGTGTTTAATTTTCTAGTTGGTGTTTTGGTTTTGTTTTTGTTTTTTTCGATGAAAGCATGGAGAAGCAGTGTTTGATGATTTTTGGTTGGTAGCGACCACCACAGGCCCAACCATAGGGTTCCTAAGTCACTGATCTTTTAGACTGCTTTAGGTTTTCCCTAAAGGAGAGGCTCGTGATCCACATGCTCGGGTCAAAGTGCACGCATGGCCTCCACCAGCCACCACAGAGGGTTCTATAGCTACCACATGCTGAGTTTCTGGGGTCAGAGATTTCAATAGCTTCAAGATCGATAGTCTAGCACACTACAACCTCCTCGCTAAGTATTTTTTCAAATTTTAGTGTATTTCAAGTTTCTATTTGTTGTTATTTCTGTTTTTTTTTTGGTATTTCCTATGTATTTCTATTTTTGTTGTTTGTGTTAGGTAAAAATAAAAATAAATAGGCTATTAGACCTGTTTTCCATAGCAAGAGAACCCTCTCCTTCTTAGGAGGATGTAGGGTGGTTTTCCCACTCCTCATTTGGAGGATGGGGGATGGTTATCTCCTGCTTTGGAGGTTGGAGGATGGTTATCTCTATTTTTATAGAGTGTTATATTCTTAGAAAAACTGAGATTGAAATCTCTATTTTTATAGAGTGTCATTATTCAGAAAGTTTTGTCATTAGAGAGCATATAGAAGTTAAGAAAATGCCTGTCACAAAAAAATTTGTTTGCGGGAAGGCCCAAACAAATGAGGAGCTTGGCTTGTAGTGTAGGTTTTCCTTGCATTTAGCAGTCATAGCTATAACTTCAGTTTTACTGAATGAAATAAAGTCTATTTCCCATAAAAGAAAAAGGGATGAGACCATCGCATCAACCCAATCAAGGCAAGCATTGAGCCAAGTATGGTGCACATCCCCTGCAGATGTACCCATCGACTGGTGAGTAGAGGGAGCAACATTAGCCCTAGGCTGTGTTGAAGGAATAAGATCTAGTGTAGGGGCAGGCTCATGCTGACCATGCCCCCTACCTATCTAATGCTTTGACGATGTGAGGTCATGTTTAGGGGGCTTATTTGCTCAATCAACCACTCCTTTCCCATGGGTGGCACTCTCTGGTCCAATAGTAGCTTAGTAATGATGACCACATATGGTAGGTTGTCAGTAGAGATAATACTCACCTCGTAATGGATCCTTTCAAATACCCGCAATAGCAAATGGAGAGGCTCTCCACGTGCCAGTTGTATAAGAAATTGTGTGCAAGTCTAACTGAATATTACCTTATTTGCCACAAGATCCATGTTTGTTGCAACTATGAGATGCAACATACAAAAATGGAAGTAGGAATGTCTAGGAGAATGTGTTCTTCTTCTCGAACGATGTACGGTATCTCCTAGTGAGGATGAAGAAATCCTCATCGTGATTGACATCCTAAGCCTCATCAATATCCTCTCACTCTAACTAGTCAACATCTCTGACCATAGACTCGACTGGGCCAGTAGATGATGCAAATAGGCCTATAATAGGTGCTCCCTTAGCCTAAGTAGATGGGCCTACATTTGCTGTGCCCTTAGCCTGAGCAAATGGGCTTACATCTGTTGTGCCCTCAGCCTGAGCATCCATTGTACTCAATGAATCAGATACATAAGGCATCCATTGTACATCTGCTACGCCCTCAGCCTCAGCATCCATCTGGCAGATATATGAGGCACCCAGTTGACTCGGTTGTGTGGCAAAGTTTTGATAATAAATAGCTAGATTTTGGCAACAAAACTCATAATGTGCATCTAGGACTAACAATGAATGGATTCAATATGTTTGGTAATACGAGTACAAGTTATAGCACGTGGTCTATAGTGATGATTCCATATAATCTTCGACCATGGAAGTGCATGAAGGTACTAAACTTTCTATTAACTTTGCTTATCCCCAGTCCAAGATGACCTGGGAATGATATTAACATATTCATGCAGCCATTAATTGAAGATTTGAAAGATCTATGGGAAAATAGCATCCGAACTTTAGATGGATACATGTCCACTTTTCATATGCATGTTGCAGTATTATAGATGATAAATGATTTTCTAGTATATGGCAATCTTTTGGGTTGGAGTGCTAAAAGGAAGTTGGTGTGTCCCATGTGTAATAAAGAGACTGCAAATGAATGGCTAAAATATTCACAAAAGATATATTTCATGGGCCATCGATATTATTTGTCAGTAAATCATGAGTGACGAAAGGAAGGTGCTAAATTTGATGGGAGAGTGAAGGACATAATTGAAGCAAAGGAGTTGTCTCAGGATGATATAATGGAACAATTGATGGAACTTGGCGTGAACAATTTTGGCAAAGGTCGGAGAAAGAAGAAGAGAAAACAAGGCGCAATGGAATTGAATTGGAAAGCATAGTATTTTTTCTGACTTTCCATATTGGTCGTCATGCATGTTGCGACATAGTTTGGATGTAATGCATATAGAGAAGAATATATGTGATAATATAGTAGAGATATTGATGAGCATTAACAAAAACATGAAGGACATGATTAAGACCAATAAAGATCTTGAGAAAATGAGAATTAAACATAATCTTCATTTGTGGGTGGAAGGCAATAGGGTGGTTATGCCGCATGTTTGTTTTGCGATGACAAGGGATGAGAGGATGGACTTTACAAAAGGTTGCAATGTGTGAAGTTGCCAGAAGGTTATGCTTCAAATCTTAGTAGATGCATGAGCCCTAATGAATGGAAAATAAGTGGATTGAAAAGTCATGATTGTCACGTATTTTTGTAAAAATTGTTACCAGTAGGAATTTGTGGGAAGCTGACTTCTAATGTATGTGTCGCCATAACTTAACTATGTTTGTTTTTCAAGGATTTGTGTTGTCGGGTGGTAAATTGAGATGTGTTGTAGAAGATGGAAGATGACATTGCAATAATTGAGTAGATCTTTTCACAATCATTTTTTGATGTAATGGTCCATTTAGCAATGCATTTACCTTGAGAGGTACTATTAGGTGGACTGGTGCAATTTTGTTGGAAGTATCCAGTTCAGAGATATTTGGGTAGACTAAAGCGTACTATTGGGAATAAAGCCCAAGTTGAGGGTTCAATAGCAGAGGCCTATATACACGATGAATGGTTGACATTTTGCTCTTTATATCTCCTTGGGGTTGAGACAAGCTTTAATCTTGAAGAGCGGAATGCTGATTTTGCTGCTCCTTGCCCTCGTGAGCTATCTGGGTTTTCCCAGAATGTATGGCCATTGGGTGCACAAATGGGGTACAACTTAATTGATGAAGAGTTATGTGACGCCCCAGATTCCACTTGGGATTGAATGAACATTTGAAGCATCGGGACATGCAACATAAGGTTACCTGCCCTCATTCATGACATAGAAGATGCAATGTTCCTAACATGCATCTAGCATTATGCAATATTCACAATGGATAAATTTTGTTTTCTTTAGCAATACTATGCACCAAACTAAAAATATCCAAAATACTTGAAACATACTTCATACATAAAGGCATACTAAACAGTCATGATCACAACATTAGTCCAAAATGGTTGTGATCAAAAGAGTACTGGATATACAACTCTATAAGTACAAGTAGTAACCTAAGTTAAATACTATGCCATCATCGACATCACACTGTAGCTTAGTCAACTGTGTTCAGTTGGTCGAATTCCGATTCTCTTTCGGGTCTTGTAACAAGATCTACCATTCAGAGGGGAATGGTAGTTAGGACTATCACAATAAGATTTGATTACAAATCTCAGTAAGTTAAATGGAAACTCCCACACAGGTTAATGATGCATGCATGGCAATAAAAACATGAATGCATAATTAAAACCGTAAGTAAGCATAGCATAACTTGACATATAGCATGGCATAACTGACATAACCTGACCTGAGACGTAAACCAAATTTTACTTGACATGACATGAACTTGAACTTTGAACATAACATGTACTAGCAACATAACATGAACATGAACTTGAAACATAACATAGACTTGAAACATAGCATGAACATAAACATACATAACATAAACATGAACATGAACATACATAATATAAACATGAACTTGAACTTAACATAAACCTGAGCATAACATGACATAAACATGAACTTGATATATGATATGAACATGAACATAACCTAACATGAACTTGAACTTGAACTTGAACATAATATGTACACGAACATAACATGACATGAACATGAACTTGAATATAACATAAACGTGACCATAACATGATATAAACATGAACTTGAAACTTAACATGAACATGAACATAACATAACATGAACGTGAGCTTGAACATAACATAAACGTGAACATGACATGATATGAACATGAACTTGAAACTTAACGTGAACGTGAACATAACATAACATAACATGAACTTGATTTGAAACTTGACTTAACATGCACTTGATCTAAAACTTGACTTAACATAAACTTGGAATCTTGCTTCTTTACTTAACATGAACCTGGACTTGAATTATGACAATCAAAATGATTTTACCAGTCCTTTCGTCAGGAATATTGAACAATTAGAATGATTCTTCCCAACATATTCTATCAGAGATACTCAGACAATCAGAATGATTCCATCATGAGTATTTTAAATCACATACCCTAGCAATCAGAATGATTACACCAGGAGTACCTAGTAATCTAATAATCCAAATGATTACATCACGAGTATTTTAAAGCACGTGCCCTAGCAATCAGAATGATTACACCAGGAGTACCTAATAATATTCTGACAATCAAAATGATTATATCACAAGTATTTTAAAATACGTACCCTAGCAATCAGAATGATTACACCAGGAGTACCTAGTAATACTCTGACAATCAGAATGATTCCATCACGATTATTTTAAATAAGATACCATAACAATCAGAATGATTACGCTAGGAGTATCTGCATAACTGAACTTGAACTGCATTCTGACAATCAAAATGATTTTGCCAAAAGTACCTCGTGTGAATTACAAATGGAGATGCTTGGACAATCATAATGATTATATCATGAGTATCCTAGACATAACTGACTTGAATGTAACTCGAAAGACATGACGTACTTGAGATAGAAACATTTCGTAAGATAGTATAACATATAATAGACAACATATTTAACATGACATACTTGCTATAGTGAATATTACATGACTTGACATACATATAATAGATATCATACTTAACTTGGCATACTTATAACAATAGCAATACATGACATAATAGATTGTGTAATAGATAAATATTCATGACAGAATAAATTATGCATAACAGATAAACATGTTTGTCGCATTCCCTTATGGTATGACATATATGGTAACATACATATATAAACTATGTATGTAAATTATGTGTGGCATGACATATATGGTAACATACATATATAAACTGTAGTTCCCTTACCCATCACACATACATAGTAAGTTAATAGTAAGTTAAGAGCTAACTTACTTCGTTTGCTGCATTCTATGAAAATAAAGTATGAAACACGAGAAACTATAAAAAGATATTCTAAAAGTTAGAAATTTAATTACTAACAATTAGAAATGTGTAAAAGAGACGAAGTAGAGTAAAATTACCATTTCACCCTCTACATGTGGGAAAATGATCATTTTACCCCTAACTTAAGGATTTCACATCCTAACTCCAAAAATTTTCAAAATTTACATTCTTATGTAAATTTTTTCCAAAACTTAAATACCAAATTAGAAAGATTTAAAACAAATCACAACTATGGAAGACACACTATGGCCGAAACATCCATAGGCCATTTATCTTGATTTTTGTTGTAATTCCCTCCAACTTCAAAACTCAAACTTAAATCAAAATTTTGCAAACAAAGATCTTCTTATTCTAAGTTTATTTTATTTTTTTTATGGAAATATGTTTCATTGCATTCATTCAGTAAACAAAATTATAACTGTCACTTATAAGTTAGGAGAATCAGACTATAAAATCAACTAACACAACTGCTCAAGAGCTTCCCTGCACACAAAGTGACAGACATTGTTTTAAACTCTCAAAAGAGAGAGTAAATGCTCTGTATGACCCGAGACTGGATGGCCCCTCCAACCTCCAGGGAGGCGGAATGCGGAGACAATTACTATGAACAAACATTTCAATAGCATATAACTATATTAAAACTAAATAAACAGACAACTCACAAAACCAAAAAAGCAACAAAAACAACCCAACCATGAGCACGGCATGAGCTCTGGTGGCACCCCCTCCACAGGAAATCGGCATCACGAGCCCCAACGGCACGAGCCCCAACGACCTGAGCACCTAGCTTGCGTACGGACCACAGCAACCTCCACAGTGAAGGCGGACTGTACGACCACTGACCGTAGCATCGACCGCCGTTCTCAGCTCTTTGCCTTAGATTGTGACTGCTCAACAACTCATCACCTCACCCTGGACTTCACATGAAAAGGACAGAACAACAACACAAACAAAAAAGACGATAGTAAAGCCGTGCAAAGCAAAAAACATCTGCTACAAAATGTAACTGGGCAAGACACAAAAAATAGATTCCATAATCGGAGATACATAGCACACCCACTGGCAACACAAACCAATGGCGGCAAAGACTGAGCAACAACATAAAAGCCGAATGCTGAAATAAAAGGAAATACAGAAAATAAAAAATAGCTGACAAACATCGTCTGGGAGGAAAACCGTCCTTCAGAGGCTGAAAAGCTGAAGTTTGAACTGAGATCATCGTCTTTAGGTGGCCCCTTGGTGGCGTGTGACTGCCACACGCCCAGAGAGTCGATGCTTCGTACCGCGCATGCGGGCAACGTCCCACTCCGTTTGGCACCACGTTCGGTGGGCTTGTAGATCGGCAGCTAAACAACATCTTGAAGTGGTGCATGTTGATGGTCAGCGGCTGGATAGTCCAGAGCAGTAATCCTCCCTTATTGGCATGAAAAACCCAAAAAATAGATAAAAGAAAAAGCCACTTAAACAAGAGAGGGAGGGGAACGGGAGACATAACTCCCACCGTACTTAAAACCATACTTAAAACATCCATTTAGAAAAAGCTAATAATCAACATCAAACTTTTTGTAAAAAGATCCCCTTGAATCACAAGTTTGACCTTAGATCAAAACATCTCAAAGAATTTCAAAAATCAAATCTTACTTCTAACATATTCATAACATTATCTTAAGATCAACCATGCTTTAAATTACCAAACTAAAGTCACCAAAATCACAAAATAACACTTAGAGATTTTGGTTTTGCACTTAGTCCAAAAACAGAAAATTTTCTTAATTAGTTTTGATAAATCTCTTGATCAATGGCTTAAGAAGGTGAGATCTTCGAAATAAAGCATCACGTGGTTTAAAAATGTGTCCTAAAGAATATCCAACCATCAAACTTAAAATCACATGGCTAAAAATCAATAAAACATGGATCTAATCCAGAAACATCAAATCTTAGGCATAACTGAAATCCTCTTGCATAGAAAAATTATATCTTTGAAAATAATACTAAATATCTTCAAAGAAAAATACTATTTGCACTCGGAAGGGGTAACCCCCGCGCACACGGGCCTCCACATGGATAAAAGAAATGATGTGTTTCATATAATTAGTCGCTATGTTTAATCTCAAAATTCAAATGCTTTGCTCCCTTCCCTTTGTGTCTTCATTGCGATCATCAACAAGCAGCATCGCAGATCCCCTTCTGCTTCCTCAGGAGCAATCCTCTTTGGACAACCCACGAGCAACATTGCAATCATCGACAAGCAGGTTCTAGTTTTTGTCTTCTCAACTTCCTCTTCTCATCTTCTTCTTCTCACCAACTCCCTGAAACCCTATCCCCAACCCCAACCCACCAAGCTGTAACTACATCTAGCTTATGTTTCTTCAATGGCTTCAATGAAATACAGAAACATGAAATCGTCTTGAGGCAAAACTTGATGGTAATCCCAATGCTCTTCTTCAATATTCCAATTTATATTTTCGTTTCTTCGTGTTGTGATAATTCTTCTTCTTATTCTTCCTTGCTGCTTAGCTCATTCTCTTCTCAAGAACGGAGACAAAAAACTTTCAAATTTCTTTTTTTTGCTCAAACACTTGATAAAGGAAATTTTAGGTTTCATAATTTTCGTTTCTATTTTCTTTCAAAATTATGCTTAGAAACCAGGTGGAGCATAAGATTTATTCGGGAGCAAAGCCAAACATTAGAATTGTCCAAATCCCTGCAATTCAAGCAAATAATATCAAGTGTAAGAATAAAAAAACAGGGGTGGGGGAAGTGTAAGAATAAAACGTAAGAAACACACCAAGAATTCAAAAAATACTAAAAAAATGTAAAAAACTTGTAGGAATTGACAATAGCATGAAAGAGGGAATCATACAAGCGAATCACATGGGATCCCAGCTCTGCAACACATTGGTGGGATCAAACAGCTTGCTTCTCAAAGCATGCAAAGCATTTCCTGGAAGCAGAAGGCACTCTCCTCAGCGACAACACTCTCCTCATCAAAATCCTCTGCATTTCGTTGCTTTCCTAGTTTCATTTCACACTTTCCTTCTCATTTTGTGCTTTTTGTTTCTTTCTTCTTCTTCTTCTTTTTAATTTTTTTAATTTTTAATATCAGCTCACGTCAGTCGATTCACCCGTGTACCCAATGCCGTGTACATGTATAAGAAATGATCTTCAAAATAACATCCTAACATAAAAATAAGAGACTTTGGATCATCATATAAAAATATCAAAGCCTTTAGAGTAAGATCAAACCACAAAATATTCAAACTTTCTCCAAATAAAAACTATTTTTCCACTTCCAGTTTTCAAGTTTCTAGATCTAAGAAAATCTATCACTAAAAGCTTTAGTCATGCAACAAAAACTCAATGAACACTCATAAACACATGATAAACACCCCATAAAATTTTTGGACCAATATATGTCCATTGGCTTGGTCAAAAACTCCCAAACATAACATACTCTCTAGTTTTATGCCTAGAATGACCTTTCTATGGTTAAAAATACTTTTGACTGACCAAATGACCATGTAATGATACGAATAATATATCTACAGAAACTATACTCAAACAGGAAAAAATTGTATGAAGGAGTCATCATGTTAAAATACTTAAAAAGGGTCTAAATTCTCCAAGCAAAAATACATAGAAATATATTTGAGAGAGCCCTTTTGGGTTTCTCTTTAAGAACAGGGTGAAAAAGCGATTACAGGGAAAGAAGTGTATCTTGCACGACTCTAGACTTCTGGATGGTGAAGATATGGGTCTTGAATGACCCTTGAGTGGAGGTGGTTATGTGACATAAAGTGGAGAATAATAAGGGAAAAGATTGCCTGTAGAAGCTATGAGACATGGAGGTTGATGAGGTGGGTTTCTCCATCACCTCAAGGCACTATTGGGTGCAGCCAAGGGCAGTGTATGGTCTGCCATGTGGGGGAGGAAACTTTTTCAAGAAGCTTTGCCAAGATGGCCAAATTCGTGGCCCTTGGTGGCCCTCAACCAAGTGGGCTTCAATTTGGTGTTTAAAGGGGGTTTGGTTAGGGTTTGAGATGCTATCAAGCCCAAATTCAATTTTTCTTGACCCAATCAAATTTTCAAGGTTTAAAAGGTTGGATAATGATGTCATAAGAAGAATTTTAGAAATTAATAGCATGTGAAAGTGATTTAATCAAGTAATTAAACACAATGATAGGAATAGGATCAAAAAGGGTTTGAATGCCAACTTTAGGGTTTGGGGAAACCGTTTAGGGTTTCATTTCAACCAAGATTTTGGGATTTCAATTGGATTCGAACCATTTAGGGTTTCACTAGGGTTAAAACCCTCTTTGATTTGGCTCAATTTGGTTGATCAAATGAAAAAAATTTTGCTTAGGTGGCATGATCTCATGCCTTGATTTCCTTGACAAATCCATCTAATGGTTCCTCTTCATGCCAAGTGTCTAATACTATTCACTATGTGTGGCTAAGATTTTATCAAGTATCTAAATAAAACTTCTCTAACCTAATTTGGACATTCCACACTGTGATTTTGAAAACACTGTACTTAGTATACTTATCGAGGTTACTATTCACTCCAAAAAATACATAATAAACTTAGTACTGAAAAATCATAAATATTCATATTAACCCACAGTGAAAATCATTTACCAAAACTCAACCCCGAAGTGCCCCTAAAAGTAATTTGACAATTTTCAAGGTTTAAAAGGTTGGATAATGATGTCATAAGAATAATTTTAGAAATTAATAGTATGTGGAAGTGATTTAAGCAAGTAATTAAACACAATGATAGAAATAGGATCAAAAAGGGTTTGAATGCCAACTTTAGGGTTTGGGGAAACTATTTATGGTTTCGGTTTCAACCAAGATTTTGGAATTTCAATTGGATTCGAATCATTTAGGGTTTCACTAGGGTTGAAACCCTCTTTGATTTGGCTCAATTTGGTTGATCAAATGAAAAGAAATTTGCTTAGGTGTCATGATCTCACGCCTTGATTTCCTTCACAAATCCATCTAATGGTTTCTCTTCATGCCAAGTGTCTAATACTATTTACTATGTGTGGCTAAGATTTTGCTAAGTATCCGAATAAAACTTTTCTAACCTAATTTGGACATTCCACATTGTGATTTTGAAAACACTGTACTTAGTACACTTATCGAGGTTACTATTCACTCCAAAAAATACATAATAAATTTATTATTGAAAAATCATAAATATTCATATTAACCCACAATGAAAATCATTTACCAAAACTCAACCCCGAAGTGCCCCTAAAAGTAATTTCACAATTTCAAACTGGCGTTTCGTCTGAAATTATAAAAAGGGATTATTGTACCATAAATTCTATTCTGTTTACTTCTATATAGTGAGCACATGGATAAACTTATGACAAAAGGTGTAGAGGTGAGGCATGAAGAAGAATTTCTAGGATGATTTGAACAACATGTCTGAATTTAAATGTCCCGTATAGTAGAATATTTGATAACAATTTTAATTTACAAGAACTTTTAATAATTTTATTGCTATTTTACTTGTTAGATTTTGAAATAATGTGCTCATGATCCAAATCAGTTTATGTGGAATTGCATGCAATTGTCTATTGTCCTTTAAATATAGCACTTTGATACACTTTATGCATGGTCTAAGGTTATAGGTTCCATACTGTGGACCATGAATGTAATCGAAAGATGCAAAATTGTGGTGTGTTGGTCAAAGGAAGTCATAGAACATATGATATTGACTATTATGGTGTCGTACATGACATTATTAGACTGAAATATCTTGGCAGGAGTGTGACATATGTATTTAAATGTCATTGATGGGATCTAGGGGTGGTCAGGTATCGATACATAGGGATAGTCAGTTTACAAGTGTCAATACTGCATGTAAATAGTATGAAGATGATCTATTCATATTGACTTGTCAAGCAATCCAATTCTATTACTTGATT
This sequence comes from Carya illinoinensis, assembly GCF_018687715.1. Classification (NCBI taxonomy): domain Eukaryota; kingdom Viridiplantae; phylum Streptophyta; class Magnoliopsida; order Fagales; family Juglandaceae; genus Carya; species Carya illinoinensis. Next base: position 13,900,620 of record NC_056766.1, on the reverse strand, counting down.
GATCCAATAAAAGGGACCGATGAAGATAATGGAGAGATAACTTGGCAAGTTATACAGAAGTTTGTTCCTTAGAATATTTATGATGCAAGATTTGTGGTGGATTACGATCGTAATGGAGATGAAGATGACACTCCGGTTATAGAGGCCTACCAGGAAGATGGAGACGATATTAACTTATATGTTGGTCTGGGTGTACTCATAGTGGAGATGAACTGATCCCCTGACGAATCAAATCAAAACACAAGAAGAAGAAGAAGAAGAGTTAGAAGAAGAAATCGATGAAGAGAATGAAGAAGAAGATGATGATGAGGAATGTAATACCCGTATTTACGTGTATTTTTATTGAATGATTATTTAAATTACTATAAATAGTGGTTCTCTTGTTTTAAATTTAACGTATTTCTTGTTAGATTATTTTATGATTTCTAAGTTGTGAAATTTATTTTAATCTACTCTCTTGATATTAATAATTATTTTTCATTTAACTTACTCACTAGCTTAAATTATTTTATTGTTGGGCTTATTTTATTTTATTGATGTTTAGTTGTAGTATTTTTATTTGTCTTTTATTTATTTATTGTGCCTTTTTATTTCTTAGACCGTTATTTTTGGTTTGGGTTTGTTTTTAGTGGGTTGTTCCTTGTTTTTCGGCCAAGCCCCTTTCAGTTTTCAGCCCAACCCAATGCAGTGAAGCCTAGCCCCTTTGATTTCCCTATACGGTGTCGTTTAGTCTCCAGCCCTTAGGGCTTTCTTCACTTTCTTTTCTTCTCAGTGCAGCTGCCTCCTTTTCTCCTTCATTCTTCATTCCTTCCCTTTGATCTTGGCTATCGCTACTGCTTCTCCTTTTTTCTACTTCTCTTCATTTCTTTTATTTTCTCTTCTTTTCTTCTCCTGCCGTGCACCACTTTCTTCTTCTTCTATTCATTTTCGACTTCTCTATAAATCGGTGAGCACTTTAACTCCTTCCTCCATTTTTGGCTGGTAGTGGTTCCATTGTAAGCTCTTTAAATTTTTGGTTCCTTTTTGCTATAAAAACGAGTAGATTTCTTCCTCTTTAGCATTTTATTTTCTCTGGTTTCTCCATTTTGCAGGTCCAACCACAACCCATTTTCAACCTCGGTTTTCCTCTATTTTCTCTAGTATATTTGAGATTTGAGAGTGTGGTTAATCCCCTTGCATTTCCTTTTGTTTTGGGTCTGTCCATGTTCTGTTTTTGTGCCTTGTCGTGCCCTTGTTTTCATCCCAAACCGTGAGCTACCTTTGTGTTCTTAATGATTTTTGGTTCTTACCGTAAGCATCATTTTGAGCCATCATCTCGTAGATTTTTATTTTAGTAATTCAGCCATTTTATTTCAACAAAACTTCCTTAGTTTCGAAACACATTTTGAGTCCCAAAAATTATGTTTTTTGGTTATTTATTTTGGGCTTGCTTTTGGTGTTAAACTGGGTGCTTAATTTTTCAGAAATTTGCCTTTAACACTATAAGTAATTTTCCAAAGAACTTTTTTGAGATTTAAATATATTTTTTACTAACAATCTTTTATAATCTGGTTGGTTTTGCCGAACGTTGTGTCCGAGGAGTTTGGGGGTTAGTTGGATTGGAGGATGGAGTTGTTCATGAAATTGGATTATGGTGGGATATTTTATTCCTGGTGTTTGATGTCTTAGCATTTATCACTATGTTCATGCATGTTCATGTATTGTAAATGCAAACTGGGTTTTCATGTGCATAATGATTTTTGGGTGCGTCCATGTCATAGCCCTAAGTCGAGATGGGGCATTATCTTAGTGGAGCTCATTTTGTCACTCGAGAGCGTAATATATTGAGTGACGTCCCCTGAGTTGTCACTGGACCGGATAGTAACGCTCTCGTGCTGACTCTGTGGCACTTCTACTGGTAGGGGCTAGAGGATACTTGGCCACGAATGCACTCGGTAAGGAACTGGTCATCCCTCGTTATGAAGTCACACGCACGGTCATTACTCGTTGTGTGATGAAGGCAGCTAGGTGTGTGCGGATGATCCCCATAGGAGATCATGGTGCATACTGTTTAAAATTGAATTTTATACTGGGCCATTTTATGAGAAAATGATAAATGTTATTTTTAATAGACTTGGTTTTTGGGCCAAATGAGATTTTAGAGTGTGTTGGAAAATAATTATTTTTTGGAAATGTGGATTTTTGAGTTTCTTGCATATTTCATCATATGCACACAAAGAGATCAGGAGGAAAGAATATGCCATTAAGTTCAAGAATAAGTACGGAAGGAGATGCAGGTCCAGATGGAACGTGCTATGTCACTGCAATCAGATCGCTGTGGGTGAGGAAAGAAGAAGAAATAAATCCTAACATTTTCATTATATGATACTATATATGATGTAATATTATACAATTTGTATGTCTTTTAATTTTATGAAAATATTAGTTCTGATCAGTATGTTTGAATGTAAACAAAGAACATTCAAACATGCCTTTATGTTTGAAACAACGTTCAAACATAATTACATAGACATGCGATAAATACATTTGAACGAAAACTATTATGCTTGAAAGTATATACCCGGACATTTGAACTAATTTTGTTACAATTGAATGAAATTTCTTAATGTTCAAACGTATATAATAACCATCCAAAATTTTAATTTTTTACGTTAGAACAATTACCCAATAACATGCAAACGAAACATTCAAATGTGAAATCTTAAATGCATGTTCGAAAGTAAAAATAAAACAATTGAATGAAAATATCGTATGTTTGATATTTATCATTTGAATGCTAATCGGTTGGGTAAACATTTGAACGTTATTTTACTATGTTCAAGCGTACTTTCTGTGATGCAATTCAACTGTCACAAAATAACTTCATGTTGGAACTTTCTTTGATGGGTCATACAGTATACCATCACAAAATAATTTTTGTGACGCCTTTTGCATGTCGATTGGGGTGACGGTTGTTACAAAAACTTTTTATGTGATGGTTTGGCAATTTTTTGTGACATTTATTACTATCAGAAAGTATGAAATATTTTGTAGTGATATGCTATAGATTGTATGATAGAGACTGTTTATTATAAATTCTAGACTAATTAATATTGCAATGTCAAGTGCTTTTCTTTAATGAAACGAAGATATCCATATTGTGGCCAATCCAAAACTTTGTCAATCAATATTACAATGTGCGAATAAAAAACTAATCTTTGCACACTTTCTGGCTTATATATTATATATCCACAAGCCCTATATATGATACAGCCTACAAACGATACGTAGTCATGTTTTGGCTTTTCCCATCACTTTGATGAAAATGTTGTCTAGTTGTCTTGGAACTGAAATGCATAGAAACTGAGGATAAAATTCAATGAATGAGACAAAAGGAACTTGCCTTCTTGTCATTAGAAAATTTTGCCATTATCAATATTTTTTTAACTCGTGAATAAGATAAGATATGATATAAATAAACCTTTTAACGTTATTATTATATCATTACTTTGACTACAACAAATTTAATGCTTTTGGACAAAACTTTTTGAGTTGAATTGAATTTTTCTCAAAAAGTTTCTTTTAGGGACAAAATTGATGGTTCATTTCAGAATGTCCCAGTAGTGTAAGGGCCCTATCAGTGCAAGGAGGTAGACCATCAATGAGGCTGAGTGGAAAGAAAGATGAGGGAGAATGAGTTGTGGGGGCTGCAATGTGCAACTAGTCCAACATGTGGGAGAATGACCAACTTGTAGAACGCCTGGTAAATACATCCTAGTGTGAGGTGGAGATGAGCCTTTTGCCTCATGATAGGAAAGCTAGAAGAGTCGCCAACTATGAAGGTGAGAATGAGGAGCTGAAGAAACTGGTGGCTCTGATGTGACAAGAGCTACTGGCCTAAGGTGAGCAAGAATCTAAGAAGGACTGGAGCATATATGGCAACTTTCTAGAACAAAATGGGAAATGCCCAAAAGCCCACACTACAGCTGATGGATCGCATCTGGAGTGGGTCTGCTGAAAGGGTTATAAGTAGGATAGTCATATCACCTAAAAATAGAGTTATGGCCCAATGGCACACGGAAGACCCTCATTCAAGGACAGACTGAGGAGTTGGTAGGCAGTAGAGAAGTGCAGACCATGTCTTGGCTATCTGTCTCTATCATCCTGCAGTATGATAGACGAGACTAAATGACTCAAATCCAAGCATACTTGGAGTCAGGAGTATCTTAGAAGGACGTCTAACAATCCTGCCCTATAAAATGGATTTGGGCATGAAGAAAATCTCACTTTTGAGATCCTAAACTCTTGAGACCTTGAGGAGCTAGATTCTTCTAAGGAGGCAAGGAAGAATCGGTGCAATAAAGTAGTGAACCTGATGCTACAACGTAAGTTAGCTTCTAAGACAGTGTTAGAGATTGTGGGGGTGAATGTTGTATGAAAGAGAAATTTGCATATTCTGTAACCTTCTCCTTTCTGAACATGAATAAATTTGTTTTACTCATTATGTTTATCTTATGTTCATTTCCTATTTTCTGATACTTTGAATGTGTTTGATGTTTTTTCCTAACATATGATCTCGGTGTGAATATCTGTATCTCTATTTGAATAAGTGTACCGTGCATCAATAATCTTGGGATGAGACTTACTTCTCTGGACCATTCTTATGAGACGTCGCCACGAGCTTCAAACGGGTAGAGGGAATCCTTGTGAATGATTGGGGTAGGGTGGTATCGTGCTTCGCCTCACTTGATAGTCAGGATGTAAAATATCCTAGTGTATTACGTGTTGGTGTCTTCAAGTTGGTTGGATAGGTATATATTTCCTTGGTGCAAAATTTATCTCTGGGTGAGAGTTGACCTGTGTTAGGGTCCTTCCAACACATATGTGTCCTTCCACTAGTTACGTGAATGGTTCATTGCATCTTTAGGAGCATTATCTCTCATTAGTAGTCTTTGTCATATTCGTCTGAGCTATCTGATTGCATCACTAGCCTTTCCCTACCAATCTGAAGCTCTATTTCTTGCTAGGCTTTCTTCATAGCCTCTCAATTATTAAGAAGTAGAGAGAGTTCCCATGTCAGTGTTATTGTTGTTCTATCTGTACCCCTAAGATGAGGTCCTGCAAAAGACAATTATATGAACTTAAAAGACACTTTATCTATTTAAAAAAAAAATTAAATGTAATTTATATGAACTTATATATATTCTTGTAAAAAAGAAAAGAGGGAAATAGAAAGAAACCAAAAATAAAAACTAAAATTACATATATAGATGAATATTGATTAAGAGAAATATAGAGATGAATTAAATCCCTATGGCATAAATATATTTTGCTTATACATTAAGCAATGCTTATAATAAATAAACTATTTGGAATGATTGAATTAAGTCACTATTTTTTGTGTTTTGCTTTTTTTATGAGTACGCTTGTCTTCCGTGTTTATTTTCTTTACCAAAAGATATAGAGTCAAAAGGTTGGCAAATGTATGTAAGAAAAATCTCAAGTAATCCTACACTTCTTGTAGCATCTTTCTTTGTGTGTTTAGTTTCTTTCCACTTAATACAATGCACACACACATCGAGATTAGTGAAATCTAGATTTGAAAAAATCTCATCTGTTACTAGTCTTTTCATTGTGCCTTTGGATATATGACACAAACGTTTGGGCCACAAGATAGAAGAATTTTCATTGATCAAGTTATGGTTACTTCCAACATTGTGATGCAGGGTTATAAGACTTTTAGCAGAAAGACTATCAAGATTTAATATATATATATATATATATATATAAACCATCTCATAAATCCCTAGAACCAATGAAAGAATTATTTTAAAATAAGATGAATTTTCTGTTACAAACTGTAAATGAATAGAGTTCAAGATCAAGTTCAGACAAACAGACCAAATTTCAAGAAATAGAAAGAACATAAAGTGTCTGAAGCAAATTAGTGTACGTCTAAAAATAAATGAAAATACTAATGGCAACAATCGATACTTTGAGTCAATTTTCAACGACTATGGAGTTTCCATTTGACTTTATGGTCTAGATTGTGAGGAAGCCCTTTCTGTCGAACCAAGTCCTACATTTGTGGCAATCTTTATGAACATGACCAAACCTATTATATAAATGGCACTTGATACTGTTTTGTCCCCTCATGAACCTCAATTCCTTGAGGAGACCCATTTTGCCTTGGTGTTTATGAACTTTTGCTCTTTAGGTTTCTTCCACTTCTTATTGGCTTTTTCAATTACAAGGTGAATTAAATGATATCCTAGTTGCTTCAGCCTTGCCTCTTCTTGAAAAAAAATAATGGCCACTTCATTCACTATTCACTTATCCTTAATAGAAATTTCTTAGGAGCTTGAGGAAGAGATACAGGTCAAGTACCCACACTTATTTGAGGGATAAGTGTTGTTGTCTCATATTATAAGCGAGAACATTTTGGATACAAAATGTTCATATGATCCCTCGTTGACTACGTATGGACCATGATACTTGCAGATTTTGAGGATGGAATTTTTATAAAGGGAGGGATGTGAAATCGAGCCTACCCATAGGAAAAAATAAGGGGGTGCAGTGCTCCCTTTTGACCCAAGGGTTTTGTTTTTTCCCAGCTTCTTCCCTAGCCTCTCTCTCTCTCTCTCTCTCTCTCTCTCTGTGTGTGTCTCTCTCTCCCCTTCTACAATGTCCTCTCCGTGGGATTCCTCATGCCACCACCCTTCATTCTTGGCCTTGTCGCTGATAGTGGTAAGCCACTTCAACCGTCACTCTCATTCTCTCACTCTTTACTCTCTCTCTCTCTCTCTCTCTCTCTCTCTCTCTTTGTGTTTTTCCACACTATCTCAAACTCAAATTTTACCTTATTTTTTAATGTCACGGAGCATCTTGAACATCTCTAGCCAGCACCACCTCACTCACGAATATGACCAACCACTGCTTCAAGTTGGGTAAGGTGCCCTCGGGCTTTAACCTCATAACCACCATGTAATTTCCTTGACTCTTGGGTTGGGTGCCTACGAGAAGTTTGGTTTGTCCTTGTTTTGTATGTTGGAACTTCTAGTTGAATGATTTCATAGTTGGTTGATGTTTGGGGGATCCATTGTATGTAATGTACTGTTTGTGGTCAAAGCTTAGGCGGTATATTGCAAATGTCAAGTAAGCAGTACTCCTCTGCAAAATTTTGCCTAAAATGCATTGAGGTTGATTTTTGAGAAATCTTGCACATTTTTGTGACTAAGGTTAACCTTGGTTATTTTATGCACTCTTCTTTGTATCTAAGAAATAAAATATGACATTTTTTCATAACTAGTGTAGACATCAGCAATGTTTTTTGTAATCTGTTTCATTATAGCATAAAACATGAATATGAAGTCTGAAGTTGTTATCTAATCATATGATATTACCTATTAAGTATGTTTTTCAGTTCTTGCATTGTGTTTAAAAACCCCGAAACAAAAGATTCTCTTTTTCTTTGGCTCTAGCCCTATCACGGGTTATAATTGTAACTTTTGTTTTGGCTATGCCACTTGCATATAATGTGGCCTTTATTGTAACCTAGCCAGTGTAAAATGGTGCCCTCTATTTTGATCTTGCCACAAGTGAAAAATGGAGGCCACTGTTCAGACCTTGTCATAGGTGTGAAATTGTGGTATATGTTTTGAGTGCACCCACTTTGATGACAAAGTGATCTACGTTCTGCATGGATAACTACAAATATGTACAACCTTGCTATGGGGGTAAACATGGCCTTGTTTTGAATGTACCCAATTTGATGACAAAGTGATTTATGTTATGCTTAACTAATTGTAGATATGCACAACCTTGTCTTAAAATTTTTCTTTTGTTTTTTTTCCCCCCATCTCAACAAGTATAGAAAAGAAATTAACATAAAATTTCTTGATTAAATAGTAGCATAAAAGTTTATTAAACCAAATGGTGTCCAACAAAAAACTTCCAATAAAAAAATCAAACAATTCCATGAAACAGCTAAAAAGAAAAATTTCATGGAAAACTTGGAAAGATGGTTGAATAAAACATTTGTCACTTAGGGCATATAATTAATGGGCTCGACCCTATATTTGCGAGAGGGTGAAATATCATAATCATATTTGTAGCCCTCTTGTAAAGTAAACCTAATTTTAAGTATAAATAAAATAATGTGTATTTAAAAACTTATAAACGGGTATTTATGTCAATTTAAAATATATATTCTTTTCTCAATTAAAGGGATATAAACTGTAAAGTATCTAATTTCTTCTAGATTATTTTCACTCTACCCAATGACTTTTTGTTGTCTATTTTCCATCATGTTTTTAATTGCTTGAAAACTTTCCCACTATCCAGTAGGGCAAGTTTGGGGCTTCAGATAAAACATAAAATTTTCATATGATCTAATCCCATTTTATTTTTAAACATAATTTAAATATAAAATTTTCTAATTAATCATTGCAACCTTTTTCAAACTAATCATTATAACTTTTTCAAACTTTTAAACAAAAAATAAAAAACAATTTCAATTTTTTCAGTGCTCCAAACAAAAATTATATTATTACAATATTTTAACTTTATAATATTTTTTATTCAACTTTTTCTCTTACATTTTCTAAAAGCTAAAAAATATTCAACTCAAACTATCTTATTACTATTCACAAACTATCTTACTACTATTAACAAAATTTTCATCTCATCTCACTTCCTAGACCAGCCTTAAGATTTCTTCCCCATCTCTATTGTGTGTTGGCTGATCTTTTCTCTATGTTCAAATTCCATGTCAGTGTTGTCATCCTCCTCACCTATAATTTGAGTGTTGGTTGAATTAGAATCAAAATTCTTTAACTATAAATGAACAAGTTGTGATAAATGTTGGAGTACAAATTGGATTTGGATTATATATGATTTTCTATCCAAATTTTAGGATCTAGCAGAATAGGAAAATGATAGGGACATAAATTGAATCTTACAGTATTTATTGAATTCAGTTAAGCAAGTTATTCCTAATTTGTAGTTGTTTGCTAAAATGTGAATATTATACACGGCTAGAGGAGAAGCCTAGCTTGTCGCATTGAAGCCCATTTGCAGTACCGAAAACAAAATGTTGGTTGAAATGTTAAAAGCCCAGCTTGTCGCATAAAAGCCCATATATAGTGTTCAATGTATGCATTGTAGGACCTTTCGGCTGGGATCATTTTTCAGCTTCATAGACGTGCTTGTGTATTAGACGAATCTAGTTTCTACGCCACCCGATGTAAAATTGATGGTGTCACTAAAAAGAGTCTTGAACTTAGGAAATATAATCTTATGTAGACATGGGCAATTGTTTTGTACTCAATTTATATATTGCATAAAATGTAAATATGAAATTTGAGATTTTAATCTGATCATACGATAGTACCTATTAAGTATATTTTTCACTTCTTGCATTGTATTTGAAAACCCTAGGACAAAAGATTCTTTCCTGCTTTGCCTTTGGGTGTTACCATGGGTTATAATTGTAGCCTCTATTTTGGCATTGCCACAGGTATATAATGTGGCCTCAATTATAACCTGGCCACTGGTGTAAAATGACCTTGCCACAAGTGCAAAATGGTGGCTACTGTTTAGACCTTGCCACAAGTGTGAAATTGTTATATCTATTTTGAGTGCAACGACTTTGGTGACAAAGTGATTTACATTCTGCCTGACTAATTGTAAATATGTACAACTTTGCTGTGGGGGTAAACATGGCCCTGTTTTGAATGCACTTATTTCATGACAAAGTGATTTATGTTATGCTTGGCTAGTTGTAGATATGCACGACCATGCCGGAGGGTAAATATGGCCTCTATTTACGTGATCTATATAAGGTTTTTTGAAATATTTCTATTGTTTTTTTTTTTTCATCTCAACAAGTAAAGAAAAAAAATTCACATAAATTTTCTTGATAAAATAGTAGCATAAAAGTTCATTAAACCAAATGGTGTCCAACTAAAAACATCCAACAAAAAATCCAAACAACTTCATAAAATAGCTAAAAAAAAAATTCATGAAAAACTTGGAAAGATTGTTGAATAAAACATTTGTCACCTACAATACATAAGTGTTGTCATCCTCTTCACCAACAATTTGAGTGTTGGTTGAATTAGAATCAAAATTCTTAACTATGAATCTGGTTTGAGTTGCGAATTAAAGTTGTGATAAATGTCAGAGTACAAATTGGATTTGGATTATATAAGATTTTCTATCCAAAATTTGGATCATATATCATGCACGGCTAGAGGAGAAGCTCAGCTTGTCGCATTGAAGCCATTTGCAGTACCGAACGCAAAATGTTGGTTGAAATGTTACCAGCCCAGCTTGTAGCATAAAAGCCCATATTTAGTACCCAGGTTCGCAGAATAAATTTCGGGAGTCGTGTCTCGGTTTTTTGATAGTGTTCAATGTATGTATGGGGAGGTTTCGGCTGGGATCATTTGTCAGCTTTATAGACGTGCATGTGTATAGACGAATCTAGCTAGTTTCTACGCCGCCCGACTTAAAATTGATGGTGTCGCTAAAAAGAGTCTTGAACTTAGGAAATATAATCTTAAAAGTTAAAACTAAAAGTAGTTTTATAATATTAAAATTTATTTTTAATAGAGTAGCACGATTTAATAAAAAATAATGTCAAAAAAAATAAAAAAAATATGTGCTTAGATAAAATTATTCACAAAATCCTCAAATGTAAAAGAGTGATTTAGCTTTATATAATTATTGATAATTTCAATGATTATATAATTTAACTAAAGACCTTTAAGAGATTAATTTTATAATAATAATAGTCTAAGATTATCTAACATGCAAAAGAAACGTCATACATTTTTAACTATTTCTCGTAAAGGAGATTAATAAGTCAATAGTGGGTGTATAGAAAAGACCCCCCACGTTAGGTGCATATAAAATTAGCAAGAACAAGGAAATTAAGCATATATAGCGCTATTCTCGTCAAACTTTAATTATGAAATTGTGGTACAAGATCCCCTAATGGTCCTATGCATAAGATAGGTATGTACTTTTACAAGCTAACACACCAAAATAAAAATAAAAACAAGAACAGGGAGAAAAAAAAAAAAAAAAGATAATTTAAAATAGGCATAATCATTGTGCATGAAGATCATTACAAAACTCCTTGGCAATATTGTCGCTATTTAACTTATATCCAAATGATCATGCATACGCTGAAGAAGGAAGGCGTGGAGTGAGTTGGACTTCAAGTGGGGTGGCTTTTAGGGATGCAAGTCCAACTTTCTGAGTCATGTCTACTGGTTCATATGCTGGTACTGTCGCAATCTCAAAGGCATGCAAGAAGTTAGCAAGTGTGAGTTGCATAACTTGTAGTGCAAACGAGATTCCTGGACAAACTCTCCTCCCGCTACCAAATGGTATGAACTCAAAATGTTGGCCCTTAAAGTCAACATCTTTGTGGGTTGTGAGAAATCTTTCTGGGCGAAATTCGGTTGGATCTGACCATACCTGTGGATCTCTATGGATCTTCGATAGATTAACAAGAAGACGGGTGCCCGCTGGGATGTGGTAACTAGCCAAAGTGCAATCCTCTAAGGACTCGTGCGGCACAGAAAGTGGCGCTGCAGGATATAAACGCATTGTTTCTTTGATGACAGCTTGAAGATAGACTAGGTTTTTCATGTCTGATTCCATCACTAGCCTATCTCTACCAATCTGAAGGTCTAGTTCCTGTTGTACTTTCTTAAGAGCCTCTCGGTTATTAAGAAGTAGAGAGAGCGCCCATGTCATTGTCACCATCGTTGTATCTGTACCCCCTAAGATGAGGGCCTGCAAAAGTCCCAGCATGTATGTATATGTTATTTATAATTTTACCATATTAAACTAAAATAGAGATCAATGAAACTAGTCCCCTCAAAAGTTTAAAAGAAAAAAGAAATGCTTATAATAAATACTTACAATTTCCTCCCGCTTCTGCATTTTGTTTTGTTTGTTTTCCTTCAAATTTTGATGATTGCTCTCTTCAAGCCTAGGCTTATTTTGTGTTTAAAGAAGAAACAATTTTATTTTTAATATCGAAATGATTTCTTTTTATGGATGAGTATTAGTAATATTAGGTACAGTACTCTTAGGGCATGCAAGTTCCGTAAACTCAATTTGAAAAAACGATGGAAGCCACCGTTAAAAAGTGAGTTTTTTATGTTTGAACTAGATTTATCTATTTTGCTTTCAAAAGGAGTGCACAAGAATTTTATATCCTAGAATTGTCCAAAGAATTTCCCTTTGGGGGACCGCTAGCATATATTTAGGCTGAATTTAGGAACAAGACAGATGTTTCCAACACCCTTGCCCAAGCTGGCCTAGAAATCTACCATTTTCTTTGTGCAAACAAGAACCATAAAATTCATTGAAAATTTGGGGAGGTTAACTTTTGGTAGTTACCATAACTAGAGAGTTGGATTCTTTTAGAAAATGTGAAAAAACTTCGCAGATTGTATGTTGAACTCTAGTGGATAATTAGAAGAAATAGAAAAAATAAAGATACCCGTGATCAGTCAACTTCACAAATCAAGAATGATCTTTATATTCAATAAATATAAAGCAAAGCAATCTTAGTACCCTACATCAGCTTAAATAGTATTATCAAAAGCATACCAGACAAGTAGCCTTGGTGATTGTATCAGCATCATAACTAGAAATCTGATCACTGTCAACAACAATAGACAACATCACATCCATAAAGTCTTGATGTCCCTTCTTTACCTCCCCAGAAATTCTTCTTTGCTTGTGTTCTTCTAACCATCCTTCAAGCTCATGATCTAATTTTTTTGCAGTTTTCTTCATTGCCTTTTTATACCCACCCAAGTCCAACCATCTTAGATATGGAAGCACATCTGATGCTACAAATGTCCCACTCAACACAAAGAAATCTCTTATTGCGTTTTGACATTGATCATTTCCTTCATTAGCATCCTCGGTTATAGCCCAAGCAACTCGCTTCTTTATAACCATCATAAACACAACGTTTAAGGTTACGTAGCTGAACCATCTTCTCATCTCCACTAATGCGTTGTTGTTCTTGGTCGACAACTCGTAGATCTCTTTTATGGCTAAGTTTACCTCCGACTCTCGCATGTGTTTGAACATCTCAAGACGGTGATTTGAGAGAAACTCAAGAGTGGCTATTCTTCGAATATGGCGCCAATAGGAACCGTATGGGCTGAAACCGAACATGGCGTAGTTGTAACCCATGAGTTCTACCGCCAAAGCTTTTGGACGGTTGGCAAAGGCTTTGTCATTTGTAGTGAAACACTCTTTAGCTATCTTCGAACTGCTTACTACTATAGCTCTATGCATGCCTAAGTTGATATTGAAGATTGGTCCGTTCTTGTCGGCCATGTCACCTAGGGTTATATGGGCTGGTTGCATCCCTCCTAATAGGTGGAGGTGGCCGATTACAGGCCATGCACCACTTGCTTTTGGTGGAAGTATCTTTTGAGGGGCATTTTTTTGGGTTCTTTTCCATATCCAAACTAGAAATAAGAAAAAGAGCAATAGGGCAAGTATACTAGCCATAAAAACAGCGAAGGAGAAGAACCCAAGGAGTATAGATTTTCTGGTTGTCGATGGGGGTTTAGCTCCGCCAGCGTTCCTAACAATTTCGACCAGGCACCAAACGTCTCGATGGCGACTCTACACTGATGAGTCTACCTTGGGTGCATCTGACAGTCCGACATGTTTGGTTGAATGGACAATGGAATTCTTTATTCTTATAAATTTGGACTCATATGATAATTATTGATGCAAATATTTTAGATCATAACAAAACAGTAGAGGCCAGAGGAGAGGTGATCAGTAGGCCCGATCCTTTGCGTTCCATGTGGCCTGAATTTTGGGAATCGTGTACGTACAATAATCTGCAGCTAGCTTCCCATAGATGTTAACACTTTTCTCCGAATAAGGGGTTTTTTGGTTTTTGCATTTGAGTAGTTTATTCGTTATTTTAATTTTCATTACGTAGTATTATATGATTAATTTATAAATAAAATATAATAAATAATTTTTAATTATTTAATACTATATTATAAAATAATAAAAAAATAATAAAACTCATCCTGAATCTCAATCAGATCTGGATAATGGTTATCCAAACTTGAATTAACAATAAAATATTAAAAAAAAAACTGATTATAAGACAAAATCATAATTTAATAATTTATAACGCGTGATTAACAAGGAGCATTGTATGTGGACTTCTTCTTCTTGTTCTTCTTTTTATTTTTTATTTTTTATTTTTTGTTTTTTGTAGGAATTTTGAAAGGAGTTCGAACTCAGACCTCTCTTTTGGAGGTGGGACTTCATGCCGGACTTTCGGCATTATTTTTCTCTATAAATATTAAATAGACAGTGGGTTACGATATTTTAAACCTCTTTATACTATTTAATTATATATCTTCAAAGTAAAGGTTTAGAATTTGTCAATCATGATCATTAGTTATTATATCCAAACATGAATTACCAATAAAAATATTCAAAAAGAAAACTGATTATAAGACAAAATCATATTTTAATATTTTATAACGCGCGATTAATGAGGAGCATCGTATGTGGACTTCTTGGTTCATATAAATATCCCATAGTTTACCGATATTTAATTATGGTGATGAATCATGCATTCAGCCTAAAGGACTTTCGACATTATTTTTCTCTATAAAAATTAAATGGTTGAGGGGTTATATACGATATTTTAAACATTTTTAGACTATTTAATTATATATCTTCAAATTAAATGTTTAAAATTTGTCACATCATGATCAATAATTATTATAATTACCACTTCATCGAATATATTTTCCATATTGTAAAAATTAATTAAAAAATTACTACTGAAATTTAGTGGTTCTACAACCGAGCGAGTTCAGAGTTCTATCAAATAATGGAACAATTAAACAATATTAGAAATAATTATCGCTTTGCATGCGTTTTGACATTGGCTAGTAGCAGGTGACTCTAGCAGCTTGGTAGCACAGGCCATCAACAATATGACTCAGTCACTAGACTGGAAAATGGAGTCCTATTGTAAGAGATATCAAACATCAGCTTCGCAACTTTAAAGATTAGAAAGTTGTGAAAATTAATCGACATGAAAATCGCACACAATGTCACATAATGAGCAGCTTCAATGCATATCTTTGAAAATATTCATTAGTGGGAAAGACTCTCTCATAATCTTGTAATATATACATGGGATCTATTGTACCGGTCTTTATTAGTCATGATGGTGCAGTTTCTAGAGAAGTCTTCGTCTGAGACTAATGGCATTGTATGGTGAGGAATAGAAGATTGTATGGTTGGTTTTATCATCTTTTTGACTTTTTTTTTTTTTTTTTTTGGATTTGTGAATTAAAGATTTCACTCATAATTCATAACTGATATAATATATATATATATATATATATATATATAAGTTGGTCAAATTGATGATCAAACCCTCTATAATACGATTTCAGAATCTTTTAAGTAAAAAATAGATAAACACATAATGTGATTCTATAAATTTTAACGAGCATTTGTAGTTGTTCAAAGAAACCACACAAAAGACAATAAAAATTATAGGAGCCATGTCCATAATTTTCTTTCTCACTTGGGACTATCAAATTTGAATACAATTTTTGTCTTGACCTAAAATCTCATTCTTCAATTACAACGCGGCATTTAATACAAGAATGAGCAATTGATACCTATTCATCTAAAGGGTTAGTTTGGTTGTTGGACTGTACTGAGATCAACTTAGCTCAGCCTATATTAAACTAAGTCTAAAATCCAAACGCACAATTTTCAAATTATTAAACTCATCTTAATTCAAAACCTTTTTACACGTGGGACCTACACTTTTTTTCAACTTTCCATAAAAAATATTAAACTCATTTTAACATCCAAACACATATAAACTCATATTAAATAGGCTCCACAAAACTCAATTCACCATCTCAACTTACTACTATTCATAAAGAAATGAGCTCAACTCAGCTAACTCTACATCTAAACGCAGCCTAAATCTCTCTTTGTATGTCTCTCTTTTCAATCAACGATTGAAGAATCCTCACCTATTTTGGTGATGCATGCTTTTCCACCATTGTGATGTAACTGTTGACTTTAAGCAAAGATAGAAAACTCCATTTTTAATATTGTAATTGTTAACATCGTGTTTTGTACGATTCTGGACCGAGCCCTCAGTAGTTCGGGTCTTTGATCTTTAGCTTGCAAACAAATAGAAAAGATCAAGAGGAGGTGGCCCTTGTGGTGACCGGGGAGCCTCTGATGTCAAAATGATGGGCTCCAAATTCTGCGGGTTCATATCACAAAGTTAGTAATGCTTTTAGAAAGTGTGAAAGAGAGTTGTGAGAGTAGAGAGAGCTCAGAGAGTTCAGAATGTAACCCCTTCTAAAACTTAGGGATTCCCTTTTATACTTGGTTTCGAGGATCAAGTAGCCATGCCTTATGGCTGGGGGGGGGGGGGGGGACATCCTCTTGAAGTCCCTTCCACCATACCCATTTAATTATACGACGTGGCCTTTTGGGGGATGCATTTAATGTGGCGTCATCCTTTGGATGACGCATTTAATGCGGTGCACGCTATATTTAATGTGGTGTGATCCTCTATTTCGTCTTACAGTTGAGTCCTGTTGATATGGCGCACTCCTCTTCCCTTTTCATCGGGACAGATTTTTCACGCTTCCTAGGTAGTGGAACGACCTCTACTCCAAGGCTCAGATTCCGATTATACGGGTCAAGAGCTCTTTAGTCGGGTTGATGGATAGCTTGGTTGGTAGGGATGAGCTTAGCCACCGGACCCTTTAGGCCTGGGGGGAAAATCAGTTAGCCTGCCAATTCTCATCGGGTTAGGCTGATGGGAATTTTACCTTCTTCCCTTTCTGTCCACTGCTACTGATGGGAATTTTACCGCCTTATGCCTATCTGTCCAGGGTGAGATGATGCCTCTACCCCCTGATCATTTCACATGTTAGGCCTTTATACTCCTTTTCTGCTACTTTATTCAACAGGCCATACTCCATTTCCCAACTTCTCTAATGAGGTCCTTGAAGATTCGATCCCGGTACTTGATGGTGGTCGTTTTGTCCCTTCTGCAATAATGGCTGTCAAATGGTTTCTCCTTATTGGCGCTACGTCATGCGTACGTGGGATTTGAACCGCTTCACCTTCCACATTCATTCTGCATAAGTTGGAGGGTTAATCGCCGCTCCCCTACATAAGTTTGTCTCACTTTTGTTGCTTCCCTTTTTTACTCTATTTGCCTTCCCTTTGCACTTACTCCATTCTTCTCCCCCATTACACTTACTCCAAATGGCTGCCAAAAGGTCCACTGCACCTATGAACTTCGACGAGAAAAGCTTGCCCAAGGTTGGTGTTCCAGAGCTGGGCTACACCAGCCGCTATTGGAGCTTGGAGGCCTAACACGGTCTTCTTCCAAATGGCTGCCAAGAGGTCCACTTTCTATAGTTGCTGATCTCAACTTACTGCATCCCTGACATGGTCTTCTTCGAAATTCCTAGGCCTCAGGAGGGGTGCTGACAGTTCAGCTTCGCACGTTGCTCTCTTCCCTGCATGTTTTCTTGCGAGGCGGCCCTTTCCTCACCCTGTCCACAAAGTTTTGCACCATCTTAGGGTAGCTCCTACCTAACTCCATCCAAATGGTTGGCAAATTTTGATATGTTGCTACATTATGTGGCAGCATGCACTTTTGAAGTCTTGTGCACTCGGAGGTTCTTTTGGGGGAGGATAACTTCGCAGCATATCTCTACCAATTGGTCACACCGTCCATGCCAGTTGTGGCATTTCCATTCTCCCACCAGTGAAGAAGTGCTCCTCGATCCTTCCCCTTGGGCTAGGCTCTTAGATGGCTCCATTGTTAACATCGTGTTTTGTACGCCTTTGATCTTGGCTCTTAGGAGTCCAGGTCTTCAGTCTTAAGGCCTACAAACACAAAAAATATCAAAAGGAGGTGGCCTTTATGGTGGCTGAGGGAGCCTCTGATGCCAAAGTCAGTAATGATTTTAGAAAGTGTGTAGGAGACTTATGAGAGTAAAGAGAGTTCTGAGAGTCCAGAACGTAACCCTTATCATACCTGGTTTCGAGGATTAGGCAGCCATGCCCTGTGGCTGGAGGAGGGTGGAACGTCCTCCCGAAGTCCCTTATGCAATACCCATATTTAATGTTGCATGACCCTATGTGGGATGCATTTAATGTGGTGTGATCTTTTGTTTCATCTTAGGATTTAGTCCCATTGAAATGAGATGTTCCTCTTCCCTTTTCCCTGAGGCAAATTTTCCACCTTCCTAGGTAGTGGACCGACCTCTACTCCGAGGCCCCGAATCCAGTTATACTGGTCGAGAGCCCTTTGGTAGGATTGATGGAAGGCTTAGTTGGTACGGGCCCCTAATAGTAATTATTGGGGTTTTGATCTTCATGGATATGGCAGATTGTATGATGAAGATAGTTTGTTATAAATTCCAAATGAATTAAAATTTTAACTTCAAGTGCTTTTCATTAAAGAAACAAAGATATCCATATTATGGCCAATCCAAAACTTTGTCAATCAATATTACATTGTGCCGATAAAAAAACCTGATCTTTCCACACATTCTAGCTTATATATTATATATCCCCAAGCCCTATAAATGATACCTGCCCTACGAATGATACATAGTCATGTTATGGCTTTTTCCATCACTTTGATGAAAATATTGTCCAATTGTCCTTGAATTGTAAATGTATAGGAGCTTAAAATTCAATGAATGTGACAAAAGAAACTTCTCCCCTTATCTTTAGGAAATCCTTTATTTAGATTTTTTTTAACCCATGGATAAAGATAAGTTAAGATATGATGTAAATAAACCTTTCAACATTGTTATATTATCATTACTTTCACTACAACAAATTTAATTTTTTTCGACGAAACATTTTTTAGCTGAATTGAAATTTGTCTGAAGTTACTTTTAAGGATAAAATTGATGGTTCATTTGAAAATGTCCCAGTAGTATGAGGGCCTTACTAGTCCAAGAGGGTAGACCATCAATATGGTTGAGTGAAAAGAAAGATGAAGGATACTCCACTAGTTTGGTGAAGAAAATAGTTGTGGGGGCTGCAAAGTCAGCTAGTACAACATGTGGGAGAGCAAGCACCTTGCAAAATGCTCGACAGATACATCCCAACATGAGGTGAAGATGAGCCTCTTGCCTCATAGTAGGCAAGCTAGAAAAGTCGCCAACCGTGATGGTGAGAATGAGGAGCTGAAAAGATTAGTAGCTTTGATAAGACAAAATTACTCACCCAAGGTGAGCAACAGTCTAAGACAGAATGGAGCATATATGGGAGATTTCTAGAAAAAAAAATGTAATATGCTCATAAGAGTAGCAGTGTCGTACGTAGAAGCCCACGTTACACCTGTTGGGTCGTATCTGGAGTGGGTCCACTGAAAGGGTTACGAGTAGGATAGTCATATCATCTTGAACTAGCATTATGGCCTAATGCCACGTGGAAGATGCCTATTGAAGGACAACTTGAGGAGTTGGTAGGCAGTAGAGAAGTGCGGGCCATGTCCTGGTCGTTTGTCTCTATCATCCTGCAGTACTACAGATGAGGCTAAAGGAGTCCCATCCAAGCATACTTGGAGTTAGGAGTATGTTAGAAGGACGTATGACAATCTTGTTGATGGGGTTCACATCACTCACCCTATAAAATGGATTTAGAGATAAGGAAAATTCTTACTTTTGAGATCCTGAACACCTGAGACCTTGATGAGTTGGATTCTTCTAAGGAGGCAAGGAAGAATCGGCGCAACACAATAGCGAACCAGACATTGCGAGGTAGGTTAATTTATAAGATAGTAATGGAGACTGTGAGGTGAATGTTGTATGTTAGAGGCATTTGAATATTCTGTGACCTTCCCCTTTCTAAACATGAGTAGATCTGTTTTAGACATTATGTTTATCTTATGTTCATTTCAATTTTTAGATACCTTGAATGTGTTTGCTATTTTTTCCTGACTTATGATCTGGTTGAGAATATCTATATCTCTATTTGAATAAGTTTACCATACGTCAATAATCATGGGATGGGACGTAGTTCTCAAGACCATTCTTGCAAGATGTCGCTAAAAGCTTCAAACGGGTAGAGGGAGTCCCTATGAATGATTGGGGTAGGGCAGTATCGTGCTTGGCCTTGGCTGATAGTAAGGATGTAAAATCTCCTAGGGTATTACATGTTGGTGTCTTCAAGTTGTTCAGCTGCGTATATATTTCCTCGATGCAAAATTTATTTGCGTGAGAGTTGACCTGTGTTGGGGTCCTTCCAACACATATGTGTCCTTCCACTATTTCTATGAACGGTTTATTGCATCTTTAGGGGAATTATCTCTCATTAGTAGTCTTTGAAATAGTTGTGTAACCTACTTATGACTTCGTTATTGGAACCACAGACTTTAATGTAGAGTAGAACCACGAGTGATGCCCGAAGAATAAGAGCCGAGCATGCCCGAACCTTGAAGACATAGGTTTGTCTCTATCGTATGAGCCATGCATCATTTTGAGTTTTACTTAGTACTTTCTAAAGGGCGACCACTTATATTCGGTTTGCCACACGTTAGGCGATGAACAAACTATTTGGGGGACACGCTAAGTTAATATATATGAGAAATGATAGTAATGATTTCTATGATGTATTTTAGACTTCTAGTACTAAAAGGTCTAGTGTACCAACTAAGCCCCTATTTTTTCACTAAAAATTTTATATTTGAAACTTGATATGTGCACTTCTGTCTGGATAAAGCACGCCAAATCTGAACAAATCCTGGGTGTTGACCATTTGGCTTGTACACTTGGCACTATAGAGCCTCGTCAGGACCTTTATTGAGGGGTGGTGTGCCATAATGTAACACCCTAAGCCCCGACTTGGGATTAAACGGTGACTGAAGCATCAGGACATGTAACACAAGGCTACATATCCCTCGTACAAGACAGTTAAGATGCAATGCACCAATTAATCTAATAGTATGCAGTATATCGTAATGAAAATTATGATTAGGTCAAACAGTTTAAGATAGATATTATGGTATCAAACCACATAAATCGCAAAACAGAAACTTTCATAATAGCCATCAAAGGACTTAATTGATCTGAAAGAAACTCCTAAAACATGGGACCATTACATCAAGTGTTATCAAAATAAATCATCCATCCTCAAAAGGTCTTATAGACCAAAACCAAACTTCCATCCTCCGTTAGACTTAAGAAGACTCCCTTGGTTTTTCGGGGGTCTGGTGCTAGTAGTCCCAACTCCGCAGCGACCAAGCGACCTCCTTTGTCTCTACTGTAGAGTCTCGGGCTTGCTTAAGATATCCCAATACAAAGTTCATATCATCCTTAAATCTCAAAATCTTCTTAGGATCTAGGGACAAAATCTTGACATCTGACTCATTAAGGGTCACTAAGATTTTCTTGAGTCACTGAGCCATGACCTTATGCAGGTTTAAAGGGAACTGATGGCAAGCCTCCACAGTAAACTCATCCTCGACCAATTCACTAATCTCGTCCATACTTATGGGTTTCACATACTTGTCACTGCTTCTACCATTCCGGGTGGGGGAATGGTAGTGTAAATTACAACAATAAAATTTCAAGAAATCCTAATATGTAAACAAATAATATCTAACAGATATCATAAGCATATGTAAGCAAACTCAAAATGAATGCATGGACATGAAACTTTACTTGTGCATCTAACTTTTAAAAATACCACGTGCATCAAAACTTTTCATAACCTTTTTCTTTTCATAAAACATTTTTTCATCATTTCATACTTGTTCATTGAAACATACATGTGAGCTCAAGTCCTTGTTCATATAACATAGCATAGCATGACTTAGAGTTCAAAACCTTAATCTTTGACTTTAACATATAAATGGATTCCTCATGGCTCCTCTATGCACCATGTATTCTTCGCTAGTTACCGCATCAACCATTGATGCAGTTTGACCATGGTGATTACCTCTTACTTTTAATCATTCTTATTACGGTAGTTCACTTTTCACTATTACCGTAAGGCACCCACTAGCTTTAGGTGCAACTCCTCTCTAGTATCCTTTTCTTTTATGAACCATTTGAGGTCCGCCGACTGTACTTCATTGACTCAGGAGTTATCACTCTATTTCAAACACTCCTAAGTGGGCAAAGAAATTTGACTAGGGTATATCCCCGTCCTAGCTTTTGGGGTCGTGATAAGACTTTAAAAGACTCTTTTTCTTTTTGAAAAGTTTCACAACCCAATGCATGTGACATGGATTATGAAACTTTGTACTTTCATAGGACACATGCAAATGCTGAAACTTAATCATGACTATATAGCAAATAATCATGCACATCCATATACTTCTCATGTTGTGGCTTGAAAATATTAGAACATGCGAACATGTTCTAAATCATAAATACTAAGGCATTCGATTGACAAACAAAAATGAACATTCATCACTTCACATTTATCATGCAATGGCCGAAACTCATAATCACAAACATGCATGAGAACAAACTTTATGCCTTTACAACTTTAATCACAACATGCTAACCCTTCATCTATGGTCATAGCCAAAACCTCTTAGTCTTAAATACATGTTACACCAATATTCATAAGCATAGAATCTTCTAATGTGTTTAACAAAACTTTATGTAGAAATCCCCATGTATAGCCGATACATACAAGTGAGCATGCTTAGGAAAAACAAGCATCTCTTTGAGTTTAATTGTTTAAAAGATTAGGTAATGCAACCATCTTCATAAACATTTTAAAATCATGTGAAAATTCGAAACCCTAAACATGGCCATCCACTCAATTTTCATGACATAAAATAACAATGAACCACCATTTATGGCCGAAACATATGAGTGAGTATATTTCATGGAAAAATAATCATTTTCTTGGACAACATCATATAAGAAATTCGGTAATGCAATAACCTCCATGAGCATATAATAAATCATGCAAATCCGAAACCCTAGCTATAGCCTTTCATTCCATTTTCATGATATAAACCAACACAATAACCACTTCAATCATAACTTAAACATTCATATAATGGATCTGATCATAACACATGGAAGAAAATCATTTCATCAAGCATAATCGTGCAACCAAACAACAAGTAAGTTCATATTGCACATACATAAAATATCAAGTACAAGTTAGAAATTTACTTACAAAATTCCACAATCGATAAACAAGCAAGCTTTTTTTTCTTTTTTGTTTTTTTTTTTGAATAAGAGTCAGGACCCCATGTACGAGAGGAGCCCCTACCCTAATATTATTAATAAAACCCTCACTTATGGCAGAGGAATACCTTTAGATACAAATCCCACCCAACACAAAAAGATCATTTCTCTCTAATAAAAGCCATCCCTATCCGATCAAGATGAATTAAACCTCTAAGCCGTATATACTGAAAATCCATCCCAAAAGAATCTATATTTTCCCCCATAGACCCCTTCTTAGCTAAAAAATCTGCAACCATATTAGCTTCACGAAAAATATGACAAAAACGAGCATTGATCTCTATGGAAATGTCCCTTATCTCTTCCCAAAAATCCCACAAAAACCAAAGACGACAAATCCCAAAGGCCAACCAACTCAAAATAACCTTAGAATCAGATTCAACTAAAACGTTATGCAAACCCAAAATTTTACAAATCCTCAATCCATCTAATAAAGCACGGCATTCAGCCACCGTATTTGTAGCAACCCCATAATGATGCGCAAAGCCAGCAATACAACTCCCAGAACAATCTCGAATAATACCCCCACCCCCTGCATCTCCTGGATTCCCATGAGCCCCACCATCAACATTCAATTTCATCATACCCCCCCTCGGTAACTCCCATTTAACAAAGGACACTTGTTTCTTCTTAATAGGAATAATTGGCACCTGTAACCCTTCCATAACTAAGCAATCATTACGCTTCATAACCTGAAAATTCTTCAAATTTCGAGACATATTAAAAATCAAAATTTTCACTTGTCTAATAATATCCTTTACCTGAAATGTAGCCCCTTCCATCCTTGCCGAGCACCTAGCCTTCCAAAGGCACCAAGAAATAACAATGGGCATCACTCCACGAATCCACCCAGCTTGATTAATTTTTGCAGCTCTCCTCCACCAAAAAACCATCATCCTTTTCCAGTTTCGGATCTGAGGCAACCTGATTTGACAAATATTAGCAAAATATTTCCAAACCAATTGGGCGTTTAAACCCTCACACATAATATGCTGCAAGGTTTCAGACTTTGAGTCTATACAACAATGGCATTTAGAAGCTAAAGGAATTCCCAACCGCTGGATTACATCATCCGTTGGCACTACTCCTCTTTTTAATCTCCAGCAAAGGAAAGACATTTTTTTAGGAATTTTATCAAGCCAAAGCCACCTCCTCCACTCACATAAGTCCCCCGTTCTCTACATATGTCCCAAGCAGATTTTGTTGTGAAGTTGCCGTCCACCGTATTCTTCCATATTATAGCATCTGCCCTTGATCTAAGCCTCACGTTTGCCACCACAATCTGCTGCAAGATACCCGACGGAACCAGCTGGCTTAAAACGTCCAGCTTAGGCCCCCTCCCATCAAAAACTTCAGCAACCTGCAGGTGCTCACTTCCCACCACCGGACACAAGTCTTTCAATGGACCTCCCCCTAGCCAGTTATCCATCCAGAAATTAATATTCCCAGCCCCTATCAACCACTGAGAGTTTTGAAAAATTTTGGGCATCACCTCCATAATCCCCTTCCAAAACCGTGACCCTTTATTCTTAGTCATTACATTATAAACATGGTCCCGGCGAAGATATTTTTCCCGAAAAAAATCTGCCCATAGCGACACCCCCATAACCAATTTCCATCCAAACTTCATAAAAAGAGATTGTTGCACCTCCACCAAGTCTCTAATACCAATACCACCCTCTTCCACTGGCTTACAACTCTGATGCCACGCTACTCATTTACGTTTCTTATTCCCCAGCGCAGACCCCCAAAGAAAATCTGAAAAAATATTGTTAATCATCCCAAAAACTGCCTTGGGCACTTTAACAACCGAAAAAATATTAATAGGCATGCTATTTAAAACATGTCGTAAAAGCAAAATCTTACCACCAAACGAGAGCATCTTACTCTTCCACCCTGCAAGTTTTTTTTGAATTCTAGCCAAGATACCATCAAATAAAGAAATTTTCAGCCTTCCCAAATATAACGGAACACCCAAATATACGCACGGCCAAGAGCCCTCTTCAAAACCAGAAATTCCCTTGAGATCATTTCTTCTTGCCAAAGACATATGGGAAGGAAAAAAAATTGTAGACTTACTTGGACTAATTAATTGGCCCGAAATCTTCTCATAACGATGAAGAGTTGCCATGAGCTTTCTCATAGATACTCTCCCACCATTAGTAAAAATTAAGACATCATCCTCATATAACAAATGAGTGATAAGAGTACCTCCCCCTGGATGATACAGCTTAACAAGCCCAAGACTAAACTTCCGATGCACGAAAAGAGCTCCTGCGACAAAATAAACAAATAAGGTGAGAGAGGGTCCCCTTGCCGGACACCCCTCGAAGCCTGGAAAAAACTTTTCGAACATCCATTCAACATAATAGAATAAAAAGGAGAAGAAATAGTGTTGAAGACTATATTCCTCCACTTTTTCGAGAAACCCAGTCTACGTAAAACCTCAAGAAGGAATTTCCAATTCACACGATCATACGCCTTTGCCATATCCAGCTTTAACATCACATTACCTCCTCTCACCTTCCTACTCAACCCTTGAACTAATTCTTGAGCCAAGGCCATATTATCAAAAATACTCCGACCTGGGATGAACGCAACCTGTTCCTTAGAAATAATTTTATCAAGAATAGGCGCCAGACGTGAAGCCATAATCTTTGTCATAATTTTGTAAACCACCGAACACAAACTTATAGGCCGAAACTGACCAAAGCCCATAGGTTCTTCCACCTTCAGGATCAACACCAAATTTGTCGCACCAAAAAACTTAGAAAAAGGGTTACCTTCAAAGACTTCCTTTGCCATATCCACAAGGTCAGCTTTCACAATATCCCAAGCCAAATAAAAAAAAGCTTTCACAATATCCCAAGCCAAATAAAAAAAAGCAGCTGAAAAACCATCCGGTCCTGGACTACTATCCATAGGAATAGACCGAAGAGCCCTATAAACCTCCTCTTCCGACGGCAACCTACACAATGCCTCATTCTCCGCATCTGTCACCACTGAAGATAACAACGCCAACTCAGGTTCCTGCAGACTGACATTAGATCCTGTGAAGAGCCCCTGATAAAACTAAACTGCCTCCAAGTGCACTGCTTCTGCCGACTCTAGTGCCCTTCCATCCTCCAACATCATTTTATCAACTATTTTATTTTTTTTCTTTACCCTCATCGCAGCATGAAAAAACTTAGAATTGGAGTCCCCCTCAACCAACCACTTAATGCGAGATTTTTGGCAAGCTAACATCTCCTCCCGATTCACCCATTGTAAATGAGCCTTTTTAGCTTGTAGCATCTCTTCTTCCACTTGCAAAGAGAAATTTCTAACAAGATCTTCCTCAAGACATCGAATCTGATTTTCAAGTCTATTAATCTCCACCTCAACTCGACCAAAGACTTCCCTATTCCATTTTATCAGGACATGCTTCAATCTTTTTAATTTCCTACTAACCCTCACCATAGCACAGCCCTCCACATATTCACCCTAACTCTGCTCCACCAAAGACAAAAACCCATCATGAGACCCCCACATACGTAAGAATCTAAATGGCTTCACAATAGGAATGTTCTTCTTAAACAAAGTAAACAACATAGGAGCATGATCCGAAGATGACCGAGAAAGATAACTGAAATTCAACCCCTCAAATAAATTAATAAACTGCATGTTAACCAAAATACGATCCAAACGAGCCCAAATACGTCTTCCCCCATTCCGCCCATTACACCAAGAGAGTGTATTGCCACAAGAAGGAGGCTCTATTAAAGCACAACCATTAATCCAATCATTAAACTCAACTTTAGCCCGAGGTGCCTTAAAAAGGCCCCCAATTTTTTCGCTATCCACGCGAATAATATTAAAATCACCCCCAATGAACCAAGGTTGCCCTTGCGGATCTTGTAACCTGAGATAATTCCATAACTCCAATCTTTTTTCCCGAAAACAACTAGCATACACGAATGAAGAGAATATTCGCCTTGACCCAAACACAAACCAACCTGAAATAGCTTGATCAGAACAAGCCATCAATTGAAAATCCACCTCAGCCACCCAAAACAACCAAATCTTTCCCCCCACTTTAGCATTATTCACACAAGAGGGGAAACCCATCCATCTCGCCCAACGACTGCATTTATTTTTATTCAAAAAAGGCTCTAAAATAGCCACCACCAAAGGCCGGCTTTTATTTAAAATATGCCGAAGCCGAAACTTCGATGAAATAATACCCCTAATATTCGAAATCAATATAGACATCAAAAACTCAAAGAAATTTTTTTGAACGTGTTCGCCGTTCCAACGCAACAACAGATTTTTCTTTTCTTAACCCTTTTACCTTTTTTAGAGGTACATGCATGTCTGGATCTGAATCGAACACCTTGGCAGCCAGCTCATTTAATTCTTCATCTTGATCACCTTCCGATCCTGCTCGGCCAAATTCCCCTGGTTCCAACCTTCCCGAAGTGAAAACATCCCCATCTCTAGCCATACTCCCAAGTTCAAATTCTAAAGATTCATCTATCATTCTCAATATACTTCTCGGTCCTAAAATGGTAGAACTGTGCAAAGCCTCCGAACCTGAATCGGAATCATTGTCATCCTCCATATCACTCCATTTAGCAGGACTCCTATTCGGTGAGTGAATCAGCAAAACAATTTCCAGCACCCCCTCCTGCTCCAACTCATTTACCCGATTGCTTCCATCTAAGCTCCTCTCAACTTGAGGCTCTACAATGATCTCAGACACCAGCTGCTGCACCTTCATCATAATAGGAGCCAAGTCCTCAACCATTTCCTGCAACCCACAAAAAGCAGTACCTGATTGAGGCATTTCACAAAAACTCCCCTGTTTTTCCAAAATCTGTACTGGTTCCGTCGGATGCACCTCATGAAACTGCTCTTCAACCCAATCGAACCCAATACCCAACGGAGAAATAAAAAAGATAGGAACTGTAGCTTCAACCTTCTCCTTTTTTCGTTCAAAAATTTTATCCAGAATCATCTGCCTCCTAGCCTTCGAACACTCACCTGCCTCAACTTGCCTTACATGTTGAACAGATTTTTTGCCGTTAGCAGTAACTTCCCTCCAAACAACCTTTCCAGAATTATTTTGGCCTCCTCCACGATCCTCCTTCTTCCTTGTGCTCACTCTGTTCCGGTTACATCTCTCCTTCGTGTGCCCCTGTTTTCGACAGGAACAACAATAACTAGGGACGGATTCATAGAATATTTCTTGAAAATGACTATTCTCTCCATGTGGGGCACCCAACCAGAATGATTTCCGTAACAAACCAGCCATATTAACCTCCACACAAATACGAGCTGCTTCTGGGTGTGTTACACAAGCCGTTGCATTATCCCTCTTCAAAAACTT
Source organism: Carya illinoinensis (assembly GCF_018687715.1). Lineage (NCBI taxonomy): Eukaryota > Viridiplantae > Streptophyta > Magnoliopsida > Fagales > Juglandaceae > Carya > Carya illinoinensis. Next base: position 13,871,955 of record NC_056766.1, on the reverse strand, counting down.
ACCAATTCCATCACCAATGCTCCGTAAGATAGACTCCTGAAAAAAGTTTGGTGGAAGACTAGGTAAAGAAAGCCAAACTGGAACCCATGGTGAATCTTCTTCCTCAATAAAATCAGGAGACCAATGGAATATCCTATAAGGAACCCCCAGCAATTCAAAATTTCCCCTAGCCATTACTGAAATAAAATCTTCCTCCATAACCAGCCGAACAAGAACATTACGTGGATTCCTTAACCGCCCGATCACTGGAACGGCTTTCAGACCCCAACGATTTTGGATACTGCTTCTGATTTGATCCAACGATGGCCTTCGCCTCAGGAACTTCAAGACCACAGAAAACCGAAACGGTTCCGCCAAACTCTGAACCTCTGCTTTTGAGAAAACGAAGTACATCTCTCCATCTAAGAATTTCGGCTCTCTATGTGGGATATTAACACTCGGCAACATCTGAGGATTATTGCCCAGAACTTCCACAAACCAGCATCGTGCTGGCTCCCAGCCCACCTTCCCATCCGAGGCCTTCTCATCCAGACCAGACTTGCTCAAGCAACCATCCCCCACCTGCCCATCAACTGCTGTCGGAGGCATAGGGTCGGCGCCCTCACCACTTCGCACGAAACAGGTCCCCAAGTTTGAGAGAACAGAAACCTAGTGCCACATTAGCTCCATCCCTTCCTGTGGACTTCTCTCCTATGCCTATACTTCGATAAACAAGCAAGCTGAAAATATTTCTACGAAAATTATTAGGTTTGGTTAGTTAAACTCTAACCTGTGTATGTACGTGTAAGCTCATGACATACAGTCTAAGGAAAAGCTACCAACATTTGGGACCTCCACTCCTTTAAGTCTGAAACTTGGATTAACTCGAACTCGAACTCTAGTTTAAAACCGTAAAACTGTGTGTGTATATGTGTGAGCTCATGTAAAAAGCTTCACAAAACATGAGCTAACTTCCTTTAGCTCAAATGTGTGTGTGTGAGGGAGCATGAGTTCATGATGAACTTGCTAAAAATCGAAACTTGCCTCTCATGGCCCTATGTGTGAGATGAAATGGAAAAGTGGTTTTTGGCTTCATACCTTATGTGATTCTCTCCTTAGAAGTATTTTCTAGCTTTGCTTACCCTCAAAATGGTATTTGAAAGAGAAGAGAGTAACGTGAATGGTGTTTGGGTGGTGATAAAGTGATGGAAAAAGGAGAGAAATGTGATGGTTGAATGCTTCACAAAAGAGATCCTCCAAGTGACTTAAAAATTGTGTTTGTCAGCACCCTCCCCTTTTTATAGAGAAAGAAAAAAAAAAAAAAGTAGCCTTTTCAGAAGCCAAGCTCATTTGTATGGATGTCAAGTGGCACCCTTAAGCCTCTTCCATTTCCCTATCATTTGATAGTATTGGGAACACAATTGAACTTTTGCACAAGCAGTGCCTACTCCTCCAAAACTGAAACTTCCATTCCTCTTTTTCCCTCCATCTTGTGTCTTGGTTCAATGGACCTCATGGAAAAAAGGTCTTTCATCTAGCTAGGATCTTCCTCAATCTCCTACATCTGTGCATGTGTGCTAAGTGGCATGTGAGGAGTGTGAGTGTGTGCATGGTGGCCGAAACACCCATCTTTTCCTAAGAAGATTTTCTTCCACCAATGTCTTGGATATTGTGTGATTGGTCACAAGGGTGACAAATTGCACCAATTGTCTAGCCCTAGCCATCCACCTCAAGGGATCCTCTACAAGATTCCTTCTAGAAACCCTAGTTCTAGTAACATATATATATCAGTTTGAGTAAAATATTTTAGTAGTTTAAGTATTCACTACATATTGTGAGACCCACTTTGTATATCTATCTCTCTTATATTTTAAGCCTTAGGAGTTCTAGAGGAGCCGATTCCAATTTGCATATATACTCTTATTTCATATATGATAGCCGTACACATAGTTTAGTGCAAGGGGTATGGATTAATTTATTGATTTCCAATAGGACAGAGGGATCATTTTAACATAGGGACCTAACCGTAAAGATCTTTATGAAACCTTTTTCAACTTCAGAATCAATTTGACAAAACATCAAAATTGAAGAATATGTACAAAAGATTTCTGAAAAACAAGTTACCAAACTTTAATTATGAAATTGTGGTACAAGATTCCCAAATGTTCCATGCATAAGATAGGTACGTTTACAAGCAAACACACCAAAAAAATAAAAAAAAAAATAAAGAAGGAAAAAAAAAGATAATATAATATATGAAAACTCCTTGTGCATGAAGATCATTATGAAATCCCTTGGCATGATTGTAGCTATTTAACATATACTCAAATGATCATGCATATGCTAAAGAAGGCCAAAGGCGTGGAGTGGGATGGACTTCAAGTGGGGTGGCTTTCATGGATGTAAGTCTGACTTTTGAAATCATGTCTACTAGTTCATTTGTTGGTAGTGTCATGATCTCAAAGACATACAAAAAATTAGCAAGTGTGAGTTGTAAATGAACTTGTACATCAAACGATATTTCTGGACAAACTCTCTCCCACTACCAAATGGTATAAGCTCGAAATGTTGGTCCTTAAAATTGACATCTTTGTGGGTCATAAGGAATCTTGCTGTGTAGAATATGGTTGAATCCAACCACACTTGTGGATTTCTAGCTATGAATCTTTGATGGATTAACAAGAAGACGGGTGCCCACCGGGATATAATAACTAGCCAAAGTGCAATCCTCAAGGGACTTGTGTGGCATAGAAAGTGGCTCAGTGGGATATAAACACATTGTTTCTTTGATGACAACTTGAAGATAGACTAGGTTTTTATGTCTGATTGTATCACTAGCCTTTCTTCAGAGCCTCTCAGTTATTAAGAAGTAGAGAGAGTGCCTATGTCAGCATTACTGTTGTTGTATCTGTAAGCCCTAAGATGAGGTCTTGCAAAAGTCTCGATCCCAAAATGTTAGCTAAAGCTACAAGGAAGAACATTGTTGCCTATTATATTTCAAGTAAAAAGAAAAAGAAAAACAGAAGACACTATCTATTTTAAAAAATAGTTTTTAAATGTAATTTATATGAACTTATATATATATATTGTATAAAAGAAAAGAGGGAAAGAGAAATAAACCAAAATATAAAAAATAAAATTACATATATAGATGGATAGTGCTTAAGAAAATATAGAGATGAATTAAATCACTATGGCATAACTATATTTTGCTTATACTATACATTAGGTTATGGTTAATTCCATCATTGTAATGGAAGGTTAGAGGACTTTTAGCAGAATGACTGTTAAGATTTAATATATATATATATATATATATATAAACCATCTCATAAATCCCCTAAAGCAATAAAAGAGGCATTTTTAAATAAAATGGACTTTTTGTTATGAAATGTAAAGGAAAAGAGTTCAAGATCAAGTTCAGACAAATAGACCAAATTTCGAGAAATAGAAAGAACGTAAAGTGTCGAAGTAAATCTAAGTAACATTTAGTGTTAAAAAATAAAGGAAAAGTACTAACGGCAGCAACTAGAACTTTGAGTCAATTTTCAACGACTATGAAGTTTTCATTTGGCTTTGTGGTCTAGATTGTAAGTAAGGCCTTTCTTTTCAAACCATGGCTTTATGAACATGACCAAACCTAGCTATTATATAAATTCCACTTGATAATGTTTTGTCCCCTCATGAATCTCAATTCCTTGAGGAGGCCCATTTTACCTTGGTGGTTATGACCTTCTGATCTTTAGGCTTCTTACACTTTTTATTGGCTCTTTGAATTACAACGTGAACTAAATGATATTCTTGTTGCTTAAGCCTTGCCTCTTCTTGAAAAAAAAAAAGACTGGCCACTTCACTTGTAGTCCACTTATCCTTAATAGAAGCTTCTTGGGAGCTTGAGGAAGAGATACAGGTCAAGTACCTACACTTACTTGAGGGGTAAGTGTTGTTGTCTCATATCGTAGGTGAGTATGTTTTAGATACAAAATGTTCATATGATCCCTTGTTGACTACGTAAGGACCTTGATACATGCATATTTTGAGGATGGAATTTTTATAAAAGGGAGGGATGTGAAACCCAACCCACCTGTAGGGAGAAAATAAAATTAAAAAAAAAATAAAAAAATCAAATCAAATCAAAAGGAGGTTCTATGCACCATTTTGATCCAAGGGTTTTGTATTTTCCAATCTTCTTCCCTAGCCCGACTCTCTCTCTCACTGTTTCTCTCTCTCCCATTCTGTGATGTCCTTCTCTCCATGGATGCCTCGTGACACCACCCTTCATTCTTGGCCTTCTCGCTAATACTAGTAAGCCACTTCGACCATCACTCTCGTTTTCTCACTCTTTACTCTCTCTCTCTCTCTCTCTCTCTCTCTCTATGAGTTTTTCCTCACTATCTCAAACTCAGATTTTACCTTGTTTTTCAATGTCACTGAACATCTCTAGTCAGTGCTGCCTCACTCGTGAATATGACCAACCTCTGCTCCAAGTTGGGTAAGGTGCCCTCGAGCTTTAGCCTCATAACCATTGTTTAATTTCCTTGACTCTTAGGTTGGGTGCCTACAAGAAGTTTGGGTTGTCCTTGTTTTGTATGTTGGAATTTGTAGTTGAGTGATTTCATAGTTCGTTGATGTTTGGAGGGCGCAATGTTTGTAATGTTGTGGCCGAATGAGTAAAAAAAGAAAAATGTGATTTGGTGTTCTGGTGTTGGGAATATGGTTGTATATAGTGATGTGCATTGTGGCGAAAGTTAAAGGAGGTTGGGCAAATCCATTGGTAGAGTATTGTGTTTGGATATTGTACTTGGGCCATTGTAAAATCGAGGCACTATGATGGACTATTTGTTTATGGTTGATTTCTTGGCTCATGGGTTTTGGCTCTTATTAAGCTATATTTTGGTTGAAAAATACTTTTAGTCAAGTAGGCTTTGTTCTGGTAGGAGTTATTCACATGCTTTCGATATTTTTGGATATGGTTGTGACACTCCTACTGTTCGTGGTCAAAGCTTAGCTGGTATACTACAAACGTCAGGTAAGTGGTACTCCTCTGCTAAATTTTGCCTAAAATGCACTGAGGTTGATTTTTGAGAAAACTTGCATATTTTTGGGACTAACCAACCTTGCTTATTTTGCACTTTCTTTGTATTTAAGAAATAAAATGCCATATTTTATATGGCATTTTATCATGATTAGTGTAGACATGAGTAATGTTTTTTGTACTCTGTTTCTTTATAGCATAAAACATGAATATGATGTCTGAAATTTTTATCTGACCATACGATATTACCAATTAAGTATGTTTTTCAATTCTTGCATTGTGTTTGTAAACCCTGAGGCAAAATTTCTCCACTAGTGTAAAATGGTGGCTTATATTATTACCTTGCCACAAGTGAAAAATGGAGGCCACTGTTCAGACATTGCCACAACTATGAAATTGTGGTATCTGTTTTGAGTGTTCTCACTTTGGTGATAAAGTGATTTATGTTCTGTTTAGCTAACTATAAATATGTAAAACTGTTGTGAGGGTAAATATGGCCCGATTTTGAATGTACCCATTTTGATGACAAAGTGATTTATGTTATACTTGACTAATTGTAGATATTTACGACCTTGCCGGGAGTAAACATGGCCTCTATTTATGTGAGCTATATAAGGTTTCTTGAAATATTTCTCTTGTTTTTTGTCCATAACAAAAGGTTTAAAATAAAAAATTATCATAAAGTTTCATGATTAAATAATAGCATAAAAGTTCATTAAACAACTTCATGAACGAGCTAAAAAATAAAACAAAATCATGAAAAACTTGGAAAGATTGTTGAATAAAACATTTGTCACCTACGGCATATAATTAATGGGCCCAACCCTGTATCTGCGAGAGGGTGAAATATCACATAATAATATTTGTAGTCCTCTTGTAAAGTAAACCTAATTTTAAGCATAAATAAAATAATGTGTATTTAAAAAAATTATAAATAGATATTTATGTCAATTTAAAGTATATCTCGTTTTCTCAATTAAAAGGATATAAACTTTAAAATAGGAGAGAACATATAGACACAAAATGAATCCTATAGTGTGTATTGAATATTTAACTTATTCATGTTCATTTTATATCATTTATCATTCTCTCGGTCTAAATCTTAAAATTTAATTAAAAATTCTAGTAAATATGAATTCAGTTACGCGAGTTATCAAGTCAAAATTGTTGTTTGCTAAAATGTGAATATTATATACACGGCTAGAGGAGAAGCCCAGCCTATCGTATTGAAGCCCATTTACGATACCGAAAACAAAATGTTGGCTGAAATGTTATAAAGCCCAACTTGTCGCATAAAAGCCCATATGCAATACCCATGTATGTAGAATACATTTCGGGAGTTGTGTTTCGGTTTTTATATAGTGTTCAACGTAGAATACCCATGTACGTAGAATACATTTCGGGAGTTGGAGCAGCTAATACAGCATGAACTTCACCCCTATGATCCCTTTCCAGCCCATCCTTCCCTGGCAGCATCAACTTGAGGAGGTTTCCATGCTTGTCTATCTGGCATAATAGTAGCTCTATTTTGACCCTCAACAGTCTGAACCTATTCCAAAGTAGAATCTGTACCAATCTAGGTTGTCGAATGAAACAAGAAAGATGGACTTTTAAACGGATTTTCAAACACAAAATCATTCCTTCGCCTCCAAATACCATGAAACACAGCAGCCACTATATTAAAATTAACTGTATCTAATCTTAGTGAGAGATCAGACCAAAGAGATGGAAAGTCGCTATAATTTTGATGCCATTTCTTTAGAGGACTGTTTCGCTCACCCCATACATCCATAGTTGTAGGACACTGCCAGGAACATGTATAGTACATTTACCTTCATTGTGACAGACAGGGACACAAAGGACTATCAACTATCCTTTTGTGAAACAGCTTACTTTTAGTGGGCAAAATACCATTAAGAACTTTCCATATGAATTGCTTAACTTTATAAGTACAGTTTAGCTTCCAAACTTTCCTCATAATCTCATATAAAAGGAACGACAGAGGATTCCCCAAGATCTTGATTTTTCCAGCGAAAATCAGTAAAATATGTAGACTTCACTGTAAAAATGCCCTTGTAAGATAAACCCCATATAGGCCGACAGACCGCTTTCCCCTTCCCCGTTTTCTCTTTTAAAAACAACCTAACTTTCTGAGCATTCGACGGGGGTACCCCCACCCCCCCCCCCCCTTCCCCTTCCCCCCTCCTTTTATCTTTATACTCTGTTTTCTTGTTTTCATTTTTCTTTCGTCAGTTTTTTGTATTCTCAAGCAAATAAAGGGGAGTTACCAACGGAGTCGTTTCCAGCCACCGACCGCCAACACGCGCCCCACTCAGACGTTGGCCAGCCTCCAATCTTTAAGACCACCGAACGTGGCGCCAAATGGAGGGGAGCGTAGCCCGCACGAGCTGGATGGAGTCTAGGCCTGCACCAGAGCGTGGGGGTCACGCACCACCGGGGAGCCACTTGTCGACTCAAAACCTGGATTTATAGGCAAATTGCAAATACAATTAGCCTCCTCACTTCTAAAGATTGATGAGTAAACAAGATTAGTTTTCCAAGACTTGGTTTCCTCGTCAATTAATACATCAACAGTTGCATTTTAAAACTATTTTATAACTCTATATGAAATGGAAGGTGGTTTTGTAATATTAAAATTTATTTTTAATAGAGTGCCAGGATTTAATCAAGTGTAATGATATATGTACCAACAACTCTGTTACAACTATTTTACAACTTATTTTTAAACAACCAATGAAATCATTACAGTCCATTAAAAACATGCCAAAAAAAATGTGTGCTTAGATACAATAATGTGCAACTTACGTTATTATCCACAAAGTTTTTATCAGGACTTAATTTTTATTATTCTTTTAGTTTTATTCTTTCAGGTCCCGTTTGGTTACACATATGAGATGAGATGTTTTAAATAGTTATAAATAAAATATTGTTATAATATTATTTTTTAATATTAATTTTGTATTTGGATTTGAGAAAGGTAAATTGTTTATTATATTTTGTATGGGGATTTGAAAAATTTGTAATAATGAGATCAGATGAGATTTTTGGTATTGTGTAACCAATTCGGGCCTCATTTAATTTGTTTTATTGTATCTCACTTGATAGTCACATATATAGTGTTTTATTCATGTACTATAAATAGCTACTGTACAGATGGACATTTAATTCAATTGTATTCTTTTCTTTCTTTTAGAAGACTCCTTTTTCATCTTTTGCTCTGCTAGGGTTTTTGATTCTCGAGCACCACTTTTACGTTTCTTTACATTTTACATGGTATCAGATGGTTGTTCTTCTTGTTGAATCACTACCATGGCTCCATCTCATAAATTTGTCTCTGAGGATACTACTTCTTTTTTCATCCGAGCAACAGTCCTAGTGTCCTTTTAGTCACTCAGCCTCTTTTTGGAGAAAACTACCATGCGTGGTCTCGATCGACGTCCATGGCTCTCTCAACGAAGAACAAGCTTGGATTTGTTGATGGATCTCTTTCTAAACCTTCAGATTCAACGAATTCTCTCTTTTCTCTGTGGCTCCAATGCAACAATATGGTGATCTCTTAGATTTTAAATTTTGTTTCTACTGAAATTTCTTCTAGTATCTTGTATATTGCAACTGCATATGAGATTTGGTCTGATCGTAAAGAATGATTTTTATAGAAAAATGGACTTCACATTTTTCACTTGCAAAAATCAATTTCCTCTCTTACCTAGGGTTCTCTTTCAGTGAGTAATTATTTTACTCTTCTTAAGGGCCTTTGGGATGAACTTTCTAATTACAAGCCTATTCCTGCCTGTTCTAGTGTTGTTGTACGAACGTTGAACTCCTACGTTCAACAAGAATGTATTTTACAAATTTTGATGGGATGAATGAATCTTTTGCACCTGCTCATGCACAGATTTTACTTATGGAGCCTCTTCCTCCTCTGAATAAAGTTTTTTTCTCTTGTTTTACAACAGGAACAGCAACACAAAATTTCTTCTATCTTTTTGCCTTCTGTTGATTCTCATGTATTTTCTTCTCATGTTGATGACACCATATCTGTTAAATCCTTTACTAAGAAAGATAGACCAATATGTAAACATTGTGGAATTATTGGTTACGTGATTGAGAAATGATAGTAAATCCTCGGTTGTTTCTCTTTTTTCATTGACTGACGCCCAGTATCAGCAGCTTTTGTCCATGCTTACCTCTCTTAAATCCATTAATCTAGTTCCTTCTATTGTCAATATAGTTGTTTCAAATAATTTTTTTGGTATTATTTTTCCTTGTAATAATAGTCATTCAATATTTTCTATTACTTAGTCTGCTACATTTGATTCCAATTTCTGGATTCTTGATGCTAGGGCTATTGATCAAATGGTTCCTTCTATTGATTGTTTTGCTTCTATTGCTCATTCTATTAATGCTTCTGTGAAGCTCCCTAATGGTCAATTTGTGTCTGTTACACATATTGGCTTTGTTTCTATTTCTAACATGATGTTCTATGTGTTTCAATCTTTCATTTCAAATTGATTTCTATTAGCAAGTTAACACATTCACTAACTTGTTCTTTTTTGTTTTTCTCAGACATTTGTCTCGTACAAGTCCTGATTCGTTGGAGGCTGATTAGATTGGGTAGATTGCATGGAGGTCTTTTTATATTGCAATAGTCAGACCTTTCTAATTGTACTTTTTCTTTACATACTACTTGTTTACCTGAAACAATATATACATATCTTTGTTCCAATACCTCCTATTAATTTTTTGGGTGATATTGTTTTAACAACATCTTACCTCATTAATAGGCTTTCTACTCCTCTTTTAAACCAAAAATCTCCTTTTGAGCTTTTGTTTAAAATTGCTCCTTTTTATGATCATCTTAAAACCTTTGGTTGTCTTTGTTTTTCTTCCACTTTACAAAGATCTCAAACAAAATTTGATCCTAAGGATCGAACTTGTGTTTTTCTTAGTTATCCCTTTGAAATAAAAGGTTATAAACTTTATTTACAAACTAATCAATCCTTTATATCAAGAAATGTCGTTTTTCATGAACTTATTTTTCCTTTTGCATTTGCATCTCAAAATAAAATTTAATGTTCCTCTTTTTTTCCTATTGAACATTCAACTCTAGATTCTTTAACTATGCCTTCGACAGCACTTTCCCCTTCCCCATCTACCAATTTTCCTCTAAACTCCTCCTCACCTTCCCCTTCAAGTTATTCATCTATTCAATTTTCTTCCTCTCCATTTTCTGTCACTGTACCTTTACCCTCTAACCTTCCTAAAAAATCTTCTAGTATCAGAAAGGTTACAGGTTATTTGTAGAACTTTCCTTGCAACTCCTCTTCTACACACTCCACATTAGATCCTTCAACCGTTTCTTTTGATCAGGTTTTTCTTCCCTTTTATCTTCTCCTCCTAAATATGGTATCTTCAATTTTTTGTCTGATGCTAATCTTTTTTTCTTTACAAAAATCTTTTGTCATGTCCATTTCTGTCGATATTGAACTTGAATTCTATTATCAAGTTGTCAAGTACTTTCATTAGAGAGATGCCATGTCAGATGAGATTGTAGCCTTGGAAATTAATAAGACTTGGACTGTTACTTCTTTATCTCCTGGTAAGAAGCCCATTGGTTGTAAATGGGTTTATAAGATTAAATATCGTGCTAATGGTTCCATTGAAAGATATAAGATAAGGATAGTTGTCAAGGGTTATACCCAAACTAAAGGCTTGGATTATTCTGAAACATTTTCATCTGTTGCTAAAATTGCAAATGTTAGATCTCTTTTGGTCACTGTTGCTGTGAAAGGTTGGCATCTTACACAGCTTGATATTAAGTTGAATGCTTTTTTGCATGGGGATTTATTTGAAGAAATATACATGGTTCTACCTCTTGGTTTTTATGTTAAAGAGGGGCCCAAGTTTATAAGTTGAACAAATCACTCTATGGTTTGAAACACGCCTCACAGTAGTGGTTTTCTAAGTTTTCAACTTCTATACTCAGCATGGGTTTTCAACAATCCAAAGCTAATTATTCTCTTTTTACTAAGACTGAGGGTTCATCTTTTATTGCCCTTCTTGTCTATGTTGATGATATTCTCATAGCTAGTAATGATATGAAATCTGTTGAGCTTTTAAAGTCCTTGCTTAATGAGAAGTTTAAGAAGTTTAAGCTCAAATATTTCCTTGGTTTGGAAGTGGCACGGTCTAGTGTTGGTATTTCTTTATGTCAAAAAAAAAAATATTCTATGGAGATTCTTCAAGATGCTGGTTTCCTTGCTTCTAAACCTGTTGCACTTCCTATAAAACAAAGTACTAAATTGAGTAAGAATGTGGGGAACTTGTTGCCTAATCCTACAGTTTATAGAATACTTGTAGGTCGACTTCTTTACCTCACATTAACTCTGCTAGATTTGTGTTATTTTATCAATAAATATGGCTCAGCCTAAACAGCCCCATTTACGAGCAACCTATAGAATTTTAAAATATGTCAAAGCCACTCCTGGTCATGGTCTTTGTTTCCTAGCTGCCAATACATTATCTCTCAAAGCTTTTGCTAATTCTAATTGGGCTTCTTGTCTTGACAGTAAGATATCTAAAAGTGGTTATTGTGTTTTTTTTTTTTTTTTGGAGATTCTTTGGTTTTCTTAGAAGACCAAGAAACAGATTACTGTTTCCAGATCTTCTACAGAGGCTGAGTATAGATCAATGGCTTCTACCACTTGTGATATCATTTGGTTTCTCACTCTATTATCTGATTTTCGTGTTTCACATACTCATAGTGCTCAACATTTTTGTGATAGTTAGGCTGCATTACACATTACTTCCAATCCAATCTTCCATGAAAGAACAAAGTATCTTGAGCTAGATTATCACTTTATTCGAGAAAAAATACAAGTTGGAGTTATCCAGACTTTTCACTTGGCTTCTGATCATCAACTTGTTGATGTGTTAACCAAACCTCTTGGTTATCACCAGTTTCATCACTTATTTCCAAGATGGGAGTACACTCTATATACTCTCCATCTTGAAGGGGGTATCAGGACTTAATTGTATTATCCTTTCATTTTTATTCTTTCATTTCATTTGTTTTATTGTATCTCATGTAATAGTCATATGTATAGGGTTTTATTCATGTACTATAAATAGCTACTATATAGATGAACATTTAATTCAATTGGATTCTTTTCTTTCTTCTAGTAAACTCTTCTTTCGTCTTTTTCTTTCCTAGGGTTTTTGATTCCCAAGTGCCTTTTTTACGTTTCGTTCTCAAATGTAAAATAGTGATTTAGCTTTATATAGTCATTGATAATTTCAACTTGTTTGAAAATTGTAGCGCATGCATCCACATGTAACACCTGGGTCCAGCACCCAACCGTTTTCTAAAATTTTTGGGTTTATACGAATGAAAAGCCACTTGAGATTAAAGAGTTTTCTGGGAAGGACTACGGGCCCAATTTTTTTTTTTTTGTCGGATATGAAATATATATATATATATATATTTTACTAAACTTGCTAAGTAGGTTTAAATCTTTCAATATTTTGGATTAGGTGAAATATTTTATTGGGCCAAGAAGATTAATGGGACAAGTTAGATTATTTTTAGAGGTTTATTGAAGCCCAAAATTTAAGGAAAAAGCCCATGTCCAAAAAATGCAAGTTGTATTAATCCTTCAGGCTTTAGTCTCCACACCATGCACACGTCTCCCATGCAAGCATGTTTCTTTCTCTTTCTTTTCCTAGGGCTTCAACCATCTATATTTATATTTATAATCTTTTGCATGACTCCCTCAATTAGGGTTGCCACTCATGATCCTTAATTCCTTTGGTTCCTTTCTATTCGGTCTCTCCGACGTACATTGAAGAACCAAGCACCAGTAGCATTCCCGTAGGCCATCCAGAGACTCTACAACATTATCCCTGCATGCACTGACACCTCCACCATTGGAAACTATGGTCTGCATATCCTTCACATTAAAGGAAGCTGTAAGGTTCTTGCAAGAACCTTTTGCTCTATCCAGAACACACGCAGGGAACTATCAAGAATCACCCACACACACCGGAAACTCAAGAATTGATGAGCAAGATTCAATGATGAATCATGTAGAGAATCTTCGAGGGATTCTCAACCTCCAAGAAATTTACTTCACTAAAAAATCAAGATACAAACTACCGGCTTACTCCTGCTTATATACTGCAGTTGTGAAGCACTGAATCAATATCTGATTCTACACAAAACGTAGGTTACAAGGAATAAAATGCCAACTAAACACACGGTTAGTTAAACTCCCCGTTTCATTAACACAAAACGCAGCACACTAAACACTAAACGACCCCTCCCTTATTAAGCCTCAAAACACATCGTTTTATTAACACCATCCTTTTTGTTAAAACAGTTATTTGCAATCTAAGCTCAACTCTTGGACTTCTCTGCATTGCACATTCCTTACCATACATCTCCTTCCTCAAAGCTTCCCCAAGGCACCCGTAACAATCTCCCCTTTTTCAAGGCCTTGCCCCCAAGGCACCCGTAACAATCACAAGACAGTGCCTACTAAATAGGGGTACATGGATCTCAGTTTGTATAAGTATTCCCATGAATTATCCTCAACTGCAGCTCCTAGCCACTTCACCAATACCTCAGTAACAGCACGGTTGCCCAACTTCTTCATCCTCCTTTCTAAAATCATTTCAGGCTCAGGCTGAACACTCCCTTCATCATCAACTGGGGGAAGAGTGGACAAGGGATAAATCCGGTCTCCTAACTTTTTCTTGAGGCAAGAAACATGAAAAACTAGATGGATTTTCGATGGAGGAGGCAAGTTCAACTTGTAAGCCACTAAACCAATCTTTTGAATCACCTGAAAGGGATCATAGAAGTGAGGGACAAGCTTCATGTTATGCCTCATAGCTACTGATTTCTGTCTATAGGGTTGTAGTCTAAGAAAAACCCAATCTCCTTGCTTAAAACTCCTATTTGATCTCTTTCTATCAGCAAAGAACTTCATCCTCTCTTGTGCCTTCTGTAAATTCTCTTTTAAAAAAGACAAAATCTGTTCTCTAGACTTCAAGTGTTGATCAACTACAACATTAGCAGTAGTGCCTGCCACATAAGAGAGTAACTTTGGTGGTGGCAGCCCATATAGGGCCCGAAATGGAGAGATTCTTGTGGAAGAATGCACAATTGTGTTATAATGCCACTCAGCCATAGGCAACCAAGTACTCCAGCTTCTTGGTTTAGAACCAGTATATGCTCTTAGATAAGCTTCTACAGCTTTGTTTAGTGCCTCAGCTTGACCATCAGATTAAGGATGGTAAGCTGAGCTCATATTCAAGATGGTACCTTGCATTTTAAAAAGCTCTTGCCAAAACCTGCTTGTAAAGACCACATCACGATTTGAAACAATGGACCTAGGTAGACCATGAAGTTTGAAGACTCCCGAAAAAAATGCTTCAGCCACTGTAGCTGCTGTATATGGATGAGACATAGGAAAAAAATGACCAAACTTGGTCAATCTATCCACCACAGTTAGGATGACTATCATACCTTTTGAACTAGGAAGCCCTTTAATGAAGTCCATAGAAATATCTAACCAAGGACTCTGAGGAATAGGTAAGGGCTGAAGAAAACCTGCTGGCAGCACATTTTTAGATTTATTAGCCTGACAGACTTCACATTCTTTCACCACTCTTCTGATATCCTTTCTCATACCAGGCCAATAAAAGTCAAGCTTGGCCTTTTGCAATGTCTTATGATACCCACGATGACCTGCTTCTGGACTGTAATGCACATGCTGCAATACTTTCTTCTGAAACAAAGATCCAGGAACTATATATAGCCAGTTTCCTCTTCCTTAAAATAAGGCCTTGTTGCTCAGAGAAATCCTTATGAACCTGTCCACCCTTTTGTAGTTCATCAAGTAAATGAATGAACTCAGAAGACACCTTATAGCTCTCTTTAAGTTCATCTATCCATAAAGGATTTGGAAATGAGATCATGGCCAATGTAGCTGAATCCTCTTCCATCTTTCTTGAAAGTGCATTAGCTACTTTGTTGTCCCTCCCCCTTTTGTACTATACTTTAAAGTCATAACCCATAAGCTTGGACATCCATTTATGCTGTGCTTCTGTAGCCACTTTCTGTTCCAACAAATGCTTTAAGGCTTGTTGGTCAGTTTTGATTTTAAATGGCTAACCCAACAAGTATGGTCTCCACTTCCCCACTGCACTTACAAGTGCCAAAAATTCTTTCTCATAAGTTGATAAGAGTAATGCTTTACCCTTAAGAGCCTTACTGAAAAAAGCTATAGGCTGATTTTTCTACATCAACACAGCCCCCAACCCAACTCCTGAAGCATCACATTCAATTGTAAATTCATGGTAAAAGTCTGGTAACCTCAAAACAGGAGGCTGAGCCATGGCATTCTTGAGTTGTAAAAAAGCTTTTCCAGCTTCTTCAGACCAAGAAAAATAATTCTTTTTAATAAGATGGTCAATGGGGCAGCAATTGAACCATAGTTCTTGATAAACTTCCTATAATAGCCAGTTAAGCCAAGAAATCCTCTTAAAGCCTTAACTGTTTTAGGAAGAGGCCACTCTATCATTGCTGAAATCTTAGAAGGATCAGCTTTCACCCCTTCTCCAGATATAATATGGCCTAAATAGTCAACTTCCATGACACCAAATCTACACTTAGACTTTTTAGCAAACAAGAATGTTGCTGTAAAATAGATAAGACTGTCTTTAGATGCACTAAGTGTTGTTCTAAATCTTGACTGTAAATCAAGATATCATCGAAAAAAACCAATACAAACTTTCGAAGAAAAGGTTTAAAAACATGATTCATTAAACCCTGAAAAGTGGCAAGTGCATTAGTAAGCCCAAAAGGCACTACTAAGAACTCATAATGGCCCTCATGAGTTCTAAATGCTGTTTTAGGAATGTCTTTTTCCTTTTACTCTGATTTGATGATAACCTAACCTCAAATCAAGTTTAGAGAAATACCTTGCTCCATACAGCTCATCAAGGAGCTCATCAATCATAGGAATTGGAAATTTCTCCTTGATAGTTTCCTGATTTAGAGCTCTATAGTCCATGCACATCCTCCATGTGCTATCAGCTCTCTTTACAAGGATAGGTGAAGAAAATGGACTTTGACTTGGTCTAATCACACCATTACTCAACAAATCTTGAACAATCTTTTCAATTTCTGTTTTCTGATAGTGGGGGTATCTATAGGGTCTTACAGAAATTGGAGCAACTCCCTCTTTCAAGACAATTTGATGATCAAAAATTCGAGGTGGTGGCAACCCCACTGGTTCTTCAAAAACAGATTGAAACTGTTGCAAAACTTCTTCAACTTTAGGTAAATGCTACACCTTCTCTTTAGGTAAATTCTGTAGTGCTACAAGTTGCAGGAACCAACCTTGTTGTCCAATGAAAGAAGATTTCATCATATGAACTCCAGCTTCTACATGCACCTTGTCAGATAACAACCCTGGCAAGAGCAGCTGCTTAGCACCAATCTGATATTGCATTGACATTCTTGTAAAATCCCACTGAATAGGACCCAATGTTTTGAGCCATTGGACTCCCAAAACAATGTCACAACCCCCAAGAGTTAGAACATGGAAAGGAACCAAAAACTTAGTTCCTTGAATGCTTATCATCTCCTTACATGTACCTTGACTAACTATGGTAGTCCCATTAGCCACTTTAACTTGAAGCCCCCCATCATCAATCTCCTTCATTTTAGTTGCCTTTATCACCAAAGGATCCAAGAAGTTGTGAGTACTTCTTGAATCCACCAAGATTTCACAAAAAAAGAACCAATCTTGCCTAGCAACCTCATTCCATTACTATTTACACATCCAGAGATAGCATGAATAGAAACTTCAAGTACCTCGAATTCCTTCCTCACTAACTCTGTGGATTCTTGCTTCAGTTGTGGTTCAACTTCTGTCACACTGTCAATAACCTCTTGTTCTTCAGCATCTTCTCCATGTAAGAAATACACCTTAGGATTCTTGCACACATGACCTGGATTCCACTTCTCATCACAGTGAAAACACAATCCCTTCTTCCTTTTTTCATCCATTAGAGAGACACTAACCTTTCTTAAAGGAAACATACCCTTTGAAGCCTTATTCAGCAACTCAGGAGAACCTGTATTATCACCAGAATGCTTTTCTGAGTACTGACCATACTGCCTCCAAGACCTTCTCGAAGCTAAGACATATTCAAAATAGCACGTAGAGTTTTTTTTAAACAAATTTTGTTGCCCTCCCGTAAGGCTTATCTTGCAGAATGAGTTTGTATGAAATTATAATTTTTCTCTCTTAGTTTTAAAAACCAAACATGGGGGATTTTAAAAGCTGGTTGAATTTACTTTGGGTTTAATTATAACCAAATAGTATTTTCATGGGTTTGAATTTATTCTTTGAACTTGTTTTAAGTTTTCTTCATTTCATTGTGGGCGTTGTCTTAAATTATACTATTGAATACTATTTGCTACAACTAGATTTTAGTAGTAATTAGTAACTATATATTTTATTTTGAACACTTTATTTTTGACCTAGTACATTATTTATTTATTAAATGAAACTTCGTTGCTTACTTTAATAGATTTTTAATTAATGATATGTTTTAATATTAATTTCACATGTTGATTTTAGTAACAATAGTAAATGCATAGTCTTGCGTTAAACGATATAATTTGATTAAGTCTCTTTTTTTAATAAACGAGTTTAAATAATTTATTCGATAGATTTTACTAGTACATCAGTATTCTTTGAGTTCTGTTTTTAATCAGAATATTTTATTCGGGTATCTTTTCAGTATGAATTGGATTGAGTGGCTTTGATGGTTTAGGAAATGGTGGTGTTAGTGAGGTCAAAAGAATTTAGGTTTTTGAGGAATTAAAATAGGTATTTCAAGCATAAATAGGTGATAATTGTTCAATTGGAGGTTTATTCAAGTTACATGAATTTTATAGGTGATAATTGATTATTCGTTTGGCACTATTAGGAAGAATTTCTATAAGACTAAGAAGTTCAGGTAAGCGGGGTTTTCTATACTAAACTTTGCAAAAAAAGAAAATGAAACGGGGTTGATTTTGGAAAATATGAACGTCTATTTTTAAAAGAAATGTGAAAAATAATCTCAATTATTTGTTTTGGCATTATTTCATGAACTGTGTATGAAGGAGAAATTACTTTTGTCATGACTAGTGTAGACATGAGCTTATTTTTGCATATTGTTTATGAACTTTGTAAAAAGAGCAAAAATGAGATTCTTAAAGTTTTGTTGTGGTTAAGATCAAGATACTTTGATTTTTTTCTGTTGAATATATGAAATGATCTGAAGCTACTCAGTATTTTACTCTGATATGATGTGTAAGTTAAAAAACCTTTGGCATGACTTTCTGACTATGAATTTGAATTTGTTTCTGTTCAATTACGGCCCAACCATGGGTTATAATAGTGGATACAGCCATACCACGGGTTATAATAGTGGATACGGCCCAACCACGGGTAATAATAGTGGATACGGCCCCATCTGAAACTTGCAAAGGATCTTTATGACTTGGTCCATCTTGGGGCCCATCAGCACACCTTGGTGACAGAGTGATTATGTTCTACTTAGTTATTCGTAGATGCACAACCCTACCACGGGGGTGATACATGGACTCTATTTTGATATGATGTAATGATGTAATGCTCTGATATGATGATGATGATGATTATTTATGCTATGCCAGAGGAATGTTTTTGAATAAGATTATTTTTGAAAGTGTTGTTCTAATATTTTGATACATGTTTTGCACTCTAAAAACAAGTGTTTTGATTTTAGCATTCTGGAGGTAAATGTTTTGTTTTGCATTTTGAACTCTATCAATGCTCATGCTTATACCCTCGTATATGTTCTTTGCTTACTGAGTTATTGATAACTCACCTCTTATCTTCACAATATTTTTCAGATAATTTTGATGCTTCAGCCGGGAGTCAAGAGTAGGAATTGTTAATAGATTTGATGATCATTGAGGAATAAGTGCCAGAGGATACAAGTAGTTATTGGGGAGTTTATTTAATAGATTTATCATTTATGTTATTTTGGTGTTTTGAGTAACGAATAGTTATGAGTGGTTGTGGAGATTTTAATTTATTTTGTTGAGGTATTACTTTAGTGTCTTGATGGAAGAACAAGTACACTTGTTTTGAATAAATGAATTTATTATTATGGAGTCTTTGGATTATATATGGTTGTGTTATTGGAGATGATTTCATGTTAAAAGAGTTAACTTTTTGATCCTTGTGGGACCGGGGCGTTACAGTTTAAAGTTATCTAATACGCATAAGAAACGTCAAACATTTTCAACTATTGCTCGTGAAGGAGATTAATATGTTAATTAAGTTACTCCTAATCAAGTCATGCCATTTCATTAAAAAAATAATAATATAATATTATTATAAAACTATCTTTCCTTCCATGTATAGTTGTAAACTAGCTGTAAGATATTTGTAAGTTTATCATTTTCAAAATTATGACATAAAAAATTGTTGTAAAAGAGTTGTAGGTTTATATCATTATGCTTTCACATATATAGGTGAACTTATTGAACCATTTGCTAGACCAATAAGTTGTATAGATAAGACAATAGTGGTTGTAAGCCGTCTAAATTGGCAACTACTAATTGGAAAATTCCCCCAACTTTAGGTGCATATAAAATGGGCAAGAACTAGGAAATAATTCTTCTGTTTCTTCTGTTTTATCTTCTTCCCTCTCCTTATTTGTGATGAAACTTGACTCATTTTGACAGGAAATAATCATTCTCATAAGAAATAGGGGATCAGAAATAAGCAGTTTTATTGTAAGAATTCTAGGAGAACAAATCCAATTTGCATACCAAGCTACTCTAGTTTCGTATATGATAGGCACACATAGTTTAGTGCAAGGAGCTAGTATTTGGTACTACTCTTTTCTGATTTCCTATAGGATGGAGGAATCATTTTAATACCAAGACCTTAACCCTAAAGATCTTTATGTAACCATTGTCAACTTCAGGATCAGTTTGAAAAAAATATCAAACTCGAAGGACATGTCCAATAAATTTTCCAAAAAAGAAATTACTAAACTTTGTTTATGAAATTGTGGTACAAGATCCCCTAATGTTCCTATGCATAAGATAGGTATGCACTTTTACAGCGAACACACCAAAATAAAAATAAAAACAAGAACAAAAATTTAATATACGCATAATCCTTGAGCATGAAGATCATTAAGAAACTCCTTGGCAATATTGTAGCTATTTAACATATACTCCAATGGTCATGCATATGTTGAAGAAGGAAGGCGTGGAGTGAGATGGACTTCAAGAGGGGTGGCTTTCAAGGATGTAATTCCAACTTTTTCAGTCATGTCTACTGGTTCATATGCTGGTACTGTCGTAATCTCAAAGGCATGCAAAAAGTTAGCAAGTGTGAGTTGCATAACTTGTAGTGCAAATGAGATTCCTGGACAAACTCTCCTCCCGCTACCAAAGGGTATAAGCTCAAAATGTTGGCCCTTAAAGTCAACATCTTTGTGGGTTGTAAGGAATCTTTCTGGGCAGAATTTGGTAGGATCTGACCACACTTGTGGATCTCTATGAATCTTTGATAGATTAACGAGAAGACAAGTACCTGCTGGGATATGGTAACCAGCCAAAGTGCAGTCCTCAGAGGACTTGTGTGGCACAGAAAGTGGCGCAGCGGGATATAAACGGATATAAACGGATTGTTTCCTTGATGACAGCTTGAATATAGACTAGGTTTTTCAAATCTGATTCCATCACTAGCCTATCTCTACCAATCTGGAGGTCTAATTCTTGTTGGGCTTTCTTAAGAGTCTCTTGGTTATTAAGAAGTAGAGAGAGTGCCCATGTCATTGTCACTGTCGTTGTATCTGTACCCGCTAAGATGAGGGTCTGCAAAAGTCCCAGCATGTATGTATATGTTATTTATAATTTCACCAGATTAAACTAAAATAGAATTCAAAGAAACTATTCCCCTCAAAAGATAAAAAAACAGCAATGTCTATAATAAATACTTGCAATTCCTCTCACTTATGCCTTTTGTTTTGTTTGTTTTCCTTAAAATTTTTTATGATTGCTCTCTTCAAGCCTAGGCTTATTTTGTGTTTAAAAACAAAAAAAAAAAAAAAATTAATATCAAAATTATTTCTTTTTTGTGGATGAGTATTAGTAATATTCGGTACAATCTTAGAGTATGCAAGCTCCGTACGCTCATTTGAAAAATCGTAGAGGCCAAAAAGTGAGCTTTTTCATGTTCGATATAGATTTATTCATTTTGCTTTCAAATGGAGTGTGAGACTTTTATATCCTAAAATTGTCAGAGAATTTCTCTTTGGTGGACCATTAGCATATATTTGGGCAAAGTTTAGGAACAAGACAGATGTTTCCAACACCCTTGTCCAAGCTGGCCAGGGAATCTACCATTTTCTTCTTGCAAACAAGAACCAACAAATTCCTTGAAAATTTGGGGGAGGCTACCCTTTGTAATTACCATAACAAGAGAGCTAGATTCTTTTTGAAGATGTGAAAAAATTCCCTAATTGTATGCTAAACTCTAGTAGATAATTAGAAGAACAAAAAATAAATAAAGATACTCGTGACCAGTCTAATTCACAAATCAAGGATGATCTTTATATTCAATTAATATAAAGCAAAGCAATCTTAGTACCCTATAGACGCTTTAATCGAGTTATCAAAAGCATACCAGACAAGTAGCCTTGGTGATTGCATCAGCTTCATAACTAGAAATTTCTTCACTGTCAATGACAATAGACAACATCACATCCATAAAGTCTTGATGTTCCTTCTTTACCTCCCCAGAAATTCTTCTTTGCTTGTGTTCTTCTAACCATCCTTCAAGCTCATGATCTAATTTTTTTGCGGTTTTCTTCATTGCCTTCTCGTACCCACCCAAGTCCAACCATCTTAGATATGGAAGCACATCTGACACTACAAATGTCCCACTCAACACAAAGAGATCTCTCATCGCCTTTCGACATTGATCATTTCCTTTATTCTCATCCTTGGTTGCAGACCAAGAAAATCGCTTCTTTATAACCATCATAAACACGACATTTTGGGTTACATAGCCGAACCATCTTTTCATCTCCACTAATGTGTTGTTGTTCTGGGCCAACAACATATAGATCTCTTTTATGGCCGTGTTTATCTCTGACTCTCGAATGTGTTTGAACATCTCGATACGGTGATTTGAGAGGATCTCTAGAGTGACTATTCTTCGAACATGGCGCCAATAGGAACCATATGGGGAGAAACCAAGCAAGGCATAGTTGTAACCCATGAGTTTTGCCGCCAAAGATTTTGGGCGATTGGCAAAGATTTTATCATTGGTAGTGAAACACTCTTTAGCTATCTTTGAGCTGCTTACTACAATAGCTCTATGCATGCCCAAGTTGATACTGAAGACTGGTCCGTTCTTGTCGGCCATGTCACCTAGAGTTATATGGGCTGGTTGCATCCCTCATAATAGGTGGAGGTGGCCGATTAGAGGCCATGCACCACCTGCTTTTGGTGGAAGTATCTTTTGAAGGGCAGTTTTTTGGGTTCTCCTCCATATCCAAACTAGAAATAAGAAAAAGAGAAATAGGGCAAGTATGCTAGCCATAAAAGCAATGAAAGCTGGGAAGATCCCAAAGAGTATAGTTGTTCTAGTTCTCGATGAATGGGGTTTAGTTCCAGCGCTGTTCTTAACAAATTCGGCAAGGCACCAAACTTCTTGATGGCAACTTTGTCTTTTCACTTTCACCATAAAAGTCTTTTCCGCCCTTTATCTCAATTGTGGGCAACTTTGTCTTGTCGAGACTAATGAATGGTATTGTGGAGCTAGCTAATTATCTTTCGCAGTTGGGACTATCAAATTTGAATACAATTTTAGTTTCACCTAATATCTCATTCTTCAATTACAACGAGGCTTAAGTAAGAATATATGGTAGACAAGTATTTGAATAATTGCTAGAATAAAAGCATGTCAAATCAAGTACTACTTTCAACTTTCCCCACTGTGATGATAAATATTGATAACTGATATTATAAGTTGGCCTAATTGATGATAGACACAATATATATTATAGTCAATTTAAAAAATATAAATAAATATCTAACATTCGAACGTTAAAGCGCTAACATTCGAATGTTGGCATAAAAAATTTTCACATTTACACGTAAGTAGACCAAACATTCGAACGTGCATGTGACGTTTGAACAAAATATTTAACATGTTCAAACGTAGAAAAATAATTTTAACTAGTTTTTAATGACGGCTTCCACAAACCGTCACAGAAAATGTATTTTAGTGACAATTTGAAGACTATCATAATTAATTTCTAAACCGTCACTAAAAAACATTTTTATTATAGTGAGTGGGCCGGATTCTTTATGTTCTGGCCATTTCGATGCACGACATGGACCACGTTACAAAATACCCTATGCCCCATCAAAATAAAAACAAAATTGACTATTTTGGGTATTCTGGACATATTGGGTTGCGTACACGATGAATATTTATTGAAAATTGATCATAAGATCAAAAAATCATAATTTAATAATTTCTAACGCGCGATTCACGTATACTATATATAGTCGATACTTGAAATAAATGGTATAAATTAAGAGTCACTTGCGTATCAGTCACGTACAGTCTCTTGTGAATTATTGGGCAAGTTGATCCTTTTTCTTTTATTATGATCTATAAGCTACTAGCTATATTAAAAGTCTTTATTTGTACTCTTGGAATATAGTGGAGTTTTATTTTCACCCTAGAGAAGTCTCTTTCGCCCTTTATCTCAATTGTGGGCAACTTCGTCTTGTCGAGACTAATGGTATTGTGCTAGCTAGCTAACTATCACTTGCAGTACTTTGTATGGTGTGGAATAGAAGATTTTATGGTTGTTTTATCATCTTTTTACTTTTTTTGTTTTAACGATAAGGGAATTAAAGATTTCATTCATAAATATTCATAAAAGATATTATAAGTCGGCCTAATTGATGATAAAGCCTTCTATAATACGATTTGAGAATCTTTCCGTAGAAAATAGATAAACACATAATATGGTTCTATAAATTTCAAGTAGCATTTGAGGTCGTTCAAAGAAACCTCACAAGAAACGATAAAAATTATAGGATCCATGTCCTATAATTATCTTTCTCACTTGGTACTATCAAATTTGAATACAATTTTAGTTTCACATAAAACTCATTCTTCAATTACAACGAGGCTTAAGTAAGAATAGATGGTAGACAAATATTTGAATAATTGTTAGAATAAAGTCATGTCAAATCAACTTTGCATACTATTTCTAGATGAAGGAGTCCTTCTCTTTTCTCTCTAGAGAAAGAGTAAGGTGAGAGTACCCTACCGGTGCAAGGGTGTTGGTCTCTTCTAGGAAGAGTCACAGTGAGAGGTCGTGGTGTTCATGAAGATGGAAGAAGAGGAGCTAGCTCGTCGTTGGGAGAACCTCTCACTATCAAAAGAGGAAAATACAGTCTTTGTGGTATCTCCTGATGAAGCTATGAAGGGAGGCTTACATGGAAAACTATGCATAGTAGGAGGTGTCTTGACTGAGAAGGGATTCAACACTGAAGCCTTCAGAATGACAATGTCCCAAATATGGAGACTTGAGGGATGGGTGAAGTTCAAGGACTTGGGAGATTTATATTTCTTAATAGAATTCCCAGTTTCTTGCAGATAAGGAACGTGTCTTGGGTGGTCGTCCATGGTTCTTCGACAGGAACCTAGTCTCCCTTCAAGAACTAGAAGAATCTACCCCACTCAATGTGGTGCAATTTCAGTTTGAACCTTTCTGGATACAACTGCATGGCCTGCCTCTGGCTGTTATGAATGAAGACTTTGGAAGCAAGTTTGCTTCATCGATTGGCCATGTGATCCGTGTGGAAGCTGACTCGGAAGGAAGAGCATGGGGCAAGTGCCTAAGGGTCCGTGTAGCAGTGGACATGACCAAACCATTGCTTCGAGGAAAATGGCTGCAGCTTGATAATCAGAAGCATTGGGTTTCCATGAAGTATGAGAGATTACAGTCCTTCTGCTTTCATTGTGGAATCCTATATCATAAGATAAAGGGTTGTCAAGCTCAGCGAGGGGCTTAACAGGGGGGTGAGGTCAAACCTTCCCAGTTTGGCCCATGGTTGAGAGCTCAACCGATGAACTCTAGGATTTTTGAAGTCAGGAAGTATGGTGGAGATATGGGGGACTCTCACCAACCACAACAGCTGCATACGGTGGTTCATGGAGGGACCTGGAATGAGGCACCTAACCATGGAAAGGTGCCTGCTTAGGAGCTCTCCACAGACTTCCCAAAGAAGGATGAGGCAAAACCTAAGGAACCAAAAGCTCAACCTACCTGCTCTACTTTTGGAAATATCCAAAAGGGGGAGGACCCGACAGCACCTTTAGAAGATGGCTTGTCAGATTATGAGATGCTTTCAGACTTTCATGCTAATATACCTGATAGGAGGGCAGAGATAGTGGACTAGCATCAAAAGAAACATGATCCTGGCATATTGACCTTGGTTTGTATCCCCAAACATATAAATTTCCCTCTAAAGTCTCCCCCAAAAGAGTAGCATGTGTGTGCTAGCTCTGAGATGGTAAAGAAAAGGCCTGTTGAGCCCCTAAAGATGAGGGCCACGGGGAAAAGAAGGGCCAGGGAGGCACACAAAGAGGAGCCCATTATGTTGGGCATGTTAACTAGAAACAGAAGAAAAAGAGGCCCAACAAGACAGGGTGATGAAGTGACACCCAACAGGAAGAAGAGAGCCAATCTTGGCCTTGGTACGAAAGGTATTAATCCAAAGTTGGTGGAGGCTACTGTGCAGCCCCACCAACATCAATGATAGGCCTTAGTTGGAACTGTAGGGGGCTTGGGAACCCCTGTACAGTTTGAGAACTTCACTTACTAGTGAAGACTAAGTGGCCCAAGTTTGTTTTCTTGATGGAAACAAAGTGTGGTAGGAGAAGGGTCGAGGAAGTGAGGAATAAGCTGAGCTTTGATTCTAGTTTTGTAGTGGATAGTAAAGGCTTAAGTGGGGGCCTTGCTTTTCTATGGAATGGCACATCTGAGTTCAATCTGGAGTCCTACTCACAGCACCATATTTCAATGGTCTTGAAACAGGAAGCCTCTGGCAAAGAGGTGTTGTTTTCTGGTTTTTATGGTTCTCCTTTGACTGCTAACAGACCAGATAGTTGGAAGCTTTTGAGGCTGCTGCAACCAAAGAATGAACAGGCGTGGTTTTGCTTTGGAGACTTCAATGAAGTCCTACACCAACATGAGAAACGTGGGGCTGCCTGTAGACCTTATCACTAGATGGAACAATTTAGACAGGCTATGGAATGCTGTGGCTTAAGTGACTTAGGCTTTGTAGGGCCTAAATTTACTTAGAGTAACAACCGTGAGGGAAGTCAGTTCACCAAGGAAAGGCTTGATCGTGCATTTGGTAATTTGTTAGGGATAGAGTTATTTGCTCAGTGCAGAATCCAAGGCCTTGCAGCCCAAACCTCAGACCACAGACCTATCCTGATACATTGGCAGAATGGGTGGAGGGGTTTGGCTCAAGAGGAAGGGGGTAGAAGGAATTCTTTCAGTTTTAAAGCCAGCTAGAACCTGCATGAGGAATGCAGGAATATCATCCAGTCCAGGTGGCTTTCTAAGCCTACTCAGCAGAGGTCTCGGTTGAACTCAGTCTAAGAAAACTTAGGCAAGTGCAGGGAGTCTCTTAAACAGTGGAGCCAACTATCCTTTCATAAAACCAGAAAGGACACTCAATCTAAGTTGAACCAACTATCCTCTCTACAAAACTCAAATAGTGGCTCAAACACCATGTAGATCAAGAACCTACAGAAGCATATTGACAGGCTATTGGAAGAGGAAAGCCTCAAATGGCAGCAAAGAGCTAAACAGAAATGGCTAAGAGATGGGGACAGGAATTCTAAGTTTTTCCATAGATGTGCTAATCAAAGAAAACTCAATAATGAGATTACTAAGCTAGCACTGGAGGATGGAAGAATTATTAAAAATAGGGATGGTATAGCTGAGGCATTCAATCAGCACTACAAAACCCTCTTCACTTCCTCTAACCCCACGGGTATTGAGGGATGCTTAAGTCACCTCCTACCTAAAGTTACAGAGGAAATGAACAGGGACCTCTTAAGGCCTTTTACTCCTGAGGAGGTCAAGCAAGCTCTATTTCAGATGAACCCTCTGGGCTCTCCTGGCCCAGATGGTTTTCCAGCCATCTTCTACCAATCCCATTGGGATGTGGTAGGTGGAGAAATCACTAAGGCTGTCCTAGAGGTCCTGAATCATGGAGGGGACCTAGAGCCAATCAATGACACATATGTGGTGTTAATCCCCAAATTGAAGAACTCCCAAACTGTACTGGATTTTAGGCCCATCTCTCTATGTAATGTGCTCTATAAGATTGTTTCAAAAGTGCTATCTAACAGGCTTAAGTCCATCCTTCCCCACATCATCTCTCCCACACAAAGTGCCTTTGTGCCTGGCAGAATGATCATGAAAAATGTTATGGTTGCCTTCAAGACCTTGCATTCTATGAAAATAAAAGGGAAGGGGCAGCAAGGTTACATGGCTGTCAAGTTGGATATGAGTAAGGCATATGATAGAATGGAGTGGGTTTTCTTGAAACAGACCATGGACAAGATGGGGTTCCACCAAAGATGGATCTCTTTGATTATGAAGTGTATATCCTCAGTATCATACTCTATACTTATTAATGGAGTCCCTCAAGAAAGCTTTCTTCCATATAGGGGTATTCGATAGCGGGATCCCCTCTCTCCATACCTCTTTATCCTGGTTTCTGAAGTGCTCAGTAGCTTGCTATTCCAGGCTGAAACTGTTAAGGACATACATGGCTTCCCTATCTCACATGGCAAACTAAGCAATAACCACCTATTTTTTGCATATGATAGTCTTCTTTTTTGTAGGGCCAATGCTAAGGAGTGGACAACCCTTAATAGAATCATTGGCATCTATGAACATGCCTTTAGACAGCAACTCAACAAAGCCAAGATTTCTATATTCTTTAGTTCCAATACCAGAAAGGCCACTAAAGAATACATTCTAAGCTTGGCTGGTACTCGTTCCACCTCTTCCTATGAGAAGTATCTTGGACTTCCTGCTCTCCTAGGAAGATCAAGACATGCTGCTTTCAAGGGAATTCTGGACAGGATGAGGAGCATGATCAGCAACTGGAAAACTAAATTCTTATCACAAGTAGGGAAGGAAATCCTATTAAAAGCTATCATACAAGCCTTGCCAACATCCTGCATGAGTGTCTTCAAATTGCCCAAGTCCTTGCTAAATGAATTTAATCGAGTTATGCATCAGTTCTGGTGGGGCCATATGAACCATGAAAAAAAGGTGCACTGGGTCTCATGGAATCAAATGGGAAAACCAAAAGGAGCAGGAGGCCTGGGGTTCAGAGACTTTGAAAGTTTAAATATAGCCTTGTTAGCAAAGCAAGGCTGGAGACTCATCCAATATCCCAACTCCCTAGTTGCCAAAGTTTTCAAAACTAAGTACTTCTCTAAGTCTGAGTTCTTTCAGGCCAAAATAGGAGCAAGACCTTCCTTTATATGGAGAAGCCTTTGTGCAGCAAGAGGTCTCCTCGAAAAAGGATCAATATGGAGGATAGGCAATGGTCAGGATACCAAAATTTGGAACTGCAGGTGGTTGCCTCGACCTTCCAGCTTCATGGTCCAGTCCTCAGTCCAAATTTTGAGTGCAAAAGCTTGAGTTGCTGAACTTATAAATAGTAGAAACTATACTTAAAATCCCTATAAGTGTGACTGGTGCCAGAGACAAACTGATATGGACAGATACTAAAGATGGGCAGTTCTCAGTAAGGAGTGCTTACTATAAGCAGAAAGAGCTTGTGGATTCATAGAAGGGGCAATCCTCACATCAGGCACCTTGCACCAAGAACTAGACCTGCTATTGGAAGATTCACATTCCAAATGCCACAAAAGTCTTCATTTGGAGAGCTTGCCTCGAGTCACTCCCTACTAGGTGGAACTTATTTAAGAAGAATAGTGTGGACTCCCCACTGTGTCCTATATGTGATAGGGAGGTAGAGTCAACCACCCATGCTTTATGGAGCTGTCCCTCAGTTATGGATTTGTGGAATCAAGGCCCTACAGCTTTTCAAAAAAACTCTAATAATGCAAGTAATTTTAAAAGTTTGGTGGAGAAGTTCAGTGCCTCTTCCAACCAAGAGTTGTTGGCCTTATTCTCTGTGACAGTTAAAGGTATATGGCAGAGAAGGAATCATATGCTATTTGAGAATTCTTTCACACATCCCTCCCAGGTAGCTAGACAGGCAGTCAACTAGTTGGAAACCTTTAAAGCTGCACAGGGCGAGTCTAAGAACAGGACCCAGCACTCCCAAGATCAAATCTCCATATGGACCCCTCCTTCTTTGAATACCATCAAAATAAATTGGGATGCAACCTTGAGTGCAGGAAAAAACAGAACTGGTTTTGGTTTGGTGGTTAGGAATCATCAGGGCTCCATTGTGTCAACAAAGAAGCTGGCATTAGCTGGCGTATTGGATCCCCACCTAGCTGAAACTCTTAGTGGCCTTCATGCAGTGCTATGGGCAAAGGAAGGAGGGTGGCAATCAATTATAGTGGAAGGTGACTCTCAGACTGTAATCCATAGCCTTCAAAAATACACTGAAAGATGGGATAGTGTAGGTATGATATTACAAGACATTAGAACTTTATTGGCTGAGTTTGATAATTGCACGGTGAGTTTTGTAAGAAGAAGTGGCAACAATGTTGCTCACTGTCTAGCCAAGGAATCCCTTGAGTTGGCTGAGGATGGGGTTTGAATTGGGTGTTTAGTCCAATTTTGTAATCTTGTTTTTCCTCCATTTTTATCTAATATCAATAGAGTATTGATCTTTTCAAAAAAAAAAATCAACTTTGAATATATTGGTGTGTCAAAAGTTCAATGTCATCTTGAATATGAGAAGTGATAATCTATAGCGTATCCTCTCTCATTTTAGTTATGCTTGCTTTTTCCACCACTGTGATGTAACCAGGCTGACTTTAACCAAAGATAGAAATTCCATCTTTAATATTGTAATTATTTGGGGGGATGATTGTGGATATGCTATATATTGTATGAGGGATAGTTTATTATAAATTCCAAATTAATTAATATTGCATTCAAGTGAACTAAATGATCTCCTTGTTGCTTAAGCCTTGTCTCTTCTTGAACAATAATAATGGCTAGTTTATGCATGTTCCACTTATCCTTAATCGAAGCTTCTTGGGAGCTTGAGGAACAGATACGGGTCAAGTACCAACAATTATTTGAGGGGTAAGTGTTGTTGTCTCATATCATAAGTGTGACGCCCCCAAATCCTCACACACGGATACGGAAAAATCGAGACGTCCAGATAATGACATCACGGGTCACCACCCTATCGATGAGTGCCAAGTGTGTGTATAAGCAATAAATGTGCATGAAGAAACACACAGCGGATAGCAAAGTCATAAACTAAGTACCAGAATTTTTATTGTTTAATAAAAAGCTGTTCAAAACATAAATAATAAAATATTACAAACTACAAATATAGTTCAAAGCCTAAAACAAGACATAAACTTCCACTCAATACTCCGGCGGAGCCGCATCCTCGGGCTCAGCCTTCTCCTCCTCCTCCTCCTCGAACTCTGCACCAAAATCTACGGTACCAAAAATGGTGCCGCAGGTAAGTAAGATCCAAACACCACTAGATAAAAGCATATAAAACTTAAACAATATGCATGAAAGAATGCCAATGCACAAAACCCATAAACCATATTTTTTCCACGCATGCCAAAAAACCCATTTGGCCCAAAAACATATCATTTAAAACCAGGCCTAGCCATTATCCCAGATAATGGCCCAAACCACCATTTTCCCAGAAAATGGATCACATAGCCTCAAACCAAACCTCTCCATTTTCCCAGAAAATGGCCCATAACCAAAACCATAAAAACGATCCAATTATGCATGCACCATGATCTCCCCTAGGGATCATCCGCACACTCTAGCTCTGTGCCACACCGCAGGTAACGTCTACGCATGTGACACCTAAACGAGCAATGCCCAGTACTCGCACCCAGCGCGTCCCTGGCCAGGCCATCCTCTAGTCCCCGCCACTCTAGGGACTACGGAGTCGACATGACAGCGTTACCGTATCGTGCGATCCGGTTGTCGCCCTGCGACTACCCAGGGGATGTCATTCAATATTATCCACTCCTGAGTGACCAGAGGAGCTCCACCGAGATAATAACCCATCCTGGGTTGGGCTGGTGAGACATACGTACCCAAAATTCCATTTACACCAACAAAACATGATTTTCTCAATTTAAATAAAATGCATGTGCATGCACCATGTAAATGCAACCACAAGGCACAAACCAACCAACCAATCACAAATCAACAAACCAAGCAATTCCGTCCTCAATCCATTCGACCCCCGAACTCCTCAGACTCAGTCTAGAATCAAACAACCAACCAGATAATTTATTATAAGAGAAAAATATATTTAAATCTAAAAGTAGAGTTTGAAAAATACTTACAGCGCTATAAGGTATTTTTTGAAAGCTAGCGGCGTTGCAAATGGCGGAGGAAAAGCAACGTAACAGTGTATTTTACACTGTGGCCGTGGGTAATAAATTACCCACTTTTGAACGGGGACAAAGTAATACACGAAATTGATAGGGAATGCCTTGGGTGGCGGTGGAAGGCCAAAAAGGGGCTGAACAGAGTTGAGCTCATGGGAGCTGCTCCGGCAATGGATCGAGGCCAGAAATGGGTGGGTTAGGTCGACAAGAGGTGGGGGAAGAAGCTATCAAGAGGTGGTGGCCGGAGGTGGAACGACGGCGCTGGAAAAGCTCAAAAACCGTGTGGCTTGGAGGAGCTCATGGCGGCTAACAGTGGCTCGGATGGAGGTGAAACTTGGTGGGGATGTTCACCGGTGGGAGGGAAAGAAAACTGGGTGGGTGGTGTTGGCCACATCATCGGCGAGCGGTGGTTCTAGGCTGAGAAAGCAACCAGCGAAAGAGAGAGAAAGGAGAGCTGGTGCCGTGACTTCCAGCCGTGCGTGGCGGCTAACGGCTGGATGGATGGCCATGAAAATTGGTGGGAGTGATCATCGGCCGGAGGGGAGTCAACTGGTGGGGGCGGTGGAAAGGACGACGGAAATGGGGGGGAGGGGCTGGGTCGAGCGCACGAGGAGAAGGAAAGAAGAAGAAGAAAAGAGAAAGAAAGAAAAAGAAAGAAAATGAAAAGGAAAAAGAAAAAGGAAAAAGGGAAAAAGAAAAAGAGAAAATGAAAGAAATGAGGTCCAGTCCTCACTTCCGGAGTCCAAAAGCTAATTCGCCGAAAATGATTTTAAAAACCGTAAAACGACTAAAATAAATTAAACACCACATCAAATAAAATAAAATCAATTTAAAATACAATAATTTAAAATAAAATAACTATTATATTAATTAAATTAAAAACAACTCCTTCAGTAAAAATACACGTAAAAAGGGATCATCACAATAAGTGAGTACGTTTTGAATACAAAATGTTCATATGATCCCTCACGCTACCAAATGGTATGAACTCAAAATGTTGGCCCCTATTGTCAACATTTTTGTGGGTTGTAAGGAGTATTTTTGGGCAAAATTCGATTGGATCTAAAAACACTTGTGGATCTCTATGGATCTTCTATAGATTAACAAGAAGACGGGTGCCCACTGGGACATGGTAACTAGCCAAAGTGCAATCCTCTAAGGACTCGTGTGGCATAGAAAGTGGCCCAGTAGGATATAAACGCATTGTTTCATTGATGACAACTTGAAGATAGACTAGGTTTTTCATGTTTGATTCCATCATTAGCCTATCTCTACCAATCTGAAGGTCTAATTCTTGTTGGGCTTTCTTAAGAGCCCATGTCATTGTCATCTTCATTGTATCTGTACCCCCTAAGATGAAGGCCTGCAAAAGTCCCAGCATGTATGTATATGTTATTTATAATTTTACCATATTATACTAAAATAGAGATCAACGAAACTATTCCCCTCAAAAGTTTAAAAAAAAAATGAAATGCCTATAATAAATATTTACAATTTCTTCTCGCTTCTGCGTTTTGTTTTGTTTGTTTTCCTTCAAATTTTGATGATTGCTCTCTTCAACACCAGGGTTATTTACCAGGGTTATTTTGTGTTTAAAGAAGAAACAATTTTAGAAGAAATAGAAAAAATAAAGATACCCGTGATCAGTCAACTTCACAAATCAAGAATGATCTTTATATTCGATAAATATAAAGCAAAGCACTCTTAGTACCCTACATTAGCTAAATAGTGTTATCAAAAGCATACCAGACAAGTAGCCTTGGTGATTGTATCAGCATCATAACTAGAAATCTGTTCACTGTAAAAAACAATAGACAACATCACATCCATAAAGTCTTGATGTCCATTCTTTACCTCCCCATAAATTTTTCTTTGCTTGTGTTCTTCTAACCATCCTTCAAGCTCATGATCTAATTTTTTTGTAGTTTTATTTGTTGCCTTTTCGTACCCAACCAAGTCCAACCATCTTAGATATGGAAGCACATCTGACGCTACAAATGTTCCACTCAACACAAAGAAATCTCTTATCGCATTTTGACACTGATCATTTCCTTCATTAGCATCCTTGGTTATAGCCCAAGCAACTCGCTTCTTTATAACTGATAGGTCCCGTAAAAATGCTCACAATTGTATCCTCTTCGGGTGAGGAAGTACCACAATTTAACTGGAATAACTTTCTGCCTTTCATTGATAATTTACGCTGCTTATATAGCAGACCATATACATGCAACTGAAAAAACAGAGTAAGCCGAAAACAGAGGATCATCCTAAGGCCACTACCAGCAGTCAACGCCTATAACGGAAATAATGGAAATGGACTCCACGTACTACCGAAATAAAATGTAACAGAAATTAATAACACCGAAATTAAAGGCAACAGAAAGCCTAAATAAAATGACCCAGTCCATGCACTACGTCGTTACGTCCTATTAATGTCCTTCGTCAACCTCCTCCCAAATATTTGGGATTTGGTTTGAAACCTCTAGCTGAACGTCATGGAGGTTTATCAATACTCCCTCCTCCATGTGGACTCTTGTCCTCAAGGTCCTCGTCTGGGAATTGCTTAAGTAATGACTGGTGTGTCTCCCACGTGGCTTCCTCAGCTGGTAAATGTTTCCATTGAACCAAGTGTTCCTCTTCAAACTTCTTGCCCCGTTTGATCCAACGAGTATCTAGAATGTGCTTGGGCTCGAGTATGATTGCTCCTTCATCTGTTACAGGTGGTAACTCAGTAGAGGGTAGTGTGTGCTCGCCAAAAAATTTTTTTAAGAGGGAGATGTGAAAAACTGGGTGAATGCGGGCTCCCGTTGGCAACTGAAGTTTGTAGGCCATCGTACCTATTTTTTGTATCACCGGGTATGGTCCATAAAAACGAATGGCAAGCTTTTGGTGGGCACGTCGAAAAACTGATTGCTGCCGATAGGGATGCAATTTAAGTAACACCATTTCGCCGACCTCGAACGTGACATCTCTTCTTTTTTGGTCAGCCGTTTGTTTCATGCGATTGATGGAGACTTCCAGATTAGCTTTGAGCTGCCGTATGACCTCGTCTCTAGTGATCAGTTGCTCATCCACTTCGTTGACGGAAGAAAAACCATTACGATAAAATGGAAAAGAGGGGGGCAGACGTCCGTATAACGCCTGAAATGGCGTCATGCCTGTCGAGGCATGGTACGTGGTATTATACCACAACTCTACCCAAGGAAGATAGGTACTCCACTTGCGCGGCCATTGATGCACAAAGCTCCGAAGATACTGCTCCACACAGTGGTTGACCACTTCGGTTTGGCCGTCGGTTTGTGGATGATAGGCGGAGCTAAGTTGTAACTTGGTGCCAGACATGGAAAAAAATTCTTGCCAAAACCTGCTAATGAAAACTGGTTCACGATCACTGATAATAGATTTTGGCAGGCCATGCAACTTGATAATGCCTTCCACAAATTTTTCAGCTACTCCCTTGGCAGTAAACGGATTAGTTAAGGTGATGAAATGGGTAGATTTACTTAATCGATCCACTACAACTAATATTGTATCCTTGCCGTGGGAAGGGGGCAGTCCTTCAATGAAGTCGAGAGTGATATCATCCCATACTTGGCATGGAATCGGCAACAGTTGGAGGAGTCCTGCAGGTGAGAGTGTTTCCGATTTCACTTTCTGGCATACTTCACAACGTTGGACATACTTGTGGACGTCGTTATACATTTTCGGCCAATAAAACTGTTGAGCCAATCGCTTGAATGTCCGCAACACCCCTGAATGCCCTCCGATTTTGGTGTCGTGAGCTTCATGCAGCAGCCTTTTCCGTAATTCTTCTTGGGAAGGAATGAGTACTCTGCCTTTAAAATAGAACAACCCTTGCCGTTGTGAATATGGCCCTTCGGTCTGAGTTTTGGCCAACTGGGCGACCGACTGAATGGTTGGATCTTCTTCATATGCTTTCCGAATGTCCTCCCACACGGATACAGTGGATACATGGAGGTGATTGAGGACTGGACTGTTGGGTTTGCGTGAGAGGGCGTCTGCAGCTGAATTTTCACGGCCTGGGCGATAGATGATCTCATAATCGTAGCCTAGCAATTTGGCTACCCATTTTTGCTACTCTGGTGTTGCCAAACGTTGTTCCAAGAAATATTTTAAGCTGTGTTGATCGGTTTGGATGAAGAACTTCCTCCCCAATAAATATGGTCGCCATACACGGATAGCCTCTACAATAGTGAGCATTTCTTTGGCATAGGTTGACCATGATTTTTTTATAACTCCGAGTGCACGGCTCATAAAAGCGACAGGCTTGCCTTGTTGAGTTAAGATATCACCTATTCCTTCCCCTGCAACGTCCGTTTCTATGGTGAAGGATTCAGTGAAGTTGGGCATCGCCAAAACAGGGGTGGTGGTCATTGCTTGTTTAAGCGTTACAAAGGCGGCTTCGGCTTCCTTATTCCAGCCAAACTGTCCCTTTTTTAAGAGGTTGGTAAGGGGTCGAGCAATGATGCCATAATTCTGAACAAATTTCCTATAGTGTCCTGTCAAGCCTAAAAAATCACGTAATTCAAAAATATTAGTTGGTTGTGGCCAGGCCACCATAGCGGCAATCTTGTGACTATTGACCTTCACTCCTTGAGGCATAACGATGTGGGCGTACATTGATAGGCTCGGTCCCCTCTTTGAGCGTAATACAATGCTCTACCTCACGCATAGGTGGCAGACTTGAAGGCTCTTGGAACACATCCTCATAATTTTTCAGCAATCGTCGCATTTCCTGTTGCTTATCATCAGGTGGCGCACCATCGGATGCTAGTCCCAAAGTGGGTTGGAAGTATACCGCAAATATCGCATGGCCTTGGTGAAACTCTTTTGATAATTCGTCTAGTGACGCGTTCTGAATTGTCCGTACGTCGTCACCTTGCAGCCTCCAGTTTTGATTTTTCCAGATAAAGTCCATGGTCAATTGTTTCCAGTTACAGACCACGGAGCCCAGCATTTCCAGCCATTGCACACCAAGGACAAGGTCAAGACCTGTTAAAGGCAAAGAAAAAAGAGTGAGGTAAAACTCAGTGCCCTGTAACTCTACTCGTACACCGTCGTATTGCCCCTGACACTCTAGTTTTTCTCCATTGGCCACCCAGACAGAAAAGGCTTCAGTAGGAACGACTGGTAATCTGAGCACATTTGCCAAACGATTGCTGATGAAATTATGGGTCGATCCGCTGTCAACCAAAACCACCACTTCGTGAGGGCCCATTTTTGCTGTTAGGCGCATGGTTCTTGGACCCGTCCATCCCATGAGTGCATGCAATGTGATTTCTGGTTCCATTTCCGGTTCCTGTACTTCCCCTATAACTCCCCCTTGGTCCTCCTCCAATGTTGCTTGATCAGTAATATCTTCGCACACCACGGTACCCGTGTGCCCCTCCAAGAGTAAAAGCTGTGGTTTTTGACATTTATGCCCAATTGTGAAGCGTTCATTGCAATTAAAGCAGAGCCCTTGAGCCCTTCTCCTTTGCATTTCATCCCATGGTAAGCGCCTGATTGGAACAGCAGGGGTAGCGGGAGCTACACGCGTAGCTGGTGGAAGAGCTAAGGGAGCTCTTGTGGTCAGTGGTCGCGTGAACCATTGCTGTCGTGTAAGCTGTTCGTCTCACATTCGAGCCAAATTAATGGCTTCCTTGAGGGATTGCGGTTTGAACATCTGAATCCCATCAGAAATCTCAGCTTTCAAACCTCCCATGAACGTCCCGACCAACGCCCTTTGCGTCCATGCATGAACCTTGTTACCGAGCTTCTCAAACTCTCGCTGGTATTCCCTCAACGTTCCCAACTGCCTGATTCTGGAGAGGGCTTCATCAAAATTTTCGCAACCTGATGGTCCGAAGCGAGCCCATAATTCTTCTTCAAATATTTCCCATGAAATCACTTGACCGTCTTCCTGTAGCGTCCTGCGAAGCCATTGCCACCACTGGTTGGCCTCCCCTTCAAGATGGTAAGCAGTCATGGGGACCTTTTGGTTCTCTGCAGTGCCTTGGTATTCAAAGAATTGTTCCACTCTATTGAACCACTCTGTTGGATTGTCACCAGAGAAGTGTGGAAATTCGAGCTTGGCTGATTTGGACGAGACGATCTGCCAACCTCCATTGTTGCCTTCTCGATGAGGGTTGCCGTGGTTGGGGTTCTCCGGATTGGTGATCAACACACTCGAAATATGATGGAGAGCTTCCTCCATCCGCTATAGACCTTCCTGAACTGTCCCAAGTCCCAACTCCAATTGCTCAATCCGTTCCTTGTTAGTGCCCATTAGAAACCTGCTCTGATGCCAATGATAGGTCCCGTAAAAATGCTCACAATTGTATCCTCTTTGGGTGAGGAAGTACCACAATTTAACTGGAATAACTTTCTGCCTTTCATTGATAATTTACGCTGCTTATATAGCAGACCATATACATGCAACTGAAAAAACAGAGTAAGCCGAAAACAGAGGATCATCCTAAGGCCACTACCAGCAGCCGACGCCTATAACGGAAATAATGGAAATGGACTCCACGTACTACCGAAATAAAATGTAACAGAAATTAATAACACCGAAATTAAAGGCAACAGAAAGCTTAAATAAAATGACCCAGTCCATGCACTACGTCGTTACGTCCTATTAACGTCCTTCGTCAACCTCCTCCCAAATATTTGGGATTTGGTTTGAAACCTCTAGCTGAACGTCGTGGAGGTTTATCAATAACCATCATAAACACAACGTTTAAGGTTACGTAGCTGAACCATCTTCTCATCTCCACTAATGCGTTGTTGTTCTTGGCCGACAACTCGTAGACCTCTTTTATGGTTGTGTTTACCTCCGACTCTTGCATGTGTTTGAACATCTCAAGATGTTGATTTGAGAGAAACTCAAGAGTGGCTATTCTTCCAACATGGTGCCAATAGGAACCGTTTGGGCTGAAATCGAACATGGTGTAGTTGTAACCCATGAGTTCTATCGCCAAAGCTTTTGGACGGTTGGCAAAGGCTTTGTCATTTGTAGTGAAACACTCTCTAACTATCTTTGAACTACTCACTACTATAGCCCTATGCATGCCCAAGTTGATACTAAAGATTGGTCCGTTCTTGTCAGCCGTGCCACCTAGGGTTATATGGGCTGGTTGCATCCCTCCTAATAGGTGGAGGTGGCCGATTACAGGCCATGCACCACTTGCTTTTGGTGGAAGTATGTTTTGAGGGGCACTTTTTTGGGTTCTTTTCCATATCCAACCTAGAAATAAGAAAAGAGAAATAGGGCAAGTATACTAGCCATAAAAACAGTGAGGGAGAAGAACCCAAGGAGTATAGATGTTCTGGTTGTCGATGGGGGTTTAGTTCCGCCAGTGTTCTTAACAATTTCGGCAAGGCACCAAACTTCTCGATGGTGACTCTACATTGATGAGTCTACCTTGGGTGCATCCGACTGTCCAATGACATGTTTGGTTGAATGGACAATGGAATTCTTTATTCTTATAAATTTGGACTCATATGACAATTACTGATGCAAATATTTTAGATCATAACAAAACATTAGAGGCCAGAGGGAGAGGAGATCAG
Source organism: Carya illinoinensis (assembly GCF_018687715.1). Lineage (NCBI taxonomy): Eukaryota > Viridiplantae > Streptophyta > Magnoliopsida > Fagales > Juglandaceae > Carya > Carya illinoinensis. The sequence goes on along the minus strand of NC_056766.1, from coordinate 13,832,622 downwards.
TAGGCCGGATTCTTACGTTCCATTTCGATGCACGACATCATGTAGCCCAAGTGGCCTGGATTTTGGGAATCTTGGACGTACAATAGTCTGCAACTAGCTTTCCATAAATGTTATTACTATTTTTCGAATAAGGGGTTTTTGGGCTTTTGTATTTGAGTAATTGATTCATTATTTTAATTTTTATTTTTTTTTTTCATTTTATGATGTGATATTAAATGATAGATTTATAAATAAAATATAATAAATAATTTTAATTATTTAATACTACATCTTAAAATAATAAAATAATAATAAAAATAATCCTGAATCTGAATCTCAGCTGGTTAATCATTATCCAAGCATGAATTAGCAATAAAAATATTCAAAAAGAAAACTGATTATAAGACAAAATCATATTTTAATATTTTATAACGCGCGATTAATGAGGAGCATCGTATGTGGACTTCTTGGTTCATATAAATATCCCATTAGTTTACCGATATTTAATTGTAGTGATGACTCATGCATTCAGCCTAAAGTACTTTCAACATTATTTTTCTGTATAAAAATTAAATAGATGGGGGGTTACGATATTTTAAACTTTTTTAGACTATTTAATTATATATCTTCAAATTAAATGTTTAAAATTTGTCACAGCATGATCATTAATTATTATATTTACCACTTCATCGAATAGATTTTCCATATTGTAAAAATTAATTAAAAAATTACTACTGAAATTTAGTGGTTCTACAATCGAGCGAGTTCAGAGTTTTATCAAATAATGGAACAAACAATATTAGAAATAATTATCGCTTTGCATGCGCTGGGACATTGCCTAGTAGCAGGTGACTACAGTTAGGATTTTCAAAAGAAGATGCCATTCGTTTGATGACAAATAAAAAGGAATATTGATAATTCGAGTGACTGAAGCTAAAGCAACTACTTTAGAAGTAAGAGATATCAAGCATCAACTTCGCTACCCCCTTTTTTTTTTTAAAAAAAAAAAAAGTAGGCTTGCATTAATAGCTATGAAACCATAGTTTGAATACAAGATGGAATGTTTACAAAAGTTGTGGTACGACCACTAATGCTAAGAGCATCTTTACTTAAGGCATGAACAACTACATTGATTGCTCTAACAATATGCCTTATTAACCATGAATTAAAAGTGCTGAGGATGTCTCTGGTGTCTGCTATAATCAAGCATGAATAATTGAGGTCTTCTGTCTTTGATTTTAGGCCTAATACAACCAATAATGAGTCTCTTTCCAAGATGATGTCCTGATAGCCTAGTGGCTTGCAGAAGGTTACTGCCTGGAAAGCTGCAAAGGCTTCTGCCATGTGAGGATCTGGGAACAAGTCCTGATTCATCCTAAGGGTTGCTAACACTTTGCTCTTCCAGTCTCGAATAATGACTCCCACCCCCACCTTGCATGATACTTTGTCCATTGAAACATCCCAATTAATTTTGATTTTGCTTTGAGGAGGAGCCTCCCAATGGGTACTATTCTGCTGACTCAATGACGTGGTCTTCTTACTCACATGTAGCCATTGAAGGTCTTCTACCAATTGTTGAGATTGTTTGACCACAGAGGTGGGGTGAGTGAGGTGACCTTTGAAGACCCCTTCGTTTCTTCTTTTCCAAATGTTCAAAGAAGTGATAGCAAAGATGAGTAACTCTTCTGTCCCCAGTGAGTCCTCTAAGCTTTCTAACTTCTCTACAAATGGAGGAGAATGTGTGCTAGCCTTCTAAAATTTCCTATTACTCAATGCCCAAACATCCCTTGCTGAGGGGCAATCCTAAAGGGTGTGTTCAATGGTCTCTGTTGTCTGTAAGCAGATGGGGCAAGCTGGGTCTTCTGTCACCTTTCTTCTTTTTAAATTGGCTCGAGTGGGTAGAGCATTAAGGCAAGCTCTCCAAAGGAATGTTTTAGTGGCATTGGGGATGTTTAATTTCCATAATCTGGTCCATGGTGCTTGAGGGATTCTAAGGTTAGATGATTGACCTCTAGTTTGGTCTTCCAACTCATTTAGGAGGTGGTAGGCTGACTTGACAGTAAACTGGCCTGATGAGGTGCATCTCCAATATAGCCTGTTAGGCTTGGAGAGGGGACTAATTGGGATTTTCAGTATTAACCCAGCCTCTTCCTTAGTAAACAGGGAGGAAACCAAATCCCTTTTCCATTGAAATGTGGAATTATCTATGAGGAAGGATGCTTTTGTGTTCTCATGTAGGAATCTAATGTAGTCTTGAGGCTTGAAAGTATTTGGTTTGGGAAGCCATTTAACCTTCCATATCTCGGTTGTCTCTCTGTCTCCAATTCTCCATATCATCCCCTCCAATAGTAAGGGTCTTGCTGCTAGAAAGCTTTGCCACACAAAGGAGGTGTTCTGCCCCAATTTTGCTTTGAGAAACTTTTTGTTGGGGTAGTATTTTTCCTTGAGCACTTGGGCCGCTAGAGAATTAGGATTGGAGACTAGTTTCCATCCTTGCTTAGCTAAAAGGGCAAGGTTGAAGTTTGAAAAGTCCCTGAGGCCAAGACACCCCTTGCATTTAGCCTTCTTCATCTAGTTCCAACCCACCCAGTGGATCTTGAACTCCTGAGTCTGCTGACCCCACCAGAAGTTCCTTACTAATTTGTTGAGTTCATGGACTAACTGTGACGCCCCCAAATTCCGTTTGGGATTGGACGGACATTTGAAGCATCGAGACATACAACACAAGGTTACCTGCCCCCGTTCATAACATATAAGATGCAATGTTCCTAACATGCATCTAACATTATGAAATATTCGCAGCGAATAATTTTTTTTTTTTAGCAATACTATGCACCAAATTGAAAATATCCCAAATGCTTAAAACATACTTTATACATAAAGACCCATTGAACAACTAAGATCACAATACTAGTCCAAAATGGTTATGATCCAAAAAGTACTAGATATGCAACTCAATCGTACAAGTAGTAATTTACGTTAATTACTATATTAACATTGATGTTGCATCGTCGCTTAGTCAACTGTGTCTAGTTGATCAGCTCCTGATTCTCCTTCGGGGGGAATGGTAGTTGGGACTACCAAAGTGAGATTTGATTACAAATCTCAGTAAGTTAACAAAAAACTTCCACACAGGCTAATGATGCATGAATGACAGTAAAAGCATAAATGCATAATCAAATTCATAATTAATTAAAGCATAACTTGGCGTACAACATAGCATAATTGACATAACTTAAATTGAAACATGAACTGAACTTGACTTGACATGAACTTGATCTGAAACTTGACTTAGCATGAACTTGCTCTGAAACTTGACTTAACATGAACGTGATATGAAACTTGACTTATCATGAACTTGTTCTGAAACTTGACTTAACATGAAAGATACATACTCCACAGTTGTTGTGGCCCCATGTATTCTACACAAACTTGACTTAATATGAAAAATACATAATCCACAGTTGTTGTGGCCCCATGTATTCTACGTGTAAATACATACTCCACAGTTGTTGTGGCCCCATGTATTCTACGGAAACTTATTCTTTAACTGCTTAAATACATACTCCACAGTTGTTGTGACCCCATGTATTCTACGTGTCACAATTGCTGTGTCTCACGTAGTGTATGCGCCACAATTGTTGTGTCTCACGTAGTGTATGCGCCACAATTGCTGTGACACCATACATAAGTAATCAAGATGAAACGTGACTGGAATACGAAATGACTGAAGCCCTGATGTAACATAACGTGACTTGAACATAACTTGAAATACATGACCAACTTGAGATAGAAACATTTCGTAACATGGCATAACATATAATAGACAACATATTTAACATGACATACTTGCAACAGTGAATATTACATGACTTGACATACATGTAATAGATGGCATACTTAGCATGACGTACTTGTAAGGTACAGTAACACATGACAGAATATATTATGTAACAGATAAAAATTGATGACAGAATAAATTCTGTATAATAGACAATTACGTGATAACTTGGCATGGCATGACATATATGATAACACACATACATACACTGCAGTTCCTTTACTTAGAACACATACATAATAGACTGCTAGTAAATTAAAAGCTAACTTACATCGATCTCCACGTTTCTTATAAAACTTTAAGCGCGATCACGAGGAACTGTAATTAGTGATTCTAAAAGTTAGCACTAAATCACTAATAAATTGAAATATAGAAAATACTAACTTAAAGAGTAAAATTTCCATTTTACTCTCTGCATGTAAGAAAATGACCGTTTTACCCATAACTTAAGGATTTTGCATACTAACTCCAAAAGTCACCAAAATTTACATGCATCATGTAAATTTTATCCTCAATTCAAATATCAATTTAGAAAAATTTAAAACTAATCACAACTATTAAAACTGCATAGGGCCGAAATTTCCATATGCTATTTCTATTGATTTTTGTTTCCAACTTGTTTTGATCAACCTTTTGATCTATGACTTATAAATATGTGATCTTCAAACCAAACCATCACATAGTTTAAAAAGATATCTTAAAACATATATAAGCTTCTAATTCAAGATCACATGGTTAAAAATTAACCAAAACATAAATTTAGCCAAGAACATCCACACTTTGGCTTATCTGAATATCTCTTTGCATAAAATTTCATATCTTTGAAACTAATATCAAATATCTTCAAAATAATAATATAACATGTATATAAGATGCTTAGGATCCTCGAATAAAATTATCAAGGTCATTCGAATAGGTTTAGACCACCAAAGAGTTAAACTTTCTCAAAACAGAAACTGTTTTTCCTCTTCCCATTTCTAAGTTTCTAAATCTAAGAAAATATTTCATCAAAACCTTTAATCATGCAAAAATCCTCAACCAATAGTTATATATACATGTTAACAATACTCCATAAAAATTTTGGACCAATATCTATCCATTATCTTGGTCAAAAACTCCAAACTATAACATATTCTCTAGTTTATCTTCCAGAATGACCTTTCTATAGTTTCATAATATTTGACTGACCAAATGATCTTCAAATGGTACAAATAAGATATCCACATAAATTAGACTAAAAAATGAACAACTTATATGAAGGAGACTTTATGATAAAACGGTTACAAAAGCTTTGAAATGGGCGTGCAAAAGAACTCCTAAAAGCTGTCTAAGAGAGAGTGTTTGATATTCTTTTAATGGGAAGTATAAATGAAAATAATTTCGTGGAGAGATGTGGCTGGAGATACTTATGGATGAGATATGGAAGAGATGAGGCTGGAGTGAGAGTTAAGTATAGGACTCTCTTACCCGAAGTGAGAGTTAAGTGTAGGACTCTCTTACCCGGAGTGAGAGTGGAGTGTAGGACTCTCTTACCTAATAATATCTACAAAAATCAATTCAAGATATTTTTACCTAATAATATCCATGAAATTAGCTTAAAATATTTTTATCTAATAATATCCACAAAATTAGCTTAAGATATTTTTATCCAATAATATCTACAGTTTTGAACAGACGTTTTGTCCGAAAATATGAAAAAATGTCATTGCGCCATAAGACCTTAAATAACCCTTTGAGTCTAATGGCACAAACCATAATACATTTTGACACTTCTAACTATCTTCAATAATCAAAAACACACTTCTGATACCATAGTAAATAATAACACTAACTATGTAGTTAGACAAAAACCTATACGATTAATGGATTCGTGAAAACTTATGGGGTCTTCACGAGGTTCCTAAAGTTAATAGAAATTTCACAATTGAATTTCTAGCGGGCTGTTACACTAACTATTTGGGAAGCTTGAAAATACCCATGCTATAAGTTGGGATGGCCTGAATGATGGCTTTAATAAGTACCTCTTTGCTAGCTTGGGAGAGGAATTTATTCTTCTAGTTAGAGATTTTTGCTTGCATTTTATCTAGAATACCCTTGAAAGAGTGATTCCTGGATCTTCCTATTAGAGCAGGGAGTCCTAGATACTTTTCATATGCATTTGTGCCCCTTATCCCTGTAATGCTAGTGATGATATCTTTGGTGTCCTCTTTGGTGTTTGAGCTAAAGAATAAGGAGGTTTTCTCCTTGTTTAGTCTCTGTCCTGATGCTGCTTCATAAGTTTCCAGCAAGTGATATAAGTTACTCCATTCAATGGAATTGGCTTCGCAAAAGAGGATACTGTCGTCTGCAAAAAATAAATGGTTAATGGAGAGCTTATTTTTCCTGATTGGTAGACCTGTTATAATCTTAGACTACTCAACTTGGTTTAGCATGCAACTCAAGGCTTCAGAACACATAATGAACAGGTAGGGGGAGAGAGGATCCCCTTGTCTGATACCTCTTATGGGGAGGAAGTTGTCTTGTGCTTCTCCATTGATGAGAATGGAGTAAGAGACTATCTCTACACATTTCATTATCAAATTGACCCAGTGATGCTCAAAACCAAGTTTTTTCAAAACTGCTCTCAGGAAAGGCCATTCAATCCTATTGTAGGCCTTGCTCATGTCGAGCTTAAGTGTCATATAACCATCTTTTCCTTTTAATCTAGTCTTCATTGTGTGGAGGGCCTCAAAAGACACTATGATGTTGTTTGTGATTTGTCTGTTAGGGACAAAAGCTGTCTGTGTAGGGGAAATAAGTGCAAGTAATACAAGCTTGAGTCTGTTGGCTATGGTCTTTGCAATGATTTTATAAAAAATATTGCATAGACTTATTGACCTAAAATCTATCACCTGCGAGGGGCTTGATTTCTTTGGAATAGGGGCAATGTAGGTCTCATTTACAGCATTGGACCAACTGCCTCCATTCAGAGCAAAAAGGATTGCTTGTATAATTATTGGCCCCACTGTCAACCAATGGTCTTGGAAAAAGACAGCTAGAAATCCATCTGGTCCAGGAGATCCCAATGGATTCATGCTGAACATAGCCTCCTTAACCCTATCTTCTGTGAAAGCCTGGGATAGGGTATTTTGCATTTCTGCTATGAGTTTACAAGGTAGTGTGTTCAGGCATTCAGCTATTCTAGTGGGGTTGGATGTGGTAAAAAGTTTCTGGAAATGATGTTGGATCTCGCAGCTAATTCCTTCCTTGCTTGTAATCTCCTGACCTACCTCATTTAGGATCTTAGTGATAGTGTTATGCTTTTTCCTCTGGTTGGCACATTTATGAAAAGAGGACGTGTTTCTGTCCCCTTCCCTGAGCCAGTTTTGTTTGGCTCTTTGTTTCCACTTTGTGTTTTCCTCATCAAGTAACTAGTCCACTTCCCTCTAGAGTTCTCTAATTTCAGCATAGTATTGTCCTTCATTCTATTCTTTGAGGTGATTGAGCATGATCAATTTTGATTGTAAGAGTTCCTTCTCTAGCTTATGCAATTCTTTGCTCCATTGTTGCAGGCCTGACTGACAGTTCCTTAAGCTTTGAAGAGTATTGCCAATAGTATCAAGAGTTTCTTTGAGGTTTTCCCATGATCTTTTGATCAGAGCCTCACATCCTTCTCTTTTACTCCATTTGGCTTCAAATCTAAAAATTCTTTTTTCCTTAGCCTGCTGAGCTTGTTATGAATGGTTATGAGTAATGGTCTGTGGTCTGAGGAGTATGTTGCTAGGTGATAAATAGAGTGGTCTTCAAACATAGCAATACAGGAGGAATTTCCAAGCACTTTATCAAGCCTTTCCTTAGTCAATGGTCTGCCCTCTGTATTGTTTGCCTAAGTGTATCTATCGCACTCAAAACCAAGGTCACTGAGATCATAGTGCTCTAAAGTCTACCTAAATTCCATTATTTGTTTGTAGGGTCTTATGGCTGCACCATATTTTTCATCTATGTTGATTATCTCATTGAAATCCCCAAAGCATAGCCATGGGACTTGTGGTGCTGGTGTTAGAGCTTTTAGGATTTGCCACGTTTCATTTCTCTCTGCAGTTATGGGGTGCCCATAAAAACCCGTTAGAAGCCATGATTTATCAGCGTTTGGCAGTTTGGCATAAGCTGAAATGTGCCAATCAGTATAAGTGTCCATTTTCACCTCCACATTTGAGTTCCATAAGAGGGCTAGTCCACCACTTTTTCCTTTACTTTTCATAGTAAAGTAGTTATCAAAACCCAGTTTAACTCGGGTTGTTTCCATCTTATCACTTGAACACTTGGTTTCATTTAGAAAAACCAAGTGTGGGGTCTTTGTCTTCACCAGTTGGAAAAGCTCATGAATTGTCCGGGGGTTCCCAAGTCCCCAACAATTCCAGCTTATGCAATTCATTGGGCTAGGTGGGGCTACTGACCAGCCACCACCTCTGGTTCTTGTATTGGACGCATTGCAGGTTCTGTCATGGTTTTTTGGTTTTTGAGGCTTCTATAACTAGACCTGATTTCTATACCAGATGCTAGTCTTTTGACTTTAGGGGAATGGGTATACACACGCTTAGAGTTGGTTATGTCAGCTAGGGTAGGAGCTTGTTCCCTAGCTTTCCTTTTCCATTTGGTGCCTACTCTAGTTCCAACGGGGCTGGCTTGGTGTTCACTATTCTAAGGTGAGGATTTTGAGTTGTTTGACTTAAACAGAGGGGAGGGGTCTATTGGTGAGCTAAGGTCAACACACATGTCACTATCATGTAAAGGAAAAAGGTAAAGCTTGACCTGTTGTGCTTACATGTGGCAGTGAAACTGAAGGGTGAGGCAGGAGCCTTTTCCTTGGAACATCAGTTGCCTCATGGTGTGGGGGTCCCTCGTGTAGACTAGTTGGGCAACAGACTTGATCCTCTAGTTTGTTCCGTGTTTGGTTACACTAACATGTCGGGGTATGGCCTATATCTTGCTTCTGACAGCCAATTGTTGTATTCTGACTTGAAGATTCATCCTCGATTGCTATGTTGGACCATCCCACATTATCCTTCTAGGCCCCTATTGCCTCTGGTTGCTTTGGAGTTGGTGTGCCTTGTGATGCCTGCCTTGTGAACCACTGTACTTCTTCACTGAAGGGGCATGGAAGGAAGTATGTGATGCCCACGTCCACTGCCCATACTGGTCCTAAGGCTGCATGGATGGGTTGAAACTTGAGCACTTCCAATTAACGTGTTGCAAATGCCCACATTTGAAGCAAAAGTTAGAGAGACATTCATATTTAAAATAAATCCAGCATTGTTTACCCCTTAAGTTGATCATCTTCCCTCGATAGAGGGGTTTGTTTATGGATACATCCACCCTGAGTCTGAGAAAACTTCCCCAACCGCAGCCTTGGTCATCTAATTCAACTTTATGGACCTTCCCAATAATTGATCCTATTTTTTCTCCTTGTTTTACGTTCATGCCTGCAAACGGTATGTTATGAACTTGCACCCAGAAGGGTTCTGATGTGAAGAGAATCTCGTTGGGGGATAGTCCACCTTTGAAATTCTTGAGGCAAATGAGGTGGCAGTCGAACGACCATGGTCTCCCCTGAAGCACCTTCCTCTTGTTTGAGAGGAGTTGGAATTCTATTAGGAACTTGTTCAAACCTATCTATTTGAAAGTAATCCAGCCTTCCAAATTCCACACCTTAGCCATGGTGGACTTGAATGCTTCGCGGTTTGCATTTCTCTCATTCAGGATGAGAGAAAAAACACAATGGCTACCTCTGAGTTTAGTAGATAATACTACTTCCTCCGGTAGAACCAATTCTTGTTGATCATCTTCCGTCAATTTCAAATAATTCCACTTTGTAGCTAAGTAGTGGGCCATTTGGAAGAAACAAACTCTATGGACCGTCGTTCAAAAGACAAAAGCTTTGTCTGGAGACAAAGCAGAGAACCTCAACCTTTCGAAGAGGACGGATCAGGTTTCAACTTCGCAACTTCAATGATTAGAAAGTTGTGAAAATTTATCAATATGAAAATCGATGTGCACATAATTTCGCACAATGAACAACTTCAATGCAAGTCTTTGAAAATATTGCTATAATCTTTACCCCTCCTAGTTTTTTGAACTTTCATAGTGGGAAAGACCCTCCCATAATCTTGTAATATATAAATGGGATCTATTGTAGCGGTCTTTATTAGTCATGATGGTGCAGTTTCTAGAGAAGTCTTTTCCACCCTTAATTAATATCAATTGTGGGCAACTTCGTCTATGACTAGCGGTATTGTATGGTGAGGAATAGAAGATTGTATGGTTGGTTTTATCATCTTTTTGACTTTTTTTTTTCAGGATTTGTGAATTAAAGATTTCACTCATAATTCATAATTGATATAATATATATATACATAAAAGTTGGCCTAATTGATGATCAAACCCTCTATAATCTAATTTGAGAATCTTTTAAGTAGAAAATAGATAAACACATAATGTGATTCTATAAATTTTAACAAGCGTTTGATGTTGTTCAAAGAAACCACACAAAAAACAATAAAAATTATAGGATCCATGTCCATAATTATCTTTCACACTTGGGACTATCAAATTTGAATACAATTTTTGTCTCGACCTTAAATCTCATTCTTCACTTACAACGCGGCATTTAATACACGAATGAGCAATTGACACCCATTCATCTAAAGGGTTAGTTTGGTTGTTTGATTATACTGAGATCAACTTATCTCAGTCTATTTTTAAACTGAGTCTAAAATCCAGACACACAATTCTTAAATTTACTAAATGCATCTTAATTCAAAACTTCTTTGCACGTGGAACCTACAACTTTTTTCAACTGCCCATAAAAAATATTAAACTCATCTTAACATCCAAATAAATATAAACTCATCTTAAATAGGCTCCACAAAACTCAATCCACCATCTCAACTCACTACTATTCATAAAGAAATGAGCTCAGATCAACTCAACTCTACATCCAAACGTAGCCTAAATCTCTCTCTATATGTCTCTCTTTTCAATCAACGATCGAAGAATCCTCACCTATTTTGGTGATGCATGCTTTTCCACCACTGTCATGTAACTGCTAACTTTAAGCAAAGATAGAAAACTCCATTTTTAATATTATAATTGTTAACATCGTGTCTCGTACAATTTTGGACCGGGCCTTTAGTAGTTCGGGTCATTGATCTTTAGCTTGCGAACACAAAAAAAGATCAAGAGGAGGTGGCCCTTGTAGTGACCAGGGGAGCCTCCGATGTCAAAATGATGGGCTCCAAATTCTACGGGTTCATATCACAAAGTTAGCAATGCTTTTAGAAAGTGTGCAAGAGAGTTGTGAGAGTAGAGAAAGTTCAAAGAGTCCAGAACGTAACCCCCTTCAAATACTTGGGGGTTGCCTTTTATACTTGGCTTCGAGGATCAAGCAGCCATACCCTATGGCTGGGGGGCGGGGGAGGGGGGAACATTGTCTTGAAGTCCTTTCCACCATACCCATTTAATCATACGGCGTGGCCTTTTGGGGGATGCATTTAATGTGGCACGATCCTTTGGATGGCGCATTTAATGCGCCCACGCCACATTCAATGTGGTGTGATCCTCTATTTCGTCTTAGGGTTGAGTCGTGTTGAGATGGCTTGCTCTCTTCCATTTTCTTCGGGACAGATTTTCCAGGCTTTCTAGGTAGTGGACCGACCTCTAATCCAAGGCTCCAAATCCGATTATACGTGTTGAGAGCCCTTTAGTCAGGTTGATGGATAGCTTGATTGGTATGGACAGGCTTAGCCACTGGACCCTTCAGGCTTGGTGGAAAAATCAGTTCGCCTGCCAATTCCCATCGGGTTAGGCTGATGGGAATTTTTCATTCTTCTGTTTATGTTCACTGCTACTGCCACCTTATGCCTATCTGTCTAGGGTGAGATGATGCCTCTACCCCTTGATCATTGGTTCTTCTTTTAAATTGCCTTCCAAGTGCAGAAGGTGTTCAGCTTGTATATAATGGGAATCCAAGGTCGATTTCACAGGGATCAAGGCATTTTCCAGCTTTATTTGCGACAAGAAAACTATTGGAATTAATAGAGTCAAGAAAAAAGAGTCTAAGCTGAATGCAACCTTCTTAAAACCACGGGACAAGGCTGAATGTCAGTTCAGTTCAAAATGATGGGACCAACATGTGGTGTACTCAACAACAATATGAAATTTAGAACCAAAATAGACAAGAAACCAAGTTATGAGCATGGACAGTAAATCAAATGAAATTTTTAGAAGTAAGTTTCTCAAGTGACTTTAAACAAGCACCTAGGCTGCAGGTCCTCTTTGCACCAAGGTGCTTCAAATGGGAGTTGGCGTTTATAAAAACATCACATGCAATTTCAATCTAGAATAGAGCATATGGAGAATATATATAATTTCAGCACCAACAAACACTTTCTGAATAAAATCACAGCTTTCATATCAACATCAACATTTAGTATCCGAAGCTAGAGTTTGTATCCCTTAAGTACCCACCGTGCTCAGAGTCAACAATGAGTCAAAACAAGATTACAAATGAACCTCTAAACTTGATTTCCAGGAAGTTGATAGGAATTCATATGAACACAATTTAAAATCAAACAAAAACCAAAACCCCCAAGCAAAACCTCTTTGTGCAAAGGATTCCCTTCACTTGGGTTACTTCAAAATTTACCCTTCCATCCAGTATGAAAATGAAATATTTAGAACACCAAACAACAAATGGTTCATCCAGAAAAATGAAAAGAAGACGAGCAAAGCAAAATTTTTGACTGCCAAAGCAATCCTCTTTCCTCACGGTTTTTAGCTCTGCCAACCAGCATCGATGCCTCTCTTGCATCCCACCACTCTCATTTTAGTCTCTCTTCCTCCATTCCCTCCAATGATTCTACTGCACTCTCTCTCCAGGTGGTTATTCCCTCCAATTCCATGCGGTTCTGATGTGGGAAAGCTCTACAATGTAAGATGTATGAGTTAGGGCACCGAGAAGGCTCATTCCTTCTAAGTGTCGAGTGAATTCAAGTCTAGAGATAATACATTTTTTTCCCATTCTGTCCCTACAATTACTTCTTCTGAAATGTAAGGCATAGATGTGCATTTGTGACATTTTAGGACCAAAACGACCTTAGTTTTCAGCTAAAACTTCATATTATTTCCATCCAATCAATCATTCCACATGTCAGGCCTTTATACCCCTCTTCCGCTGCTTAATTCAATAGGCCATACTCCATTTCCCAACTTCTCTAACCAGGTCCTTGAAGATTAATCCCAGTACTTGATGCTGGCCATTTTGTCCCTTCGGCAATAATGGTTGTCAGACGGTTTCTCCTTCTTGGCGCTACATCATGCGTATGTGGGATTTGAACTACTTCACTTTCCACATTCATTCTGCATAAGTTGGAGGGTCAATCGCCGCTCCCCTACATAAGTCTGTCTTGCTTTTGTTGCTTCCCTTTTTTACTCCATCTACCTTCCCTTTGCGTCTCTATTCTTCTATTCTTCTCCCTTATTGCACTTACTCCAAATGGTTGCCAAAAGGTCCGCTGTGCCTATGAACTTCGACGAGCAAAGCTAGCCCGAGGTTGGTGTTCCAGAGATGGGCTACTTCAGCCGCTACTAGAGCTTGGAGGCCTCTCCCGACTTTCTACAGTTGCTAATCTCAACTTACTGCATCCCTGACACAGTGTTCTTCAAAATTCCTGGGCGTCAGGAGAGGGTCGTCGATGCTGACAGTTCTGCTTCTCCCATTGCTCTCTTCCCTGCATGTTCTCTTGCGAGGCTGCCCTCTCCTCACCTTGTTCATGAAGTTTTGCACCATCTTAGTCTAGCTCCTGCCTAATTCCACCTGAATGCTTGCCCAATTTTGATATGTTGCTACATTATGTGGAGGCGTGCACTTTTTAAGTCTTGTGCAATCAGAGGTTCTTCTGGGGGAGGATAACCTCGCAGCGTATCTTCTACCCATTGGTCACACAGTCCATGCCAGTTGTGGCATTTCCATTCTCCCACTAGTGAAGAAGTGCTCCCCGATCCTTCCCCTTGGGCCAAGCTCTCAGATAGCTCCACTATTAACGTTGTGTTTCATACGCCTTTGGGCTGGGCTCTTAGTAGTCCAGGTCTTCAGTCTTAAGGCCTACAAACACAGAAAATATCAAAAGGAGGTGGCCTTTGTGGTGGCCGACAGAGCCTTCAATGCTAAAGTTAATAATGATTTTAGAAAGTGTGCAAGAGAGTTCAGAGAGTCCAGAACGTAACCCTTATCATGCATGGTTTCGAAGATTAGGCAGCCATGCCCTATGGCTGGAGGAGGGTGGAACACCCCCCCTAAGTCCCTTCTGCAATATCCCTATTTAATGTGGCATGACCCTCTGTGTGATGCATATAATGGGGCGTGATCCTTTGTTTCGTCTTAGGATTTAGTCCCATCGAAATGGCATGTTCCTTTTCCCTTTTCACCGGGGCAAATTTTCCACCTTCCTAGGTAGTGGACCGACCTCTACTCTGAGGCCCCAAATGCAGTTATACGGGTCGAGAGCCCTTTAGTAGGATTGATGGAAGGCTTAGTTGGTATGGGCCCCTAACAGTAATTATTAGGGTTTTGATCATCGTGGATATGGCAGATTGTATGATGAAGACAGTTTATTATAAATTCCAAATGAATTAAAATTTTAACTTCAAGTGATTTTCATTAAAGAAACAATGATATCCATATTATGGCCAATCTAAAACTTTGTCAATCAATATTACATTGTGCTGATAAAAAACTGATATTTGCACATGTTCTAGCTTATACATTATATATCCCCAAGCCCTATATATGGTACCCGCCCTATGAACAATACATAGTCATGTTATGGCTTCTTCCATCACTTTGATGAAAATATTGTCCAGTTGTCCTTGAATTGTAAATGTATAGAAACTGAGCTTAAAATTCAATGAATGTGACAAAAGAAACTTCTCCTCTTATCTTTAGGAAATCCTTTATCTAGATTTTTTTAACCCGTGGATAAAGATAAGTTAAGATATGATGTAAATAAACCTTTCAACATTGTTATATTATCATTACTTTCACTACAAAAATTTAATTTTTTTGGACGAAACTTTTTTTAGCTAAATTGAAATTCTTCTGAAGTTACTTTTAAGGATAAAATTGATGGTTCGTTTTAGAATATCCCAGTAATGTGAGGACCTTACTAGTCCAAGGGGCAGACCATCAATATGGTTGAGTGAAAGGAAAGATGAAGGACACTCCCCTAGTTTGGTGAAGAAAATAGTTGTGTGGGCTACAAAGTGCAACTACTCCAACATGTGGGAGAGCAAGCACCTTGCAAAATGCCTGGCAGATACATCCCAACAAGAGATGAAGATGAGCTTCTTGCCTCATAGTAGGCAAGCTAGAAAAGTCGCCAATCGTAATGACGAGAATGAGGAGCTGAAAAGATTAGTAGCTTTGATAAGACAAAATTACTCGCCCAAGGTGAGCAAGAGTCTAAGACAGAATGGAGCATATACGGGAGATTTCTAGAAAAAAATATAATATGCTCATAAGAGTAGTAGTGTCTTATGTAGAAGCCCACACTACACCTGTTGGGTCGCATCCGGAGTGGGTCCACTGAAAGGGTTACGAGTAGGATAGTCATATCATCTTAAACTAGAGTTATGGCCCAATGCCACGCGGAAGACACACAGCCAAGGACAAATTGAAGAGTTGGTAGGTAGTATAGAAGTGCAGACCATGTCCTAGTCTTCTGTCTCTGTCATCCTGCAGTACTACAGATGAGGCTAAAGGACTCCTATCCAAGCATACTTGGAGTTAGGAGTATGTCAGAAGGACGTCTGACAGTCTCGACCTATAAAATGGATTTAGACATGAGGAAAATTCTTACTTTCGAGATCCTGAACACCTGAGACCTTGATGAGCTGGATTGTTCTAAGGAGGCAAGGCAGAATTGGCTCAACATAGTAGCGAACCGGACATTGCAAGGTAGGTTAATTTCTAAGATAGTAATGGAGATTGTGGGGTGAATGTTGTTTGTTAGAGGCATTTGCATATTCTGTGACCTTCCCCTTTCTAAACATAAATAAATCTATTTTAGACATTATGTTTATCTTATGTTCATTTTAATTTTTAGATACCTTGAATGTGGGTCTCCACATTCAAGGTCTAGTGCACCAATGAAGCCCCTATTTTTCCACTAAAAATTTTATATTTGAAACTTGATATGTGCACTTCAATCTAGACAAAGCATGCCAAATCTGAACAAATCCTGGGTGTTGACCATTTGGCTTGTACTTTTGGCCCTACATAAGCAGGTCGAGGTTGATGCCGAAGACTATTACCTCACTACAAGCCAAGAAGGATTTTTTTTTCTCTATCCAAACCTCCATAATTAATATTCTCTATGAACAGTTTCCCGAGAAAGGGAAGAAAAAGGAAGACACATATTACATCCAATCGAATGAAAGATGATTTTTTTTTTTCCTTAAAAGTGCCTCACTATGGCTCCATGGGTAGTAAATATTATATACAGTTTTAAAATGTATAAGTTCTACATATTCAAATTTTTTTAAAAAAAGGTGGAAAACAATATTTTTTTATGTAGGTCCTTGATTTACCTTTTCTTTCTCTTTTTCTTTTTCAAAAAGAGTGTGCCGCATTTGCACACTTTAGCTAAGACTAGAAATATCACTTCTCTTGTGATTCTTCTTGCTCGACTCCCATAATATTATTAATCTAATGTCAAAAATGATTTTCATGGAAACTAAAGTCAGTTTGTTGTAATTTGTACATACCAAAGGACTCAAATTTTCTTTTCATGGAAAATAAATAAGTTGTAAGTCTTAAATTAGACAATTTATGCAGTTCATGTCCTACAGATAAAGTTGTGGGGTAGCAATTATACTTACGGCTAGAGGACAAGCCCTAATCGCATTGAAGCCCATTTGCACCAAAAACAAAATGTTGGCTGAAATGTGAAATACTTTTATTTAATGAAAAATATTATTTACGAAGAAAATAATTATTTTAATAGAACTTATTCCGTGTGGAGATCAAATTGTATAGAAAAGACAATAGTGGTTGTAAGTCTGTCTAACTTGGCACCTGCTAATTTGGAAACACCCCACATTAGGTGCATATAAAAGAAGGAACAAGGAAATTAAGCATAGCGCTATTCTGGTAAAATTTTTGTAAAGGATCAGAGTTCCACACGCAAGGAGTAATTATTAGAGAGATAGATAGATAAGGTAAACCCTATAACATATATATCAGTTCAAGTAAAATATCCTAATAGTTTAAGTATTCACTAAATATTGTGAGACCCACTTTGTATATCTATCTCTCTTATATTTTAAGCCTTAGGAGTTCTAGAGGAGCCAATTCCAATCGGCATATATACTCTTATTTCATATATAATAGGTACACATATATAGTTTAGTGCATGGGGTATGGATTAATTTATTGATTTCCAATAGGACGGAGGGATCATTTTAATATAGAGACCTAACCCTAAAGATCTTCATGAAACCTTTTTCAACTTCAGAATCAGTTTAAAAAAACATTGAACTCGAAGAATATGTACCAAAATTTTCCAAACAACAAATTACCAAACTTTAATTATGAAATTGTGGTACAATATTCCCAAATGTTTCCTGCATAAGATAGGTACTTTTACAAGCGAACACACCAAAATAAAAATAAAAAAATAAGAAAAAAATAAAAGATAATATAATATACGAAAAACCCTTGTGCATGAAGATCATTATGAAATCCCTTGGCAAGATTGTAGCTATTTAACATATACTGATCAAATGATCATGCATATCCTGAAGAAGGCTAAAGGCATGCAGTGAGATGGACTTCAAGTGGGGTGGCTTTCATGGATGTAAGTCCGACTTTCTCAATCATGTCTACTAGTTCATTTGCTGGTAGTGTCGTGATCTCAAAGACATGCAAAAAGTTAGCAAGTGTGAGTTGTAGAACTTGTACGGCAAATGATATTCCTAGACAAACTCTCTCCCACTACCAAATGGTATAAGCTTGAAATGTTAGCCCTTAAAATTGACATCTTTGTGGGTCGTAAGGAATCTTTTTGTGTAGAATATGATTGGGTCCAACCACACTTGTGGATCTCTAGCTATGAATCTTTGATAGATTAACAAGAAGACAGGTGCCCATCGAGATATGATAACCAGCCAAAGTGCAATCCTCAAGGGACTCGTGCGGCGTAGAAAGTGGACCGGCGAGATATAAACGCATTGTTTCTTTGATGACAACCTGAAGGTAGACTAGGTTTTTACATCTGATTGCGTCACTAACCTTTCTTCAGAGCCTCTTGGTTATTAAGAAGTAGAGAGAGTGTCTATGTCAGCGTTACTGTTGTTGTATCTGTACCCCTTAAGATGAGGTCTTGCAAAACTCTCAAATCCAAAATGTTAGCTAAAGCTACAAGGAAGAACATTGTTCCCTATTATATTTTTGGGGAAAAAAAAAAGACACTTTATATATTTTAAAAAACAATTTTTAAGTGTAATTTATATGAACTTATATATATATATATAAATATATATATATTGTATAAAAGAAAAGAAGGAAAGAGAAAGAAACCAAAAAATAAAAAATAAAATTACATATATAGATGAATAGTGCTTAAGAAAATATAGAGATGAATTAAATCACTATGGCATAAATATATTTTGCTTATACTATACATTAGGTTATGGTTAATTCCAATATTGTGATGGAAGGTTAGAAGACTTTTAGCAGAATGACTATTAAGATTTAACATATATAAACCATCTCATAAATGCCCCGAACCAATGAAAGAGGCATTTTTAAATAAAATGGACTTTCTGTTATGAAATGTAAAGGAATAGAGTTCAAGATCAAATTCAGACAAACAGACCAAATTTTGAGAAGTAAAAAGAACATAAAGTCTCTAAAGCAATTCTAAGTAACATTTAGTGTTTAAAAATAAATGAAAAGTACTAATGGCAACAACTGGAACTTTGAGTCAATTTTCAACGAATATGAAGTTTTCCTTTGACTTTGTGGTCTAGATTGTAAGGAAGGCCTTTCTTTTCCAGCCAAGTCATACATTTGTGGCAATCTTTCTAAACATGACCAAACCTATTATATAAATGGCACTTGATAATGTTTGTCCCCTCATGTACCTCAATTCCTTGAGGAGGCTCATTTTGCCTTGGTGGTTATGACCTTTTGATATTTAGGCTTCTTCCACTTTTTATTGGCTCTTTGAATTACAAGGTAAACTAAATGATATCCTTGTTGCTTAAGCCTTGCCTCTTCTTGAAAAAAAAAAAAAAAATACTAGCCACTTCATTCACAGTCCACTTATCCTTAATAAAAGCTTCCTGGGAGCTTGAGGAAGAGATACAAGTCAAGTACCCACACTTACTTGAGGGGTAAGTGTTGTTGTCTCATATCGTAGGTGAGTACGTTTTGGATACAAAATATTCTTATGATCCCTTGTTGACTACGTATGGGCCTTGATATTTGCAAATTTTGAAGACGGAATTTTTATAAAAGGGAGGGATGTGAAATCCAACCTACATGTAGGGAAAAAAAAAACAAAAAAAAAGGTGCAATGCACCTTTTTGACCCAATGGTTTTGTTTTTTCCCATCTCTCTCTCTCTCTCTCTCTCTCTCTCTCTCTCTCTCTCTCTCTCTCTCTCTCTCTCTGTGTTTTTCTTCACTATCTTACTCAGATTTTACCTTGTTTTTCAATGTCACCGAGCATCTCTACTCAGTGCCGCCTCGCTCGTGAATATGACCAACCACTACTTCAAGTTGGGTAAGGTGCCCACAAATTTTAGCCTCATAACCACTGTTTAATTTCCTTGACTCTTAGGTTGGGTGCCTACGAGAAGTTTGGCTTGTCTTTGCTTTGTATGTTGGAATTTGTAGTTGACTGATTTCATATTTCGTTGATATTTGGAGGGTGCATTGTTTGTAATATTGTGGCCAAAGGAGTACAAAAATAAAATTGTGATTTGATGTTCTAGTGCTGGGAATATGGCTGTAAATGGTGACGTGTGTCATGGCAAAAGTTAGAGGTTGGGCAAATCCATTGGTAGAGTATAACTTGACCCCACTCGATTATTTTCAAATTATAATTTGTATTTAAATAAATTGTACATGGGTATTTATGTCAATTTAAAATATAACTCGTTTTCTCAATTAAAGGGATAGAAACTTTAAAATATCTAATTCCTTTTAGATTGTTTTCACTCTACCCAATGACTTTTTGTGGTCCATTTTCCATCATGTTTTTGTTTGCCTGAAAACTTTCCCACTATCCAATAAGATTTCTTCCACATCTCTGTTGTTTGTTGATGTTAAAATTCCATGTAAATGCTGTCATCTTCCTCACCTACATTTGAGTGTTGGTTGAATTAGAATCAAAATTCTTGACTATAAATCTGGTTTGAGTTTTGAAAACTGGTTGCGAATTAAAGTTGTGATAAATGTCAGAATATAAATTAGATTTTGATTACATAAGAGTTTCTTACCAAATTCTAGGATTTAGCATAATAGGAGAGAACATATAGACACATAAAATGAATCCTATGGTATGTATTGAATATTTAACTTATTCATGTTCATTTTATATCTTTTATCCTTCTCTCGCTCTAAATCTTAGAATTTAATTAAAAAATCTAGAAAATATGAATTCAGTTACGCAAGTTATCAAGTCAAAATTGTTATTTGCTAAAATGTGAATATTATATACACCGCTAGAGGAGAAGCCCAGCCTATCGTATTGAAGCCCATTTACGGTACGGAAAACAAAATGTTGGCTGAAATGTTATAAAGCCCAGCTTGTCGCATAAAAGCCCATATGCAGTACCCATGTACGTAGAGTAAGTTTTGGGAGTCGTGTTTTGGTTTTTATATAGTGTTCAATGTATGCATTGTAGGACTTTTCGGCTGGGATCATTTGTCAGCTTTTCTACATTGCCCGACGTAAAATATATGATGATGGTGTCACTAAAAAGAGTTTTTATTTTTTATTTTTTATTTTATTTTATTTTATTTATAATGAAACTTCAATTCAATCAACAAATACGTGATTTTTCAAAGTTAATGAAAGGGACTCCCTTTCTTTAAGAAAGGCCTAACTTTGCTACAGCATCAGCTGCGTTGTTTCCTCCTCTGCTCATGTACTTTAAAGACCAACTTTGATGATAAGACATTACAATTTTGAAGTCGTCGACAACTTGACCCTGCCAAGAAGTATCAACAGGTATGTTGTTAATTCCACATGCATTAGACCAAGCTCATGACAAAGGATAACAGCTCGAAGCAGGGGACCAAAACTGTTTTGATAGCAGATTTGGAGCAGCTAATACAGCATGAACTTCACCCCTATGATCCCTTTCCAACCCATCCTTCCCCAGCAGCATCAACATTGACTTTAAAGTAGCCAACTTGAGGAGGCTTCCATGCTTGTCTATCTGGCATAATAGTAGCTCTATTTTGACCCTCAACACTCTGAACCTATTCCAAAGTAGAATCTGTACCAATCTATGTTGTCGAATGAAACAACAAAATCATTCATTCGCCTCCAAATACCATGAAACACAGCAGCCACTATGTTAAAATTAACTGTATCTAATCTTAGTGAGAGATCAGACCAAAGAGATGGAAAGTCACTATAATTTTGATGCCATTTCTTTAGAGGACTGTTTCGCTCACCCCATACATCCATAGTTGTAGGACACTGCCAAGAACATGTATAGTACATTTATCTTCATTGTAACAGACACGGACACAAAGGACTATCAACTATCCTTTGTGAAACAGCTTACTTGTAGTGGGAAAAATACCATTAAGAACTTTCCATATGATTTGCTTAACTTTATCAGTACAGTCTAGCTTCAAAACTTTCCTCATAATCTCATATAAAAGGAACGACAGAGGATTCCCCAAGATCTTGATTTTTCCAGCGAAAATCAGTAAAATATGTAGACTTCACTGTAAAAATGCCCTTGTCAGATAAACCCCATATAACTTTATCATCCAAACCCGTCGAACTTATAGGCAAACTGCAAATACAATTAGCCTCCTCACTTCTAAAGATTGAGTAAACAATAATAGTTTTCCAAGACTTGGTTTCCTCGTCAATTAATACATCAACAGTTGCATTTTAAAACTATTTTATAACTCTATATGAAATGGAAGGTAGTTTTGTAATATTAAAATTTATTTTTAATAGAGTGCCTGGATTTAATCAAGTGTAATGATATATGTACCTACAACTCTTTTACAACTATTTTACAACCTATTTTCAAACAACCAATGAAATCATTACAGTCCATTAAAAACATGCCAAAAAAAAAAAATGTGTGCTTAGATAAAATAACGTGCAACTTATGTTATTATCCACAAAGTTTTTATCAGGACTTAATTTGTATTATTCTTTCATTTTTATTCTTTCATGCCCGTTTTGTTACACAAATAAGATGAGATGAGATAAGATGTTTTAAATAGTAATAAATAAAATATTGTTATAATATATTTTTTTATATTAATTTTGTATTTAGATTTGAAAAAAGGTAAATTGTTTATTATATTTTGTATGAGGATTTGAAAAATTTGTAATGACGAGTTGAGATGAGATGAGATAAGACTTTTGGTATTGTGTAACCAATTCGGGCCTCATTCAATTTGTTTTATTGTATCTCACTTGATAGTCACATGTATAGCGTTTTATTCATGTACTATAAATAGCTACTGTACAGATGGACATTTAATTCAATTGGATTCTTTTCTTTCTTTCAGAAGACTCGTTTTTCATCTTTTGCTCTGCTAGGGTTTTTGATTCTTGAGCACCTCTTTTACGTTTCTTCACATTTTACATGGTATCAGAAGGTTGTTCTTCTTGTTGAATCACTGCCATGGCTCCATCTCATAAATTTGTCTATGAGGATACTACTTCTTTTTTCATCCCAGGAACAGTCCTAGTGTCCTTTTAGTCACTCAGCCTCTTTTAGGAGAAAACTGCCATGCGTGGTCTCGATCGATGTCCATGGCTCTCTCAGCAAAGAACAAGCTCTCTCAGCCTCTTTTAGGAGAAAACTTCTTCTAGTATCTTGTATATTGCAACTGCATATGAGATCTGGTCTGATCTTAAAGAATGATTTTTTTAGAAAAATGGACCTCACATTTTTCATTTGCAAAAATCAATTTCCTCTCTTACCTAGGGTTCTCTTTCGGTGAGTAATTATTTTACTCTTCTTAAGGGCCTTTGGGATGAACTTTCTAATTACAAGTCTATTACTGCATGTTCTTGCATGTGGTGTTGTACGAACATTGAACTCCTACGTTCAACAAGAACGTATTTTACAAATTTTGATGGGATGAATGAATCTTTGGCACCTGCTCATGCACAGATTTTACTTATGGAGCCTCTTCCTCCTCTGAATAAAGTTTTTTCTCTTGTTTTACAACAAGAACAACAACACATAATTTCTTCTATCTTTTTGCCTACTGTTGATTCTCATGTATTTTCTTCTCATGTTGATGGCACCATATCTGTTAAATCCTTTACTACGAAAGATAGACCAATATGTAAACATTGTGGAATTATTAGTTACATGATTGAAAAATGATAGTAAATCCTTGGTTCTTTCTACTTTTTCATTGATTGACGCTCAGTATCAGCAGCTTTTGTCCATGCTTACCTCTCTTAAATCCATTAATCTAGTTCCTTCTACTGTCAATATAGTTGTTTCGAATAATTTTTTTGGTATTATTTTTCCTTGTAATAATACTCATTCAATATTTTCTATTACTTAGTCTGCTGCATTTGATTCCAATTCCTGGATTCTTGATGCTAGGGCTATTGATCAAATGGTTCCTTCTATTGATTGTTTTACTTCTATTGCTCATTCTATTAATGCTTTTGTGAAGCTCCCTAATGGTTAATTTGTGTCTGTTACACATATTGGCTTTGTTTCCATTTCTAACATGATGTTCTATGTGTTTCAATCTTTCATTTCAAATTGATTTCTATTAGCAAGTTAACACATTCACTAACTTGTTCTTTTTTGTATTTCTTGGACATTTGTCTCGTACAAGACCTGATTCGTTGGAGGCTGATTAGAGCGGGTAGATTGCATGGAGGTCTTTATATATTGCAATAGTCAGAACTTTCTGATTCTACTTTTTCTTTACATACTGCTTGTTTACCTGAAACAATATATACATATGTTTGTTCCAATACCTCCAAACGCTCTAATTATGAGCTTTGGCATAATAGACATGGTCATCCTTCAAATTCTAGGATGCTATTTGTGAATAGTTTTGTTTCTAAATTGACTGCTCCATGCAATCTTTGCATGATTTGTCCTTGAGTTAAACAAAATAAATTGCCTTTTCCTAATAATGCTCATTCGTCTACTACTCCATTTGATCTAGTTCATTGTGATGTTTGGAGTCCATATTCTGTACCTATTGTCAAATGTCACAAATATGGCTTTATCTTTTTAAACATAAATCTAAAGTTTCACATTTTTTTAAGAGTTTTTTTTTTTAACAAAATTGTTAAAAAAACAATTTCATTTAAAAATAAAATCACTTTGCATTGATTAGGGCACATAATTTTCTTTTCTTTCTTGTTTGCATTCTAATGGCATAACTACATCAGCATAGTTGTGTTAAGACTCCTCAACAGAATTCTGTTGTAGAAAGAAAGCATCAACATATCCTTAATGTGGCTAGAACAAGAATGATTTAGTCTCATCTGCCTATTAATTTTTTGCGTGATACTGTTTTAACAACATCTTACCTCATTAATAGGCTTTCTACTCCTCTTTTAAACCAAAAATCTCATTTTGAGCTTTTGTTTAAAACTACTCCTTTTTATGATCATCTCAGAACCTTTGGTTGTCTTTGTTTTTCTTCCACTTTACAAAGATCTCAAACAAAATTTGATCCTAAGGATCGAACTTCTGTTTTTCTTCCTTATCCCTTTGAAATAAGAGGTTATAAACTTTATTTACAAACTAATCAATCCTTTATATCAAGAAATGTCGTTTTTCATTAACTTATTTTTCCTTTTGCATTTGCTTCTCAAAATAAAATTTAATTTTCCTCTTTTTTTCCTATTCAACATTTAACTCTAGATTCTTTAACTGTGCCTTCAACAACATTAATTTTCCCCTTCCCCATCTATCAATTTTCCTCTACATCCTCACCTTCCCCTTCAAGTTATTCATCTATTCAGTCTTCTTCCTGTCCATTTTCTATCACTGTACCTTTACCTTCTGACCTTCCTAAAAAATCTTCTAGTATCAGAAAGGTTACAGGTTATTTGCAAAACTTTCATTGCAACTCCTCTTCTACACACTCCACATTAGATCCCTCAACCATTTCTTCTGATCAAGTTTTTCTTCCGTTTTATCTTCTCCTCCTAAATATGATATCTTCAATTTTTTATCTTATGCTAATCTTTTTTTCTTTACACAAATCTTTTGTCATATCCATTTCTGTTGATACTAAACTTGAATTCTATTATCAAGTTGTCAAGTACTCTCATTAGAGAGATGCCATGTCAAGTGAGATTGTAGCCTTGGAAATTAATAAGACTTGGACTGTTACATCTTTATCTCCTGGTACGAAGCCCATTGGTTGTAAATGGGTTTATAAGATTAAATATCATGCTAATGGTTCCATTGAAAGATATAAGGTAAGGATAGTTGTCAAGGGTTATACCCAAACTAAAGGCTTGGATTATTCTAAAACATTTTCACTTGTTGCTAAAATTGCAACTGTTAGATCTCTTTTGGTCATTGTTGCTGTGAAAGGTTGGCATCTTACACAGCTTGATATTAAGTTGAATGCTTTTTTGCATGGGGATTTATTTGAAGAAATATAAATGGTTCTACCTCTTGATTTTCATGTTAAAGAGGGTCCCAAGTTTATAAGTTGAACAAATCACTCTATGGTTTGAAACATGCCTCACAGGAGTGGTTTTCTAAGTTTTCAACTTCTATACTCAACATGCTTTTTCAACAATCCAAAGCTAATTATTCTCTTTTTACTAAGACTGAGGGTTCATCTTTCATTGCCCTTCTTGTCTATGTTGATGATATTCTCATAGCTAGTAATGATATGAAATTTGTTGAGCTTTTAAAGTCCTTACTTAATGAGAAGTTTAAGCTCAAGGATCTTGGTTTGCTCAAATATTTCCTTGGTTTGGAAGTGGCACGGTCTCCTGTTGGTATTTCTTTATGTCAAAAAATATATTCTATGGAGATTCTTCAAGATGCTGGTTTCCTTGCTTCTAAACCTGTTGCCTTTCCTATGGAACAAAATACTAAATTGAGTGTGGGGAACTTGTTGCCTGATCGTACAGTTTATAGAAGACTTGTAGGTTGACTTCTTTACCTCACATTAACTCTGCTAGATTTGTGTTATTTTGTCAATAGACTTAGCTAATATATGGCTTAGTCTAAACAGCCCCATTTACAAGTAGCCTATAGAATTTTAAAATATGTCAAAGGCACTCCTGGTCATGGTCTTTGTTTTCAAGCTGCCAATACATTATCTCTCAAAGCTTTTGCTGATTCTGATTGGGCTTCTTGTCCTGACAGTAAGATATCTAAAAGTGGTTATTGCATTTTTTTTTTTTTTTAGATTCTTTGGTTTCCTAGAAGACCAAGAAACAGATCACTGTTTCTAGATTTTCTACAGAGGCTGAGTATAGATCAATGGCTTCTACCACTTGTGATATCATTTGGTTTCTCACTCTATTATTTGATTTTCATGTTTCACATACTCTAGTGCTCGACATTTTTGTGATAGTCAGGCTGCATTACACATTACTTCCAATCCAATCTTCCATGAAAGAACAAAGTATATTGAGCTAGATTATCACTTTATTCGAGAAAAAGTACAAGTTGGAGTTATCAAGACTTTTCACTTGGCTTCTGATCATCAACTTGTTGATGTGTTAACCAAACCTCTTGGTTATCACTAGTTTCATCACTTAGTTTCCAAGATGGGAGTACACTCCATATACTCACCATCTTGGAGGGGGTATCAGGACTTAATTGTATTATCCTTTCATTTTTATTCTTTCATTTCATTTGTTTTATTGTATCTCATGTAATAGTCATATGTATAGGGTTTTATTCATGTACTATAAATAGCTACTGTACAGATGAACATTTAATTCAATTGGATTCTTTTCTTTCTTCTTGTAAACTCTTCTTCCGTCTTTTGCTTTGCTAGGGTTTTTGATTCCCAAGTGCCTCTTTTACATTTCATTCTCGAAAGTAAAATAGTGATTTAGCTTTATATAGTCATTGATAATTTCAACTTGTAGCGCATGCATCCCCATGCGCATTTATAATTTTACTAAAGACCTTTCAAAGGTTTTTATAATAATGATAGTTTATGTAACACTTGGGTCGAGCACCCAACCGTTTTCTAAAATTTTTGGGTTTATACGAAAGAAAAGCCCACTTGAGATTAACGAGTTTTTTGGGATGGACCACAGGCCCAAATTTTATTTTATTTTTTTGTCAGATATCAAATATATATATATACATTTTTTTTATGAAATATTTTATTGGGCCGAGAAGATTAGTGGGACAAGTTAGATTATTTTTAGAGGTTTCTTGAAGCCCAAAATTTAAGGAAATAGCACCTGTCCAAAAAATGCAAGCTGTGTGAATCCTTTAGGCTTTAGTCTCCACACCATGCACACGTCTCCCATGCACGCATGTTTCTTTGTCTTTCTTTTCCTAGGGCTTCAACCATCTATATTTATATTTATAATCTTTTGCACAACCCCCTCAATTAGGGTTGCCGATCATGATCCTTAATTCCTTTGGTTCCTTTCTTTTCGGTCTCTCCCACGTGCGTACATTAAAGAACCAAGCACCAGTAGCATTCCTGTAGGCCATCTAGAGACTCCACGGCATTATCCCTGCATGCACTAATACCTCCACCATTGGAAACTATAGTCTGCACGTCCTCCACATTCAAGGAAGCCCAACCTAGATTCTTCAACCGAACGAAGCCAACTGTCCAACTCAACGCACGGCAACACACCCAACCGTAGAAAAACCAACCAACCCGTGCACACCAAACCTCTATTTTTGCCAGTTAAAAACAGAGCACTTATTGTGCTTTCAGCCCTTGCACGTCAGAAGCCTAGCTTCGTAGTCATCACCTTCACGTCGTCTCCAACTGCAGAGAAAGTACTCCCGAGCACTGCTCATCACCCGGTTGTTCTTCCTCTCAGTAAGCACACAGCCTCTTCTCCATCTCTTTTCTGCATGCCATGTTCTCTCTATTTCATCTCTCTCTATTCTCCTCTCTCTAGCAACTCCACCCACGCACAAAAGGGCCGCCGCTGCACCTACCTCTCGGTATGCCTTAGCCATATCACCCACTTCGTGTTTTCATAGTTTTCAAAATAGCACGTAGAGTTTTTTTTCAACAAATTTTGTTGCCCTCCCGTAAGGCTTATCTTGAATAATGAGTTTCTATGAAATTATAATTTTTCTCTCTTAGTTTTAAAAACCAAACATGGGGTTTTAAAGCTGGTTGTTGAATTTACTTTGGGTTTAATTATAACCGAACGGTATTTTCATGGGTTTCAATTTATTCTTTGAACTTGTTTTAAGTTTTCTTCATTTCATTGTGGGCGTTGTACGTTTTAAATTATAATATTGAATACTATTTGCTACAACTAGATTTTAGCAGTAATTAGTAACAGTATATTTTATTTTGAACACTTTATTTTTGACCTAGTACATTATTTATTTATTAAATGAAACTTTGTTGCTTACTTTAATAGATTTTTAATTAATGATATGTTTTAATATTAATTTCACATGCTGATTTTAGTAACAATAGTAAATGCATAGTCTTGCGTTAAACGATTTAATTTGATTCAGTCTTCTTTTTAATAAACTTAAAACGAGTTTAAATAATTTATTTGATAGATTTTACTAGTACATCAGTATTCTTTGAGTTCTGTTTTTAATCAAAATATTTTATTCGGGTATCTTTTCAGTATGAATTGGATTGAGTGGCTTTGATGGTTTAGGAAATGGTGGTATTTGTGAGGTCAAAAGAATTTAGGTTGTTAAGGAATTAAACGAGGTATTTCAAGCATAAATACGTGATAATTGTTCAATTGGAGGTTTATTCAAGTTACATGAATTTTATAGGTGACGATTGATTATTCGTTTGGCACTATTGTGAGGAATTTCTGGAAAACTAAGAAGTTCAAGTAAGCGGGGTTTCCTATACTAGACTTCGCAAAAAAAGAAAATGAAACGGGGTTGATTTTGAAAAATAGGCACGTTTATTTTTAAAAGAAATGTGAAAAATAATCTAAATTATTTGTTTTGGCATTATTTCATGAACTATGTATGAAAGAGAAAGTACTTTTGTCATGATTAGTGTAGACATGAGCTTATTTTTGCATATTGTTTATGAACTTTGTAAAAAGAGCAAAAATGAGATTCTTAAAGTTTTGTTGTGGTTAAGATCAAGATACTTTGATTTTGTTTTGTTGAATATATGAAATGATCTGAAGCTACTTAGCATTTTATTCTGATATAATGTGTAAGCTAAAAAATCTTTGGCATGACTTTTTTATTATGAATTTGCATCTATTTTCGCTCTGTTCAATTACGGCCCAACCATGTGTTATAATAGTGAATACAGCCATGCCACGAGTTATAATAGTGGATACGGCACAACCACGGGTAATAATAGTGGATACGACCCCATCTGAAAGTTGCAAAGGATCTTTATATCTTGGTCCATCTTGGGGCCCATCAGCACACCTTGGTGACAGAGTGATTATGTTCTGCTTAGTTATTCGTAGATGCACAACCCTACCACGGGGGTTATACATGGACTCTATTTTGATATGATGTTATGATGTAATGCTCTGCTATGATGATGATGATGATCATTTATACTATGCCAAAGGAATCTTTTTGAATAAGATTGTTTTTGAAGGTTTTGTTCTAATATTTTGATACATGTTTTGCACTCTAAAAACAAGTGTTTTGATTTTAGCATTCTGGAAGTAAATGTTTTGTTCTGCATTTTGAACTCTATAAATGCTCATGCTTATACCCTAGTATATGTTCTTTGCTTACTGAGTTATTGATAACTCACCCCTTATCTGCACAATATTTTTCAGATAATTTGATGCTTTAGCTAGGAGTCAAGAGTAGGAATTGTTAATAGATTTGATGATCATTGAGGAATAAGTGCCAGAGGGTACAAGTAGTTATTGGAGAGTTTTATTTAATAGATTTATCATTTATGTTATTTTGGTGTTTTGAGTAACGAATAGTTATGAGTGGTTGTGGAGATTTTAATTTATTTTGTTAAGGTATTACTTTAGTGTCTTGATGGAAGAACAAGTACACTTGGTTTGAATAAATGAATTTGCTATTATGGAGTCTTTGGATTATATATGGTTGTGTTATTGGAGATGATTTCATGTTAGAAGAGTTAACTCTCTGATCCTTGCGGGAACGAGGCGTTACAGTTTAAGGTTATCTAATACGCATAAGAAACGTCATACATTTTTTAATATGTTAATTAAGTTACTCCTAATCAAGTCATGCCATTTCATTAAAAAAATAATAATATTATTATAAAACTATCTTTCATTTCATGTATAGTTGTAAACTAGTTGTAAGATATTTGTAAGTTTATCATTTTCAAAATTATGACATAAAAAATTGTTGTAAAAGAGTTGTAGGTTTATATCATTATGCTTTCACATATATAGGTGAACTTATTGAACCATTTGCTAGACCAGAAAGTTGTATAGATAAGACAATATTAGTGGTTGTAAGCCGTCTAAATTGGCAACTACTAATTGGAAAAATCCCCCAACGTTAGGTGCATATAAAATTAGCAAGAACGAGAAAATAATTATTTGTGATGAAACTTGACTCATTTTGACAGAAAATAATCATTCTCATAAGAAATAGGGGACCAGAAATAAGCAATTTTATTGTAGATCTTAAGAATTCTAGGAGAACAAATCCAATTTGCATACCAAGCTACTCTAGTTTCGTATATGATAGGCACACATAGTTTAATGCAAAGAGCTAGTATCCGGTACTACTCTTTTCTAATTTCCTATAGGATGGAGGAATCATTTTAATACAAAGACCTTAACCCTAAAGATCTTTATGTAACCATTTTCAACTTCAAGACCAGTTTGAAAAAAATATCAAACTTGAAGGACATGTACAATAAATTTTCCAAAAAAGAAATTACTAAACATTGTTTATGAAATTGTGGTACAAGATTCCCTAATGTTCCTATGCATAAGATAGGTACGTACTTTTACAACAAACACACCAAAATAAAAATAAAAGCAAGAACAAAAAAGAAGAAGATAATTTAATATACGCATAATCCTTGAGCATGAAGATCATTAGGAAACTCCTTGGGAATATTGTAGCTATTTAACATATACTCCAATGGTCATGCATATGTTGAAGAAGGAAGGCGTGGAGTGAGATGGACTTCAAGCGAGGTGGCTTTCAAGGATGTAATTCCAACTTTTTCAGTCATGTCTACTGGTTCATATGCTGGTACTGTCGTAATCTCAAAGGCATGCAAAAAGTTAGCAAGTGTGAGTTGCATAACTTGTAGTGCAAATGAGATTCCTGGACAAACTCTCCTCCCGCTACCAAAGGGTATAAGCTCAAAATGTTGGCCCTTAAAGTCAACATCTTTGTGGGTTGTAAGGAATCTTTCTGGGCAGAATTTGGTAGGATCTGACCACACTTGTGGATCTCTATGAATCTTTGATAGATTAACGAGAAGACAGGTACCTGCTGGGATATGGTAACCAGCCAAAGTGCAGTCCTCAGAGGACTTGTGTGGCACAGAAAGTGGCGCAGCGGGATATAAACGCATTGTTTCCTTGATGACAGCTTGAATATAGACTAGGTTTTTCAAATATGATTCCATCACTAGCCTATCTCTACCAATCTGAAGGTCTAATTCTTGTTGGGCTTTCTTAAGAGTCTCTTGGTTATTAAGAAGTAGAGAGAGTGCCCATGTCATTGTCACTGTCGTTGTATCTGTACCCGCTAAGATGAGGGTCTGCAAAAGTCCCAGCATGTATGTATATGTTATTTATAATTTCACCAGATTAAACTAAAATAGAATTCAAAGAAACTATTCCCCTCAAAAGATAAAAAAAACAGCAATGTCTATAATAAATACTTGCAATTCCTCTCACTTATGCCTTTTGTTTTGTTTGTTTTCCTTCAAATTTTTTATGATTGCTCTCTTCAAGCCTAGGCTTATTTTGTGTTTAAAAACAAAAAAAAAAAAAAAAAAAAAATTAATATCAAAATGATTTCTTTTTTGTGGATGAGTATTAGTAATATTCGGTACAATCTTAGAGTATGCAAGCTCCGTACGCTCATTTGAAAAATCGTAGAGGCAAAAAAGTGAGCTTTTTCATGTTCGATATAGATTTATTCATTTTGCTTTCAAATGGAGTGTGAGACTTTTATATCCTAAAATTGTCAGAGAATTTCTCTTTGGTGGACCATTAGCATATATTTGGGCAAAGTTTAGGAACAAGACAGATGTTTCCAACACCCTTGTCCAAGCTGGCCAGGGAATCTACCATTTTCTTCTTGCAAACAAGAACCAACAAATTCCTTGAAAATTTGGGGGAGGCTACCCTTTGTAATTACCATAACAAGAGAGCTAGATTCTTTTTGAAGATGTGAAAAAATTCCCTAATTGTATGCTAAACTCTAGTAGATAATTAGAAGAAGAAAAAATAAATAAAGATACTCATGACCAGTCTACTTCACAAATCAAGGATGATCTTTATATTCAATTAATATAAAGCAAAGCAATCTTAGTACCCTATAGACGCTTTAATCGAGTTATCAAAAGCATACCAGACAAGTAGCCTTGGTGATTGCATCAGCTTCATAACTAGAAATTTCTTCACTGTCAATGACAATAGACAACATCACATCCATAAAGTCTTGATGTTCCTTCTTTACCTCCCCAGAAATTCTTCTTTGCTTGTGTTCTTCTAGCCATCCTTCAAGCTCATGATCTAATTTTTTTGCGGTTTTCTTCATTGCCTTCTCGTACCCACCCAAGTCCAACCATCTTAGATATGGAAGCACATCTGACACTACAAATGTCCCACTCAACACAAAGAGATCTCTCATCGCCTTTCGACATTGATCATTTCCTTTATTCTCATCCTTGGTTGCAGACCAAGAAAATCGCTTCTTTATAACCATCATAAACACAACATTTTGGGTTACATAGCCGAACCATCTTTTCATCTCCACTAATGTGTTGTTGTTCTGGGCCAACAACATATAGATCTCTTTTATGGCCGTGTTTATCTCTGACTCTCGAATGTGTTTGAACATCTCGATACGGTGATTTGAGAGGATCTCTAGAGTGACTATTCTTCGAACATGGCGCCAATAGGAACCATATGGGGAGAAACCAAGCAAGGCATAGTTGTAACGCTGCCAAAGATTTTGGGCGATTGGCAAAGATTTTATCATTGGTAGTGAAACACTCTTTAGCTATCTTTGAGCTGCTTACTACAATAGCTCTATGCATGCCCAAGTTGATACTGAAGACTGGTCCGTTCTTGTCGGCCATGTCACCTAGAGTTTTATGGGCTGGTTGCATCCCTCCTAATAGGTGGAGGTGGCCGATTAGAGGCCATGCACCACCTGCTTTTGGTGGAAGTATCTTTTGAAGGGCAGTTTTTTGGGTTCTCCTCCATAACCAAACTAGAAATAAGAAAAAGAGAAATAGGGCAAGTATGCTAGCCATTAAACCAATGAAAGCTAGGAAGATCCCAAAGAGTATAGTTGTTCTAGTTGTCGATCAATGGGGTTTAGTTCCAGCGCTGTTCTTAACAAATTCGGCAAGGCACCAAGCTTCTTGATGGCAAGTCTACACTGATGAGTCTATAAATTTGGACTCATATGACAATTATTGATACAAATATTTGAGATCATAACAAAACACATCTTTCGAAATATACCCTATGCCCCATCAAAAACTAAAAAAAATTGACTATTTTTGCTATTCTGGACATTTTGGGTTACGTACACGATTAATCGTTATCCAAAATTGATCATAAGACAAATCGTTATTTAATAATTTATAATGCGCGAATAACGAGGAGCATTGTATTTTTCTGTACTAATTTAATAATTTGTATAGTGGAGACTTGAAATAAATCGTACAAATTAAGAGTCACTTGCTCGATCAGTCCACTTCACATACACGTACAGTCTCTAGTGAATTATTGGGCATGTGAACCTTTTTCTTTTATTATGATCTATAAGCTGCTAGCTATATTAAAAGTCTTTATTAGTACTCATGGAATATAGTCGAGTTTCATTTTCACCCTAGAGAAGTCTCTTCCGCCCTTTATCTCAATTGTGGGCAACTTTGTCTTGGCGAGACTAATGAATGGCCTTGTGGAGTTAGCTAATTATCTTTCGCACTTGGGACTATTCAATTTGAATACAATTTTAGTTTCACCTAAAATCTCATTCCTTAATTACAACGAGGCTTAAGTAAGAATATATGGTAGACAAGTATTTGAATAATTGCTAGAATAAAATCATGTCAAATCAAGTACTTTCAACTTTCCCCACTGTGATGCTAAATATTCATAACTGATATTATAAGTTGGCCTAATTGATGATAAACAAATATATATTAGAGTCAATTTGAAAAATATAAATAAATATCTAACGTTCGAATGTTGAAGTGCTAACGTTCGAACATTGGTGCAAAACATTTTCACATTTGCACGTAAGTAGACCAAACATTTGAACCTGCATGTGAAAAAAAAATTTGACACGTTCGAACGAAAAAAAAAATTTAACCAATTTTTAGTGACGGTTTTCACAAACTGTCTCAGAAAATACATTTTAGTGACGGTTTAGAGACTATCATAATTTATAAACTGTCACTAAAATACATTTTTGTTATAGTGAGTAGGCCAAATTCTTTATGTCCCATTTCGATGCACGACATGGACCACGTTACGAAATACCCTATGCCCCATCAAAATAAATACAAAATTGACTATTTTGGGTATTCTGGACATATTGGGTTGCGTACACGATGAATATTTATCGAAAATTGGTCATAAGATCAAAAAATCATAATTTAATAATTTATAACGCGCGATTAACGTGGAGCATTGTATGTGGCTATACTATATATAGTCGACATTTGAAATAAATAGTATAAATTAAGAGTCACTTGCGTATCAGTCACGTACAGTCTCTTGTGAATTATTATTGGGCATGTTGATCCTTTTTCTTTTATTATGATCTACAAGCTGCTAGCTATATATATTAAAAATCTTTATTAGTACTCATGGAGTTTCATTTTCACCCTAGAGAAGTCTCTTTCGCCCTTTATCTCAATTGTGGGCAACTTCGTCTTGTTGAGACTCACTACAACAGAAAGCCTTTTTCCCGACGCTTTTAAATCGCTGGCAAATCCTCAGAAATTGCCGCTATATCTCTATACCAGCGATTACATAATCGTCGCATAATCGCCAGTACTATTCAGCCATTTCTTCTATACAGCAGCGAACATAAAAAATCGCCGTCTAATAAATGATCTATTCCGGCGAATTTATAATCGCCGCAATTTAATTTCAAAAACCTAAATCTATATACCGGCGATTTACAAATTGCTGGAAATTAAATAAACGGCGATTTAGTTATCGCTGGTAAATAAATCATATAACCGGAATGTATTCAGCGGCGTTTGAGAAATTGCCAGAAATTTAATTGCCGGCATTTTAGGAATCGCCGGAAATTAAATAAACGGCGTTTGTGAAATCGCCGCTAAATAATTAACCGGCGTTTCATAAATCGCTGGTAATTTAATCTCCGGCGTTTTAAAAATTGCTGGCAATTTATTAGCCGGCGTTTTATAAATTGCCGAAAATCTATTACCCGGCGTTTCATAAAATGCTGCAAATTTATAAGCCGGCGTTTTAGGAATCGCTAGAAAGTTATTTAGCGGCGATTTCGGAAACGCCAGATAACCAATTTAAATGACGGAAAGATATATTCCAGCGTTTACGGAATTGGCGGGTAATAAAGTTCCAGCGATTTCTAAAACGCCAGGATATATTTTACACTTTAAAAATCATATACCGGCGTTTATAAAATCTCCGCTAATTTAATATGTGGCGATTTAGTAAATGCCGGTATATAAACAACGCCGTTAAATAATTTTCCAGCGTTTATATAATCGCCGTCATTTTGATTAGCAGCGATTAATAAATCGCCGGTAAATAACTTAACGCCATTCGATTATATTCCAGCGATTTGGAAATCGCTGGAATATAATAATACAACATTTTTTTGCATTATAATTTTATAATGGTGTTTTGTAAGTTTTTGGCGACGATTGAAAAATCGCGAAAAATCCTAAGAATTCCAAATTTTAATAACCCAGTATTCCTACATGGGTCTCATTTAAATGAGACTAATGAGTTCTCATTTAAATGAAACCCAATAAGAATACTGGGTCTCATCTTTCACCCATGCATTAATCATGAAAACTAAATATTTTCATGATTAATCATCCAAATGTACCTGATTGACATGAGTAGCTAATTAATTATCCATACATCAACAAATTTGGAATATATCAATATTCAAGTAAAGTCATCAATCAGACCAAAGTCATATATATTCATTTGCTTGGTGGTGCATTATACTGTCATATCATTTGGTCATATATATTCATTTGCTTGGTGGTGCATTATACTGTCATATCAAGTACAAGCTGAGCTACTGATTATGTGAAGAGATAATCATCACTAATCATTTGAAACATGTTCAAGCCTCTACTACATCCAAAATCAAAGAGCTACCAAGTTGTGCTTGTTGGTGCCTTCAATGCACGCCAATGAACATCACTGAAGTTTTGAAGATTGTTCCCATCTGTTTAAAATTAGCAAAACCAATACAAACTCGTATTGCTGGTTGCATCGTCCCCCTATAAGAAGCCTACCCGGCCAAGCATTAATCCTGCAGTTGTGCTTTCGTGTTCCTGAGAAGTAAAGTGTCAAAAAAGCAAAATGAGTCCCTGGTTATTCAAAGAATAAAAGACTACAGAAATAGATTATGATGGTAGAGGAGGAGAGGGAAAAAATAGAGGTGCATGGCATTAAATTGTTAGCTGAAATATTGACTTCTATTAGACAAAGACCAGAAACAACTGGCATGCATGCCTGTTATGCAAAAGGCCTGCGTATACAAATTAACAAAAATTACAAAACAACTCTAGAAGAATCCATTTAAGTCAATTAAACCATTATGCCAGAGCAGAACTAGCAGCAAATAAACTGAAAATAAATGCTTTGCTTTATAGATGTTTCAAAACATGTATGGTTCTATTTATTGCACCATGGTGCTAAATGTCCATGATCATCTTTTTTCGATTGTAAACTCTAATTAGGTTATTCTCATGTACACTCCCTGTGTGCTTGGACTTTGCCTACTTCTATGAATAGAATTGCTTTTATTACCTATCAAAAACATTTATTGCACCATGGTGCATGTGGGAGCAAATAAATGACAGGATTGATGCATACTACTGATGGCAATGAACTTATATAGTTGGTGAAGCAGCTTCCTGGGAAGAGGTAGTGATTATTTTGGGGGGCAGGGAGTAGATAGGAAGCCATTGTGGATGTAGTTGCAGCAACTTGGCTCTGCAATGGCAGTGAGGAAGATTTGCAGTTTGGTGGCACCATCATGCACACGGTTCCCATTTTAGATAAACAACATATATCACAAAAATGACATTTTGGATTTAGATCTCACCTTTTCCCCTCAAGGGAATATCATGAACCTTTTCTTTTTTCCACTAAGAATATTTCCCAACTGAACATAAGATTAATTTGATAAATGTTTCTCCTACCAGAACAAAAACCAAAATGTCCAAGAGGCTGCCAGTAAAAAATTTACAGTTTAGGGCTAAAATACAACATTAGTAGGTACGTACAAGCAGATGTCATAGAACGCATGCTAAACATGATTGGCATGGATAAATGCAGCAATACCAACAGCCAGTTGGCAATACAGCAATTAAAACTTAGCATGGTTGGATGGTTAGAAATATATAAAATCTGACAAGTTTCCATAATGATCTTTTGTACTTGAAAAATTACAAGTCTATTTTTAGCTTGCAGTGCTGACTGATAACTACTCCTTGGTTTCAAATCACTCTTATCAAGTATGCATGTTAGAGTGGTAAGCCCGATAGACATATTTTGCCCATTTTCATTAAGCTTAAGTTTTTGGGTAGGTTCAAAGCAAAAAAGTCCATCGTCTATACTGCCTTTTCCATATTCCTCCTATTTGATATAATAAGGCTTGTGCATTTTTTCCAATTATAAGTGTCTCTACACAAGAAGGAGAGTGTAAGTGTGTGTTAAGCTGGATATATAGACAATGCAGGCATGTGCAGATTACAATAACTTGGGGGCATTTACACAGCCATCTCCATCAAAGACAGATGCGATGAATTTTTGTATACTTCCACATGCAGTTATAGTATGAACAGCACACTGCATGTTACAAGAACAGTAGGTAATCTGCGTTTGTGAAACATCGTACTATCTCTATTTTAACAGAAATATAGCAACTGCACAAGTCACATTACTTGCAATCCAAAAGGTATTTTCAGCCCTCTTGAGTTTACACTGCAAGACCTTGAAGCATATATTGTATATGGAGAATATCTTCAGAGTTGACTTTTCACCTCCTAAAACAGACACGCTCATCTATCAATCTTTTTGCCCTTTAACTTTTTTTTTTTGGATAAGTATCTTTTAGCCCTTAACTTGAGCACCCAAACCAGATGTCAGAATGCTATTCGGCAATCCTTAACTCCTAGATATATTTTATACATTTCAAGACTAGGAACAACTCTCACAATTTGTAGCCATAGGAATTGAGCACAAAATGTCATGCAAATGTTTCATACATTTTCGTTTGTTTGCTGTTGTCATTGTATCTAGATTGGTGAGTGCAAAGAAGTTCAAGTGAGGAGAGAGAGGCTGAGAAGTCAAGGGTGGTTGTCCTATTACCTAAGTGAGTTGGAAGAAGGATAGAAAATGACTAACCCTTTGACAAACCCAATGAGTTGTGGGTAGAGCTCGGTTGGTGTTGATTTGACAATCTCAGCAGAGGTGGTCTCTATGGCCCGGGAAGCAACCATCATTTGCGACTCCAACTTGTCAATTTCTGTCTTGCTCTTCTCGATCTTCATATAGTCTACCCTCTTCATCTCTAGACTCCTCAGTTGCTCCACCGTCTTCTCATGCTCTATCTTTAGGGTCTCTGCTATCTAAACAACATCATGCAAGAACATAGAAAGGAGTAAAAACAAAACCCTCAAATACAAAATGACAATTAGTAACGAATATTTGATCTCGTGATACACATGGGCCAAGGGTCATCACAAAAGAACAAAAGAAACAGATAAAAGTTATCAAGGTTTATGATATGCAAAAAACTCATGGTATGGTTAAGCAGAAAACTTGAAATTTCCTACTCATAACCTAGAGGTTACGGCTATAGAGTGTTACTTTCGTTTTCTGTGGTTCTAACTTTATGTAAAGGAAGTTCGAGCACATAGATGCAAGGGAAGCAAAGCATGGTGCCGCAAAGCTTGGGAGCTCATGATGATCTCCCTTAACGGACCCCTTATATATCTCATCCAAGGACATATCATAATTTCACAATAGCATGCCAGAGGGAAAATGGACACAAAGCTTCCACCATCTCTAGCTATTGACACTAAAGTGTAATTGACTGAAACAGAGAAATCTTACTAGAAGAAAAGCACTATAATTTAATTGATAAAATCCAAATTGCCTAAGATGTAATGAGCAGAATCTACAACTCCCACCATTAGGGAGAAATTAGTATGATCAAATGAAAAGCAGTGTTTCCCTTCTTCCGAGCATATTGCGTAAAGTAAAATCAAAAGGTTTACAAAAAGAAAGTGCTAAAATGGAAATAGATCCGAAAAAGATTTCTGGCTTTCATTCCAGCTGATAACCAACCTTCCTTAGAAATTGCTTGAGTACTGACCGGTTGCCAAACATGAAGTAATTTTTCGAGGACTTATTTTTCTGGTCAACAGCACTTTGCTTATCCTGTCCACCACCCATTTTCATAGTATAGCTCAAACCACAATAAGCACATTGTCCCCGTTAATGATTGTTTCACTAAAATCATTAACAAAGCTGACTTAAATAAGCTTCAGAACTACCCCAAGTTAATGTATATCTAGTTCTGAAATAGTTGCATCGTGTAGGCAGCAGTTTTGTCTAAGAACACCTTTCTCATTGTTTATAGGATATAAAATTACTAATTACTAGTAAGATGCAGTCGATTCAAAACACATAGCAATGCAACCCAAGTAAATAGAAAGGCTTGGAATGTTTATATATGAAGAAACGTTTATATATAATAAATAGTGTATTTTAATTTTACACCTGTATTGCATTGTAAGTTATCAAAAAAAATCTAGTGTATTGCGTTGTATAAATTTCTCCAAAATATAGATATACACTGCCAGCCTATGTTGGGGAAACACGAGTCCCCTCTCACATCAAACCATTCACTTTGATTAATCAGAAAGGCCATGATAAAAAAATATATATATTCAGGAGTTTCAAAATTGAGTTTAGAAAATCATGTAATAATGTTCATAAACTTCTAAAAAATTGTTTCACAGGTAATGAGGCAATATGAAAAGCAAGGGAATTTGTTGCTGACTCCCTTCTATTAGATTTAACTCTCTAAAATGTAAAAATCAGAAAACCTTACCCAAATGGTGCTCCTCCCAAGTCACTTGAATTGTTACTGCAAAATTAAATTAAAAAATCTGCTTCAATATCATTGATCAACATCTAACAACCGAATTAAAAATAGAAATCAAACTTTAATAGTCGTGGCCCTTTGAAATAGTAAATTGTGAGCAACAATCAGGTTTCACTATGACTGAAGGTGAAATAATAACAAATATAACTGGCTATGCCTATTTACTTGTCTTAGTATATAAAAAAGGGCTATAACCCAAATCTGCATTACCTATTTTATTTGTCTTAACTTGAGTTCTAGGAAATATCTATAAAGAAAGGGCTAGATCAACAAATAATTAG
Source organism: Carya illinoinensis (assembly GCF_018687715.1). Classification (NCBI taxonomy): domain Eukaryota; kingdom Viridiplantae; phylum Streptophyta; class Magnoliopsida; order Fagales; family Juglandaceae; genus Carya; species Carya illinoinensis. Next base: position 13,791,536 of record NC_056766.1, on the reverse strand, counting down.
AGTCTAATCTAATTAGTGTGCATGCAAATTCACACTGTGAATCCTTAAAACTAGGGTTGTGGCCAATGCAGCTTGGTTTATTTGAAGATTTAGAGAGTACTTACCTGTTGGTTTTGAAGTCCTTCGAAATAATGATTGAAGTCCAGTCATGAGAAGTAAACTTCCCCAATATCCCCAGTGTTGGCATATACCCCTTACTATATATATATATATATATAGAGTAATATATATATATATATATATATATTGCCCAGCTGTCTTTTTGACTAACAAAAACGCACCCAAAATGCCAAAAAACACTCGTGACCCCCTTATGGATCGGGGGAATCATTCCACTGAGTTTGGCGATATGACTCAGTGAATGTGGGATGATCCTTAAAGAACGCTTGCAGCAGCCTGTCAGTTTGAATCGCATGCTCCCTAAGAGCCCACACCTCTGAAGTAAGATTATCCAGCTGACTCTTATAGTCTTCAGCATCTTTCTTATGTTGTTCAGCATCTTTCTTGTATCTTTCAATCTCTGACTGGTAGCATTGCATTTTAAACTGGTCACGTTGTCTACTTGACTCGGGGATGACCATCTCCCCAAGTCCTCGTGCATATCCAGGTCAATGTCCGAGGACCTCCCTAAGACCGTCGCTGCTGCCTCACCACTTCGTTCCTCTGGTTCCAGGCCATCCAATCTACCTTGCATCTCCTTCTGCACAAATGGAAAACAACGATTCTTAACAATCGTTAACAACCTTATGCTCTTATTTATAAAAATCAGAAATAATAATAGATCAAGTAGCCAAGACTATAAGTACTAGTACTACTGTACTAGTGGAAGGACTAGTGTACTACTCACGTAAGTATCTTCAGTAGCATCTGTCACAAACTTGCCCTTTTTCTTTGACCAACGTGTCTCCTTATAGAAGTCCACCAAATTTCCATTCTCAGCGCGCTACATGTGTGACATATGGGGAATCAGAATATGTTTGAAGTTTGAAAAATTAATTTATTGTGGTTGCCATTTGCAAATTAATCTCATTGAGGTTGAAATGAGATTAATTTGCATACAATAAGGAAAAACATATCGGCTGCAAAAAAGGGAATCTAATTTCAACGGATTAGGATGCCAATATTTCTTGTGGCGTATGAGTTCGGAATGCATACAAGTGTATTGAAGTGTATTGATTTATATAGGGCGGCTTCCTCATACCTTTTGCTCAAGTATTCAGACGAATGATTTACGTCCTGATGTGTGATTAATTGCCTGCTTCTTTCGATTCTCCCGGTTCTGAGATGACATTTTCTGCGATGCACGCACATCCAATGTTAGCAATAATATACAACCGGATTTGCCTCAACTATATTGCTCCACTATTTAATGGAAGGATTTATGGTAATTAATAGTTTCAGAGCATATTTACCTTAAAGGCATCACTGCCCCACCTGCCACACAACTTCACCCATACAAGTGGGTCCACCATGCTTGTGCCATTAGCTAAAGCTTCTTCATGGCTTCCACAGGATTGGTAAATCTTGTGCAAGTCATGATGGAAGGAGTTGAAGCGCTTACGAAGTGCCTTTGTCACCGTCAACCAGTGGTTTTCCCTTTCCCAGTCTAACACAAAGTCAGCCTACAATAATCGGCGAATTAGTATTTGTGCTACGGTTATACTATTTAACAAACCTTCCATAGTAACATTTCACTACTAACACATAAAACTTACCCGAACACGGTCAATTAGCTCCTCTTTCATCGCTTGTGGGACATCAGTCCATCACGCATAACTCATGTCACAATATTGTTTCACAATCCATGATACTCGTGTTGTGAACATAGGGGCATGATCACAACAAGGGGCAGTCTCACCATCGTTTATCTGTAAAAGTACTTTCCCATTCTTTCTCACCTTCTCAAACTCAATGCATCGAGCGGGCCCACCTTTTCTTCTCCTCTGTTGCTACGTTAGTACGGGCTCCGTGGGGCCGTCTGCCTCTGTATTGAAAAATTCAGATGATTAGTGTATGTAATTATAAATTATCTAAACTCTTACAAATGGGTTTAATATGTCAATGCATTAAATATGTATATGAAAAACACCCACCAGTTTGGGGTATACTAGAGTCTTCCAATCTTGCTTGTTCTCTAGTAGGTGATTGTTCCCGCACCGGTGAGGGTTCTCGAATAGGAGCTGGTGTGAGAATTGGGTTGGTGGATGGTGGGGGGCTTGGGGGCTGTGTGGAATCATCCGAGGACTCTTGATTACACTCCTCAGGGCTATGATATGAGGAGATTTTTGCTCCCCGTGGTTGGTTGTGGCGAGCCGAGTACGATACATGGCGCCTTGCCCGAATACCCCGGATTCTCCCTCCGCCTCTAGAACTGGGTCCCGCTCGGTCACCTGCATGTGATGGGTTATGAGGATTGTAGAAAAAATCAATCTGGAAGTCACAGACATGGTTCAAATAACTCCAAATATCCTACATTTTTAATTACTTTTGGCAAGAAAAACCCTTACATTATGAGCATACTATAGACAAATGAATAACTTTTCGATCAAAAGTATATACCTTGATAATTCTATGGCCTCCTCATGCCTCCAGTGTCAAGATGGGATTGCATGATAAATTGTAAAGCCAAGAAGATGACAACACAGTTTTGTTTTCTTGTAACCTGACCAAGAATAATATGATACACATTATATTATGAAACAAGTTTATGACAGTATTAAATATAAGAAAACATAAGAGTTGCATTCAACATATTAGTTCATTCCTAGAATTTAAACATCCAATACTTGATGGTTTTAAGCAAGTAAAGCATAAATTGGTATTTCATACAAAATAATATTGTGATGTCTGCGTACTAGCTTACAGCAGGGAATAGGTAAATGAATGTACCAACCTCAACTCATGTGAAGTTTCTAACTTTTGATTATAAATTTGACATAGACTCTTCGTCTGTTGATAGGTCATCCTCATCTGAATATTCCCCCTCACTATTCGCATTTCCAGAACCAGAAGTAAGCATGTCATCATTAATAAACCCGGATGAAGAGTTGCATTGACCATCACTAGCCATGACTTCTTGTGCATCAATATGGCTAGGTGGTATATCATGCCTATCAAGTGGAGTTGACACTGGATTTTCATCATCACTCTGCACTGGTTCATAATAATGTGATGACTCAATTTCTTGATCGGCCTCATTAATACTTGAATCGCCATCATTAATATCTTCTATAGTTGTTGACACTGACGGAATGTTGTATACATTCCTATTTGTATAGTTCTGCACAACACCCCAATTTCCTTTTGCCCTTAAATCTCTTATGTAGAAACACTGATCTGCCTGACTCGCCAACACAAATGGTTCATCCTTATACCAAGTCCTATTCATGTTGACACTAATCATATGGTCATCCACCTGTACCCCTCGTTTTTTATCACCAACGTCAAACCAATCACATTGAAATAGGTACACCCGACGCCACTCCATGTAGCATAACTCTATGATATTATTAATAACACCATAAAAGTCGGCATTATTTGTATCCTCGTCCCCAGTCACCAACACCCCAGAATTTTGCATACGCCGGCGAAGTTCACGCTGCTTCGTATGAAACCTTTTTCCATTTATTATGCTTGCAGCATATGATGCAACCCAATGATCAGGCCCGCAAGCTAACGCATAAAGATCATCATTCACATCATGTGGATTCTTGATACGATGTTCCTGGATCTATACCAAAATTGTTGAAAATTCACAATGTGATTAATTGTCATCGTTAAAAAACATATCGAGGAAACATGTTTGTTTTCAGTACGTAGATAAGGTTGGAAAATAACTTACACGGTGCTTGAACCAAGTTGGAAAGTCAGTTTGATGTGTGCGATCGAAGCAATTTGGGTGTTGCACCTTACATTTCTCGATGTGTTCCCAACATATGGAGCACAGAATCGCAAAGCGAAATATTTGATGTTATGGGCATTGCATGTATAAAATTTTGTATATGGAGAAATATAAGTAGATGATCAAGGAAAATAGTTCATTCTTACTGTATATAGGGTACAATCTCCGGGCAATTATTGAGCACATACCAGATGGCTGCCTTAAAGAGTTTGTCTTCTAATTGCACATTAGAAGCTATACCCAAGGGACGAACCTTCTAGTTGAAAATTTTAAATCCATCTATAGTTTCCTCTTCGTCAGCATCAATGTTTCGGTCCGCTCGATTGAACCTCGTCTCAACATCTTGGAGGTACATGGAGCAAAATGTCAGGCATTCAGTGTGAATGTAGGCCTCGGCTATTGAACCTTCAGGTCGGGCTTTATTCTTAACATACCTCTTAAATTTTCCAAGATATCTCTCAAATGGATACATCCACCTATATTGTACTGGACCCCCAAGTATGGCCTCATGGGACAAATGGACAGCTAGGTGGACCATGACATCGAAAAATGATGGAGGGAATATCATCTCCAGTTTGCATAGAATGGTTACGATATCAATTTGGAGCTGTGATAGGCGATTGACATCCAGTGTTCGAGCGCACAACTCTTTGAAGAAAGTGCTAAGTTCAGTCAAAGCCAAGGCAATGCCACTTCTTAAAAAACCCCCAGCAGCAATTGGGAGTAGTCTATGAAGGAAAACGTGACAGTCGTGGCTTTTCATCCCACTGATTTTGCCATCACGCAGAGAAACACAGTTCGAGATATTAGAAGAGAACCCATCTGGGAATTTGATATCGGACAACCACTCACAAAATTTATTCATTTCATCTCCGTGTAATGTGTACAGTGCATGTGGCATTGTTACATGATCACCTTCACGCCTCAAATGTAATTCTTTTCTATAGCCTAAAATCTCAAGGTCACGTCTTGAATTGATATTATCCTTAGTTTTTCCTGGAGTGTTCATTAAAGTGAATAAGATGTTTTCAGCAATATTCTTCTCTATATGCATAACATCTAAATTATGCCGAAGTCGAAGTGTTGACCAATAAGGTAACGTGAAGAATATGCTAGACTTTGTCCAGTTAAGCTCTTCAGCAGTACGTTTTCTCTTCCTATGAGATTTGCCAAATTGAACATCCCCAATCATATGCAATTGACCTAGAATATCGTATCCTCCTATATCCCATGGTGGCATACGATGATCTTCCTTGCCATTAAACAACCCTTTCCTCCTTCTCCACATGTGATCTAGCGGTAAGAAACGGCGGTGTCCCATATAACAATGTTTTTGGCCGTATTTCAACCAATTGGAGTCTGTGTCAGCATTACAAGACGGACAAGCTAATTTTCCCTTTGTTGACCAGCCAGAGAGATTCCCGTAGGCAGGGAAGTCATTTATTGTCCACAACAATGCAGCATGCAACATAAACGTCTCCTTAGTTGCTGCATCATATGTAGGGACCCCATATTCCCAAAGTTCAAGCAGTTCATCAATCAAGGGCTGCAAGTAAACATCGATCTCATTCCCTGGTGACTTTGGACCAGGAATAATCAAAGATGTCATAAAGAATTGATCTTTCATGCATGACCACGGCGGCAAGTTATATGGGATTAGGATCACTAGCCAAATGCTATGAGGTTTAGCCAAGTTGTTGAAGGGAGTGAAGCCGTCACAGGCCAAACCGAGCCAAACATTGCGCGAATCCGCAGCGAACCAACTATGATGTTCATCAAATTTCTGCCAACACTCAAAGTCAGCCGGATGTCTCAGGCTGATATCATCTATCGGCCATTGATCTTTATGCCATCTCATATCACCTGCTATCTTCGCAGACATAAAGAGACGCTGCAATCTCAGTTTCAACGGGAAATGGCACAACACTTGAGGTATAACTCGTGAGCCATGTGTATTTGGCATCCACCTCGAAGCCTTACATATAGGGCATTCATTAAGAGAGGCATTTTCCTTCCAGAATAAGATGCAGTCGTTGGGACATGCATGGATTTTGTGATAATTGAAACCCAACCCGCGCTCCAAAGACTTTGACTCCTCATATGATTGTGGCAAGAGTGCATCAGGGAAGGCAGACCGCAACAGATCAAGTAGCATGTTAAATGACTTAATTGACCATCCACCGATTGATTTGATGTGTAATAACTTGACAATGAATGACAACTTCGTAAATTTTGTACACCCCTGGAAAAAAGGACGTCGGGCATCCTCTAGTAGCTTGTCAAAAGTAGTTGCTGGTGAATCTTCAGGTATTGGTGGCCTATTTGGCGTACCAGTGTTGGTTTGGGGCACATCAATAAAGGTCCCTACTCGGATGTCATTCAACATATGCTGCATGTCATCTATGTAATCATCTTCTGGTATAACCTCATCACTAATATCATCATCACTGACGTACGAGGTTGTCTCCTCCTCCCCATGAAATATCCACTGCGTGTAATTTGGATTGATCCCTTTGATAAACAAATGGGTTTCCACCTCAAATATAGGCAGCCACAGATTGTTAAGGCATGTACGGCATGGACACCGAATTCGATCCCGTCCACTTACATAATTTCGCGCTTGTGTGAGGAAATTTTTAACACCCTCAGCATATGCAGGTGATAAGAGTCTATCAGGCTCGTTCATCCAACTTCTGTCCATCTAAAGAAAAATATGGTGGGAAAGAGATTTAGATAAACAAAACTCCGTCAACATAGATAGTTGATGAAGGCTGAAAAATATATTGAGGAAGTCTTATAAAGGCAGAAGGCATAAAAACATGAGATTTTCCATATAGGACTAGCAAGTGTTTGCGAATTGAGTTCGGGTCATACTAGAGAGGTGGGCATGTTACAGAAGTTATATCCATGAGTCCACTAAGAGGTGCATGGATTGAGTGATGTTGCGCAATCATGATGGTTTCATCGAATATAGTCATGGCTCAGACCTTGATAAATATTTCACTTCCATACTAGATTGTTTACCAGGGGATACTAGGGATAACATCTCTTCATTTATAGTCATGTATACACCAATTCAAATTGACTGTCTAAACAAAAATGAACCAGATGACAATACTAGGGCAATTGGAAATATCGTGCTTTGAAACGTCTCCTTAGTTTATGATCTTGATTGTTATCCAGGTCAAGAATGGTATTGGATAAGGTCAGTTAAAAGGTGTGAATAACGCTGATGCTAATTAGTCTATAGTTGTATATATAGGGGTTTTTATAAAGTGGCAAGGTGAAATGTGATTTATATAGTATATACACTGTGCTGGTCAACCCTTAAGCTACGTAGCCAACACTACCGTGTCTACACAAAATAATTCATCATAGATAATAAGATAACGCATTAACAAATGACAATTTAGATCAGGCCATGAAGTAAGATTACAAATCACATGTCAATACTAAGAAAATACATGTGGAATGTGATGTGTAATAACTATCTGAAGAGTATTACATGTCGACCACCCTCATTAGGAAGATACCGATATAGGCATTGTATAACTAACTATATAAACCTGTATATGTATAGTCATGCATACCCTGGAAATTTAATAGAAATATCATAAGTAATGAGTAAAACTGAGAAACAGGTTGTATATGACAAGTATACAACGAAACGAGGAAGCATGGTTCTATTTATTTCACAAGGCCATAAAACATCCATATATGAAATGAGAGTTCATGGGAATGAAAGTAATTCATGGTAAGCGTAGCTGCAGATGCAGATGCTTTGGTTACCTTCAATAACCAGTAGACTATGTCTAGTTTCGGCTCACTCCTGGATGGGCAGGCTCAACAAATGACAATACTCTTAAAGAACGCTATTGTGAATGCCTTTTAGCATCGTACCAACCTCGACGTCCAGTTGCAATCTACAGGGGAAAATCCATGTAAATTTCAGTTTCAGAACTAATAACAGAATATATTTATCACGAAATCAGGGTAAAAAAAATACACTAGAAAACTATAGACAAAGATTGTTGTTATCACAATATGGACTACATAAATCAAGTTGGGAAAATCATCTACTTATAAATTTCCTGGCCTAATCTTCACTTGGGGAAAATAAAGGTTGAAGCACAACCTCAACCCAGGAACTTTCTGTCCATACATTCAGCATAGTCTACACATAATGTACATTTGGCAATTTATCCCCTCCAACACGTCAGCTTTTTATTGGAGTTTATATTAAGCCTACCCAGCCTCCACCTTGCTAAAAATCTTAAAATTTAGGAGAAGAAGTATAGAACAGTGATTGGTGGCTGGCAGCCACACCTGTGCGCTGGATATATGTATAATTCATGTCCACTAGAAAAATTATTTTCTAACTTTACTTTTATTGCATACATCAAACAAGGAAAAAAGAGAAGCTAGAATCTCTCAAGATTACATAAATCTGAAGAAGTTTTCACACACGTACACACACACATATATATATATATCCAAAGAAGACTTTATATCACATAGAAGACTTATATACATTGATTTAAAGAGATTTAGTCCGGTCTAGCGGTGTCGATAGATTCCGGACAAATCTAGAATATGCATGATTCAGGCATAATACGACACCACATCCCATTTTGGAATTTGGCAGTTTCGATATAGAAGATTGCGGAATCCTATAGTGAAGTGTAACGTCTAAGGCAAGTTATATTATATCCTGGATAGAGTTTCTTCCAAACGCGGTTTGAGGAAGTTTCCTACAGCTAGGCTATCATTAAATTTGTCATAGGTCCCTTAAACATATGAGAAACACAAGTTTTTTTTTATTTTTATTTTTAATGATATGGCATTCCAGGCATATCCGTGGAGATTTTTAAATTAACATGTCGTTATTACATGTGCAACATGTAGATATATACTTGTCATTTCTATATATAGAAGGGATATTGGTGAGATTTTCATCCTACTAAGTTTGGAGGAAAACTCTCTATACCCTTTTAATAATCTTTCTTTCTTGTATTTTTTAAAGCTAGCCTGTATTGTTCTTTTCTGGGGATTTTTCCAATTATACAATTTGTCACTTTCGAATTTAGGAGGAAATTCAATATAAACAAAAAGAAAGTACACCAGAAAGTAGTACCCATATCTCACTACAAAAGAAATTTTAACATAGGTGAAGCTAATGCTTTAGTGCGTGTTTACCACCCTCCTTCCCCTTGCTGATTAGTTTCTTCAATCTCAGTGCAATCTCGGTTGAATAAAATCAATAACTTCAAACCATATTAACATTTTGTTAAGAACACATGAGAAGCATGGCCTTCTAACCACCTGACCTAAAAGGCAATCGTTAAAGAACCATATTATGTGATTTTGGTGAAATATCACCCTAGATTCCTAAGTTTCATGGATATATGTTTAAAACACTTCTTGCACGTGTGTGTGCCAATCATTAAACTACCATATTATGTTGATTTTGGTGAAATACCATCCTTAAGTTTCATGGATATATATTTAAAACATTTCTTGTGTGTGTGTGTGATGTCGAGTCCATCAGAAAGAAGGCTATCAAATTTACAAAAGCTGTAGCAACTAAACAAATTCAGGAAATAGGGCTTGACGCTTATAAATGCAAACACTCATCTCTGGGAGGTAACTGAACTAAAGATGCCTTGATCAACACAAATAATACAACACTAGACCATTATTTTAGGTCCATAAAACATTCAAAGCTTCTCTCAAAACAAAGAACATAGGAAAAAAAATAGTATTACCAATTTGTGGTCAATGTTAGAAGATGCTAACGATACAACTCCCGCAAATGCTTCAAGGGCTAATCCTGAAAGAAGCATGGTGTTTACAGGTAGTGAGTGTAACCAAGTTCAGCAAATCCTAAATGATCAAAATACAACCATTGAGAACCATTATGCCTAAGACCTAAATTCAGTAATTTTTTTTTTTATGAATAAAGACCTAAATTCAGTAATAAAACCAAAGTTTATACAACTAACATCATATGGTAAAATGGCTCTTGACATTACCAGCAGCATAGGTACTAGACTTGGGATTATTTGAACTGAAGCGCCACCTTCCATCACTCTGACTCAAAGCCTGCCAGTGGGAAGGGACATAAGGTCAAACATTCAGAAGATAAGCCTTTTGATTATATATGGGATACAAAAAAGATATCAATGATGGAAATTTGAGAGAAAAAGTAGGATCATTTCCAGTACTATTGGAAACAGATGCTCTGCCTCGTGTGACATGGCAAGTTCCAGGGGTTATCCCCAACGGTACTTAGACTGCCTTAGAACTACTGCAAAGGAATAGGTGCCACAGAAACGAACCCTAATGGAATGGAATATATTCCATTAGCATCACCAAGAAGTACATCAACTCCAGAAGTTTGATCCTGCACCAAAAATCAGATAAACAAATTGTCTTAGAATCATTGATCAAAATTATGCAAGCTGCTAAAGAGCATGCAATTTTAAAGTCAACAACCTCTGAAGGGTTACAATTCCCTTTCAGTAAAAATTCTTACGCAGAACATCAAAACTGGAGAATACATCCTGCAAAAACATGTAATTGTTACCTTGATAAGTACCAAGCTTCCTATTGAGTATTAGTAGTCAAGCAATGAATTTCCATCATTGAAAACAACTTTAAGTCTTGAAGTGATGCCCTTTAGAAGAAAATTGAAATTAAGAAGCAGGAGTGAGTTATTGCCACATTTCTCAAAAGCAATGACTTACAAGCTGCAAACGACACAACAGAGCAAGGGCCACAGGATACCTGGAAGATTTCCTCGTCAATCTCACACTTCAATATGCAGTTAACTTTTAGAGCGTGGAATAAACCATTTGTAGTCGAAGATGATGACCCGAGAGTTTCAGAAATAGATTGGCAAGAACTGGTGCTTATGTCAGGCTTTCCTTGGATTCCAAGAATCTCAAACGCTCTTAAGGCCTCATAGGCCTCTTCTAAGCTGGTAGCATAAAATAAAACCCAAAAAGTTAATATCCACAAAACTCAAATAATTAAATTCAAATCCAAAGAAAAAATAATTAGCTAAATTAAGATGCTTAATATACAAAAAGATAGGACAAAGACAACATTAAGATTATTCGAGTTCCACTTATCAAAAAAAGATTATTCGAGTTCCACTTATTTCCATTTATTCACATAAGCAACAAAGCTACTAGAATTGAAACAAAAGGCTTACTAGAAGGCCAACAATGATTCTAATCCAGTAAGCATTCAAGTACACAGCCATTTTGTAAAGGCACGTCCTCATACCGACACCAGAATCAAATTTTACATCTTATTAATACACTCCCAAGACACCTTCATCTACCTTTGACCTCCCAAGGCGATTTAAATCCAATTTTCTCTCCATTGCTTGACTTGCTTCAAATAAACCAACTAGAAAATTACATGGTAATGTTTTTCTAATGTCACCTTAAATCATGATTTTTACTATTAAAATCATGGCTAGCATTGTCTATGTCATTCTAGATAGATATTCAAACCCTAAAAGCAGTGGCAGTGATCACAACTACAAAGAAGAAGCCACAAAGCAAATTAAAGTGGCTAACCTTTCATCTGTTGCGACGAGAAACGACTGGCCTTCTTCCTCGGCAGCCGGCGTGTGCAATGAGGGACTGAAACACCGGTTGAATTTCGGAGATAGTGAAACAGGGGAAGCTTTAGAATAGGAAGGATAACACCGGTGTGGGTCGACGAGGAGTGGAAAATGGGGGCAATGAGGAGGGGTTTCAGTCGGGGGAGGTTGCCGGCGGAGATTTTGGTCACCGATTCCTCTCCTTTGATTTTCCGAATTAGATGGGTGTGCGATGGTGAGGGCGGGGGAAATAAGTTGGGGGGAAAGTGTTTTGGCGCCCTGAGTCTATCCCGACACTAAATGCAAATATGGGATGTTGCGGCGTGGAATGTCGTTGCAATATATTTTTGTAGTCGCCGCTAAAACCATTTAATTAGATGGCGCCAGTGAATCTGTAGAACTACGCGGCGAGTTCCTAATCGCAGGCAAATTAATACATATAGCAGCGTTTTATCTTGCGGCGATTATAAAATCACCGGTAAAACTACGATTTCTTGTAGTGACTAATGGTATTGTGCTAGCTAGCTAACATAAATTTTCTTGATTAAATAGTAGCATAAAAGTTCATTAAACCAAATTGTGTCCAACTAAAAACATCCAATAAAAAATCCAAACAACTTCATAAAACAGCTAAAAAAAAAAAAAAAAGTTCATGGAAAACTTGGAAAGATTGTTGAATAAAACATTTGTCACCTACAACACATAAGTGTTGTCATCCTCTTCACCAACAATTTGAGTGTTGGTTGAATTAGAATCAAAATTCTTAACTATAAATCTGGTTTGAGTTATGAAAACCAGTTGCGAATTAAAATTATGATAAATTTCAGAATACAAATTGGATTTGGATTATCCAAAATTTAGGATCTAGCAGAATAGGAAAATCATATGGACACAAATTGAATCTTACAATATTTATTGAATTCAGTTAAGCAAGTTATTCCTAATTTATAGTTGTTTGCTAAAATGTGAATATTATGCACGGCTAGAGGAGAAGCCCAGCTTGTCTGCTTGAAGCCCATTTGCAGTACCGAAAACAAAATGTTGGTTGAAATGTTAAAAGCCCAGCTGGTCGCATAAAAGCCCATATTTAGTACCCAGGTTCGTAGAATAAATTTCAGGAGTCGTGTTTCGGTTTTTTTTTTATATAGTGTTCAATGCATGCGTGTGTATAGATGAATCTAGTTTCTAGTTTCTACGTCACTAAAAGAACTTAGGAAATATAATCTTAGAAACTATTTTATAACTCTCCATGAAACATAAAAGTTCTTTTATAATATTAAAATTTATTTTTAATAGAGTGGCAAGATTTAATCAAAAGTAATGATATATGTACCTATAACTCTTTTACAACTATTTTACAACTTATTTTCAAATAACTAATGAAATTATTACAGTCCCTTAAAAAAATAATATGTGCTTAATTAGATAAAATCATGTGTAAAATAGTGATTTAGCTTTATATAGTCATTTATAATTTAACTAAAGACCTTTTAAGGGATTTTTATAATAATGATAGTCTAACATTATCTAACATGCAAAAGAAACATCATGTATGAACTCAAAATGTTGGCCCCTAAAGTCAACATCTTTGTGGGTTGTAAGGAGTATTTCTGGGCAAAATTTGGTTGCATCTAAAAACACTTGTGGATCTCTATGGATCTTTGATAGATTAACAAGAAGACAGCTGCCCGCTGGGACGTGGTAACCAGCGAAAGTGAAATCCTCTAAGGACACGTGTGGCATAGAAAGTGGCCTAGCAGGATATAAACGCATTCTTTCATTAATGACAGCTTGAAGATAGACTAGGTTTTTCATGTCTAATTCCATCACTAGCCTATCTCTACCAATCTGAAGGTCTAATTCTTGTTGGGCTTTCTTAAGAGCCCATATCATTGTCACCATCGTTGTATCTGTACCCCCAAGATGAAGGCCTGCAAAAGTCCCAGCATGTATGTATATGTTATTTATAATTTTACCATATTAAACTAAAATAGAGATCAACAAAACTATTCCCCTCAAAAGTTTAAAAGAAAAAAGAAATGCCTATAATAAATACTTACAATTTCGTCTCGCTTCTACGTTTTGTTTTGTTTGTTCTAGTTCAAATTTTGATGATTGCTCTCTTCAAGCCCAAGCTTATTTTGTGTTTAAAGAAGAAACAATTTTAGAAGAAATAGAAAAAATAAAGACACCCGTGATCAGTCAACTTCACAAATCAAGAATGATCTTTATATTCAATAAATATAAAGCAAAGCAATCTTAGTACCCTACATTAGCTAAATAGTGTTATCAAAAGCATACCAGTCAAGTAGCCTTGTTGATTGTATCAGCATCATAATTAGAAATCTATTCACTGTCAAAAACAATAGATAACATCACACCCATAAAGTCTTGATGTCCATTCTTTACCTCCCCAGAAATTCTTCTTTGCTTGTGTTCTTCTAACCATCCTTCAAGCTCATGATCTAATCTTTTTGCAGTTTTCTTCATTGTCTTTTCGTACGTACCCACTGATTGAGCTGAAATATTGCATATTTTCGCTATTTAAAACTAATGTAGTTCAATTGCTTCGTGACATTATTATTGGTTTTAGATGGAAAAATAGTTAATAAGCATAAATTCGAGTTGTGATTTTTAATTGATTAATATCATGTTTATGCTTAATTTTATAACTAGGATTTATTTGGACAATATTTCCTCACATATATATTATATTTTTTTTATATTTTATTCTTCTGAGTTTTAATTTGTTTTATCTCTTTATTTCCAGTTTAAATAAAATTCACGAGATCCGACTCTGACTAAAAGTGCATGCTTTACGAGTCTTTCAAAGTAGAGTTGCTGAAAAAGATAAAATGTTGAGGACTTTGAATGTAAAAGAATTGTCGACAAGCGATGTGGAGTTTTGAAGGAAGGTCGAAAATAATGGAAATATGATTAAGTAAAATCCGAAGTGGAGCCGAAAGGGGAATGAGACACACTAGTGGAATGAAAAGTCAAGGAAAAGGAAATAAAGGGCAAAGGGCTTGGGACGTTCGGGAACAAAGGAGCTTCTGTTCGTATGTAAAGCTGAGAAGGAAGCTTTGAAGAAACATGTGTGGAAAAAGAGCTGAAATTAAGGAAGCAGTAGCCGAAATTAAGGAAGATAGAGAGCTGCATGTGATGTAGTCAACAATTAACACCACCGAAAAAGGAAAATAGAAAGCGTGAAAAGAAAGACAATACATGCAAGCTAGGTCAATGTTTACGGCAATGAGAAGCTTTCGGTTGGAGGGATGGACGTTCGGTGAGGAGGAGTTTACGTATAGAGTTTTTCGTTGACTTAAGAGAGAGATGTGTAGAATCGGTAGGGAATTTCCAGAATTTGAGAGGGAGACGTGTATCTGATGATTGATGATTTGTAGGAGGTAGACGTGTAGGTGGTGATTTGCTGGAGTGATTTACGTGGGCTCTCATTAAAGAAAAGAAGTTGAGAGATGAAGAGTCGTGATTGAAGGCGTCTTTCCACCGAATTGGACATCATTGAAGTCAGTGGATTGGCTCTTTAAATAATGGGTGCAGTCCGAGAGGGAGATACAACTTTCTGCTTTGTTTTAGTTTTTTTTTATGTTCTTTGGCAATTTTTCATTTGGAGTCGGTGAGAGTTTTTAATTTTTCTTGAGTTTTCATTAATGGCTGGATGAGAAGATAGGAGTGGATTAGTTTTATGTTGCTGAATAAGAGACGTGTAGGGACTTGGGAGTGTGAAGTCGGTGCTGCCTTATCTTCTTGCAATAAGTTCAATCAGTTGCAATGATTTCCTTTTGCTGGCTGATTCTTTAAGTCGATTAGGAGTGGATTTTAATTTTCTGAAACATGAGGTGGGAATGATTAAAAGAGAGGTAGAGAGAGTTAGGACGTGTAGGGAAAAGGAAGTGTTGTGCAGTGCCGTGCTTGACTTGATTTGAGTGAGGTGTCTTAATAGGTGAGTCGGTCATTTGGTTGGAGGGAGGGTAGTGAACGAGAAGTGGGAATTTGGAGGAGAGGTGTCGGTGGTTCTCAAAGAAGGAAAGGAGTGAGTTGGTCATTGGGATTTTCTAGAGTTTTTATTAAGTGTGTTAAGAATTGTTCAAGAATTTTATTTCATTAAATGTACTACCTTAATTTCTTGCAAAGAGAGTGAAGGAGAGAGCTTTTGTTTTTGTTTTAGTTGGGCAATTTATTTGTTGTTTACTTATTTCGTGCTATTTATTTTTCTCACTTCTTTAAGCTTTCATTTAATAGTAATTACAATTGTTATAGATTAATTTTGAGAATTTGTGATTTAAATACAAGGATGAATTCTAGAATCTTGGTTTTGGACTTTTCAATTTTCAGTTTGTGTTTTACCAATTACTTTCTAATCTAGTTTAATCCTAGCTTAGTTTTATTAATTTCTTAGTTCAATTGCATATTAGATTGATTAAAATTTAAATAGGATTTAAATAATTTCAGTTTCATTGTTTAATTGTTAGATTAATTAAGATTGTTCAGTTTAGTTGATTCTTTGATTAATAATTTCAATTTGTTAAGTCTTTTACATTTCATTTCGACACTCAAAAATCTAAGAATATGAATCTAGTCCATGACTAGTGCCCTTTTTCATTCTTGTTGCACTCTTCCATCCATTGCACATACCATCATTTTTATCTTTATCTTTGTGAATATTTCCACCATTTTAAATGAGTTTGATTTTTAAGTAACTTTCTCTGAGGAGATGATCTAGGAATTTATTCCTAATTATTACACGACATCCTCCTGCACTTGGGATAGCCTTTGTGCTACTCATTTTTGAGTGAGTCACCCACCCAAGTCCAACCATCTTAGATATGGAAGCACATCTGAAGCTACAAATGTCCCACTCAACACAAAGAAATCTCTTATCGCGTTTTGACATTGATCATTTCCTTCATTAGCATCCTTGGTTATAGCCCAAGCAACTCCCTTCTTTATAACCATCATAAACACAACATTTAAGGTTACGTAGCTTAACCATCTTCTCATCTCTACTAATGCGTTGTTATTCTTGGCCGACAACTCTTAGATCTCTTTTATGGCTGTGTTTACCTCTGACTCTTGCATGTGTTTGAACATCTCAAGATGGTGATTTGAGAGAAACTCAAGAGTGGCTATTCTTCAAACATGGTGCCAATAGGAACCGTATGGGCTGAAACCGAACATGGCGTTGTTGCAACCCATGAGTTCTATCGCCAAAGCTTTTGGACGGTTGGCAAAGGCTTTGTCATTCGTAATGAAACACTCTTTAGCTATCTTTGAACTGCTCACTACTATAGCTCTATGCATGCCCAAGTTGATACTAAAGATTGGTCCGTTCTTGTCGGCCGTGTCACCTAGGGTTATATGGGCTGGTTGCATCTCTCCTAATAGGTGGAGGTGGCTGATTACTGGCCATGCACCACTTGCTTTCGGTGGAAGTACCTTTCGAGGGGCATTTTTTTGGGTTCTTTTCCATATCCAACCTAGAAATAAGAAAAAGAGAAATAGGGCAAGTATACTAGCCATAAAAACAGTGAAGGAGAAGAACCCGAAGAGTATAGATTTTCTGGTTGTCGATGGGGGTTTAGTTCCGCCAGTATTCTTAAAAATTTCGGCAAGGCACCAAACTTCTCGATGGCGACTCTACACTGATGAGTCTACCTTGGGTGCATCCGACAGTCCAATGACATGTTTGGTTGAATGGACAATGGAATTCTTTATTCTTCTAAATTTGGACTCATATGACAATTACTGATGCAAATATTTTAGATCATAACAAAACATTTGAGGCCAGAGGGAGAGGAGATCAGTAGGCCGGATTCTTTACGTTCCATTTCGATGCACGACATCATGTAGCCCAAGTGGCCTGGATTTTGGGAGTCTTGTACTTACAATATTCTGTAGCTAGCTTTCCATAAATGTTATTACCATTTTTCGAATAAGGGGTTTGTTGAGTTTGGCTTGATTTCCTGCTGAAAATGTATTTTTTGGGGCTTGGCTTAACTGTTGCTTGACCCTGGCTCGACTGTGGCTCGACCCTGGCTCAAGCTAAGGTTCCGCTCGACCTCCGCTTGACAGTCCACTCGAGCGAACTCATCCAGAGAGTTCCGCTTGACAGTCCGCTCGAGCGAACTCATCCAGAGAGTTCCACTCGACCTCCGCTCGACTGTCCGCTCGAGCGAAATCTTCCAGAGAGTTCCGCTCGACCTCCGATCGACTGTCCGCTCAAGCGAGAATGCAACCCTAACGTGCGCTCGACATCCGCTCGAGCGAATGTTCTGAATTAGCGCCTTGTGCTATAAATACATCATTTTCTCTTCATTTTGAAGAGACCTCAATAGCCAAGTTAGAGAGAGTTTTAAGAATCCTTTTGTACACAATCCTAAGAGTCCATTGGGTGTATTGAGGCTTTAGGATTAAGGATTTTGTGATCAATACTCTTGTACTCCATCTTTGTTCATAGTGAATTTGTTGAAACCGACCCCGACAGTGGACGTAGGCTCACATTGAGCTGAACCACTTAAATCTTGGTGTTCTTTGTGTGCTTGTTGTTTATTTTGTTGATTCCGCTATTATTTACTTCAACTTAGCCTTTGTTTATTTGGTCCATTCCCAACAGGGTTTTTGGGTTTTTGTATTTGAGTAATTGATTTATTATTTTAATTTTTATTATATTCTCTTCATTTTATGATGTAGTATTAAATGATAAATTTATAAATAAAATATTATAAATAATTTTAATTATTTAATACTATATCATAAAATAATAAAAATAATCCTGAATCCGAATCTCAGCTGGATAATCGTTATCAAAACATGAATTAGCAATAAAAATATTCAAAAAAGAAAACTGATTATAAGACAAAATCATATTTTAATATTTTATAACGCGCGATTAACGAGGAGCATCGTATGTGGACTTCTTGGTTCATATAAATATCCCATTAGTTTATCGATATTTAATTGTAGTGATGAATCATGTATTCAGCCTAAAGTACTTTCAACATTATTTTTCTGTATAAAAATTAAATAGATGGGGGGTTACGATATTTTAAATTTTTTTGGACTATTTAATTATATATCTTCAAATTAAATGTTTAAAATTTGTCACATCATGATCATTAATTATTATATTTACCACTTAATTCATCGAATAGATTTTTCATATTGTAAAAATTAATTAAAAAATTACTACTAAAATTTAGTGGTTCTACAACCGAGCGAGTTTAGAGTTTAATCAAATGATGGAACAAACAATGTTAGAAATAATTATCTCTTTGCATGCGCTGGGACATTGGCTAGTAGCAGGTGACTATAGCTAGGATTTGCAGAAGAAGATGCCATTCGTTTGATGAGAAATAAAAAGGAATATTGATAATTCGAGTGATTGAAGCTGAAGCAACTACTTTCGAAGTAAGAGATATCAAGCATCAACTCCACAACTTTTATTTTTTTTGGAAAGTAGGCTATTAATAGCTATGAAACCATAGTTTGAATACAAGATGAAATGTTTACAAAAGTTGTGGTACGACCACTGATGCTAAGAGCATCCTTGCTTAAGGCATGAGCAACTACATTGATTGCTCTAACAATATGCCTTGTTGACCATGAATTAAAAGTGTTGAGGATGTCTCCAGTGTTTGCTATAATCAAGCATGTATAATTGAGGTCTTCTGTCTTTGATTTTAGGCATGATACAACCAATAATGAGTCTCTTTCCAAGATGATGTCTTGATAGCCTAGTGACTTGCAGAAGGTTACTGCCTGGAAAGCTGCAAAGGCTTCTCCCATGTGAGGATCCGGGAACAAGTCCTGATTCATCCTAAGGGTTGCTAACACTTTGCTCTTCCAGTCTCGGATAATGACTCCCACCCCCACCTTGCATGATACTTTGTCCACTAAAACATCCCCGTTAATTTTGATTTTGCCTTGAGGAGGAGCCTCCCAATGGGTACTATTCTGCTGACTCGGTGACTTGGTCCTCTTACTCACATGTAGCTGTTAAAGGTCTTCTACCAATTGTTGAGATTGTTTGACCATAGAGGTGGGGTGAGTGAGGTGACCTTTGAAGACCACTTCGTTTCTTCTTTTCCAAATGTTCAAAGAAGTGATAGCAAAGATGAGTAACTCTTGTGTCCCCAGTGCGTCCTCTAAGCTTTCTAACTTTTCTACAAATGGAGGAGAAGATGTGCTAGCCTTCTGAAATTTCCTATTACTCAGTGCCCAAACATCCCTTGCTGAGGGGCAATCCCAAAGGGTGTGTTCAATGGTCTCTGTTGTCTATAAGCAGATGGGGCAAGCTGGGTCTTCTGTCACCTTTCTTATTTCTAAATTGGCTCAAGTGGGTACAGCATTAAGGCAAGCTCTCCAAAGGAATGTTTTAGTGGCATTGGGGATGTTTAATTTCCATAATCTGGTCCATGGTGCTAGAGGGATTCTGAGGTTAGATGATTGACCTCTAGTTTGGTCTTCCAACACATTTAGGAGGTGGTAGGCTAACTTGACAGTAAACTGGCCTGGTGAGGTGCATCTCCAATATAGCCTGTCAGGCTTGGAGAGGGTACTAATTGGGATTTTCAGTATTAACTCAGCCTCTTCCTTGGTAAACAGGGAGGAAACCAAATCCCTTTTCCGTTGAAATGTGGAATTATCTATGAGGAAGGATACTTTTGTGTTCTCATGTTGGAATCTAATTGAGTCCTGAGGCTTGAAAGTATTTGGTTTGGGAAGCCATTTATCCTTCCATATCTTGGTTGTCTCTCTGTCTCCAATTCTCCATATCATCCCCTCCAATAGTAAGCATCTTGCTGCTAGAAAGCTTTGGCACATTTATGAAAAAAGGATGTGTTTCTGTCCCCTTCCCTGAGCTAGTTTTGTTTGGCTCTTTGTTTCCACTTTGTGTTTTCCTCATCAAGTAACTAGTCCACTTCCCTCTGGAGTTCTCTAATTTCAGCATAGTATTGTCCTTCATTCTATTCTTTGAGGTGATTGAGCATGGTCAATTTTGACTGTAAGAGTTCCTTGTCTAGCTTATGCAATTCTTTGCTCCATTGTTTCAGGCCTGACTGACAATTCCTTAAGCTTTGAAGAGTATTGCCAATAGTATCAGGAGTTTCTTTGAGGTTTTCCCATGATCTTTTGATTAAAGCCTCACATCCTTCTCTTTTACTCCATTTGGCTTCAAATCTAAAAATTCTTATTTTCCTTAGCCTGCTGAGCTTGTTATGAATGGTTATGAGTAATGGTCTGTGGTCTGAGGAGTATGTTGCCAGGTGATGAATAGAGTGGTCTTCGAACATAGCAATCCAAGAGGAATTTCCAAGCACTCTGTCAAGCCTTTCCTTAGTGAATTGTCTGCCCTCTCTATTGTTTGCCCAATATTATCTATCGCACTCAAAACCAAGGTCACTGAGATCATAGTGCTCTAAAGTCTGCCTGAATTCCATTATTTGTTTGTCGGGTCTTATGGTTGCACCATATTTTTCATTTATGTTGGTTATCTCATTGAAATCCCCAAAGCATAGCCATGAGACTTGTGGTGCTGGTGTTAGAGCTTTCAGGATTTGCCAGGTTTCATTTCTCTTTGTAGTTATGGGGTGCCCATAAAAACCCGTTAGAAGCCATGATTTATCAATGTTTGGCAGTTTGGCATAAGCTAAAATGTGCCAATCAGTATAAGTGTCCACTTTCACCATCACATTTGAGTTCCATAAGAGGGCTAGTCCACACTTTTTCCTTTACTTTTCACAGTAAAGCAGTTATCAAAACCCAGTTTAACTTGAACACTTGGTTTCAATTAGAAAAACCAAGTGTGGGGTCTTTGTCTTCACCAATTGGAGAAGCTCATGAATTGTCCGGGGGTTCCCAAGCCCCCGGCAATTCCAGCTTATGCAATTCATTGGGCTAGGTGGGGCTACTGAACAGCCACCACCTCTGGTTCTTGTGTTGGACTCATTGCAGGTTCTGTCATGGTTTTTTGGTTTCTGAGGCCTCTATAACTAGAACTGATTTCTATACCAGATGCTAGTCTTTTGACTTTAGGGGAATGGGTATGCACACGCTTAGAGTTGGTTATGTCAGCTAGGGTAGGAGCTTGTTCCCTAGCTTTCCTTTTCCATTTGGTGCCTGCTCTAGTTCCAACGGGGCTGGCTCTGTGTTCACTGTTTTAAGGTGAGTATTTTGAGTTGTTTGACTTAAACGGAGGGGGGGGGTCTATTGGTGGGCTAAGGTCAACACACATGTCACTATCATGTAAGGAAAAAGGTAAAGCTTGACCTGTTGTGCTTACCTGTGGCAGTGAAACTGAAGGGTGAGGCAGGAGCCTGTTCCTTGGAACATTAGTTGCCTCATGGTGTGGGGGTCCCTCGTGCGGACTAGTTGGGCAACTGACCTGATTCTCTAGTTTGTTCTGTGTTTGGTTACACTGACATGTCGAGGTATGGCCTATATCTTGCTTCTGACAGCCAGCTGTTGTATTCTTACTTGAAGATTCATCCTCGATTGCTATGTTGGACCATCCCGAGTTATCCTTCTGGGCCCCTATTGCCTCTGGCTACTCCGGAGTTGATGTGCCTTGTGACGCCTGTTCCAGTGAACCATCGTACTTCTTCACTGAAGGGGCATGGAAGGAAGTATGTGATGCCCACATCCACTACCCATACTGGTCCTGAGGCTGCATGGATGGGTTGAAACTTGAGCACTTCCCATTAACGTGTTGCAAATGCCCACATTTGAAGCACAAGTTAAGGAGACGTTCGTATTTAAAATAAATCCAGCATTGTTTACCTCTTAAGTTGATCATCTTCCCTCGATGGAGGGGTTTGTTTATGGATACATCCACCCTGAGTCTGAGAAAACTTCCCCACCCGAAGCCCTGGTCATCTAATTCAACTTTATGGACCTTCCCGATAACTGATCCTATTTTTTCTCCTTGTTTTACGTTCATGCCTACAAACGGTATGTTATGAACTTGCACCCATAAGGGTTATGATGTGAAGAGAATCTCGTTAGGGGATAGTTCACCTTCGAAATTCTTGAGGCAAATGAGATGGCAATCGAATGACCATGGTCTCCCCTGAAGCACCTTCCTCTTGTCTTAAAGGAGTTGGAATTCTATTAGGAATTTGTTCAAACCTATCTATTTGAAAGTAATCCAGCCTTCCAAATTCCACACCTTAGCCATGGTGGACTTGAATGCTTCACGGTTTGCGTTTCTCTCATTCAGGATGAGAGCAAAAACACAATGGCTACCTCTGAGTTTAGTAGATAATACTGCTTCCTCCGGTAGAGCCAATTCTTGTTGCTCATCTTCCATCATATTCAGAGAATTCCACTTTGTAGCTAAGTCGTCGACCATTTGGAAGAAACAAACTCTATGGACTGTCATCCAAAAGACAAAAGCTTTGTCTGGAGACAAAGCAGAGAACCTCAACCTTTCGGAGAGTACGGATTAGTTTTCAACTTCGCAACTTTAAAGATTAGAAAGTTGTGAAAATTTATCGATATGAAAATCGATGTGCGCATAATTTCGCACAATGAGCAACTTCAATCCAAGTCTTTGAAAATATTCCTATAATCTTTGTCCCTCCTAGTTTCTTGAACTTTCATAGTGGGAAAGACCCTCCCATAATCTTGTAATATATAAATGGGATCTATTGTACCGGTCTTTATTAGTCATGATGGTGCAGTTTCTAGAGAATTCTTTTCCGCCCTTAATTGATCTCAATTGTGGGCAACTTCATCTATGACTAACGGTATTGTATGGTGAGGAAAGAAGATTGTATGGTTGGTTTTATCATCTTCTTCACTTTTTTTTTTTTTCAGGATTTGTGAATTAAAGATTTCACTCATAATTGATATAATATATATATATATATATAAGTTGGCCTAATTGATGATCAAACCCTCTATAATCTAATTTGAGAATCTTTTAAGTAGAAAATAGATAAACACATAATGTGATTCTATAAATTTTAACGAGCGTTTGAAGTTGTTCAAAGAAACCACACAAAAAACAATAAAAATTATAGGATCCATGTCCATAATTATCTTTCTCACTTGGGACTATCAAATTTGAATACAATTTTTGTCTCGACCTAAAATCTCATTCTTCACTTACAACGCGGCATTTAATACACGAATGAGCAATTGACACCCATTCATCTATAGGGTTAGTTTGGTTGTTTGATTGTACTAAGATCAACTTATCTCAGTCTATTTTTAAATTGAGTCTAAAATCCAGACACACAATTCTTAAATTTACTAAACTCATCTTAATTCAAAACTTCTTTACACGTGGGACCTACAAATTTTTTCAACTTCCCATAAAAAATCTTAAACTCATATTAACATCCAAATAAATATAAACTCATCTTAGATGGGCTCCACAAAACTTAATCCACCATCTCAACTCATCTTAGATGGGCTCCACTCATGCTTTTCCACCACTGTGATGTAACTGCTAACTTTAAGCAAAGATAGAAAACTCCATTTTTAATATTGTAATTGTTAACATCATATTTCGTACGATTTTGGACCGGGCCCTTAGTAGTTCGGGTCATTGATCTTTAGCTTGCGAACACAGAAAAAAGATCAAGAGGAGGTGGCCCTTGTGGTGACTAGGGGAGCCTCCGATGTCAAAATGATGGGCTCCAAATTCTGCGGCTTCATATCACAAAGTTAGTATGCTTTTAGAAAGTGTGCAGGAGAGCAGAGAGAGTTCAGAGAGTCCAGAACGTAACCCCCTTCAAATACTTGGGGGTTCCCTTTTATACCTGGCTTTGAGGATCAAGCAGCCATACCCTATGGCTGGGGGGGGGGGGGGGGGGGGATGGGGGAACATTCTCTTGAAGTCCGTTCCACCATACCCATTTTATCATACGGCGTGGCATTTTGGGGGATGCATTTATTGTGGTGTGATCCTTTGGATGGCGCATTTAATGCGGCAGACGCCACATTTAATGTGGTGTGATCCTCTATTTCATCTTAGGGTTGAGTCCTGTTGAGATGGCTTTCTCTCTTCCATTTTCGTCGGGATAGATTTTCCACGCTTCCTAGGTAGTGGACCGACCTCTACTCCAAGGCTCCAAATCCGGTTATACGTGTTGAGAGTCCTTTAGTCGGGTTGATGGATAGCTTGGTTGGTATGGACAAGCTTAGCCACTGGACCCTTTAGGCTTGGAAGAAAAATCAGTTAGACTGCCAATTCCCATCGGGTTAGGCCGATGGGAATTTTTCCTTCTTCTCTTTATGTCCATTGCTACTGCCGCCTTATGCCTATCTGTCCAGGGTGAGATGATGCCTCAACGCCTTGATCATTGGTTCTTCTTTTAAATTGCCTTCCAAGTGCAGAAGGTGTTCAGCTTGTATATAATGGGAATTCAAGGTCGATTTCATAGGGATCAAGGCATTTTCCAGCTTTATTTGCGACAAGAAAACTATTGGAATTAATAGAGTCAAGAAAAAGGAGTCTAAGCTGAATGCAGCATTCTTAAAACCACTGGACAAGGCTGAATGTTAGTTCAGTTCAAAATGGAGGTGGAGTTTGCTTAATGGGACCAACATGTGGTGTACTCAACAACAATATGAAATTTAGAACCAAAATAGACAAGAAACCGAGTTATGAGCATGGAAAGTAAATCAAATGAAGTTTTTAGAACTAAGTTTCTCAAGTGACTTTAAACAAGCACCTAGGCTGCAGGTCCTCTTTGCACCAAGGTGTTTCAAATGGGAGTTGGCATTTATAAAAACATCACATGCAATTTCAGTCTAGAATAGAGCATATAGATAATATCTATAATTTCAGCACCAACAAACACTTTCTGAATAACATCACAGATTTCATATCAACATCAACATTTAGTATCCGAAGCTAGAGTCTGTATCCCTTAAGGACCCACCGTGCCCAGAGTCAACAATGAGTCAAAACAAGATTACAAATGAACCTCTAGACTTGATTTCCAGGAAGTTGATAGGAATTCATATGAACACAATTTAAAATCAAACAAAAAACAAAACCCCCAAGCAAAACCTCTTTGTGCAAAGGATTCCCTTCACCTAGGTTACTTCGAAATTTACCATTCCATCCAGTATGAAAATGAAATATTCAGAACACCAAACAATAAATGGTTCGTCCAGAAAAATGAAAAGAAGACGAGCAAAACAAAATTTTGGACTGCCAAAGCAATCCTCTTTCCTCACGGTTTTTAGCTCTGCCAGCCAGCATCGATGCCTCTCTTGCGTCCCACCACTCTCCTTTTAGTCTCTCTTCCTCCATTCCCTCCAATGATTCTGCTGCACTCTCTCTCCAGGTGGTTATTCCCTCCAATTCCATGCGGTTCTGATGTGGGAAAGCTCTGCAATGTAAGACGTATGAGTTAGGGCACCGAGAGGCTCATTCCTTCAAGTGTCGAGTGAATTCAAGTGTTGAGATAATACATTTTTTTCCCATTCTGTCCCTACAATTACTTCTTCTGAAATGTAAGGCATGGATGTGCATTCGTGACATTTTAGGACCAAAACGACCTTAGTTTTTAGCTAAAACTTCATATTATTTCCACCCAATCAATCATTCCACATGTCGGGCCTTTATACTCCTTTTCCATTGCTTAATTCAACAAGCCATACTCCATTTCCCAACTTCTCTAACGAGGTCCTTGAAGATTGATCTCGGTACTTGATGGTGGCCATTTTGTCCCTTCGTCAATAATGGTTGTCAAACGGTTTCTCCTTCTTGGCGCTACATCATGCGTATGTGGGATTTGAACCGCTTCACCTTCCACATTCATTCTGCATAAGTTGGAGGGTCAATCGCCACTCCCCTACATAAGTCTATCTTGCTTTTGTTGCTTCCCTTTTTTACTCCATCTGCCTTCCCTTTGCGTCTCTATTCTTCTATTCTTCTCCCCCATTGCACTTACTCCAAATGGCTGCCAAAAGGTCTACTACACCTATGAACTTCGACGAGCAAAGTTGGCCCGAGGTTGGTGTTCCAGAGATGGGCTATGTCAGCCGCTATTGGAGCTTGGAGGCCTCTCCCAACTTTCTACAGTCGCTGATCTCAACTTATTGCATCCCTAACATAGTGTTCTTCAAAATTCCTGGGCCTCAGGAGGGGGCTGTCGATGCTGACAGTTCTGCTTCTTGCGTTGCTCTCTTCCTTGCATGTTCTCTTACGAGGCTGTCATTTCCTCACCCTGTTCGTGAAGTTTTGCACCATCTTAGTCTAGCTCCTAACTAACTCCATCCGAATGCTTGCCCAATTTTGATATGTTGCTACATTATGTGGTGGCGTGCACTTTTGAAGTCTTGTGCACTTGGAGGTTCTTTTGGGGGAGGATAACCTCGCAGTGTATCTTCTACCCATTGGTCACACCGTCCAAGCCAATTGTGGCATTTCCATTCTCCCACCAGTGAAGAAGTGCTTCCCGATCCTTCCCCTTGGGCCAGGCTCTCAGATGGCTCCACTGTTAAAGTCATGTCTCATACGCCTTTGGGCTGGACTCTCAGCAGTCCAGGTCTTTAGTCTTAAGGCCTACAAACACAGAAAATATCAAAAGGAGGTGCCTTTGTGGTGGTCGAGGGAGCCTCCAATGCCAAAGTCAGTAATGATTTTAGAAAGTGTGCAGGAGAGTTCAGAGAGTCCAGAACGTAACCCTTATCATGCATGGTTTCGAAGATTAGGCAGCCATACCCTATGGCTGGAGGAGGGTGGAACATCCCCCCTAAATCCCTTCTGCAATACCCCTATTTAATGTGGCATGACCCTCTGTGTGATGCAATTAATGCAGCGTGATCCTTTGTTTTGTCTTAGGATTTTGTCCCATTGAAGTGGCATGTTCCTTTTCCCTTTTCACCGGGGCAAATTTTCCACCTTCCTAGGTAGTGGACCGACCTCTACTCTGAGTCCCCAAATCCAGTTATACTGGTCGAGAGCCCTTTAGTAGGATTGATGGAAGGCTTAGTTGGTATGGGCCCCTAACAGTAATTATTGGGGTTTTGATCATCGTGGATATGGCAGATTGTATGATGAAGACAGTTTATTATAAATTCCAAATGAATTAAAATTATAACTTCAAGTTCTTTTCATTAAAGAAACAATGATATCCATATTATGGCCAATCCAAAACTTTGTCAATCAAAATTGCATTGTGCTGATAAAAAACTGATCTTTGCACATGTTCTAGCTTATATATTATATATCCCCAAGCCCTATATATGGTACCCGCCCTACGAACGATACATAGTCATGTTATGGCTTCTTCCATCACTTTGATGAAAATATTGTCCAGTTGTCCTTGAATTGTAAATGTATAGAAACTGAGCTTAAAATTCAATGAATGTGACAAAAGAAACTTCTCCTCTTATCTTTAGGAAATCCGTTATCTAGATTTTTTTTTTACCAGTGGATAAAGATAAGTTAAGATATGATGTAAATAAACCTTTCAACATTGTTATATTATCATTACCTTCACTACAACAAATTTAATTTTTTTGGATGAAACTTTTCTTAGCTAAATTGAAATTTGTCTGAAGTTACTTTTAAGGATAAACTTGATGGTTCGTTTCAGAATGTCCCAGTAATGTGATGGCCTTACTAGTCCAAGGGGCAGACCCTCAAT
Organism: Carya illinoinensis; assembly: GCF_018687715.1. NCBI lineage: Eukaryota > Viridiplantae > Streptophyta > Magnoliopsida > Fagales > Juglandaceae > Carya > Carya illinoinensis. The sequence goes on along the minus strand of NC_056766.1, from coordinate 13,763,386 downwards.
ATGGTTGAGTGAAAGGAAAGATGAAGGACACTCCACTAAAAGCTTCAAACAGGTAGAGGGAGTCCCTTTCAATGATTCGGGTAGGGCGGTATCATGCTCAGCCTCTGTTGATAGTAAGGATGTAAAATCTCCTAGGGTATTACATGTTGGTGTCTTCAAGTTGGTCGGCCGGGTATATATTTCCTCAGTGCAAAATTTATTTCTGGGTGAGGGTTGACCTATGTTGGGGTCCTTCCAACACATATGTGTGCTTCCCCTATTTCCTTGAACGGTTTATTGCATCTTTAGGAGAACTATCTCTCATTAGTAGTCTTTGAAATAGTTGTGTAACCTACTTATGGCTTTGTTATCGGAACTATAGGCTTTAGTGTAGAGTAGAACCACGAGTGATGCCCGAAGAATAAGAGTTGAGCCTACCTGAACCTTGAAGACATAGGTTTGTCTCTATCGTATGGGCCATGCATCATTTTGAGTTTTACTTAGTACTTTCTAAAGGGCGACCACTTGTATTCGGTTTGCCGCCCGTTAGGCGATGAAATAACTATTTGGGGGACACCCTAAGTTAATATAGATGAGAAATTACAGTAATGATTTCTATGATGTATTTTAGACTTCTAGTACTACAAGGTCTAGTACACTAACTACACCCCTATTTTTCCACTAAAAATTTTATATTTGAAAATTGATATGTGCACTTCCATCTAGACAAAGCATGCCAAATCTGAACAAATCCTGGGTGTTGACCATTTGGGTTGTACTTTTAGCACTACATAAGCAAGTCGAGGTTGATGCCAAAGACGATTACCTCACTACAAGCCAAGAAGGATTTGGCGAATGGGGCTGAGTCTTACTTAGTGCACTTAATGCTCAAGGATAGAGTCCAAGGAAATTATTGGTGGTAAAGGAATTGTCAAACTTCTTTAGCCCAAGAGTGGCTCCAGCATACACAGCACCTTATCGGATGGGCACAACATAGTTGAATGAGTTAAAGAGTCAACTACAAGAGTTGTTGACGAAAGGATTTATTAGACCCAACATTTCACCTTAGGGAGCATCATTACTATTCGTGAAAAAGAGAGCTCAAATCCTTAAGATGTGCATCTTTTCCAAATTCTCACATAAAATACAATAAACAATTTAACTTTTTCAAATCTCAAAACAATAATAATATTAAAAAATAATATTCTAACTAACTCATCACATCTCAAATTCCATATCAACTCATCGCATCTCAACTTACTATCTAAACCTCCATAATTAATATTCTCTATGAATAGTTTCCCGAGAAAGGGAAGAAAAAGGAAGACACATATTGCATCCAATTGAATGAAAGATGATTTTTTTTTTTCTTAAAAGTGCCTCACTATGGCTCCGTGGGTAGTAAATATTATATACAGTTTTAAAGTGTATAAGTTTTGCATATTCAATTTTAAAAAAAAAAAGTGGGGCCCAGTATTAAAACAATATATTTTTATGTTGGTCCTTGATTTACCTTTTTTTTTTTATTATCAAAAAGAGTGTGCCGCATTTGCACACTCTAGCTAAGATTAGAAATATCAATTCTCTTGTTGTGATGACCCGCTTTCACGTGTATTTTTACTGAATGGTTGTTTTTAATTTAATTAATTATTGGTTTATTTATTTTAATTTAATGTATTTTAATTGGTTTTTAATTTATTTGATGTGGTGTTTAATTTATTTTAATCGTTTTATGGTTTTTAATATCGTTTTCGGCGGATCAATTTTTAGTTTCCGGAGTGAGGATTGGACCTCATTTCTTTCCCTCATATTTTCTTTTTCTTTTTTTCTTTTTCTCTTTTCTTTTTCCTTCTCTTTTTCTTTCCTTTTCTTTCTTTTTCTTCTTCTTTCTTTCTTTTTCCTCTCTCTCCCCCCGTGCGCAGCAACCCATTTCTCCTTCCCATCGCCGTCCCTTCGGCCGCCCAGTTCCCCGCTGTCCAGCCACCGTGTAGTGCACCGCCCCCACCATTCTCTTCCCCTCCCACCAGTGATCATCCCCACCAATGTTCAGGGTCATCCGACCAGCCATTAGCCGCCACGCATGGCTGGAAGTCACGGCACCAACCCTGTTTTTCCTCTCTATCGCTGGTTGCTTTCTCAGCCTAGAACTGCCGTTCGCCGGCGGCGTGGCCTACACCACCCACCCAGGTTTCTTCCCCTTCCACCGGTGAACATCCCCACCAAGTTTCACCTCCATCCGAGCCACCATTAGCCGCCACGAGCTCCTCCAAGCCATACGGATTTTCACCGATTCCGGCGCCGTCACTCCATCTCCAACCACCATCTCTTCACAGCTTCTTACCCTACCTCTTGCCGACCTAACCCACCCATTTCCGGCCTCGAGCCGTTGCCGAAGCAGCTCCCACGAGCTCAACTCCAATTTGGGCTTTTTCTGCTTCCACCGCCGTTTCCACCACCACCCACGGCCAAAACTCACTTCCCTTAGCTTCATAAATATCTCAAGACCATTCCCTATCAATTTCGTGCCTTGGTTTGTCCCCGTTCGAAAGTGGGTAATTTATTACCCACGGCCACAGTGTAAATTACACTGTTACGTTGCTTTTCCTCCGCCTTTTGCAACGCCGCGAGTTTTCAAAAAATACCTTATAGCGCTATAAGTATTTTCCAAACTCTACTTTTAGATTTAAATATATTTTGCTCTTACAATAATTATTTGACTGCTGGTTGGTTGATTTCGGACTAAGTCCGAGAAGTTCGGGGGTCGGATGGATTGAGGACGGAGTGTTTGGTTGATGTTGATATTTGTTTGAGATATTTGTGCCTTGATGTTTTCATTGTAGATTGCACACATGTTCATGTTTAAAATGGAAAAACCGGGTTTTCGTGTAGTTGCATGCATGTACATGTGTTGGAACTTGAAAATTGGGCTTGTAAGCGGGAAATGATTTATGGTATATATGAATGATTGGATTGAATGGTTTGAGTCAGAGGCACGCGGCGTAGGGATGGTGGTAAGCAGGGACAGTGGTAGAATCCCGCCTGTGATTCCCGCCTACGATGCACGCGTAGTGATGGTGGTAAACAGGGACGGTGGCAGAATCCCGCCTGTGATTCTCGCCTACGGTATACGCGGCGTAGAGATGGTGGTAAGCAGGGACGGTGGTAGAATCCCGCCTGTGATTCTCGCATAGGATGCACGCATAGGGACAGTGGTGAGCAGGGATGGTGGTGAGCAGTGCTCTAACGGCCTGGTTTTTGGGCCATTATCAGGGATAATGGCGAAAATTGTGTTGAAAGGATATGTTTTGGGCCAAATGAGACTTTTGGCGTGAGTTGGTGAGTAATATGTTTTTGGGCCAAATGGGTTTTTGGCGTGCGTGGAAAAATGTGGCTTTTATGGGACATGTGCGTTGCATTCTTTCATGCTTATTGTTTGAGTTCTAATATTTTTTTATCTAGTGGTGTTTGGATTTTACTTACCTGCGGCACCATTTTTGGTTTCGTAGATTTTGATACAGAGCTCGAGGAAGAAGAGGAGGCTGAGCCCGAGGATGTTGCTCCGCCAGAGTTTTGAGTTGAAGTTTAAGCTTGTTGTTAGTTTGAACAATATTTGTAGTTTGTAATATTTTATTATGTATGTTTTGAACAGCTTTGTATTTAAACAAGAAAAAAATTCTGGTACTTAGTTACATGACTTTGCTATCTGTCGCATGTTTCTTCGTGCACATTTGTTACTTATACATATACTTGGCACTCGTCGTTAGGGTGGTGACATGTGATGTCATCATCTGGACGTCTCGATTTTCCCGTGTCTGTGCGTGGGGATTTGGGGGCGTCACAGGTGGTATCAGACCGGTTTGGCTCTGGGTAAAACCACATGTCCCGTAGGTAGTACCAGAATGTTTTTAAAGTTGTGTTTTAAAATTTATTTTAAGTAAAGTTGCTATTTAACATGTTTTATTTGTTTTGAATTTATTTGAGCTAGTTTGCTTGTATTTATTCATTTGGTTATGTTATTGCATGCTGGTTTCTTTTTGTTTTCTTGTTACGTGGTTTGGTTTGGGTTTTTGGTTTTATGTTGTTGGTTTTATTTATTTTTCTATACATTAGGTTACGGTTAATTCCAGCACTGTGATGGAAGGTTAGAAGACTTTTAGCAGAATGACTATTAAGATTTAATATATATATATATATATATATGTATATAAAAAAAAACCATCTCATAAATCCCCTGAACCAATGAAAGAGGCATTTTTAAATAAAATGGACTTTCTGTTATGAAATGTAAAGGAATAGATCAGTTCAAGATCAAGTTCAAACAAACATACCAAATTTCGAGAAATAGAAAGAACATAAAATGCCTAAAGCAAATCTTAGTAACATTTAGTGTTTAAAAAAAAATGAAAAGTACTAATGGCAACAACTGGAACTTTCAGTCGATTTTCAACGACTATGAAGTTTTCATTTGACTTTGTGGTCTAGATTGTAAGTAAGGCCTTTCTTTTCAAACCAAGTCATACATTTGTGGCAATCTTTATGAACATGACAAAACCTATTATATAAATTCCACTTGATAATGTTTTGTCCCCTCATGAATCTCAATTCCTTGAGGAGGCCCATTTTGCCTTGGTGGTTATGACTTTTTGATATTTAGGCTTCTTCCACTTTTTATTGGCTCTTTGAATTACAAGGTGAACCAAATGATATCCTTGTCATTTAAGCCTTGCCTCTTCTTGAAAATAATAATAATAATAATGGCCACTTCATTCACAGTCCACTTATCCTTAATAGAAGCTTCTTGAGAGCATGAGAAAAAGATACATGTCAAGTACCCATAGTTACTTGAGAGGTAAGTGTTGTTGTCACATATTGTAGGTGAGTACGTTTTAGATACAAAATGTTCATATGATCCCTTGTTGACTACGTATGGACCTTGATACTTGCAAATTTTGGGGACATAATTTTTATAAAAGGGAGGGATGTGAAATCCAACCCAACTGTGGGGAGAAAAAAAAAAAAAAAAAAAAAAAAAACTGGTGCAATGCACCCTTTTGACCCAAGGGTTTTGTTTTTTCCAATCTTCTTCCTTAGCCCAACTCTCTCTCTCTCTCTCTCTCTCTCTCTCTCTCTCTCTCTCTCTCTCTCTCTCTCTCTCTCTCTCTCTCTCTCTCTCAATATTTGTTTTTCCTCACTATCTCAAAATCAGATTTTACCTTGTTTTTCAATGTCATTGAACATCACTTGTTAGTGCCGCCTCACTCGTGAATATGACCGACCACTTCTTCAAGTTGGGTAAGGTGCCCTCAAGCTTTAGCCTCATAACCACGGTTTAATTTCCTTGACTCTTAGGTTGGGTGCCTATGAGAAGTTTGGGTTGTCTTTGTTTTGTATGTTGGAATTTGTAGTTGAGTGATCTCATATTTTGTTGATGTTTGGAGGGCGCATTGTTTGTAATGTTGTGGCCAAAGGAGTAAAAAAAGAAAAATGTGATTTGGTGTTCTGGTGTTGGGAATATGGCTGTAAATGGTGACGTGTGTTGTGGCGAAAGTTAAAGGAGGTTGGGCAAATCCATTGGTAGAGTATTGCATTTGGATATTGTACTTGGGCCATTGTAAACTCGAGGCACTATGATGGACTATTTGTTTATGGTTGATTTCTTGGCTCATTGGTTTTGGCTCTTATTAAGTTATATTTTGGTTGAAAAATACTTTTAGTTAGGTAGGCTTTGTTCTAGTAGGAGTTATTCACATGCTTTTGATATTTTTGGATTAGGTTGTGACACTCCTACTATTCCTGGTCAACGCTTAGGTGGTATACTGCAAAAGTCAGGTAAGTGGTACTCCTCTGCTAAATTATGCCTAAAATGCACTGACGTTGATTTTTTAGAAAACTTGCATATTTTTGTGACTAACCAACCTTGCTTATTCTACACTTTTCTTTATATTTAAGAACTTTATATGACATTTTATCATGATTAGTGTAGACATGATTAATGTTTTTTGTATTCTGTTTCTCTATAGTATAAAACATGAATATGATGTTTGAAATTTTTATCTGACCATACAATATTACCTATTAAGTATGTTTTTCCGTTCTTGCATTGGGTATGTAAACCTTGAGGCAAAATATTCTCCACTAGTGTAAAATGGTGGCTTCTACTATTGCCACAAGTGAAAGATGGAGGCCACTGTTCAGACATTGCCACAGCTGTGAAATTGTGGTATCTGTTTTGAGTGTACCCCCTTTGGTGACAAAGTGATTTATGTTCTGTTAGGCTAATTATAAATATGTACAACCTTGCTATGGGGGTAAATATGGCCCCGTTTTGAATGTACCCATTTTGATGACAAAGTGATTTATGTTATACTTGGCTAATTGTAGATATTTACGACCCTTCTGGGGTTAAACATGGCCTCTATTTATGTGAGCTATATAAGGTTTCTTAAAATATTTCTTTTGTTTTTTTCCATCTCAAAAGGTTTGGAATAAAAAACTAACATAAAGTTTCATGATTAAATAGTAGCATAAAAGTTCATTAAACCAAATGGTGTCCAACAAAAAACATCCAATAAAGAAATCAAACAACTTCATGAACTATCTAAAAAAAAAAAAATCATGAAAAACTTGGAAAGATTGTTGAATAAAACATTTGTCACCTACGGCATATAATTAATGGGCTCGACCCAGTGTCTACGAGAGGGTGAAATATCACATAATCATATTTGTAGCCCTCTTGTAAAGTAAACTTAATTTTAAGCATAAATAAAATAATGTGTATTTAAAAAAAAATTAAAACAGATATTTATGTCAATTTAAAGTATGTCTCGTTTTCTCAATTAAAGGGATATAAACTTTAAAGTAACTAATTCCGTCTAGATTATTTCCACTCTACCCAATGACTTTTTGTGGTCCATTTTCCATCATGCTTTTATTGCCTGAAAACTTTCCCACTATCCACTAAGATTTCTTCCCCATCTATGTTGTGTGTTGATGTTCAAATTCCATGTAAATGTTGGCATCCTCCTCACATACAATTTGAGTGTTGGTTGACTTAGAATCAAAATTCTTGACTATAAATCTAGTTTGAGTTTTGAAAACAGGTTGCGAATTAAAGTTGTGATAAATGTCGGGATATAAATTGGATTTTGATTACATAAGAGTTTCTATCCAAATTCTAGGATTTAGCAAAATAGGAGAGAACATATAGACACAAAATGAATCCTATAGTATGTATTGTGTTAAAGACATGTCTCACAGGCCAATTTGCAACTGTTCTCCAAAAATTGTCAAGGAGACTAGTGGGGCTTCACCTGAAAATACTCTGATGCTTAAGTTAGTGAAAGAAACAACAATCAAATTATCCTGACGATTATCAAAGATTACCTGGTATATATAGACCTACTTGCGATATTTATCTTATCTAGGATTTATTGGTACAGATCATTACTTGATATTTTGAATAATCATGTTACTTCCCGGTGTCATTATCCTTTCATAAAAGATGGTGAGAGACATATCTTCTATTAGACTCTTCTTACTTATCTCATTGCAGCCCCTGGATATGCCCTATGGGCTTTTGTAATATAATGGGCCTGTTTTGGTGTCTTAGGCCTTTTGGTCCGAATAGTCCCTCCAGCTACCTCGCCAATTCCCTTCGCCTTTTGGTGCAGGGAATTTATATTGATCAACTTTGCTGCCATAGGAGTGCTGGGTGTAACAGCCTGCTAGAAATTCAATGGTGAAAATTCTATTGGTTTTAGGAATCTCGTGAAAACCCCATAAGTTTTCACGAATCTATTAATCGTATAGGTTTTAGTCTAACCACATAGTTAGTGTTATTACTCACTATGATATTAGAAGGGTGTTTTTGATTATTGGAGATAGTTAGAAAATTTTTAATTGAACACATGGAAAGATCTTAGCCACCTCACTCTTTCAAGTCTACATTCCACCTTTACAAAATATCTTAAGCTGATTTTTATAGATATTATTGGGTAAAAATATCTTGAGCTGATTTTTGTGGATATTATTGGGTAAAAATATCTTGAGCTGATTTTCATGGATATTATTAGCTAAAAATATCTTGAGCTGATTTTTGTAGATATTATTGGATAAAAATATCTTGAGCTGATTTTTGTAGATATTATTGGGTAAAAATATCTTAAACTGATTTTTGTAGATATTATTGGGTAAGAAAGATCAACACTCAACCCTCACTTCAGTCTCATCCTCTTTCATATCTTGTGCATAAATATCTCCAGCTCACTCCCCACAAAATCATCTTCCTTTACACTTTTCATTGAAAGAATACCAAACACTCTCTCGAACAGCTTTTAGGTATTCTTTTGTATGCCCATTTCAAAGCTTTTGTAAGAGTTTTATCATAAAGTATCCTTCATACAAGTTGTTCCTTTGTGAGTCTAGTTTATGTGGATAGCTTATTTGTTTCATTTGAAGATCATTTAGTCAGTCAAATAATGTTTAAACTCTGGAAAGGTCATTATGGGAGACAAACTAGAGAATATGTTATATTTTGGAGTTTTTGACCAAGCTAATGGATAGATCTTGGTCCCAAATTTTTATGGAGTATTTTTAACATGTGTATATTATTATTTATTGAGGATTTGTTGCATGATTAAAGGTTTTTATGAAATATTTTCTTAGATCTAGAAACTTAGAAACTGGAAGAGGAAAAACAGTTTCCTCTTCCAGTTTCGAGAAAATTTAAATCTTTTGTGGTTTAAATCTATTCCAATGGGTTTGATAATTTTATTATAGGATCCTAAGCCTCTTATATACATGTTATAATATTATTTTGAAGATATTTGATGTTAGTTTCAAAGATATGAAATTTTATGCAAAGAGATATTCTGATAGGCCAAAATGTGGATGTTCTTAGCTAAATTTATGTTTTGGTTAATTTTTAACCATGTGATATTGAATTAGAAGCTTATATATGTTTTAGAAAATCTTTTTAAATCATGTTATGGTTTGGTTTGAAAATCACATCTTTATAAGTCATAGATCAAAAGGTTAATAAAAACAAGTTAGAAACAAAAATCAATAGAGATAGCATATGAGAATTTTAGTCCTATGGAGTTTTAATAGTTGTGATTAGTTTTAAATTTTTTTAAATTGATATTTGAGTTTAGGATAAAATTTTCATGATGCATGTAAATTTTGATGACTTTTGGAGTTAGCATGCAAAACCCTTAAGTTAGGGGTAAAATGGTCATTTTCTCACATGTAGAGAATAAAATGGAAATTTTACTCTTAAGTTAGTATTTTTCCATATTTTAAATTACTAGTGATTTAGTTCTAACTTTTAGAATCACTAATTACAGTTCCTCGTGATCGCGCTTGAGCTTTCATAAGAAACACGAAAATCGAGGTAAGTTAGCTTTTAACTTACTAGCAATTTACTGTATATGTGTGTTAAGTAAAGGAACTACAGTGTATGTATGTGTGCTATCATATATGCCATACCATGCCAAGTTATCACATATTTGTCTGTTACACATAATTTATTCTATCATGAGTTTCATCTCTTACACAAGATATTTTGTCACTTATTACTATATATTGCAAGTACATCATGTTAAATATGTCATCTATTACATGTATGTCATATCATGTTCATTGTTACAAGTTTGTCATGTTAAGTGTGTTTTCCGTTACATGTGATACCATGTTATGAAATATTGTGTGTTACATGTTTATGTCATATTACGAAATGTTCTATATCAAGTTAGTCATGTCTTGGTTAGTTATGTTCAAGTCACGTTATGTTACGTCAGGGCTTATGTTCTTTCGTATTCCAATCATGTCTCATCTTGAGTACAGTGTTTGTAATTCATGAACAGTCAAGTCAAGTTATTCATGTCAATCATGACCCTAAGTGCTAGGATGGGGTAATATCCTAGTGAAACTCCTTTGTCCACGCTGGAGTGTTTAAATAGGTGTGAAATCCCTTGAGTTGACAAAATACTGTCAACAGGTAGCGGGCGGGGACCTAACTAGCTGGTCACTAGAGTGCACCAAGCAACATCGCCGATGGAGCCACATTCAGTTTTATGGGATCCACAACAACTGTGGCACACAAAGTATAGGGTCACAACAATTGTGATGCATACACTGCGTGAGATACAGTAATTATGACACGTAGAATACATAGGGCCACAACAACTGTGGAGTATGTATTAATGCACTCACAACTGGTTCAGATACCTGTGTTGTGATGCAGTAATCGGTAGGGACACATGGCTCTAGGGGACCCATGTAGCACTCAAGAAGTTGAGTTACATTCAGTTTCATGGGGTCCATAACAACTGTGGCACATGAAGTATGAGGTCACAACAATTGTGACGCATACACTACGTGAGACACAGCAATTGTGACACGTAGAATACATTGGGCCACAACAACTATGGAGTATGTATTTAAGCAGTTAAAGAATAAGTTTTAGATCATGTTTATGTTAAGTCAAGTTTCAGAGCAAGTTCATGTTAAGTCAAGTTTCAGATCATGTTTATGTTAAGTCAAGTTTCAGAGCAAGTTCATGTTAAGTCAAGTTTCAGATCAAGTTCATGTCAAGTCAAGTTCAGTTCACGTTTCAATTTAAGTTATGTCAATTATGCTATGTTGTACGTCAAGTTATGCTTTAATTACTTATGAATTTGATTATGCATTCATGCTTTTACTATCATCCATGCATCATTAGCCTATGTGGAACATTTTTTGTTAACTTACTGAGATTTTTAATCAAATCTCACTGTGGTAATCCCAACTACCATTCCCCCTGAATGTAGATCTTGTTACAGGACCTGAAGAAGAATTAGGAGCTAACCAACTAAACACAGTTGACTGAGCGACGGTACGACGTCAATATTAATATAGTAGTTATCATAAATTACTACTTGTACGACGGAGTTGCATCTCCAGTACTTTTTGGATCATGGCCATTTTGGACTAGTGTTGTGATCTTAATTGTTCAATGGGTCTTTATGCATGAAGTATGTTTTAAGCATTTGGGATATTTTCAATTTGGTGCATAGTATTGCTAAAGAAAACAATTTATCCGCTGCGAATATTGCATAATGTTAGATGCATGTTAGGAACATTACATCTTATATGTCATGAACGGGGGTAGATAACCTTGTGTTGCATGTCTCGATGCTTCAAATGTCCGTCCGATCCCAAACAGAATTTGGGGGCGTCGAGACATGCAACACAAGATTACCTGCCCACGTTCATAACATATAAGATGCTATGTTCCTAACATGTATCTAACACCATGCAATATTCGCAGCGGATAAATTTTTTTTCTTTAGCAATACTATGCACCAAACTGAAAATATCCCAGATGCTTAAAACATATTTCATACATAAAGACCCATTGAACAACTAAGATCACAACACTAGTCCAACATGGCCATGATCCAAAAGAGTATTGGAGATGCAACTCCATAGTACAAGTAGTAATTTAAGTTAACTATTATATTAACATTGACGTCATACCGTCGCTTAGTCAACTGTGTCTAGTTGGTCAGCTCCTGATTCTCCTTCAGGTCCTGTAATAAGTGCTACCATTCGGTAGGAATGGTAGTTGGAACTACCACAGTGAGATTTGATTACAAATCTTAGTAAGTTAACAAAAAACCTCTACACAGGCTAACGATACATGCATGACAGTAAATGCATGAATGCATAATCAAATTTATAAGCAATCAAAGCATAACTTGACGTACAACATAGTATAACCGACAGAACTTGATCTGAAATTTGACTTAACATGAACTTGCTCTGAAACTTGACTTAACATGGACTCGCTCTGAAGCTTGACTTAACATGAACTTGCTCTGAAACTTAACTTAACATGAACATGATCTAAAACTTGACTTAATATGAACGTGATCTGAAACTTATTTTTTAATTGCTTAAATACATACTCCACGGTTGTTGTGGCCCCATATATTTTACGTGTCACAATTTCTGTTTCTCACGTAGTGTATGCGTCACAATTGCTGTGACCTCATATTTCGTGTGCCACGATTATTGTGTACCCCACGAAACTGAATGTAACTCAACTTCTTGATATGAACTTGAACTTGAACTAAAAATTAACTTATCATAAACTTGATCTGACTTATTTACTTAACATGAACTTGGACTTGAATTCTGACAATCAAAATGATTTCGCCAGTCGTTTTTCCAAGAATAGTGAACAATCAGAATGATTCCGCCCAACATATTCCATCAGAGATACTCAGACAATCAAAATGATTCCATCATGAGTATTTTAAAACATGTACCCTAGCAATTAGAATGATTTTACCAGGAGTACCTAGTAATACTCTGACAATCAGAATGATTTCTTTACGAGTATTTTAAAACACGTACCCTAGCAATCAGAATGATTACACCAGGACTACCTAGTAATACTCTGACAATCAAAATGATTCCATCATGAGTATTTTAAAACATGTACCCTAACAATCGGAATGACTACACCAGGAGCACCTAGTAATACTCTGATAATCAGAATGATTCTATCACGAGTATTTTAAATAAGATACCCAAACAATCAGAATGATTACGCTAGGAGTATCTGCATAACTGAACTTAAACTGAATTTTGACAATCAAAATAATTTCGCCAACAGTACCTCACATGTATTACAAAAGGAGATGCTCGGACAATCATAATAATTATATCACAAGTATCCTAGACATAACAAACTTGAACGTAACTCGAAAGACATGACGTACTTGAGATAGAAACATTTCGTAACATGGCATAACATGTAATAGACAACATATTTAACATGACATACTTGCAATGGTAAATATTACATGACTTGACATACATATAATAGATAGCATATTTAACATGACATACTTGTAATATATAGCAATACATGACAGAATATCTTGTGCAACAGATGAATAACTCGTGACAGACTAAATTCTGTGTAACAGAAAAATATGTTATAACTTGACATGGCATATATTGTAACATAAATACATACACTGTAGTTCATTTACTTATCACCCATATACAATAAACTATAAGTAAGTTAAGAGCTAACTTACCTCAATCTTCGCATTTCTTATGAAAGCTCAAGCATGATCACGATGAAAAAAGTTTCGAAATAGGCGTGCAAAAGAACACCTAAAAGCTGTCCAAGAGAGTGTTTGGTTTTCTTTCAATGAAAAGTATAAAGAAAGATGATTATGTGGGGAGTGGGCTGGAAATATTTTTACACAAAATATGGAAGAGGATGAGGCTGAAGTGAGGCTTGAGTGTTGGCCTTTCTTACCCAATAAAATACACAAAAATCAGCCCAAGATATTTTCTAATTGGTGGAGTGTGGACTTGAAAGAGTAAGGTGGCTCTTTGACTTTTCTCTTCTAGAACCTTCTAGGCCCTCTTGAAGACATCTGATCAGTCATATGGGGGATAAAATTACTTGGCCAAAATCAATGCTAAGGTGCCCAATTTCGTGTGCCTTAGTGGACCTAAACCAAATTGGCCTCAATTTGGGGTTTTAAGAGGGTTTGGGTTGTTATCAAGCCCAAATCCAATTTCTCTTGATCCAATTGTCTAATACTATTCATCATATGTGGCTAAGAACTTTCCATGTGTCCAATTAAAATTTCTCTAACTTAATTTGGTCATTCCATACTATGATTTTGAAACTATTGCATTTGGTGCACTGATCGATATTACTATTCACTCCAAAAAAGTGCATGATAAACTTATTATCAAAAAATCCTAAATATTCATATGAACCTACAGTGAAAATCGTTTATCGAAATTCAGCCCCAAAGTGCCCCTAAAAATAAATTCATAGTTTCGAACAAGCGTTTCGTCCGAAAATATGAAAATGAGTTATTATACCATAAAATCCTAAATAATCCACACAGTCTAATGGCACAGACCATAACGCATTCTGACACTTCTAATTATCTCAAATAATCAAAAACACACTTCTGACACCTTAGTGAGTGATAACACTAACTATGTGGTTGGACTGAACCCTATATGATTGATTGATTCGTGAAAACTTATGAGGTCTTCATGAGGTTCCTAAAGCCAATAGAAATTCCACCATTGAATTTCTAGTAGGCTGTTACAAAGGACCTACGCACCCTTTTTTCATGGCACTGCAAGCTACTAAGACTTGTCTTTGGTATTTAGGGTCAGCGTGATCTGAGGACCTACTTGCCTTTTTTTCATAGCACCACAAGCTGCTAAGGCTTGCCTTTGTTATTTAGGGTTGGCGTTGTCTGGGGACCTATGCTCCCTTTTTTAATGGCAATGCACGCTGCTATGGCTTTCCTTTGGTGTTTAAGGTCGGCGTGGTCTGAGGACCTACGCACCATTTTTTTCATAGCACTGCAAACTGCTAAGGCTTGTCTTTGGTGTTTAGGGTGGGTGTGGTCTGAGGACCTACGCGCCCTTTTTTTATAGCAGCGCAAGCTGCTTTGGCACCTTTTTTCTAGACTTTGGCTCCGCCAGGTTTCCTATCTAAACTCTTGGTGCCTTCTCGGCCTCGACCATTCTGCAACCATTCGTTCTAACTCACCAGTCTCTGCTAATTTCGCTACTCTTTTCTTCATGGTCGTGCAGTCTTCATTTTAGAGTGAGCTTGTCTGGTGATACTTATAGTATCAACTGCCCGTCCTGGTAGGGTGACATTTAATTCAATTGGATTCTTTTCTTTCTTCTAGAAGACTCTTTTTTCAACTTTTGCTCTACTAGGATTTTTGATTCTCGAGCACCTCCTTTACGTTTCTTTACATTTTACATGGTATCAGACGGTTGTTCTTCTTCTTGAATTGTTGCCATGGCTCCATCTCATAAATTTGTCTCTAAGGATACTACTTCTCCTTACTTTTTTCATCCGAGTCACAGTCCTAGTGTCCTTTTAGTCACTCAACCTCTTCTCGGAGAAAACTACCCTGTGTGGTCTCGATCGACGTCCATGGCTCTCTGTGCGAAGAACAGCCTTGGATTTGTTGATGGATCTCTTCCTAAACCTTTGAATTCAACGGATTCTCTCTTTTCTCTGTGGCTCCGATGCAACAATATGATGATATCTTAGATTTTAAATTTTGTTTCTACTGAAATTTCTTCTAGTATCTTGTATATTGCAACTGCATATGAGATCTGGTCTGATCTTAAAGAACGATTTTGTTAGAAAAATGGACCTCACATTTTTCACTTGCAGAAATCAATTTCCTCTCTTACTTAGGGTTCTCTTTCATTGAGTAATTATTTTACTCGTCTTAAGGGCCTTTGGGATGAACTTTCTAATTACAAGCCTATTCCTGCATGTTCTTGTGGTGTTGTACAAATGTTGAACTCCTACGTTCAACATGAACGTATTTTACAAATTTTGATGGGATGAATGAATCTTTTGCAACTGCTCATGCACAGATTTTACTTTTGGAGCCTCTTCCTCCTTTGAATAAAGTTTTTTCTCCTGTTTTACAAGAGGAGCAGCAGCACAAAATTTCTTCTATCTTTTTGCCTTCTGTTGATTCTCATGTATTTTCTTCTCATCTTGATGGCACCAGATATGTTAAATCCTTTTCTAAGAAAGATAGACCAGTATGTAAACATTATGGAATTATTGGTTACGTGATTGAGAAGTGATAGTAAATCCTCAATTGTTTCTCCTTTTTCATTGACTGAGGCTCAGTATTAGCAGCTTTTGTCCATGCTTACCTCTCTTAAGTCTATTAATCTAGTTCCTTCTACTGTCAATATAGTTGTTTTGAATAATTTTTTTGGTATTATTTTTCCTTGTAGTAATACTCATTCAATATTTTCTATTACTTAGTCTGCTGCATTTGATTCCAATTCATGGATTCTTGATACTAGGGCTATTGATCATATGGTTCCTTCTATTGATTTTTTTACTTATATTGCTCAATTTATTAATGCTTCTATGAAGCTTCCTAATGGTCAATTTGTGTTTGTTACACATATCGGCTCTGTTTCCATTTCTAACATGATGTTCTATGTGTTTCAATCTTTCATTTCAAATTGATTTCTATTAGCAAGTTAACACATTCACTAACTTGTTCTTTTTTGTTTTTCTCTGACATTTGTCTCGTACAGGACCTGATTCGGTGGAGGCGGATTGGAGTGGGTAGATTGCATGGAGGTCTTTATATACTGCAACAATCAAACCTTTCTAATTCTACTTTTTCTTCACATACTGCTTGTTTACCTAAAACAATATATACATATGTTTGTTCCAATACCTCCAAACGCTCTAATTATGAGCTTTGGCATAATAGACATGGTCATCCTTCAAATTCTAGGATGCTATTTGTGAATAGTTTTGTTTCTAAATTGATTGCTCCATTCAATCATTGCATGATTTATCCTTTAGTTAAATAGAAAAAATTATTTTCCTAATAATGCTCATTTGTCTACTACTCCATTTGATCTAGTTCATTGTGATGTTTGGGGTTCATATTCTGTACCTACTATCAAATGTTACAAATATGGCTTTATCTTTTTAAACATAAATCTAAAGTTTCACATTTTTTTAGAGTATTTTTACAAAATTGTTAAAACACAATTTCATTTAATAATAAAATCACTTTGCACTGATCATGGCACATAATTTTCTTTTGTTTCTTTTTTGCATTCTAATGGCATACTACATCAGCATAGTTGTGTTGAGACTCCTCAACAGAATTCTGTTAGAGAAAGAAAGCATCAGCATATCCTTAATGTGGATAGAACAATTATGATTCAGTCTCATCTACCTATTAATTTTTTGGGTGATACTGTTTTAACAGCATCTTATCTCATTAAGAGGCTTCCTACTTCTCTTTTAAACCAAAAATCTCCTTTTGAGCTTTTGTTTAAAACTGCTCCTTTTTATGATCATCTCAAAACCTTTGGTTGTCTTTGTTTTTCTTCCACTTTACAAAGATCTCGAACAAAATTTGATCCTAAGGATTGAACTTGCGTTTTTCTTACTTATTCCTTTGGAATAAATGTTTACAAACTTTCTTGATTTACAAACTAATCAATCCTTTATATCAAGAAATGTCGTTTTTCATGAACATATTTTTCCTTTTGCATTTTCATCGCAAAATAAAATTTAATTTTCCTCTTTTCTTCCTATTGACCATTCAACTCTAGATTCTTTAACTGTGCCTTCAATAGCACTTTCCCCTTCCCCATCTACCAATTTTCCTCCAAACTCCTCCTCACCTTCCCCTTCAAGTGATTCATCTATTCAGTCTTCTTCCTCTCCAATTTCTATCACTGTACCTTTACCTTTTGACCTTCCTAAAAAATCTTCTAGTATCAGAAAGGTTACTGGTTATTTGCAAAACTTTCATTGCAACTCCTCTTCTACACACTCCACATTAGATCCTTCAACCATTTCTTCTTCATCAGGTTTTTCTTCCTTTTTATCTTTCCCTCCTAAATATGATATCTTCAATTTTTTGTCTTATGCTAATCTTTCTTCTTTACACAAATCTTTTGTCATGTCCATTTCTGTCGATACTAAACTTGAATTCTATTATCAAGCTGTCAAGTACTCTCATTAGATGGATGCCATGTCAAGTGAGATTGTAGCCTTGGACATCAATAATACTTGGACTGTTACTTCTTTACCTCTTGGTAAGAAGCCCATCAACTGTAAATGGGTTTATAAGATTAAATATTGTGCTAATAGTTCCATTGAAAGATATAAGGTAAGGATAGTTGTCAAGGGTTATACCCAAACTAACGGCTTGGATTATTCTAAAACATTTTCACCTCTTGCTAAAATTGCAACTGTTAGATCTCTTTTGCCCATTATTGCTATGAAAGGTTGGCATCTTACACAACTTGATATTAATAATGCTTTTTTGCATGGGGATTTATTGGAAGAAATGTACATGGTTCTTCCTCTTGGTTTTCATGTTAAAGATCAGCCCCAATTTATAAGTTGAACAAATCACTCTATGGTTTGAAACAAGTCTCACAGTAGTGGTTTTCTAAGTTTTCAACATCTATACTCAGCATGGGTTTTCAACATTCCAAAGCTGATTATTCTCTTTTTACTAAGACGGAGGGTTCTTCTTTCATTGCCCTTCTTGTCTATGTTGATGATATTCTCATAGCTAGTAATAATATGAAATCAGTTGAGCTTTTAAAGTCCTTGCTTAATGAGAAGTTTAAGCTCAAGGACCTTGGTAAGCTTGAATATTTCCTTGGTTTGGAAGTGGCACGATCTCCTGTTGGTATTTATTTATGTTAGAAAAAATATTCTATGGAGATTATTCAAAATGCTGATTTCCTTGCTTCTAAACCTGTCTCCTTTCCTATAGAACAAAGTACTAAATTGAGTAAGAATGTGGGGGACTTGTTGCCTGATCCTATAGTTTATAGAAGACTTGTAGGTCGACTTCTTTACCTCACATTAACTCTGCTAGATTTGTGTTATTTTGTCAATAGACTTAGCTAATATATGGCTCAGCCTAAACAGCCCCATTTACAAGAAGCCTATAGAATTTTACAATATGTCAAAGGCACTCCTCGTTATGGTCTTTTTTTCCAGCTACCAATACATTATCTCTCAAAGCTTTTGTTGATTCTGATTGGGCTTCTTGTCCTGACAGTAAGAGATCTAAAAGTGGTTATTGTGTTTTTTTGGAGATTCTTTGGTTTCCTAGAAGACCAAGAAACAGATCACTATTTCTAGATCTTCTACAGAGGCTGAGTATAGATCAATGGCTTCTACCACTTGTGATATCATTTGGTTTCTCACTGTATTATCTGACTTTCGTGTTTCACATACTCATAGTGCTCAACATTTTTGTGATAGTCAGGCTGCATTACACATTACTTCCAATCCAATCTTCCATGAAAGAACAAAGTATATTGAGCTAGATTATCACTTTATTCGAGGAAAAATACAAGTTGGAGTTATCAAGACTTTTCACTTGGCTTTTGATCATCAACTTGTTGATGTGTTAACCAAACCTCTTGGTTACCATTAGTTTCATCACATAGTTTCCAAGATGAGAGTACACTCTACATACATACTCTCCATCTTGAAGGGGGTATCAGAACTTAATTGTATTATCCTTTCATTTTTATTCTTTCATTTCAATTGGATTCTTTTCTTTCTTCTAGTAAACTCTTCTTTCGTCTTTTGCTTTGCTAGGGTTTTTGATTCCCAAGTGCCTCTATTACGTTTCTTTCTCAAAAGTAAAATAGTGATTTAGCTTTATATAGTCATTGATAATTTCAACTTGTTTGAAAATTGTAGCACATGCATCTCCATGCACATTTATAATTTAACTAAAGACCTTTCAGAGGTTTTTATAATAATGATATTTTATGTAACACCTGCGTCCAGCACCGAACCGTTTTCTAAAATTTTTGGGTTTATACGAATGAAAAGCCCACTTGAGATTAACGAGTTTCCTTGGAAGGATTACGGGCCCAAATTTAATTTTTTTTTACAGATATCAAATATATATATATATATTTTACTGAACTAACTAAGTAGATTTAAACCTTTCAATATTTTGGATTAGGTGAAATATTTTATTGGGCCGAGAAGATTAGTTGGACAAGTTAGATTATGTTTAGAAGTTTATTGAAGCCCAAAATTTAAGGAAAAAGCCCATCAAAAAAATGCAAGCTGTGTGAACCCTACATGCTTTAGTCTCCACACCATGCACACGTCTCCCATGCACGCACGTTTCTTTCTCTTTCTTTTCCTAGGGCTTCAACCATCTATATTTATATTTATAATCTTTTGCACAACTCCCTCAATTAGGGTTGCTGCTCATGATCCTCATGTTGACTTTTGGCTCCTTAGTTTAGTCTCATACCGGTGGGAAATAACGAAGGAGCAAATTCTTAAGATTATAAATAAGAGGCTTAGCCTCTTAGTTTAAGTGTACCAGTTGAAAGCTTATCTAATAACTTTTGACTTTAGTTAAATTCTTCTATTAGCCTTTTGTAAAATAGGAAGTGGTGTAAAATTAAAGTTTTACTTGTGGGGTAGCTTTGTGGGTGTGTTTGAGGTGAGGAGAAAAATTGTGTGATTATAACAATTTTTCACATAGTAAATTTTCTTCTCTGGGTCT
The DNA here is from genome assembly GCF_018687715.1 of Carya illinoinensis. Classification (NCBI taxonomy): domain Eukaryota; kingdom Viridiplantae; phylum Streptophyta; class Magnoliopsida; order Fagales; family Juglandaceae; genus Carya; species Carya illinoinensis. Next base: position 13,743,284 of record NC_056766.1, on the reverse strand, counting down.
GGTGGTTTTTCTCCTGTTTTGGAGTTTCCACTTAAATTTCTTGTATTGTTATTTTTCCTCTATTTTTTTTGTTATTCCTGCAAAGGGTAGATCCTGGGGGGTGAGTTTGGGAGGTCCAAATTTCCAACAATTGGTATCAGAGCCACTAGGTTCTTTTTATGGGGTGGAGCTTTGGTGTGGTAGTGTGGATACGTACACAGTCTAAGGAGGTTCTGTCTAAGAGATTCAAAATTTTAAGCGTGTCCATTGTGACCCTCTAATCTTTCTTGGGAACTGACTTAGTGAGGTACTATTCATTTATACAATAAATTCATCAAAGCAATGTCAGGAAGTAGGTCTTCAAATCTTATCAAATTTGAGGTGGAGAAATTTGATGAAAAAATCAATTTTGGCTTGTAGCAAGTTCAAGTCAAGGATGTCTTGATTCAATCAAGATTACACAAGGCATTGAAGGGCAGACCAACACCTGAAATCAACACTGGTACTAGTGTGACTGGTGAAAGGAGCAGATCTAAAATGAGCGATGAAGATTGGGAGGATCTGGATTTGACAACAGCAAGTGCGATACGTTTGTGCTGGCCAAAAATGTTCTTACAAATGTGCATGAAATATCTACGGTAAATGAATTCTGGGAAAAACTTGAAGAGTTTGGCGTCTCAAATCGTGTGTACCTGAAGGAGCAGTTTCATATACTGTGGATGAGTGAAGGTACAACTATTTCAGATCATTTAAGCGTTCTCAATGGCATTGTAGTTAAGCTAGAAGCTATTGGAGTTAAAATTGATGATGAAGATCAAGCTTTGAGACTCATCTGGTCTCTTCCACCATACTATGAGCACATGAAGCCTATTTTGATACATGGGAAGGAGAAAAAAAATTTTCAGAGGTTACCAGTAAAATATTTTCTGAAGAGAGAAGACTAAGTAGTGGAAATAATGTTCCACTTGAGAATTTAGTAATAGTACCAGCTGGAAATTGAAAGATAAAGAACTCCATGAAAAATAAAGTAGTCTACTGGGAGTGTGGACAATCTGGGCATGTCAAGAAAAATTGTCCAAGAGCTGGAGCAAGTTCGGCAAGTGGCTTCAAGTCAGTAAATGGAGATACTGGAAATGATGTTAATGTTGTGTCTCTCTCCATAGAAGATTTTGATCTTTAAAAAGAGACATGTACATTCTCATGGCATGCCGCTAATTCCCAAAGTTGCCATGATAGAGGATGTGTTAATGTTAGCGGGTCCACAAGTTTGCACACAAGCATTGGTTTGGCATTGATGCAAGGTGTGTGGTGGAAATTCATATCGATGGCTGATGAACTTCCAGGAGAGCCAAACGTGGAAGTTACACCATAATTTTCAGTAAGGTTGTTTTCGACATGGGCCAAAGTGAAATGTTTGGAATTGGTTTATTCTGAATGGGTATGCTTTTATGGTGAAGCATGATAGCAGAAGCTATGAAAATCTTCATCGAGGTGGAGCTTGACTATGGGACTAGTCAAAATCGCAAGGTGGAGGTTGTTGACTTTTGGCTCCTTAGTTTAGTCCCACACCGGTGGGAAATAATGAAGGAGCAAATCCTTAAGATTATAAATAAGAGGCTTAGCCTCTTAGTTTAAGTGCACCAGTTAAAAGCTTATATAATAACTTTTGACTTTAGTTAAATTCCTTTATTAGCCTTTTGTAAAAGGGGAAGAGGTGTAAAGTTAAAGTTTTACTAATGGGATAACTTTGTGGGTGTGTTTGGGGTGAGCAGAAAAATTATGTGATTATAACAATTTTTCACATAGTAAATTTTATTCTCTGAGTCTGGTAGTTTTTCTCTTATTTTGAAATTTTCACGTAAATTTCTTGTGTTGTTATTTTTTCTCTATTTTTCTTGTTATTCCTGCAAACGGTAGATCCTAAGGGGGTGAATTTGAGAGTTCCAAATTCCCAACACCTTAATTCCTTTGGCTCCTTTCTTTTCGTTCTCTCCCACGTACATTGAAGAACCAAGCACCAGTAGCATTCCCGTAGGCCATCTAGAGACTCTGCGGCATTATCCCTACATGCACTAACGCCTCCACCATTGAAACTATAGCCTGCACGTCCTTTGCATTCACGGAAGCCCAACCTGGATTTCTTCAATCGAACGAAGCCAACTGTCCAACTCCACGCACGGCAACACACCCAACCACAGAAACACCAACCAACCCGTGCACACCAAACCTCTGTTTTTGCCAGTTAAAAACAGAGCACTTGTTGTGCTTTCAGCCCTTGCACGTTGGAAGCCTAGCGTTGTAGTCATCACCTTCACGTCGTCTCCAACTACACAGAAAATACCACCGAGCACTGCTCATCACCCGGTTGTTCTTCCTCTCAGTAAGCACACAGCCTCTTCTCCATCTCTTTTTCGCACGCCGTGTTCTCTCTATTTCATCTCTCTCTGTTCTCCTCTCTCTCGCAGCTCCACCCACGCACGAAAGGGCCACCGCTGCACCTACCTCTAGGTATGCCTCAACCGTATCACCCATTTCGTGTTTTCATAGTTTTCAAAATAGCACGTAGAGTTTTTTTTAAACAAATTTTGTTGCCCTCCCGTAAGGCTTATCTTGAAGAATGAGTTTCTATGAAATTATAATTTTTCTCTCTTAGTTTTAGAAACCAAACATGGGGGGTTTGGTTTTAAAAGCTGGTTGAATTTACTTTGGGTTTAATTATAACCGAATGGTATTTTCATGGGTTTCAATTTATTCTTTGAACTTGTTTTAAGTTTTCTTCATTTCATCGTGGGCGTTGTTTTAAATTTCCAGTGTGTGGAGAAAATATTTGTAGTTAAATTATACTATTGAATACTATTTGCTACAGCTAGATTTTAGTAGTAATTAGTAACTGTATATTTTATTTTGAACAGTACTTTATTTTTGACCTAGTACATTTTTTATTTTTTAAATGAAACTTTGTTGCTTACTTTAATAGATTTTTAATTAATGATATGTTTTAATATTAATTTCACATGTTGATTTTAGTAACAATAGTAAATGCTTAGTCTTGCGTTAAACGATTTAATTTGATGAAGTCTTTTTTTTTTTTATAAACGAGTTTAAATAATTTATTCGATAGATTTTACTACTACATCAGTATTCTTTTAGTTCTGTTTTTAATCAGAATATTTTATTCGGGTATCTTTTCAATATGAATTGGATTGAGTGGCTTTGATGGTTTAGGAAATGGTGGTATTTGTGAGGTCATGAGAATTTAGGTTTTTGAGAAATTAAAATAGGTATTTCAGGCTTAAATACGTTATAATTGTTCATTTGGAAGTTTATTCAAGTTATATAAATTTTATAGGTGACGATTGATTATTCTTTTGGCACTATTGTGAGGAATTTATGGAAGACTAAAAAGTTCAGGAGAGCCATATTAGACTTTACAAAAAAAGAAAATGAAACCAGATTGATTTTGAAAAATATGCACGTTTATTTTTAAAAGAAATGTGAAAAATAATCTCAATTATTTGTTTTGGCATTATTTCATGAACTCTGTAGGAAGGATATGGTACTTTTGTCATGACTAGTGTAGACATGAGCTTATTTTTGCATATTGTTTATGAAATTTGTAAAAAGAGCAAAAATGAGATTCTTAAAGTTTGTTGTGGTTAAGATGAAGATACTTTGATTTTGTTCTGTTGAATATATGAAATGATCTGAAACTACTCAGTATTTTTTTATGATATGATTTGTAAGCTGAAAAACCTTTAGCATGACTTTCTAATTATGAATTTGAATATGTTTATGCTCTGTTTGGTTACGGCCCAACCACAGGTAATAATAGTGGTTGGGCGTAATAGTGGATACGGCCCAACCACGTGTTATAATAGTGGATACGGCCCAACCACGGGTTATAATTGTAGATACAACCCAACCACTGGTACTAACAGTGAATACGGCCCAACCATGGGTTATAATAGTGGATATGGCCCTTCCACGAGTTATAGTAGTGATCTCTGTTTGAGTGCACACCTTGGTGACAGAGTGATTATGTTATGCTTGGTTATCCGTAAATGCACAACCCTACCATGGGGGTTATACATGAACTCTATTTTGATATGATGTTATGATGTAATAGTATGATATGATGATGATGATGATTATCATTTATACTATGCCAAAGGATTGTTTTTGAATAAGATTGTTTCTGAAAGTTTCGCTCTGATATTTTGATACATGTTTTGCACTCTAAAAACAAGTGTTCTGATTTTAACATTCTGGAGGTAAATGTTTTTTTTTTTTTTTTGCGCATTCTGAACTCTATAAATACTAGTGTTTACACCCTAGTATATGTTCTTTGCTTACTGAGTTATTGATAACTCACCCCTTATCTCCACAATATTTTTCAGCTAATTTTGATACTTCAGCCGGGAGTCAAGAGTAGGAATTGTTAATAGATTTGATGATAATTGAGGAATAAGTGCAAGAGGGTACAAGTAGTTATTGGGGAGTTTTATTTAATAGATTTATCATTTATGTTATTCTGGTGTTTTGAGTAACGGATAGTTATGAATGGTTGTGGAGATTTTAATTTATTTTGTTGAGGTATTACTTTAGTATCTTGATGGAAGAACAATTACACTTGATTCAAATAAATGAATTTATTATTATGGAGTCTTTGGATCATTACGAATAGTTATGAGGTATTATGGATAGTTATATACTGTTGTGTTATTGGAGATGATTTCAGGTTATAAGAGTTAACCCTCTGATCCTTGCGGGGCCTGGGTGTTACAGTTTAAGGTTATCTAATATGCATAAGAAACGTCATACATTTTCAACTATTGCTCGTGAAGGAGATTAATATGTTAATTAAGTTACTCCTAATCAAGTCATGCATTTCACTAAAAAAAAGAATTAATATTATAAAACTATCTTTCATTTCATGTATAGTTGTAAACTAGCTGTAAGATATTTGTAAGTTGTATAGATAAGACAATAGTGGTTGTAAGCCGTCTAAATTGGCAACTACTAATTGGGAAAATCCCCCACGTTAGGTGCATATAAAATTAGCAAGAACAAGGAAATACTTATTTGTGATGAAACTCGACTCATTTTGATAGGAAATAATCATTCTCATAAGAAATAGGCGACCAAAAATAAGCAGTTTTATTGTAGATCTTAAGAATTCTAGGAGAACAAATCCAATTTGCATACCAAGCTACTCTAGTTTCGTATATGATAGGCACACATAGCTTAGTGCAAAGAGCTAGCATCCGGTACTACTCTTTTCTGATTTCCTGTAGGATGGAGGGATCATTTTAATACAGAGACCTTAACCCTAAATATCTTTATGTAACCATTTTCAACTTCAGGATCAATTTGAAAAAAATATCAAACCCGAAGGACATGTACAATAAATTTTCCAAAAAAGAAATTACTAAACTTTGTTCAAGAAATTGTGGTACAAGATCCCCTAATGTTCCTATGCATAAGATAGCTAGGTACGTACTTTTACAGCAAACACACCAAAATAAAAATAAAAACAAGAACAAAATAGAAGAAGATAATTTAATATATGCATAATCCTTGAGCATGAAGATCATTACGAAACTCCTTGGCAATATTGTAGCTATTTAACATATACTCCAATGGTCATGCATATGTTGAGGAAGGAAGGCGTGGAGTGAGATGGACTTCAAGAGGGGTGGCTTTCAAGGATGTAAGTCCAACTTTTTCAGTCATGTCTACTGGTTCATATGCTGGTACTGTCGTAATCTCAAAGGCATGCAAAAAGTTAGCAAGTGTGAGTTGCATAACTTGTAGTGCAAATGAGATTCCTGGACAAACTCTCCTCCCGCTACCAAATGGTATAAGCTCAAAATGTTGGCCCTTAAAGTCAACATCTTTGTGGGTTGTAAGGAATCTTTCTGGGCAGAATTCGGTAGGATCTGACCACACTTGTGGATCTCTATGAATCTTTGATAGATTAACAAAAAGACGATTGCCTGCTGGGATGTGGTAACCAGCCAAAGTGCAGTCCTCAAAGGACTCGTGTGGCACAGAAAGTGGCGCAGCGGGATATAGACGCATTGTTTCCTTGATGACAGATTGAAGATAGACTAAATTTTCCAAATCTGATTCCATCACTAGCCTATCTCTACCAATCTGGAGGTCTAATTCTTGTTGGGCTTTCTTAAGAGTCTCTCGGTTATTAAGAAGTAGAGAGAGTGCCCATGTCATTGTCACTGTCGTTGTATCTGTGCCTGCTAAGATGAGGGTCTGCAAAAGTCCCAACATGTATGTATATGTTATTTACAATTTCATCATATTAAACTAAAATATAACTCAAAGAAACTATTCCCCTCAAAAGATTAAAAAAAAGAATTTTAAAATACATTAAAAAAAAAAATAGCAATGCCTATAATAAATACTTGCAATTTCTCTCGTTTCTGCTGTTTGTTTTGTTAGGTTTCCTTCAAATTTTTTATGATTGCTCCCTTCAAGCCTGGGCTTACTTTGTGTTTAAAAATAAACAATTTTTTTTAATATCAAAATGATTTCTTTTTTGTGGATGAGTATTAGTAATATTAAGTACAATTTAAGGTATGCAAGCTCCGTACACTCATTTTGAAAAACAGTAGAGGCCAAAAAGTGAGCATTTTCATGTTCCACATAGATTTAGCTATTTTGCTTTCAAATGGAGTGCGAGACTTTTATATCCTAGAATTGTACAAGCATTTCTCTTGGACCACTAGCATATATTTGGGCAGAGTTTAGGATCAAGACAGATGTTTCCAGCACCCTTGCCCAAGCTGGCCAGGAAATCTACCATTTTCTTCTTGCAAACAAGAACCAACAAATTCATTGAAAATTTGGGGGAAGCTACCCTTTGTAATTACCATAACAAGCGAGCTGGATTCTTTTTGAAGATTTTAAAAAATTCCCTAATTGTATGCTAAACTCTAGTGGATAATTAGAAGAAGAAAAAAAAAACAAAGATACTCGTGGCCAATTTGCTTCACAAATCAAGGATGATCTTGATATTCAATTAATATATAGCAAAGCAATCTTAGTACCCTACATAAGCTTAAATTGGGTTATCAAAAGCATACCAGACAAGTAGCCTTGGTGATTGCATCAGCTTCATAACTAGAAATTTCTTCACTGTCAATGACAATAGACAACATCACATCCATAAAGTCTTGATGTTCCTTCTTTACCTCCCCATAAATTCTTCTTTGCTTGTGTTCTTCTAGCCATCCTTCAAGCTCATGATCTAATTTTTTTGCAGTTTCCTTCATTGCCTTCTCGTACCCACCCAAGTCCAACCATCTTAGATATGGAAGCATATCTGACACTACAAATGTCCCACTCAACACAAAGAAATCTCTCATCACCTTTCTACATTGATCATTTCCTTTATTCTCATCCTTGGTTGCAGACCAAGAAAATCGCTTCTTTATAACCATCATAAACATGACATTTAGAGTTACATAGCCGAACCATCTTTTCATCTCCACTAATGCGTTGTTATTCTGGGCCAACAACATGTAGATCTCTTTTATGGCCATGTTTATCTCTGACTCTCGAATGTGTTTGAACATCTCGATACGGTGATTTGAGAGGATCTCTAAAGTGACTATTTTTCGAACATGGCGCCAATAGGAACCATATGGGGAGAAACCAAGCAAGGCATAGTTGTAACCCATGAGTTCTGCCGCCAAAGATTTTGGACGATTGGCAAAGATTTTATCATTGGTAGTGAAACACTCTTTAGCTATCTTTGAACTGCTTACTACAATAGCTCTATGCATGCCCAAGTTGATACTGAAGATTGGTCCGTTTTTGTCGGCCATGTCGCCCAGGGTTATATGGGCTGGTTGCTTCCCTCCTAATAGGTGGAGGTGGCCGATTATAGGCCATGCACCACCTGCTTTTGGTGGAAGTATCTTTTGAGGGGCAGTTTTGTGGGTTCTCCTCCATATCCAAACTAGAAATAAGAAAAAGAGAAATAGGGCAAGTATGCTAGCCATAAAAGCAATGAAAGCTGGGAAGATCCCAAAGAGTATAGTTGTTCTAGTTGTCGACCAATGCGGATTTAGTTCCAGCGCTGTTCTTAACAAATTAGGCAAGGCACCAAACTTCTCGATGGCAACTCCACACTGATGAGTCTATAAATTTGGACTCATATGACAATTATTGATACAAATATTTGAGATCATAACAAAACCCATCTTTCAAAATATAGGATAAAGTTGATAAAATATTAGAGGCCAGAAGGAGATCAGGAGATCAGTATGCCGGATTCTGTACGTTCCATTTCGATTCACGACATGGACCACGTTACAAAATACCCTATGCCCCATCAAAATAAAAACAAAATTGACTATTTTGGCTATTCCGTACACTATTAATCGTTATCCAAAATTGGTCACAAGACAAAATCATAATTTAATAATTTACAATGCCCGATTAACGAGGAACATTGTATGTGGTTGTACTATATATAGTCGACACTTGAAATAAATGCTATAAATTATTGTTGTGCGTGTTTAATGAGATGAATTTAATTGAGTTGAGATTAAAATTAAAAGTTAAATAAAATATTATTAAAATATTATTTTTATTATTATTATTATTATTTTAAATTTAAAAAAATTAAATTATTTATTATATTTTATGTTAAAATTTAAAAAAATTATAATTATTATATGAGATAAATTAAAATAAATTGAGATGAGATAATGAACCAAACTTAAGCGTCACTTGCTTGATCAGTCCACTTCACGTCCAGTCTCTAGTGAATTATTGGGCATGTGAACCTTTTTGGTTCTTTGCTTTTTTCAAATAACAATAGTTTCATTGATAAACCAGAACATTAGTATAAAATTCAAATAACAGCATCCATACTGCCTAACAACTTAACAAAGAGGAGGGTCTTTATCATTATGAAAATCTAAAAAATACGGAGTTCTATCTATTGCGTAATTTTATACGTGTATTGATTCCTGTATTTTGAAGACTTTTCAGGAATCAAAATTATTCAAATTAAGCTTTGTGTCTCTGATGGTGTCTTCTGCAATCCAATCGTGGATGTTAGAAGAGGTTCTTAATGTTGAAATTATTCTTTGCGAATCACCTTCAAGACTACCTCCTTGTTGTACCTTCTACCAATTGCCACTAAGGTACTTCCACTGTCTCTTACCATCACATCAAAATTTATAAAAGTATGGTTATGGTTGGAGGAACCTCTCGTTACCTTTTTGTTGCTTTATTCATTCCCATGTCCCATAATGATCTTTAAAATATTTTTTGATTTGCTCAATAAATTAGAAAATAATAATTGTTTTTTAAATGATGGATAACCTCATTTCTGTAGAACCAAAGGTGAACCTTTTTCTTTTATTACGATCTATAAGCTGCTAGCTATATTAAAAGCTTATTAGTACTCATTTCACCGTAGAGAAGTCTTTCCGCTCTTTATCTCAGTTGTGGGCCTAATCTATAAATGATGTAGTCGTCTTCAAAGCAGAGGCTCAATTATTAAGATAAGTCATTCAATATCTGACATGTATACCCCTTAATCCCAGTTTGGATTCTACGAAAGCCACTTCAGCACGTGTCTGTCACGCGTTAGGGCCCACGTATGTAAAACAAAAACCATTAAGAGCTCCGTTGTCGGCCGTTAGATGGTCTAATCCCTGTCAGGGAATCTTCTATCCCATGCCGTCGGATGGACCGAGGCCGGACCACGGCGCCACGCCAGCAAACACGTGTGGGTCATTTTCTGCTGAAAATGAATGAATATAAATAATCTGAAAAAGATGACGCAGGCAAAACGACAAAACAGAGAACTGTGAGTCTGTGACCAAATAATTAATTAAAAAAAAGGTTGGGTGGGGTTTGAGGAATCATTACGATTTACGCGAGCTGTGCAAATGTTAAGTGGGACCTACTAAATCATGGAGTTGATGGTTTCCCTTCACGCCGTTAAATGACAATTCTAATCAAAAAATTATGAAAAATTCTGTATCCAGTCGGCAACTTCAAGCGGCGTACAATCGGCTTAAGCCAAGCTGCTGACGTGGAATTATTTCAACTAAACGGCGTCGCTTCATTAATAGAAGAAGCGACGTCGTTTCTCCTTTGCTATTAGGTCACAGCCCGAGCTCCCCACCCATTCGAGTCTCTCTTTCCTTACTCCCTAAGCACTCCTCTTTCCTTCCCTTCGTGAACCCTAGCTCCCCATAATTCCTTCGATCCTTCGTGAATCTTCGAAAAAAGCAGTCCTATTTCCTTCCCTTCGTGAACCCGAGCTCCCCAACGGTGTATAATCCCTTCGATCCTTTGTGAATCTTGGATCTTCCGCAGTCCTATTTCCTTCCCTTCGTGAACCCGAGCTCCCCACCCCATATCCCTGCGAGTCTCTATTGTCCTCATAAACTCCGTTGGAAGCAGCCCGAAGCAGTCCCGAAGCTGGAAAGGTGTATTTCAGCCCTCTTTCAAATGCCGTCGCCGGAAGCCCCCTCGTGGTTGTCTCTCGGCCCTCCCCGGATGGTATGTTAAAAAAGGTAAAATTAATTTTTAGGGGTTTTACACCAGTAATGTATATTATATTTTTCTATGTTATTTTGTTTCACTGCAACTATTTTATTTCATAGATATTAGTTTGAGATCTGGTATTTGACATTGTGAAATCTGTATATCCAAACCCGTGTTGTTTTGATGATGCCCTAATTTGGTGTGGTGCATATTTGTGCCCTAATTTGATGTGGTTCATATTTGTGCTCTAATTTGATGTGGTTCATATTTGTGCTCTAATTTGGTGTGATGCATATTTGTACCCTAATTTGGTGTGGTGCATATCTGGGGCCGAATTTGGTGTGGTGCATACTTGTGCCCTAATTTGGTGTGGTGCATATTTGTGCCCTAATTTGGTGTGGTGTATATTTGTGCCCTAATATGGGTTGGTGCATCTTTGTGCCCGAATTTGGTGTGGTGCATACTTGTGCCCTAATTTGGTGTGGTGCATATTTGTGCCCTAATTTGGTGTGGTGCATATTTGTGGCCTAATATGGGTTGGTGCATCTTTGTGCCCAAATTTGGTGTGGTGCATACTTGTGCCCTAATTTGGGTTGGTGCATCTTTGTGCCCGAATTTGTTGTGGTGCATACTTGTGCCCTAATTTGGGTTGGTGCATCTTTGTGCCCGAATTTGGTGTGGTGCATACTTGTGCCCTAATTTGGGTTGGTCCATAATTGTGCCCTAATTTGGTGTGGTGCATCTTTGCTGCTAGTGCTACATATGCCCTGTATACCGAATGCCCTAATGTGATATGTTTGTTAGAACAATGATTTTTTTTTTGTCCTTCCCTTAGTTTCATGAGAATTATAGTGTGACTGAAGTTTAGTTCTTAATAGTGATAACAGTGTGGGCTATTATAAAAGGAAAAAAAAAAAACCTTGAATTTCATAAACATAACAAAAACTAAAGATGGAACTCTTGAATTCCCTATCATATGGAATTGTGTGTTTTGATATGCCTGCCTTTCCATTATGACTATATCATATGTTAGAATGTCGTCGTCGTCATCATCACTGTGTTCTTCATCATTTGATATACGTAATTTACCTGCACCAATGTGCTTCTGCGAGCTAGGTTCTACATTGAAATACTCAAATACGAAGAGGAATCCAAAGCGTCCATTTTTTGGCTGTCCAAAATACAATACAAAGGTAAAGAGAATAAATTATGTAACGTATTTATTAAATTCATTAATATGTGTACATCTAACATTCTTTTCTCGTATATGTTTCAACTAATCAGGGATTACCTTACTGCAAGTATTTCAAGTGAGCAGATGGTGATCAATGCAGGGAGTTGGATCTACAAGCAAGACTAAATGAAGTGGAAAGGAAGGAGAAAGAGGTCTTGAAGAGACTTAGCGATATTGAGAAGATCGAGATTGAGCTCCGTAAGAGAGCGGCGGAGTTTGAGAAGAAAGAGATGGTGCAATCCGAGGCATTTTTGAACTGGGAGTTGGCGCTTCAAAAGCAAGAAGCTGGAATAAGACGCTCACGCACGCTGCTGCGAGTATCTTGGGCTTTTGTAATTGGTGTTTTTTTTTACTTAGTGACTTAGTAGTGGTGTAGTTGGTGTAAGTAGTTTAAGTATTAGAAGTTTATGAATTGTTATAATGTAATGGCAATGTAAATATTGGGTTAGTCATCCGGATATCTCCTTTTGTGGGGAAACTGCCCCTTTCTTGTATTTATTTTTATGATTTTCTAGGGAAAAATATGACTTGAATTTTTTGTTTTGCATTCTGTGGAAGCTCCAGAATTGCATAAATGATCTTGTTTCATTCAAGATCTTGTACTTGTAGTCACAAACTGGGTTTAATGCAAGAGATTGCAGCATGAACTGCAACTTTTCCAGATTATCATCTCCTTTTGGGTCTGTTGTTATTGCTCTATTGACAGGGTCTGATAAACGAATGCAAGTAATAGATGTTGGACAGAATTTTGAAACCTGTAACTGTGATGCAGGTTTGTTTCATTCCGGAAACAACAACTAATGCATCTGAAACCTGTTTTGTTTCATTTCCAAAACAAAACAAAAACTGAAACCTGTTTTGATTAATTTCCAAACAAACAAAACTGAAACATGTGCTGAATAATTTCCAATACAACAATAATGAAACCTGTTATGGAATATGTTGAGAAATACAACAAATGTCATACTGGACATTTGAACCTTTCCAAAATCCAACTATCCCTACACATGCTGAAATTAAATCAAGCCTCCAATATAAATATCATCATTAAAAATAAGGATTAAAAAAAATATAAGGAATCCTCTCATAATATTGTGAAAAAGATTGTCATACACAATAAAACTACAATTAATATTCTCAAGTGCTTACAATTGTTCCAAGATGAACATTAATAATATTTGTCAGTTAACATTAAAAATATCTCCAGCACTCATTTGTGAACTGTTGTGGGGGTTCTCATTGCAGCGATTGTACTCATCGAATGCATCCTGGACCGGCTGTGAAACATCCAACTCAACCTGCATCAGAAAGGATTAATATCAGTTTCCATCGATCTATTAATAATAATTGCGAATATTTATGTAATGTAAATATTAGTACTAATTATTTAAAATAATTAGTACTAATATATATTACTATCTTGACTTCCCTAATTATATATGAATAACCATGTAACGTCTAATTTACCTGCACTTCTGTAGGACCAGTGATATATACTTCTGATGGCCCAAATAAATTCCTGCAGGTGTTCATGACTGGTGTATCTCCTTCATCTCGCTAAAAATAAGACAACCATTACTTATCTACTAATTCGAGAAATTAACTACCAACTTCTAACACACATAAACATGTTTAAAACTAATAAACGCACCTGTTTACGTTTCCCTTTGACTGGTGCCTTTTTTTGCTTGGCTTTAACTTTCCGCATTTCAGTTTCCATCCTGGATGCTTTCCTCAAAGATGGAGGTCTTCCTTTCCCTCTGACAACAAGTGGACTCTTGACTTGTTGTGAACTACCAAGATGAACACTTGTGTCCAGTGAAATTGCACCAGTATTTGAACCTGATTGAATCAAAGACCAAATAACAAATTTAGGAATATCGGAGGGTGACAACAAAATAAAATTGCCGAACTTGCTAACGGACGCGAATATTCACAAACTTTTGAACTTCTAACCTGTTTGGGTCCAAGATTGGGGGTGTGGGTTATCACGGTAGGAGTTAGTCATCTGTTGTATCCTCGTCTTTGCATCTTCAAAGTTATCATTCGAAGATGCCGCATAAGTTATCATCTGATAACACATGTTTAACAAAATAGAGTATCTGTTGCCACCTATACTTTGATCCCCTGCATCATAGCTCCGCTGGATTAACGTGTATCTCCTTTTGATGTCCTTCCTCTATCGATCCAAAATGTACCAGTCTGCTAATGATTTGACACCATTAGCTTTGAAGATGGCCAAAATATGCCTACACAGTATCCCCCTCATCTGAAATAACCCACATGAACACTTTGCACTGCAGTCTTCCTTATTAAATGTCACTGAATAAGTAATCGGCTTAGTGAACTCTTCAACACGAACTTCATCTGCTACTAAATATGTTTTCATTACACCATCCAATCTAAGTAGAGATGGATCGAGGTCGAGCACACCAATTACTTGCTGTTGAACTTCCCTAAATTTTGCGTTCGTGTACAACTCTTGAAATCTCTTTTCAATTGGAGATCTCAACACGCAGGGAATCGTGACACTAAATGAGTGGAAGTCTGCACTCATTTCATTCTCAATCTTTTTCTTCAGCGCACTGTCAAACTGGTCGACAAACTCCTTCAAGTTTGTCCTCGCATGAACATAACCGTTGAAAAAAGCATTCATACTCTCACTACGCTGGGTTGTACTCATACCAGCCCAGAAGTACTCTTTAAGGAATACCGGTACCCAATGTTCACGATCAACATATAAACTTTTCAACCAAATATTATCATGTAAGTCATATGTGTTAAGCAACCCATCCCAACATGTATCAAACTCTTCAACAGATTGAGTGTCGTACACACATTTCATCAGGTGATTTTTTAGTCCAGATTTATAGGCTGCATATGACCCAAGCTTCTCAGGGACTTTCTTCAGTATATGCCATAGGCAGAATCTATGTCTACTTTCTGGAAACACAATGGCAATAGCATTTTTCATTGCTTTGTCTTGATCAGTAATAATGGCTTTTGGAGCTATTCCATCCATACACTGCAACCAAGTTTGGAATAACCATGTAAAGGTCTCCGTGTCCTCACTAGAAATCAAGCCCGCTCCCAATAGAATCGACTGCCCATGGTGGTTTACACCAACAAATGGTGCGAAGGGCATCCCATATCTATTTGTCAGGTATGTAGTGTCGAATGTCACTACATCACCAAAATACTGGTAGGCTGCCCTACTACGTGGATCTGCCCAGAAAACATTCTTCAGTCTCCCGTCATCGTCTAAATCCATCGATGCAAAAAAACCGTTACTCTTATACTGCATCCTCAAAAAATAATCTCTAAGTGCACCAGCACCACCTGCACCAAGTCGTAGATGTCGTGCCTTATCAATGTAATTGCGACAATCCTTCTCTAAAAATGGTAGGTTCTCGAAGCCACCAGCGCCAACGACAAGAGATCCAAAACTCTTATTCATTTGGATGCCAGCTAAGTCATTCGTGTCCAGGACTCTTTTTACAGCCTCACTCACTTCTCTGTTACAACGAAAGAACCGAGATTTTTTTGGACTGAGGTCATGATTATGCTCATTGTGAACTATTGTGATCCTCATTTTTCCCTCTACTCTTAAGGCATTAATCTTTGCCTTACAATCAGTTTTCCCTGTCGGACGTGGATTGGCAACATTGAAACTCTTATTCCGGGCCTTCCCACCACGGGCACAACCAAGAGTGACATATCTCATACTATTATCCTCTCCCCTCTCACTCCTTTGTGTCGAAACCCCAAATCCGCATCTTTTACCATATCCCTTATAATAACTCAGCAAATCTTCAAATGAATTAAATTCCATCCCCGACTGTGGCTCCTCAATCATTTCACCACCATCTATTTGTTCTTCATCTGGATTTGAGGTAGTGCCATCGTTGGGTTCTCGTGGATCTAATGCATCCTCTTTATTTTCCTCATAAACTCTAGCGGAGGTACATGCATCGGTCTCTCTGCGGTCGGGTGTCTCATCTCTACCCTGGATTGCGCTCGTTGTGGAACTTGTAGCGATGTGTGGAGTCAGAGGTCTCATACCATATTGAAATGGGTAATAAGCATTTTCCTGAAAACAATAAAATTAAAATAATTAAACTTCCAACAAATGCAATCTCTATTATAAAAGACAACCAATGAAGTTTCCAAATACCTGAATATTGATTGAATTTTGGTTGCCATCTGGATATGGTAGAAACGGTGGTGACCATGCAGGCATTGGTCTATAGTAGCCATGCATGTAATCTGGAAAGTCTACTAAACCAGTTTGATGGATGTCCTGACATTAAAATCATAATGATAAATAGCAAGAAGTTGATGATACACATCGAGCACACCCTTTCCAAAGACTATTAAAAATTTCTGATTAACATACTGGGGTTGGGATCTTTGAGGTAGAGGGTGTTAGCGGAGATGGAAGCTGTTCCCCTTTTTCCATGCCCTGTAATAGTGAAGGTCAGTCTTAGCATTTTCTTATTCGTCTAACCAATACATATTTAGCACTTCTTTAACACAATTTTTAGAGTACTTTTGAACTTTTGCATGCAATTGGAACATTCTGTATGTCCAATCGAGGTCTGCTAATTTTCCCTTAATTTGTACATATTTAACCTTTTGTTAAAAGAAGTTTACAAATATAAAATGCAAACTGGTTTCGAGGAATACCAAAAATAGCATTATTATAGAGATGATCATGCTTTTCGGCTGTAACTATTAGTTTATTCATTTCAACATGATTAAGTACTGTATGATGAAAGAAGATATATTTTTTTTTCAAATAAAGCAAAAATATATTCTTATAATATCAAAACCTAAAATCAGTCTATTTCTAGACAGAATTATCATATATAGATACATGATATAGAGACAAACACAAACATGCACAAATTACAGATTGACCATATGCTGAAATTAAATCAAGATTTGCTTTTAGTTCTCCAGTACTTATTAGTCTAAGAGTCTAGTCAATCATCCATTTTTGTTAAACCAAAAAACAGATGTGGAAACTTGGATCTTCCTTAGAAAATTAGTAAAAGTTTCCTCATCTAGCTAAACTTCGCTTGAAAATGTCCCTATCTAACTCATGAATTTTATTACTCCAAGTTAAACAAACTAGCTAGCTGGAAGTTTGATTCCAAAATATTGAACTTGGACAGAAGGCCCAAATAAATTCCAAAAGTCTGTTTCTTTCATGAAACAAGATCGATGGTTTCATGGAGTAAATTAGCTTACGGGTCTTCAAAGTTTCTGTGTTGAAGTAGATGCATGTCAATATTCAACCTACTCCTCGATGATATCTATATGCATGTGTTTAATTACAAGATTATGTGCATGACCTCTCGCTCGGTTTAAGGTCTAAAACATACTTAAAATTAAGGTTTCTATTTTTCTTGTCTATTCGAACTAAATTGACTGCTTTTCTATTAACTAAATTTATTTTCTTAATATTAAATACCAGCAAACAGACCCGATATATACGGGGTCTTGAAGATGAAGTTTTGTTGGGGTTTTTGAAGCTACATTTTCATGTTTAAATACTCCAAAACACACCCTGACTTACGGGGTCTTCAGATTTGCTGCATTTTGATGTTTCACTACCAACAAACAGAGGAAAGCTTACCTTTTCAGAAGATGACCCAGACGAGACGAAGACCCAGAGCACCACGAAGGATAAAACTTCAGACCACGACGCCAAATTTCTTCTCTCTTCGACCAGTACCAACTTCCAGACCAAACCACACGAAATCTTTCTCACCAACACACTGTCGTACACACAGATTTCCTTTGGGCGTGATGAGCTCGGTTGCAGAAAGAATTTAGAAGCGGGAATGCACATTTCAAGCTATTATTTCTATTTCGGGTGTTTCTATTTCGGGTTCTTTCTATTTCGGGGGCAAAATAAGCTTTTCATCACATGTGAAGCTCTAAACACGTGACTGCTGACTTGGCGACTGTGCGGCGACTGTAACTTGCCGACTGTCCGTAGCGCTATTGAAAAATTATTAGCCATGCTGGAGTTTACAAATTTTAACGGTTTGGACTTTGGAGCTTTGGAATTTTACAGATTTTTTAATGAAATTTAAATTTCTACCTTAAAAATATATTTTAGTAGTGAATTTATAAAAAATATTATTTAAATTAATAATAATAACAGAAAAAATAATCAGGCGACACTATGGCTGCCCTTTTTAAAATTTTTAAATTAATGTGATTTTATATTAAAATAATATATTCTTAATGAATAAATAAAAAATGTTGAAAAAGAGTATTGCATGTTTGAAAAGTTGGAAAATTATTTTTACTGTTCAATAATAATTACTTTATTTTAGATCCAATAATGTGTGTGCCAAAGATGCGGTTAAGACGTCTATCAAATATATAGAATTATCCAAACGTTTAGAAACAATGAAAAATTCAAAATATTAAAGAGCTCGTTTGGATTCAAAGAATATTTATCTTATTTTATTTTATTATTATAATTTTTTTAAATTTTTATACAAAATATAATAAATAATTTAATTTTTTTAAATTCCAACACAATGATAATATTTTAATAATATTTTATTTAACTTTTATCTAAAATTATCTCATTTTATCTTTGAATCCTAACAAGCCTTAATATACCTTAAAATTCAAAATTAAATTGTTAAATAGATTTAATCATTTAGATGTGGACTTTGCAACACCATTGTCGAAATCAGCTATATATCCCATTGGTAGTTATGCAAACTTCGTACAAATATTTCTCCACCATACACCGCAGCCTAAATAACAACCTGAAATAAAATTTGTTTACAACATCATTTATAAATAATTTTTTTTCTTAACTAAGGAGTTGTTTCGAAACTGGTCTATTGGAGGAAATTGGTTGAATGGTGGATTAAATTGAATGTAGATGGATGTTGCCGGGGCAACCTGGGTACTTGCAGTGGAGGAGGGGTCATTTGCAATGAGAGAGGTAATTTCAAATGTGCATTCTCTTCTTATTTTGATCATTGTACAAATAATAAGTCTGAATTGAAGACATTAATAGTTTATATAACTTTATGTAAAAAGTTGGGTTTTAATCAAATAATTATTGAGAGCGACTCCAAGTTGATTGTTACTTGGTTGATTAGTTAAAAGTGCACGGCATGGTATTTATGGGATTATTAGGATGAACTGTTGATTTTGTTATGAGACGTGCATTTCAACATTTGTTGCCCAGATGACTAACACAAGAGGGGGGTGAATTGAGTTATATTAAAAAAATAACAATTATAAATCAAATATATAATATAAAATATAAACAAAATATGAAATAACAATAAATATAAAGAGTAAGGGTAAGAGAGAAGCAAACTCAGTATGTTAACGAGGTTCGGCCCCACTGCCTACGTCCTCGCCTCAAGCTACCCCTTGAGGATTCCCAAATTCACTATTCAATCTCCTTCAGGTGGAGATAGAAACCTATTACACCTTTGAACAACACCGCTACAAAGGATCCGTGTAGAACACCCTCTACACTTGCAATCACCTTACACGTGGTGATTCAACTATTCCCCGTGTAGAATACTTTCTACACACACAAGGGTTATACACACCCTTTTTCTGATACAAGAGCTGATAGTGGGTAGGTTATCAGAAAATACTATTCAATGAGTAAAATAAGAACAATACAGCGCAAACTATATCTCTCAAAATGAATAAGGATTAAGGCTCAATGCTTAGAGAAGAGAGAATGAAAGCTTTGAATGAATGTTGTATACTCTTAGTGTTGTGAATGTGAAGCTCTCAAATGATCTATTTATAGGCATATGAGACTTCATATTCAAATTTAAAAAGATTCACATGTCAAAGACAACATCATTCACTTTTTCAAAAAATTAAATAAAAGGTTCTTCTTTTTCAATTGTCAAAGACAACATCATTCACTTTTTAAAAAAATCAAATCTAATCTTTTACTTTTGGCATATGACAAAATGAGCATACTTTCCTTTTCAAAAAAATTCAAACCTAATCTTTTACTTTTTGCATATGACAAAATGAGCACACTTTACTTTTCAAATTTTTCAAACAAAATCATCTACCTTTTGTATAAGTCCAAAAAAGTATCAATCACTTTTGAAAATATTCAAATAAAACATGCACATGTGAAAGATGACAATCAATCATCTTTAATATTTTCAAAGTTCAACCCTTTAATCAAGGCATGCACATGTAAAAGATGACAATCAATCATCTTTCAAAATTTTCAAATTTAATTTTCAAAAATATTCATGCACATGTGAAAAATGTATTTTAATTCTTTATGATAAAATATTAATTTTGAGCATTAATCCTAATTTCAAATTTTGAAGAGATTTACAACATTACTCTATAATTTTAATGTGAACTTGTTCCCTTTTTGCTCATGCTTGTTTCCTTGATGTGCTTGACTCCATTGTGTAGACAACTTGAGCTTGAGACTTCTTTATTCTTTGAATTCATTTGTTATCATCAAAATCCATGTATAAATATATAATTACACAAAACTTGAAATCTTGGGTTCAACAATCTCCCCCTTTTTGATGATAACAAATACTTGATAGAACCTGAAACCTGTATTAATACTTAAACTCCCCCTGAGAATGTGCGTTAGTTTTTCAAGCAAAATTATAAATATAATTCCAAGTATATATAATAAGTTTAGCAATTCAAATAATGTTAATATTCTAGTCTAACACTTCTCCCCCTTTTGGCATCATTAAAAAGGATCTGTAACAAGTAAATGGATCTGAAAAAAACGGTGCGTTAGTAGACACTGTAGATAAATAAATAAATTTCATCCGTCCGTGACCCGACAAGTGCGGCTAGAGATTTGAAAAAATCGTCTGATGTTGTTGACAAACGAGATTGAAAGCTCCGAGTTTCTAAAAAATGTCATTTTCACCGATCGGAAAAAAATACATTGCTCTTTAACTTGGATGATAGCTTGTCTTATTCTTTATGCTATCTCTATAAAATCAATCATGAAGTTCATCCAATCCGCATCAAGTTTTCATCTCATCTCTATAACTCATCTGCATTCCTTCAACATTCTCGTTTTAAGCCTTCTATTCTTTTCTCAATGGCTCATTCTTCTAACATTTCTCTAGATCCATCCATGAGGCATTCTACATCTCAATCTCTTGTCCTTTCTGCAGCTGCCATTGGTGCCATGTTGCAGCAGGAAAATAATAATCTGACTAATAAGTCAGATTCTGATGCTATTTATGACTTGGTGAGTCTTGGGACTCGCTACTCTTCCTCTATTGTTGCTTTTTCTCAGCGGCTACAAGCCAAAAATCATGAAGTTGAAAAGCTCAAAGAACAAATTGTTGTACTTTAACGAATTGTTCAAGAGTCTCACACAAGGGAAGGAATCATTCGGCAGAAGAATAAACAGTTGAAATCTTTATTAGATTCTTCATTCCGCTTGCCGGTTCCCATGGATAAGAATGACATGATATTGTATGAAGAGAATGAGCGTCTCAAACATGAGGCTAAGAATCTCAAGTTTATGTAAAAGTATTTAAAAAATCTATCTCTATTTTTATTGATTCTCGTCTATCTTTTAAGAGATATTCATAGCATGCATCATACCTATTTCTCTTCTGATCATACATAATCTATCTTCTGGTAAAGGTTTTGTGAAAATATCTGCTAACTGATCGTGTGTGTTTGTGAATTCTAGTACTATATCGCCTTTCTGCACATGATCTCGAAGAAAATGATATCTTATTTCAATATGCTTAGTTCTAGAATGTTGTATTGGGTTCTTTGAAAGATTTATAGCACTTGTATTATCACATTTGATTGGAATGCGATTATACTTGAGTTTAAAATCTTCAAGTTGTTACTTCATGTAGAGAACTTGAGCACAACAACTACCCGCAGCAACATATTCTGCCTCAGCAGTAGATAGTGCAACAGAATTTTGTTTTTTGCTAAACCAGGAAACTAATGCATGACCTAAGAAATGGCATGCTCCACTAGTGCTTTTTCGATCTATTTTACAGCCAGCACAATCTGCATCTGTGTAGCTGATTAGATCGAAAGATGTGTGCTTAGGGTACCATAACCCTAGGTTAATTGTACCACTAAGATATCTAAGAATGCGCTTAACTGTAATTAAATGTGATTCTTTTGGAGATGATTGAAAGCGTGCACATAAAAACATACTAAACATAATATCTGGTCTACTGGCTGTTAAATATAATAAGCTACCAATCATACCTCGATATATCTTTGAGTCAACTAACTTACCGGATTCATCTTTATCAAGTTTAGTTGATGGGCTCATTGGTGTTCCAATTTCCTTAGCATTTTCCATCCCAAACTTTTTCAGTAATTCCTTAATATATTTTGATTGATTGATGAATGTCCCACTTTTTGCTTGCTTAATTTGCAATCCGAGAAAGAATGTAAGTTCTCCCATCATGCTCATCTCAAATTCTTCCTGCATAGTCTTAGCAAAAACTTGACACATATTTTCATTAGTAGCACCGAATATTATATCATCAACATAAATCTGAATCAAAAGAATATCATCATTTTCATATTTAATTAAAAGAGTTGTGTCGATTTTTCCTCTTGAAAAACCTTTTTCAATCAAGAAACCACTAAGTCTTTCGTACCAAGCTCTAGGAGCTTGTTTAAGTCCATATAGTGCTTTTGTGAGTTTGAAAACATGATTTGGGAAAATATGATTTTTAAAACTTGGAGGTTGCTCAACATATACCTCTTCATTTATAAAACCATTTAAGAAAGCACTTTTAGCATCCATTTGAAAAAGTTTGAAATCTTTATAACAAGCATATGCAAGTAGCATTCGAATAGCTTCTAATCTTGCGACAGGTGCATATGTCTCATCATAATCGATTCCTTCTTCTTGATTAAAACCTTGGGCTACAAGTCGAGCCTTATTTCTAGTAATGACTCCGGACTCATCTTTCTTGTTTCTAAAAACCCATTTTGTTCCAATAATAGTATGATTTTTGGGTCTAGGAACAAGTGTCCAAACATCATTTCTTTCAAATTGATTCAACTCTTCTTGCATAGCTAGAATCCAAGATTCATCAAGAAGTGCGTCATCAATATTTTTGGGTTCAATTTGAGATAGAAAAGCAGTATGATTACAAATATTTCTAAGAAATGATCGAGTACTTACACCTTGTGAAGGTTCTCCCAAAATTTGTTCCACTGGATGATCTTTCACAAATTTTCACTGTTTGGTTGCATCTTGTATTAAATTTTGATGATCTTTCCTGATGGCTCCATGTTGAACTTCCTCTATTGTTTTCTCTTTGTTGAGATTGAGACTTTCCGTATTATTTATACCTCCTGTTTCTTCATCAATAGATTTATTGGAGAGTGAAGAATTAGATTCATCAAATACTACATGTATAGATTCTTGTACAGTCAAAGTCTTTTTATTGAATACTCTATAAGCTTTACTATTAGTAGAATACCCGAGAAAGATACCTTCATCAGATTTTGCATCAAATTTGTCTAAATTATCCCTGTCATTCAAAATAAAACATTTGCATCCAAATACATGAAAGTAACCAATGTTGGGCTTTTTCTCATTCCAAAGCTCATAGGGCGTTTTATCTAACTTAGACCTTAGCATAACTCTATTTATAACATAACATGCAGTACTTACCGCTTCGGCCCAAAAATAACTAGGCAAATTGTTCTCATTGAGCATTGTTCTTTCCATCTCTTGAAGAGATCTATTTTTCCTCTCTACTACCCCATTTTGTTGAGGAGTTCAAGGAGCAGAAAAATTATGTACAAAACCATTTTTATCACAAAATGTTTCAATATTTTTATTAACAAATTCTTTTCCCCTATCACTTCGGATACTTGAAATAGTATAACCCTTTTTATTTTGAATTCTCTTGCATAACTTGGTAAAGACATTATGTGCC
This sequence comes from Carya illinoinensis, assembly GCF_018687715.1. Classification (NCBI taxonomy): domain Eukaryota; kingdom Viridiplantae; phylum Streptophyta; class Magnoliopsida; order Fagales; family Juglandaceae; genus Carya; species Carya illinoinensis. The sequence continues at coordinate 13,719,584 of NC_056766.1, read as the reverse complement.
TCATCTTTATGAGCAAGCAAGATGACCCAAGTATATCTAGAGAAATCATCAACAATAACAAATGCATAATATTTTCCTCCTACACTTGCAATTCTATTTGGTCCAAAAAGATCCATGTGTATCAGTTGCAATGGTCTAGTAGTGGAAATATGTTTCTTAGTTTTAAAAGAAGTTTTTGTTTGTTTACCAAATTGACATGCATCACAAATTTTGTCTTTAAGAAAATATGTTTTTGGTAAACCTCTCACGAGATCATTTTTTGAAAGTTTGGAAATAAGTTCCATGTTGGCATGACCTAATCTTCTATGTCATAACCAACTAGTTTCATTTTGAGCTGAAAAGCAAATAGCATCTTGTGAGGTAATTTCTTCAAAATCAATTGTATAAACATTATTGTTTCTAAAAGCAATAAAACAAATATTACAATTATGATCATTCAAAATAATGCACTTATCCATTTTGAAAGTAACTGTAAATCCTTTATCACATAATTGACTTATGCTTAAAAGATTATGTTTTAGACCTTCAACAAGTAGAACATCTTCAATTATAAGAGAAGATTCATTACCAATTTTACCTATTCCCACGATCTTCCCTTTCGAATTGTCTCCAAATGTCACGTGTCCTTCTTCTTTAGATCTAAGATCAAAGAACTTAGTCTTATCTCCCGTCATGTGTCTTGAACATCCACTATCTAAAAACCATTTGTTTTTGCTTGTGGAAGACTTCATGCATACCTATAAAAACAATTAAAATGATTTTTCTTGGTACCCAAGTTCTTTGGGTCCTTTATTTATTAGTATTAGAAGAAACAAGATTTTTAGGTACCCATATGGCCCTAATAGTCATTGTATGATTTCTTCTAATAGGACAAGTATGATAATTATGACCATTTCTATTACAAAAATTACAAATAGCATATGACATATATGAAAAACTTGAATGATTATAATAATATCCTTTTTTGACAAAATTATTTTTATGAAAAGAATTTTGAATATTAGTCCTTGATGTAGAATGATTATCAAAGAAATTTTTATAAGGTTTGTATTTTTGTTTTGGCATATATCCCAAACCTGCCTTGTCAAAAACACATCTTTGACTACCAAGAAGTTTTTCAAAATTTCTTTTTTCATTCGTAAAGTTTTCAACAATATTTTCTAAATCGGTTTTTTTCTTATCCAATTCAAGATTTTCATCTTTCAAAATGATACTTTCTTTTCTTAAAATTTCAATTTCGTTTGTTAAAGAAGAATTTTTCTTTTTCAAAGCGGTATACTTGATACCCAAATTTTCAAATTCCTCATATACCTCTTCTAAAACATTTTGCAATTCTTCATATGAAGGATCTTCAATATTATCAAGATTTGTTACTTCAATGTCATCTTTAGCCATAAGATAAAGATTTGCTGATTCTCCATTGCTTGCTTCACTATCTGAACTACTTGAATCATCATCCCATGTAGCTTTCATTGTTTTCTTGCCCTTGTTTCGATCTTTCTTTAGCAGAGGACAATCTGGTTTGATATGACCAGGTTTATTGCATTTATAACAAATTAAAGTGTCATTTTTACCTAAATCTTTTTTGGAAAACTTTTTGAAAGATTTCCTTGAAGGAGTTCTATTTTTCTTCAAGAACCTCTGAATTCTTTTTGTTATCATCGCAACTTCTTCATCTTTATCTTCATTTTCCTCATCTTCATCACTTTCACTTTCATGAGGAACAACTTTAAGTGCTAAGCTCTTCTTTGGCTTTCCTTCTTCTTCTCCTCTTTTCAATGTGTACTCATGGGTGATAAGTGACCCGATGAGTTCATTGACTTCGAGTTTCTTGAGGTCTCTAGCTTCAAGAATCGCTGTAACTTTTGATTCCTAACGTTTTGGTAAAGAGTTGAGAATTTTTCTTACTATCTCCACCTTGGAATAAATTTTGCCAAGAGCTGTTTATGATGTTAGTAAAACGAGTGTGCATACTAGAAATAGATTCATCATCATTCATCTTAAACATTTCATATTCATGAGTAAGAATATAAATTTTTGATTCCTTGACTTGCGAAGTTCCTTCATAAGTAACTTCCAAGTTATCCCAAATTTCTTTTGCCGTAGCGCAATTCATTATTCTATTAAATTCATTTCCATTAAGAGCATTATATAATAAATTCATAGCAGTTAAATTTAAAGTATAAAGTCTATCGTCTTTACGATCAAACTCTTCTTCTTCCTTTTTGACCTTTACTCCATCAACCACTTTTGTTGGAATATAAGGTCCATTTATAATACATTTCCATATTTCTCTACCTTGAGTTTGAAGAAATATTCTCATTCTAACTTTCCAGAATGAGTAATTATCTCCACAAACGAGTGGAGGCCGACTGCTAGATTGACCTTCACCAAATGAAGCTGCAATGTTAGCCATAAGATCTTAACTCAAAAGATAGTTAATCTTATAATAGAGCTCTTAGCTTTGATACCAATTGTTACTGATCATAGGCCGCACCTATGTTACCTAACAATTGTACCTACCAGACTAGCCGGCCACCGTCTCTACCGGTGCACCGTCACTCATAGTCGGAGAGTATTGCTTCGGTGACACAGTCACAAGCGAGAGTTCCCATGAGTGATATGCCTGTATGAACAGTACAGGTCAACTAGCTCTGATACCAATTGTTACCCAGATGACTAACACAAGAGGGGGGTGAATTGAGTTATATTAAAAAAATAACAATTATAAATCAAATATATAATATAAAATATAAACAAAATATGAAATAACAATAAATATAAAGAGTAAGGGTAAAAGAGAAGCAAACTCAGTATGTTAATGAGGTTCGGCCTCACTGCCTACGTCCTCGCCTCAAGCTACCCCTTGAGGATTCCCAAATTCACTATTCAATCTCCTTCAGGTGGAGATAGAAACCTATTACACATTTGAACAACACCGCTACAAAGGATCCGTGTAGAACACCCTCTACACTTGCAATCACCTTACACGTGGTGATTCAACTATTCCCCGTGTAGAATACTTTCTACACACACAAGAGTTATACACACCCTTTTTCTGATACAAGAGCTGATAGTGGTTAGGTTATCAGAAAACACTATTCAATGAGTGAAATAAGAACAATACAGCGCAAACTATATCTCTCAAAATGAACAAGGATTAAGGCTCAATGCTTAGAGAAGAGAGAATGAAAGCTTTGAATGAATGTTGTATACTCTTAGTGTTGTGAATGTGAAGCTCTCAAATGATCTATTTATAGGCATATGAGACTTCATATTCAAATTTAAAAAGATTTACATGTCAAAAACAACATCATTCACTTTTTCAAAAAATTAAATAAAAGGTTCTTCTTTTTCAATTGTCAAAGACAACATTATTCACTTTTTAAAAAAATCAAACCTAATCTTTTACTTTTGGCATATGACAAAATGAGCACACTTTCCTTTTCAAAAAAATTCAAACCTAATCTTTTACTTTTTGCATATGACAAAATGAGCACACTTTACTTTTCAAATTTTTCAAACAAAATCATCTACCTTTTGTATAAGTCCAAAAAAGTATCAATCACTTTTGAAAATATTCAAATAAAACATGCACATGTGAAAGATGACAATCAATCATCTTTAATATTTTCAAAGTTCAACCCTTTAATCAAGGCATGCACATGTAAAAGATGACAATCAATCATCTTTCAAAATTTTCAAATTTAATTTTCAAAAATATTCATGCACATGTGAAAAATGTATTTTAATTCTTTATGATAAAATATTAATTTTGAGCATTAATTCTAATTTCGAATTTTGAAGAGATTTACAACATTATTCTATAATTTTAATGTGAACTTGTTCCCTTCTTGCTCATACTTGTTTCCTTGATGTGCTTGACTCCATTGTGTAGACAACTTGAGCTTGAGACTTATTTATTCTTTGAATTCATTTGTTATCATCAAAATCCATGTGTAAATATATAATTACACAAAACTTAAAATCTTGGGTTCAACAACATTAATCATCAGTTTTGCGAATGGAATAATGCGTCGAATTTCCTCATTCGAAGGGGCGAGGAAGGTTATAATAGGACTTTTTCTGATTTTATTTATTTGCCACCTAAGTTGAAAGGAATGCTTAGGTTGGATAAGGCGAGATTGCCGGATGTTAGATTGTAACGTTTGTTTATTTGGTATTTTTGGATTTTTTGTTTGGTTGTATTGTTGTTTTGGTTTTCAGGTGTAAAATGTATTCCTCCGCTTAAAGAGAAGCCCTTTTTTAATAAAGTGCCAGAGATGTCGCTCTAAAGAAAAAAAAGAAAAGAAAATAGTTATTTAGATACTGAAATAAGATGAAATAATTTTAAATAAAAGTTAAAAGTTGAATAAAATATTGTTAAAATATTATTATTTTAATATTATTATTGTTTTGAAATTTGAGAAAATTAAATTTGAATTTGAAAAAATTAAATTATTTATTATATTTTGTGTTAAAATTTACAAAAATTATAATGATAAAATGAGATGAAATAGTTTCTCAATTCAAACACCCATAAACCATCTATAATACAACAAATTGGTTTTTCAGTGCAATTTAGGTACTTATATATATTTAAAAAATATAGGAATTACCAAGAAATTATAATTGAAATAGATAGAATAAATCTATGTATTAAAAATAAAAATTAAAAAATATATAATATTTATAATTTTAAAATATAAAATCTCCGTCATACACTTTATTTAAAACAAAAACAAAAATTACATAATTACAAATATTATTTATTTTCCAATAATTGGCTGCTTTGAAACCAAACGGAAAACATCGCTGTTGTCGCAGAAGACGTTGGTCAGTTAATATGTAAACCCCAGCGAGAGCAGTGGGGCTGCTGTCTTTTTGTTGTGCTCCCCTCCATAAAAGAGGTAAAGAAAGTAAAGAAAGATGAAAAGCATTTAGCCTTATCAAGGGAAACTCTAAGGTGCATATAAGCATGGACCGTTCATAGGTATGAGTGAAAGAACAACCACATGTTAGGGGTGGGCAACGGGGCCCCGCACCCCGCTACCCCGCCCCCGTTCGCCCCGCCCCAGCACGACGGGGCGGGGTACACCACCCCGCATGGGCCGGGGCGGGGGCCCCCGCCCCGCATCTAGTCCCCCTAGCGGGGGGGCGGGGAGAGCCCAACCCCGCCCCGCATTTCCCCCGCCTCGCCCTCACCTATATATATATATGTTATATATATATAAACATAAATATTTATATTTACAAAAACATAAATATATGTTTATATATATAAATATATATTTATATTTTACAAATTGTGTATATATAAATATATATTATAATTTGTTAGACTTGTTTACAAATTATGCATTAGCAAATTTAAAAACTATATAGTTTAAAAACTACTACACTACAACTTACACAAAATATGCATTAGTAAATTTAAAAATGACGTAATTCTTAAATTATAGTCATATTTATAAAATTTAAATTTACAATTTAGATCTAAACATATATTTTTTTATCACTTTTAGATCTAGAAATAATTTTTTAAAATAATAAAATATAGTTAATATTTGAAGTGAAAATAAAGCGGGGCGGATTGGGTATCCGCCCCGCACCCCGCCCCGCTCCATGCAGGGGCGGGTGGCGGGGAGGAAAACCCCACCCCGGCATAGTGCGGGGCGGGGTGCGGGGAGGGGGCTACCCCGCACCGTATGGTGCGGGTAGCACCCCTACCACATGTAGTTGTAGTCAATGCTGTCATTCAAATAAACCAATTCGTAAAGACCAAATTACCTTTCAACATAATATAAATATTTACATAATTCAATTATATCAAAACACAATGTCGTTTTGTGAATTAACATGGGATTTCAGCGTCATTTTTTATCGTCTATTCAATTCCATTATCGCTCCTGTTTTTATTTGAGTAATACTATACATTATATTTTTATTTTATTTTTATTTAAATAAATAAGATGTAATATATTTATTATTATTCAATAATAAAAAAATATACAATAAAAAATTATTTAATAATAATAAATATCACGTCTTATTTAATAAAATAAAAATAAGATAATAATATTCTGCTTAAAATTTTCCTTCTTATTTACCTTCCCTCACCATTCCTTTGTGTTAAGTTCTTCTCTCTTCAACATGATTGCTCCTCTTCAACGTGGGGGCATTGAAGCGTTATTTCTCCTTAAAGATTTAAATAATTTGTTGGATGAGTTTGTGGATTTGTTTAGTCAAAGATTTTGGATTTGAAAAAAATTTTAATCATAAAATGATTATATAAAAATAATTTTATATATAATTATTTTTATTATAAAATAGATCAACATATTACATAAAAATATATCAATCTATAAAATTATTTTCATATAATATTTTTTAGATGTTTTGCATTGATAAAATATATTGAACCCACTTTTGGGTGTCATCGGCGCAACATCCCAGCATAAGAGTTGGATTTAATTTACAGATGAGATATTTTGAATAGTAATAAATAAAATATTGTTATAATATAATTTTTTAATATTAATTTTGTATTGAAATTTGAAAAAGTTAAATTGTTTATTATATTTTATATAAAAATTTTAAAACTGATTAAATAAGATGAAATGAGATAAAATTGTTTAATTTTTATTAACCAATCCTTAATGGTTTTGTGCTAACTAGGCAACTATCACTTGTAGTACTTTGTATGGTGAGGAATAGAAGTTTTTTTTTTTTTTTTTTTTTTTTCTTTTTCAAGGATAAGTGAATTAAAGATTTCACTCATAATTCATAACTGATATTATAAGTTGGCCTAATTGATGATAAAGCCAATATCAAAAAAAAAAAAAAAAGAAAGAAAGAAAGAAGGAAATTGATGATAAAGCCTTCTATAATACGATTTGAGAATCTCTAATTAGAAAATGAAAAATTTTATTTACAGTTTTCAAATAAAGATTATATGTACAAGTCCTTTATTAAAAGAGAAAAAATTTCAATTTAAGAGGAATATTTTAATAATTTTAAAAAATTTTAAAAATAAAATTACCTATGCTTATATTGCAATCTCTAAATAAAAATTGTACGTAGTATTGATCTTAGAAAATAAATAAACACACAATGTGGTTCTATAAATTTCAAGGAGCATTTGAAGTCGTTCAAAGAAACCACACAAGAAACAATAAAAATTACAGGATCCATGTCCTATAATTATCTTTCACACTTGGAACTATCAAATTTGAACACAATTTTAGTTTCATCTAAAATCTCATTCTCCAATTACAATGACGCTTAAGTACGAAGAAAAATGATATAGTTACTACTCCATTATAACCTACCTATTATTTTTTTTGTATTTGATTTTTTTAATTTTTTATTTTACTTAATAATTAAGAAAGTGAATATTAATAAAGTTATATTTTTTTTAATTTTTTTATAGTGATTAAGAATGTTAAAAAAATATTTAAAAGAAAATAAAATAAAAATAAAAAAATTTGTAATACATTTAAGTAATAGATAAGTAATAATAAAATAGTAAAATTATCACTATCCAAAATACGAATAGACGGTAGACAAATATTCGAATAATTGCTAGAATAAAATCATGTCAAATCCTATCCTGATCTCATTTTTGCTTTTTTAACCACTGTGATGTAAGCAGGCTGACTTCAAATACTATTTTTGCTTTTGTATGACAGAGACATTTTTTTTATAAATTTTAAATTAATTAATATTTCAACTTCAAGTGCTACAAACGATACGTAGTCACGTTCTGACCTTTCCCGTCAATTTGATCGAAATATTGTCCAGCTGTTCTGTAACTCTATTTGGGAGATAACATAAAAATTTTGAAATTTTTATGAACAGTATTAAGATGATATCCGTTAAAAGTTGTGGATCCCTCGACTTGAGAAAATATATGAAAATCAGCCACTGTTTCGGTTAGCCAAACACCATGTAAAACATAGGCAAAATTACCCATTTGTCCCCAGCTGCACGTTCCTTCTTGGTTTTAAGGAATGTGCAGCTTATGCTTGGCCTTAGGAATTTTTATTTTAAATATAAAATTTTCATTTTATTATTATAATTTTTTTAAATTTTTATATAAAATATAATAAATAATTTAATTTTTTTTTAATTTTTTTAAATTTTAATATAATAATAATATTAAAATATAATATTTTAATATTTAATTTTAAAACTCAAAATTCTCATTTGAGCATAACCTTAGACGAATCATTTCACCTTCAAAAACACTGAGAGCTCCTCTCCCCTGACCAGCGATCTGCTCCTCTCTCCTGACCACCGAGCTCCTCTTCCCTGTGGCTGATGAAATCCTCTCATCTTGACCATTTTCATTTCACCTATTTGATTTTGACATAGAGACTCCACGCAAAGCTACTGTGTGCACAGAGGTCAAATCACTCACCTTTAAGGCTGACCTAAACAACCTTTATTTGAGATTCCGATCAGGCTCAAGGAGATGGGGTTTGGAACTCTGCCTCTCCATGCAAATATTCGCACAGCCTCTAGCTTAGGGTGGTTGCTGGGTTCAACAAAATCGAAGACCTCGATTAGCATCACTGCATTTTTACGGTGCAAAAATTGCGGGTTTGGTTTGGTCACCTTCAAACTTGGGTCTGCGTTTCATTTGGATGACGATCTGTTGGGGTTCGTCATGATTTGCTGAGAGAAAAAAGAAAGGATAGACTCGGGAGTAGGTTTCTTTTTACTGTGTTCCCATCAGGTAATTTTCCATCAAGCTACAGTTTAGAGATAACTAAGGATAAAAAATTTTAACTTGAGTTGTGTAAAATTATCGTTTGGTAATATGGTTTTATCTGAGATGAGGAACTGGGACAAGAAATTCGTGTCTCGTCTTTGGTGCTAAACCGAACCTAAATGTCTATTATAAATAAACCTTTTAACATTGCTTTGACTACAATAAATTTAATTTGTTTGGACGAAACTTTTTTTTTTAGCATAATTGTATTTCGTCTCAAAGAACTACTTTAGGGACAAAATTGATGGTTCATTGCAAAATGTCCTAGCAGTGTGAGGCCCTTACCAATTGATTATGTCTAAAGAATAACTAAGTAGTTGTAGCATAATTTTAAAGTGTCGATTCTACAAGGAGATAATTTAAAAGAATAGCAGAAGTAATAAAGAAATTAAATAAAAATATTAAATAAGTAATGCAGAACAAAGATTAATTTTAACTGAAAATTAAAGTGAAACAAAGTGATTAATGAAAAAAATACTTAAATTTGACGAATAGTAGAGCGTCATGAATTCCTTACACAAATTTGCTATTTTAATTATTCTTAATTTATTGGATAACTCAATTAGGACCCCAATTCCTGAAATTTCCAATTAGAAGGTATAGATTTATAAACAAAAATTAAAGCAAATGTAACCTTTTGAAAAATCATTCACCACTTTTAAAATACGTAAATTACTATTCCTATTTAAAAAATCCAACGACGACAATATACTCAGTGAGCGATATTGCAGCAAAAAACTAAATTAATATAGGTAAATAATTGATCTAAACATAATCAAAGAACTAATTCATTTAATAGAAAAAGTATGACTGAATCTATAAACAGAATAAATTCAATGATTATTCAGAGAAAAAATCATCAACAATGAATTGAGAATGATAAAATAAAAGAATTTTATCAATTGAAAATCAAATACATGAATTAAAAATAAATTAGAAATATCATCTAATGTGCAAGTTCATCCCTAACCCTACTTGAAAATTCAGTTACCCATAAATATAATAGACAACAAGAATCTCCAGAGAAAGATGAAGCAAATGGCGGCCATGGAAGTAATTTTTTCATCTCTTCAAATCTACCTCTTATGCCTCTTTTCTCTCCTATGATATGCTTATATAGGGTAGGAAAAAAACCCTAATGTCTTCTTAATTTCTGCATAAAAAAAATCGCCTAAATTTTATAACTCATCTTGACAACTACGTACACCATTTTATGAGTTTGAATTTGGAAATTCTTATTACAGAAAATGTTATAGGCCTTTAAGATAGCTTTCTAATGAATCAAGAATCGTATCAATCTGATATGTGAGTAAAAAGTTATGGGCAAAATACTAAATTATGTCCAGACTGTCTCCTAGAAAATTTCAGATTTGGACTTCTTCTAGTTTCCTTTTGTGATTTTTTTTTTCTTGATCCAAATTGCTAACAAATCCTATGAAACTCCTCCTTTGAATTTGATTGAGTTTTGACTTGCTCCTTTATAAACTCTTAAATTAAACATAAAAAAATTGTTTAGGAGTATCCCAATATAAATAGAAACTCAATTCAAGAATACACATTAATTCCTATGATTTGTATTAACATTTTAGCATTTTAATCCAATAATAGGGTATTTAGAGTATACTTTCCCACACTCATTACATCCCTTAACTTACTCATTGCTAGTTCCTAGCAATTTTCATATCCAAAACAATGAAAGAGACCAAAGAAAATCACACATAAAGGTCATTAAGTCACACTTTCAAGAGTCACATATCAAAACAATCTAAAGAATCCAATAACCCATCAAGATCAATCCACCTATAGCAATCCACAAAGTGTGTGTTATCCAAGCCATAACCATCTTACCACTAACATTGACACGTGCAACATCAAGAACATGTCAAGTAAAAAGTTCAATTCCATAACTCACGGGTATAATAGTATTTCTTGTAAGGGCTCTTTCTATGGAGTTGACAATAGGTGTGCACACATTCTCATAGAAAATTAGGCAATTATGTACAAACAACAAGTAAACATTGATCTTATGATAGAAACATTAACAAATGAGACTTCTACGAATCTTTCCAATAATATACTTAGGATCAGAATGGTCAACATAAAAGGTTGTAACTTGGCTTTGGTTCAGGACTATATGACAAAAAAAAAAAAAAAAAGATGAAAAGGGATTCAAAAACTTTCAAATACATACAAAGAGAATTTTATTAAATATCTCAATAGACCATACTTCTCATTTGATGTACTTTCCAACTTTTCAGATCATTAAATAATAATATTTTTCTTTCTTCTTCCTCATTTTTTTTTTTTTAACAATTTGATGGACAAATACATGCCATTTTGGTATTCTTTCCATTTCTACCAACCTTTTCTTTTTTTCTTTTTTCTTTTTTTCTTTCAGAGCTCACTCAATTGAACACTTTGCAACTTGTACTCTTCTTCTTCTTCTTCTTTTTTCTGCTTCTGCTTCTTTTTCTTTTTTAATTGAAAATAATAAAATAAAAGAAAGAAAATGCAAATTCCACACCTAGTATACACTTGGAAGTAAAGAGGGTAGAAAAATTAATGTATAGGTTATACTCCAATGTGGAGAGATATGGATGATATGGACATATGGAAAGAAAAAGTTACATGTCTTTATTGGCTCAAAGTTGGCTACTAGGGGTTTATAATGGAAAAGGTTAACTTAAAAGGCTCAAACGTTGATCCTAAGTTGACCTTTGTCATATCCCTAATATATCCACCATCTTACCACAAACCAGGTAATGATATTATCAAAAGAAGTGCCCAATTCAACAGATCAATAAATGCTTATCACAATTTATTGTACTTGTATGCTCTCAATCCTCTCCAAACTCACATGAATACTTAAGTAAAAGAGTTCTCTAGATACATGTGTCAAACCACTATCTTACTATAAAACTTGGATGAGTGCATTAAGGATTTTGTAAAAGGTTCAGCAAAAATGATTATGGTGGGTCTGGTGAATTCACGAAAATGGCTATGAATGAGAATGAGTACACATGTGAAAATGATACATGTGTGATGCAAATTAAAAAAAATTGACACATGAAAATATACGATAGAGTTCTAACAATCATTTTAAATATGGAATTTGCACCACCACCCCCCAACTTAAATGAAACATTATTCTCAATGTTTAAAAATCAAAATTGAATGGGGAGTAACTAAAAATGGTAGAATACACTTGATGGGTGACGTGGGTAGCTCGCTAAGTACCAAAGATGGTAACCTGAACTGACAGAATAAAACTAACCTACAAAAAAAGACAAAGAAAACAAAAACAAACAAAAAGAAAAAGAAAGAAAATAAGAGAAAATAAAAATAAAAAAAAGTAAAACAAAATAATAATAAAAAAAATATACCTAGGTGGCGTGGTAAAGGTTGATAGACTGGATCCACAAGTGGAATGTCTTCTACTTCCGGAACTTGCCTATCAATTAATACTTTAAAGCGGTGACCATTTATTTTAAAGATCGAACCATCCTTAGAATCTTCTATTTCTACTGTTCCATTTACAAAAATATTCTTTTCTACAAAAGGGCCAGTCCACCTAGACCGAAGTTTTCTTGGGTGCTTATGGAGTTTAGAATCATATAAGAACACTCAATCATTAGACTTAAACATTTTTCTCAAAATATTTTTATCATGAAACGTTTTCATTTTAGCTTTATAGATTCTAGTGTTCTCATAAGCATCATTTCTTAACTTCTCTAACTCGGTCAACTGAAATTTTCTAAACTTACTTGCTTCTCCCATGTCAAAATTGAAATACTTGATGTTCCAATAAGCTCAATGCTCGAGTTCCACAGGTAAGTGGTAAGGCTTTAAAAAAAAAAGCCTATAAGGTGACATGCCAAAGGGAGTTTTGAAAGTCGTATAGTAGGCCCAAAGCGCATCAACTAGTCTTAAAGACCAATCTTTGCGATCTGAGTAGACCATTTTTTCTAAAATTTGCTTAATTTCCATGTTTGCAAGTTCTACCTGTCCACTTGTCTAGGGCTGGTAGGCAGTAGAGATTTTATGTACCACTCCATATTTTTTTTCAAAGCTTCAAAAGAATGGTTGCAAAAATATATACACCGATCACTAATGATAGCACGTGGTGTACCAAATCGAGATAACACATTCTCTTTGAGAAATTTAATTACTGTCCTATTATCATTACTTCTGCAAGCTGTTATCTTTACCCATTTTGACACATAATCTACTACCACAATAATATATTGATATTCAAAAGAAGGAGGAAATGGTCTCATAAAATCAATGCCCCAACAATAAAAAATTTCAATCATTAAAATTGGGTTTGAGGGCATCATATTACAATAGGATATAACTCCTAACTTTTGACACTTTTCACATGAGCGACAATAGATGCTTGTGTCTTTAAATATGGTGGCCCAATAAAATCCACACTATAGATTTTTTGCAGCGGTTTTCTTCATTGAAAAATGGCCCCCACAAGCTTGGGAGTGACAAAATTTCAAGACGCTAGTAATCTCTTAATCAGGGATGCAACGCCTTAAAATTTGGCCAGGGCAGTATTTGAAAAGAAAAGGATCATCCCAATAGAAATTATGTAACTCAGTTATTAACTTCTTCTTGTCCTGAGCACTCCAATCTACCAGTATCTCACCTGCAGCCAAATAATTCACAATATGAGCAAACCATGGTAGATAAGTAATAGATAGTAAATGCTCATCGGCAAAATCATCCCTGATTGGCAGGTGGTCAGAGGTGTTCTCAAATGTGAGCCTCGAGAGATGGTCAGCCACTACGTTCTCCACTCCTTTCTTATCTTTGATTGTGATGTTAAATTCCTGCAAAAGTAAAATTCATCGTATTAATCATGCTTTAGCATCCTTCTTTGTAAGAAGGTACTTAAGAGCTGCATGAATTGTAAAAATAATAATAGGAGAGCCAATCAAGTAAGCATGAAACTTATCCAAAGCAAACACTATAGCTAGCAACTCTTTTTCAGTAGTGGAGTAATTCATTTGAGCATTATTTAGATTTCTACTAGCATAGTAAATGACAAAAGGCTTTCCATCTCTTCGCTGTCCAAGTACAGCACCTTTAGCAAAATCACATGCATCACACATAATCTCAAAAGGTAAAGTCCAATCAGGTGGCTGCATTATGTGTGCTGAGGTAAGCTTGCCAATTAGCATTTTAAAGGCCTCTAACAATCTTGTGTCCACTCAAATGGGGCATCTTTAGCTAGGAGGTCACATAGTGGTCTAGATATGATAGAAAAATTATGTATGAATCTCCTATAAAAGCCCGCATGACCAAGAAAGGATCTCACATCTTTTACTGTCCTAGATGTAAGCAACTTAGAGATTAATTCAATTTTAGATTGATCAACCTCTATCCTCTAGAAGAAATAATATTTCCTAAGGCAATACCTGAAGGTACCATAAAGTGACATTTTTCCCAATTCAAAACCAATTCCTTCTCTTCACAACGAGTCAACAGCCTCTCTAAATTCAATAAGCATGCATCAAAAGAAGATAAAAAAATAGTCAGTTATCCATAAAAACTTCCATGCAATTTTCAACCATGTCACTGAAAATGCTCATAATGCAAGTTGAAAAGTAGCAGGTGCATTACACAATCCAAATGGCATTCTACGAAAAGTATAAGTATCAAAAGGACAAGTGAAAGTGGTTTTATCCGGATCTTTTAATGCAATTTCAATTTGATAATAACTAGAATAATCATCCAAGAAACAATAGAAAGGATAACCAGCCACACGCTCAAGAATTTGATCAATAAAAGGAAGAGGAAAATGGTCTTTCTATGTGGCAGCATTCAATTTTCTATAATCAATGCACATCTGCCACCCAGTCACAAGTTTTGTAGGGACTAGCTCTCCCAGGTCATTTTTCACTACAGTAACATCTGACTTCTTAGGAACAACCTGTGTAGGACTTACCCATTTACTATCAGCAATAGGATATATGATTCTTGCATCTAATAGTTTCAACACTTCATTCTTCACCACTTCTTTGATAGTGGGATTAAGCCTACGCTGGGGTCTCTACAATGGCTAGTTCCTTCTTCTAAATTAATTTTATAAGCACAGATTAGGGGATTAACACCTTTTATATCAGCAATGCTCAAACCTAATGCTGACTTATGCTCACTTAGGGTCCGAATTAATTTCTCACCTTGAGACTCAGACAATTCAGATGAGATAATAACTAGAAAAGTATCACCTGGACCAAGGAAAGCATGCTTTAAACCCTTAGGCAGAGGCTTCAATTCAACTTTGGGTGCTTCCACACTAGAAGGAATTTGTTTTTCACTTTTCTCATGCAACTCCTCAAACTTTGGTTGCCATGCCCGGTGCCATAATCCTGAGTTTTATAAAAAATAGCATAAATATCAACTACATCAGATGAATCACTGATAGAATCAAACTCAGAATTAACAAGAAAATACTCAAGGGGATCAAAATCATGAGCTAAAGAAACTCCCCTATCCATGAGTGAGTCAATTATGTATGTCTGCTGACTCTCGTCATCGTCTTTTGGCTGTTTTGCAATATGGAAGATATTCACCTCGAGAGTCATGTTTACAAAAAAGAAGTTTCAAGAGCCCATTACTACAATTAATAAGAGCATTAGCAGTGGCAAGGAAAGACCTTCCTAAAATTGCAAGAATTTTAGAAGTTGTATGAACAATAGAGATAGTGTCAAGAATTAGGAAATCAACAGGATAATAAAATTTATCAATTTGAATTAGAACATCATCTACCACACCCCGAGGTACTTTGACTGAACGTTCAGCCAATTGCAATATCACAGTAGTTGGTTTGATTTCTCTCAACCCCAATTGTAAATAAATAGAATATGGCATTAGATTCAAGCCAGCTCCTAAATCTAGCAAAGCTTGACCAAACTCATAATTTTCAATGCTACATGCAATGGTTGGGCAACCAGGATCCTTGTACTTGGGAGGAATCTGCTGCTCAATTAGAGCACTAACTTGCTCTGTCAAGAACGCTATCTTCTTCACATGGTGCTTCCTCTTAACTACACACAAATTTTTAATAACTTTTGCATAAGTAGGAACTTGTTTAATAACATGCAAAAGATGGAGGTTAATTTTTACCTGTGACTCGGTTTCGAATGTGCTTCCAAGTGTAGAAGTGTCAAGTTGTATCAAGGATAAGTCCAGGATCGTATTACACAGGGACAAAGGGTTATCAAAGCGTATATGAGATGTTTGAGTAACAAATATGTCGATTATGAAAGATAAAAATAAAATTAAAATGCAATGCAAAAAAAAATCGAAGTTGAAATTTGAGTTTCTAATCAAAAAGGCAAATTAACAAAAACTTGGGTTGGGTATGAGACTCTCTTTATTTCAGATCCTAGATAATTTTCTCGATTAACAACCCAATCAAGGTATTGATAAACGGAAGATAAAAATGTTAAGCTCAAGTTTTTGCAATATTTTTTTCTAAGGGATTCTCTACTTTACAAGCCAAACACACATTAACAAGCAATCGAGAGAAGCCTTGATAATTTTCAAGCTTTTGTTGTGCCTTACGTCAACAACAAAACAAGAGCAAGAGCCGCAATCTATTTTCAATTTAAATCCGACTAGTAATATAGTGAAATCAATATTTATCAACAAAATATTGTATTAAACTAGAACCTGAAATAAATTAAATCTCATTCCACAACCCAAGTTTCAAAAATTAGCTACACATGATAATTCTAACAACAAAGATTAATCTAAGTAAAGCCATAACAAAAGCTGAGAGAGACAGAAACCCAAAATGGAAATAAACACCAAGCTGAAACTGAACAAGAAACTGCCTCTCGTTCCGCAACAATCCAGAAGAAAAAAAAAATTACTAAGAACTAAGAAATAAAATTGGGAACCGAACAAGAAAAGGCTAATAACGTAAAGTAAAAGAAAAAAAGAAAAAGACCAGCCGAAAGCCAAAAAAGAAAGCAAAAAAAAAAAAAAAAACTAAGAACTAACTACTGAGAACAAAAAAAGGAAGTGGAAATTAATGAAAGAAGCTGTCCAGGTCTAAACGAAATGACAACTACTCCTTCAAGAAATAAAAACTCTGATCATGTGTCCGTCTAACACGAAAAGGAAAAGAAATAATATTCAAACCAGCTGCTGCGCCTACCTTCTAAACGAAAGAAAGAAAATGAATAAAAACAAAAACTGCTGCCTCCAGCTACAAGAAAAAGAAAGAAATGAAAATCTACTCTCCTGCCTCTAGCTACACGAAAAAGAAAAGAGAGAAATAAAATTCTCAAACTGCCTAGCGTCTAAACGAAAAACTAAAAGCCAAAGCTCCAACTAAGCTACTGCCGAACAGAAACGAGGTGAAGTAAACAACAACAGCTGCCTCCGTTTACATGAAAAAGAAAGAAAATAACACTCAGGACTACTCTGCTGCGCTGCTGCATCGAACGAAAATGAAAAGAAGAAGAAAAACTGATGTGTGTAAAACAAAACCAGTCGTCTACCATTTGCACTAAGAACGTAAAACAACAGAATCAAATCCGAAAATGGGAGCTTCCGCCCCTGTTCTCTGTCTGAACGAAAGAAAGAAAAAAAAAAAGAAACTAAAAACTCTCTACTGCTACCAGGTCTGGAACGAAAAAAAAAACAAAGTAAAGCTGTGGCAAAATAAATTCTGAAGCCTAGCGTCTGAAACAACAGGAAGAAAATAAAAATCCAAGCTAAGCTACTGCACTTTTGTAGCATTTCAGCCTTCTTTCATTTTATAGCCGTGTGTCTTGTGAGCTGTCCATGTGATGCCGTGGTGACCTTCCATGTGCAGAAGCAAGAAAGCTGAAATGAACAGCTTGCCTTCCAGCAGCACATAACCGATCTCCTGCACGTCCAGCTACCCGAAAAAGAAAGAAATAAGATAAAACTCTGCTGCTGCTCATTGGTGCCAGCGTGATCTCTTCTGTCAAAGTTGAGGGCCAGCTGTTCTACTGACCTACTGCACGTCTGAGTGCTTCCATCTCTCAGCTTCACATGCCAAAAGCTGCTTTCCAACGAAATGATGCATGAGCTGCATTGCTCCTGCTTTCCGAGTGTGTGCTATTCGTCAGTGTGAGTTTCCTTGCTGCAGGTTTATTGCATGTGTGAGCTGCTGTGGTCCCAAGTTTTCTGCATGTGTGAGCTGCTGGTACCACGTTTTCTGCATGTGTGAGTGGCCGGTCCCACGTTTTCTGCATGTGTGAGTGGCTGGCTGTGAGTTGCTGTTTTGATGCATGTGTGAGCTTCAGTTCTCGCTCTTTGGGCTTTTCTCGATTCTTCCATTTCTCTTCCAAACCTTTCCTGTTATAAGAGGAATAAAATTGAAATATTTATTTTCATGTGAAATAATTGCATTATAAATCTTCAAAAACACTAAGAATATCAGAATTATCAATTGACTCAAGTATTGTGATCTATTGCATAATTAAGTACTTAAATTATTTTTTTATTAAACAATTTATTCACTTAAGTAACTTAATCATGCAGTTTTAGCGCTTCATCAACCTGCTTGAGGCTCTCCAAGATTTCATTGTTAGTATTCAAAGTTTGCTTATTTAGTTTTAAAACTTGAGGAAATGGTACCTTAATTAGGCTCTTTATTACCTCGGCTTCTTTGGGCAGCTCAACACTACTATTGCTTTGATCCTCTTCCACATCCTCTGATTTGTTCGTTGTTGGGATGTGTAATGACTTACCATTTCGTGTCACAATGGCATTCACATCCTTCAAATTCTCTCGTGTCATGTGTTGGCCATGGGGTATGGATTGAGCTTGAGAAGGGAACTTACCTCTCTCATTCACATTCAAGGAGCTCATTAATTTGGACACTTGGCTCTTTATCTCCTTATTTTCTTCAACAACCTGCATAATTAAATATTCAAACTTTTGGTTAGTCTTACCCTGTGCCTCAATAAAATCATGCAAAGTGTCTTTATGGGTTTCACCCATTTCTTTATGGCGGCGGCGCACGATAGCTCTCTCTCTCTCTCTCTCTCTCTCTCTCTCTCTCTCTCTCTCTCTCTCTCTCTCTCTGAAATGGGTTTCACCCATTTCTTTCCACCATGCATTGCTGCCATCAGCCCATAGCCCCACAGAGCACCACTACAACACCACCACCTCACTGGTTCTACCCCACTGCCAGTTCCCTTTCCCCCAAGGTCTCTTCCTTAATCATAGCTCCCCTTCTCCATCGCATGAGACGCATATGGTTTCCTCCACCCACGCCACCGTACACGGCCACCAACAACCACCTCCTCCCACCGGCGACCTTTCTTAACCATCCCCATGCCCAGCTAAGGTCCCTACCCCTCATACTCGTCCCCACTCTCTCACGGGTCTTTCATGACCTACAGCCTAGATCTGCCATCGTGGGACATCATGCTGCCTCCTCTTTGCCACCATAGCTCCACCAGACCTCTCTTAGCCCTCCATGACTAGCCAGCAACCCCGTAGCTCTCCCTCTCCATTTCCCTTACCCACAAGCCACAACTCAGCCCTTGAAACCCATGGCTTCGCTGTGCTCCTCCACCCTAGCCATCATGAGGCCACCATGAGCCTTCCTTAGCCTCTCCTAGCTCAGCCCTATGTCCAAACCCCATCTTATGTGGTGGACAGCTATGATACAAGGTGGATAGCCACCGTGTGCGGTTTAGCCACCACGTACAACCCTTCTGACGCCTTTGACCGTGACGGATAGTGAGCAACGCACAAGTTAATCTTGACGATGGTATAACCCTCTCTCCCTCGTTACTTATGTTAGATGTTAGTTGGTGGATTGTGGAGTTCACTATGTATGGTGTAGTTGGGTAGTGTGCTGTGAAGTCTTGTGGACTGTGCTGTGAAGTGTGGGTGTAAAGTATGTGCTACAGTAGTGATGTGGCGTAGTGTTGTAAAGGGAATACATGTGGCTTGTATTCCATTTTGTGTAGCGATGTATCGTGTGGCATGCGTTTTAATGGTCTATGGCATAATGTGGATGGAAGGGAGTTTACATGGAGTGTACTCTGTGTGGTGTCGTGATACACTAGATGGTTTGTCACGAAGGGTTGGATGGCGTAGCTAAGAATCATAGAGCATGTTGCGTAGCGTCGAGAACTGTGAAACTGTGTCCCGAAGTAGTTGTGAGGTGGCCCTATCATAGTGATAGGTGTCGAGATGTACCTTGGGAATAACCTCGAGCTACTTGACACAACGGAGGTGTATTGTGAATGGGTCTTATCATGTAAGTGTTGGGATAAACTTGTAAAGGGGCTAGAAAGTAGGAAAGTCCTGCTGACCGGGTTTGAGTAGAAGTTGGTATCGAAGTATGGAGCTTGTTTATACAAGCAAGTATTCAACGGATTATAATTTGATCTTAGATTATAAGGAGGTAAGGAACGTGTGCATCTGGCAAGACACATGTGCTAGACGGATTTACTATATATAATAGGTAATCTATTCTAAGCATGGTTACATGATGTTTAAGTCTTAGAGTTGGTTTAAAGTCATGTGGCATGTATGGATGGGAATGAGGATTTAGTGTGAGTTAGGATGCGTGGAGGAAGTGATGGGTGTACCGTCTATAATTGGGATGTGTGACTTAGTCGGTCTGAGTCATGCATCGAAATGTGGTTAATAGAAGAGTAAGATAAAGGTCATAGTGTCTTAACCCTAAAGTGAACCATGAAGATTCACTTTAGTGCATGCACACTCGTGGTAGAATGCTGAATTTGAAAAATGTAACCTAAGTGGGTCTCAGAAAGAGGAAACATGATAAGGAAGACATAGAAGATGGGACAGAAGGAAAGTGTGTCTAAGTGTAATGTAGTCTATGTTTCTAGTTTAGTTGCTTATGCACTAGATGGAGAATGACGTTGAGGTTGTGTATGCATTTAGGTTACCATCTAACACGCACATGAATGAACTGCATGAAATGAGTATGGCATGTAGTCCATGTAATTATTACATTCATACTCTTCTAGAGTTTTCTAAATAAATGAATAAAATGAAAATGAAAATAAAATGCTTTCCCTTTACGAAATGACATGAACGATGTTTTCAGAAAGTATACAAAGTATAAGTCTTCAAGTATATGCATGTAATGACCATTCTTGGCAACCCCTTTTTATGCACCTTAAGTGTATGCATGTGAATGGATGGTATACGCAGTAAGTATTGTATGTATTTTCATGAAATGATGGATGTTATTCGTATTAAGTATTGGAAGTATTTTCATGAAATGAAATGTGAGGCTTATGCCTCATGTTTTAAGCAATGTTTTAAACGACGAGAAAAAAGTGTTTTAAAATACCCATATGAACTTATGTTTTAAAATGTCCTATGAATTGAAGTTTTTAAATGTTGCCTTGAAAGATGATGTTTAATGATGCTATAGATTGATGTTTTAAACAATGGTAATGTTTATGATTTTAAAGGATGTTTTAAATATTGAGATGTAAGCCTATGCTTTTAAATGATGTCTATGAACCGAATGAACTGAAAAAGAATAAATGAAAAGGACTGAATGATCTAAATGAATGAACAAAAGGATTGAAAGTTTTAATGTATGAAAATATGTAACGGCCATGATTGAACGAATAGGTACCAAAGGATTGGGCAAATTGCAATGCTGGGTAACTAGTACTAGTAGTGCACCCAATGCTGCCCCTTGATTGAAAAGGAATTCTCAACCCGTGGCCACGGGCGGAGTTCGAGTAAAAAAAAAGACTGCTAACCCTCGCACATGGGAAGTAACAATGTGTAGTGGGCAATGAAAAGTGATAAGAAAGAATGTATGTATGTTAAGAAAGAATGCATATATGCTTAGATTCTTTAAGAAATTAAGGCATGAGGCGTGAGAAAATGTTTTATGAAAGAAAAGAAATATTTTACGAAAGAGAATCTTTTTCTAGAAATACCCAACCTTGAAATGTTTTAAATGAATGAATGTCTTATATATAGTATGTACGGACTGATGAATGCATGACTGAAAACTTACATTATTATACTTTAACTGTAGGAAGTAATGCTTAAGAATTTTCAACTCATTTTAGTTTTTATGTGTGTCCTCCCAAGGACAAGACGAGCAGTACGTGTTAGGACAGACACGACCTACAGGGAAGCCTAGGCACAATGTTTTGTATGAAAAACTTTTAATTATAAAGTTTAATGTTTTCCATTTTAACTCTCTTTAAGTTAAGAAACATATTTTATTTTATAAACATAGAGTCTTTTGTATCCTGGCATGGAAGGAAAAAGTTTTAAATAAATGGTAATTCATGTTGTTTTTCTTAAAATCATTTTCTAAAGGTCCACCACAAGGACGGGCGTTACACACACTGCACTAGAAGAGTCACATTCAGAGTGGATCTACTAAAAGGGTTATGAGTAGGATAGTTATGGTCCAACGCTGTGCATAAGACCCTTATTCAAGGACAGACTGAGGAGCTGATAGGCAGTAAAGAAGTGTAGACCATGTCCTAGCCGTTTGTCTCTGTCATCCCGTGGTACGATAGACAAGGCTAAATGACTCCTAGCCAAGCATACTTAGAGTTAGGAGTATGTTAGAAGGACGTCTGATAGTCTCACCTAATAAAATGGATTTAGACATGAGACAAATTATCACTTTTGAGATCCTAAACACCTGAGACTTTGAGGAGCTGGATTCTTCTGAGAAGGTAAGAAAAAATCGGCACAACAAAGTAGCGAACCTGACATTGCGAGATAGGCTAGCTTCTAAGATAGTGTTAGAGACTGTAGGGTGAATATTATATGTTAGAGGCATTTGCAAATTTTGTAACCTTCTCCTTTCTAAACATAAATAAATATGTTCTACTCATTATGTTTATACTATGTTCATTTCAAATTTTCAATACTTTGAATGCGTCTACTACTTTTTCCTGACTTATGATATGGTTGAGAATATCTATATCTCTATTTGAATAAGTGTACCATGCATCAAGAATCATGAGATGGGATGGGATGTAGTTCTCCATACCATTCTTACTAGATGTAGCCAAGAGCATCAAATGGGTAGAGGGACTCCTTGTGAATGATTGACACTATATAAATGGCACTTGATACTGTTTTGTCCCCTCACAAACCACAATTCCTTAAGAAGGCCTATTTCGCCTTGGTGGTTATGGCCTTTTGCGCTTCTAGGATTCTTACACATTTTGTTGGTTCTTTGAATTATGAAGTGAACTAAATGATCTCCTTGTTGCTTAAGCCTTGCCTCTTCTTGAACAAAAATACAAGCCAGTTTATTCACATTCCACTTATCCTTAATAGAAGCTTCTTGGGAGCTTGAGGAAGAGATACGGGTCAAGTACCCACAATTATTTGAGGGGTAAGTGTTGTTGTCTCATAAGTGAGTACGTTTTGGATACAAAATGTTCATACAATCCCTTGCTATCTATATAGGGACTTTGATACTTCCAAATTTTGATAACAAAATTTTTATAAAGGTGAGGGATGTGAAACCTAGCTCACTATAGGAAAACAAAATTAGGTGCAGTGCACCCTTTTGACCCAAGGGTTTTGTTTTTCCCCTTCTTCTTCCCTAGCCCGACACTCACTCTCTCTCTCACTCTCTCACTCTCTCTCTCTCTCTCTCTCTCTCTCTCTCTGTTTCATCACTATTTCAAACTCAGATTTTACCTTATTTTTCAATGTCATAGAGCATCTCAAACATCTCTAGAAAACGCCGCCTTGCTCACTAATTTGACCGACCACTGCTTTAAGTTGGGTAATGTGCCCTTGAGCTTTAGCCTCATAACCACCATTTAGTTTCCTTGACTCTGAGGTTGGGTGGCTATGGCAAGTTTGAGTTGTCCTTATTTTGTACGTTGGAATTTATAGTTGGGTGATTTTTTGGTTGGTTGACGTTGTGAGGGTCCATTTTTTGTAATGTTGTCGCCGAATGAGGGACTAGATGAAAAAAAATAAAAAAGTGATTTGGTGTTCTAATGTGTTGGGAACATGGCTATAAATGGTGACTTGCATTTGGCGAAAGTTAAAGGAGGTTGGACTAATCTATTGGTGGAGTATTGTGTTTGAATATTGTACTTGGGCCATTCTAAACTCGAGGCACTATGATGGACTATTTGTTTATGATCAATTTCTTGGCTCATGGGTTTTGGCTCTTATTAAGCTATAGTTTTGTTGATAGAATATTTTTCGTCAGATAGGTTTTGTTCTGGTAGGAGTTATTAACATGCTTTATTTTTGGATTTGGTTGTGACATTGCTATTGTTCGTGGTCAAAGCTTAGGTGGTATATTGCAAACGTTAGGTAAGCGGTACTCATATACTAAATTTTCCTAAAATAAGTCGAGATTGATTTTTGAGAAAAACATCCATATTTTTGTTATGAAACCCAAACCTTGGATATTTTATGCACTTTTCTCTATATCTAAGAAATAAAATATGACATTTTAGCATGACTGATGTAGACACGAGCAATTTTTTTTGTACACTATTTCTTTATTGCATAAATTCTGAATATGAAGTTTGAGATTTTAATATGATCATATGACATTAACTATTAAGTATATTTTTTAGTTCTTGCATTGTATCTGACAACCTTGAGGCAAAAGATTCTTTTCTGCTTTGCCTCTGGGCCTTACCATTGGTTATAATTGTAGCCTCTATTTTGGCCTTGCCACGGGTATATAATGTGGCCTCTATTATAAGCTAGCCACTGGTGTAAAATTGTGGCTTCTATTCTGACCTTGCCACAAGTGCAAAATGGTGGCTACTGTTTAGACCTTGCTACAGGTGTGAAATTGTTATATTTGTTTTGAGTGTACCCACTTTGGTGACAAAGTGATTTACGTTCTGCTTGACGAATTGCAAATATGTACAACCTTGCTATAGGGATAAAGATGGCCCTGTTTTGAATGCACTCGCTTTGATGGCAAAGTGATTTATGTTATGTTTGGCTTGTTGTTGATATGCACGACCTTGCCAAGGGGTAAACATGGACTCTATTTATGTGAGCTATATAAGGTTTCTTGAAATATTTTTGTTGTTGTTGTTGTTGTTTTTTTTCTTTTTTTTCATCTCAACAAGTAAAGAAAAAAATTAACATAAGTTTTCTTGATTAAATAGTAGCATAAAAGTTCATTAAACCAAATGATGTCCAACAAAGGACATCCAATAAAAAATCCAAACAATTTCATGAAACAGCTAAAAAAAAAGTTCATGAAAAACTTGGAAAGATTGTTGAATAAAACATTTGTCACCTACAGCATATAATTCGTGGGCTCGACCCTGTATTTGCGAGAATGTGAAATATCACATAATCATATTTGTTGCTCTTTGTAAGTTAAAACTAATTTTAAGCATAAATAAAATAATGTGTATTTAAATAAATTGTACATGGGTATTTATGTCAATTTAAAATATATCTCATTTTCTCAATTAAAGGGATAGAAACTTTAAAATATCTAAGATTTCTTCCCCATGAATGTTGTGTGTTGTTCTTTTTTTATATGGAAATTCCATGCAAGTGTTGTCATCCTCTTCACCTACAATTTGAGTGTTAGTCGAATTAGAATCAAAATTCTTAACTATAAATCTGGTTTGAGTTTTGAAAACAGGTTGCAAATTAAAGTTGTGATAAATGTCGGAGTATCAATTGGATTTGGATTATAGACGATTTTCTTTCCAAACTTTGAGATCTAGCAGAATCGCAGGGACACAAGTTGAATCTTACAATATTTATTGAATATTTAATTAATTCATATTCATCTTATATTTTTATTTTTCTCTCGCTCTAAATCTTAGAATTTACTTAAAACATATAGAAAATATGAATTCAGTTAAGCAAGTTATCAAGTCAAAATTTATTCCTAATTTATAGTTTGCTAAAATGTGAATATCATACACTGCTAGAGAAGAAGCATTGAAGCCCATTTGTAGTACCGAAAACAAAATGTTGGTTGAAATGTTAAAAGCCCAGCTTGTAGCATAAAAGCCAATATTTAGTACCCAGCTTAGGCCTGGTTTGGTTACCAAATATCAAACTATTTCATTTTATCTAATTATTATAACTTTTTTAAATTTCTATATAAAGAGCTTAGGCCTGGTTTGTGTTTAAAGAAGAAACAATTTTATTTTTAATATCAAAATGATTTCTTTTTATAGACGAGTATTAGTAATATTAGGTACAATCTTAGAGTATGCAAGCTCTATAAACTCATTTCGAAAAAATAGTGGAAGCCACCATTAAAAAGTGAGTTTTTTCATGTTCGACCAAGATTTATCTATTTTTCTTTCAAAGGGAGTGTGCAATAATTTTATATCCTAGAATTGTCCAAAGAATTTCCCTTTGGCGGACCGCTAGCATATATTTAGGCTGAATTTAGGAACAAGACAGACGTTTCCAACACCCTTGTCCAAGCTGGCCTGGAAATCTACCATTTTCTTTGGGCAAACAAGAACCATAAAATTCATCAAAACTTTGGGGAGGTTACCCTTTGTAGTTACCATCACAAGAGAGTTGGATTCTTTTAGAGGATGTGGAAAAACTTCACAGATTGTATGTTAAACTCTAGTGGATAATTAGAAGAAACAGAAAAAATAAAGATACCCGTGATCAGTCAACTTCACAAATAAAAAATGATCTTTATATTCAATAAATATAAAGCAAAGCAATCTTAGTAGCCTACCTCAGCTTAAATAGTGCTATTAAAAGCATACCAGACAAATAGCCTTGGTGATTGTATCAACATCATAACTAGAAATCTGTTCACTGTCAACAACAATAGACAACATCTCATCCATAAAGTCTTGATGTCCCTTCTTTACCTCCCCATAAATTCTTCTTTGCTTGTGTTCTTCTAACCATCCTTCAAGCTCATGATCTAATTTTTTTGCAGTTTTCTTCATTGCCTTTTCGTACCCATCCAAGTCCAACCATCTTAGATATGGAAGCACATCTGATGCTACAAATGTCTTACTCAACACAAAGAAATCTTTTATCGCTTTTTGACATTGATCATTTCCTTCATTAGCATCCTTGGTTATAGCCCAAGCAACTCGCTTCTTTATAACCATCATAAACACAACGTTTAAGGTTATGTAGCTGAACCATCTTCTCATCTCCACTAATGTGTTGTTGTTCTTGGCTGACAACTTGTAGATCTCTTTTATGGTTGTGTTTACCTCTGACTCTCGTATGTGTTTGAACATCTCAAGACAGTGATTTGAGAGAACCTCAAGAGTGGCTATTCTTCAAACATGGCACCAATAGGAACCATATGGGCTAAAACTGAACATGGCATAGTTGTAACCCATGAGTTCTATCGCCAAAGCTTTTGGATGGTTGGCAAAGGCTTTGTCGTTTTTAGTGAAACACTCTTTAGCTATCTTCGAATTGCTTACTACTATAGCTCTATGCATGCCCAAGTAACAGCCCGCTAGAAATTTAATGGTGAAATTTCTATTGGTTTTAGGAATCTCGTGAAGACCCCATAAGTTTTCACTAATCTATTAATCGTATATATTTTAGTGTAACCACATAGTTAGTGTTATTACTCACTATGATATCATAAGTGTTGAATGTCCAAATTAAGTTAGAAAAGTTTTAATTGGACACATGGAAAGATCTTAGCCACACATGATGTATAGTATTAGACACTTGGATCAAGAGAAATTGGATTTGGACTTGATAGCAACCCAAACCCTCTTAAAACCCCGAATTGAGGCATATTCAGTTTAGGCCCATTAAGGCCCACGAAATTGATTTTGGCCAAGTAATTTCATCCCCCACATGGCTGATTAGATTTCTTCAAGAGGGCCTAGAAGGTTCTAGAAGGGAAAAGTCAAAGAGCCACCTTACTCTTCCAAGTCTACACTTCACTTTTAGAAAAATATCTTGAGCTGATTTTTGTGGATATTATTAGGTAAGAAAAGTCAACACTCAATCCTCACTTCAGCCTCATCCTCTTCCATATCTTGTGCAAAAATATCTCCAGCCCACTCCCCACAAAATCATCTTCCTTTACACTTTTCATTGAAAGAACACCAAACACTCTCTCGGACAACTTTTAGGTGTTCTTTTGCACACACATTTCGAAGCTTTTTTAAGTGTTTTATCATAAAGTCTCCTTCATACAAGTTGTTTTTTTTTTAGTCTAGTTTATGTGGATACCTTATTCTTTCCATTTTAAGATTATTTGGTCAGTAAAATATTGTTTAAACTCTAAAAAGGTCATTCTGGGAGATAAACTGGAGTATATGTTGTATTTTGAAATTTTTGACCAAGCTAATGGATAGATCTTGGTCCGAAATTTTTATGAAGTATTGTTAACCTGTGTATATGATTATTTTTTGAGCATTTGTTGCATGATTAAAGGTTTTGATGAAAGATTTTCTTAGATCTAGAAACTTAGAAACTAGAAGAGGAAAAACAGTTTCTGTTTTGAGAAAGTTTAAATTTTTGGTGGTTTAAACTTATTCCAATGGCTTTGATAATTTTATTGGAGGATCCTAACCATTTTATATACATGTTAGAATATTATTTTGAAGATATTTGATGTTAGTTTTATAGATATGAAATATTATGTAAAGAGATGTTCGGATAGGCCAAAGTGTGGATGTTCTTGGGTCAATTTATGTTTTGGTTAATGTTTAACTATGTGATCTTGAATTAGAAGATTATACATGTTTTAGGACATCTTTTTAAATCATGTGATGGCTTGGTTTGAAGATCACATATTTATAAGTCATAGATCAAAAGGTTAATCAAAACAAGTTAGAAACAAAAATCAATGGAAATAGCATATGAGAATTTTGGCTCGATGAAGTTTTAATAGTCGTGATTAGTTTTAAATTTTTCTAAATTTATATTTGAGTCTAGAATAAAATTTACATGAGACATGTAAATTTTGGTGATTTTTGGAGTTAGCATGCAAAATCCTTAAGTTAGAGGTAAAATGGTCATTTTCTCACATGTAGAGGGTAAAATGAAAATTTTACTCTTAAGTTAGTATTTTTCCATATTTTAAATTACTAGTGATTTAGTTTTAACTTTTAAAATCACTAATTATAGTTCATCGTGATCACGTTTAAGCTTTCATAAGAAATGCGAAGATCGAAGTAAGTTAGCTTTTAACTTACTAGCAGTTTACTATGTATGTGTGCTAAGTAAAGGAACTACAGTGTATGTATGTGTGTTATCAAATATGCCATACCATGCCAAATTATCACATATTTTTCTGTTACACAGAATTTATTCAGTCATGAGTTTTCATCTGTTACACAATATATTCTGTCACTTATTATTATATATTGCAAGTACATCATGTTAAATATGCCATCTATTACATGTATGTCATGTCATGTTCACTGTTACAAGTATGTCATGTTTAGTGTGTTTTCCGTTACATGTGATACCATGTTATGAAATATTGTGTGTTACATGTTTATGTCATGTTACGAAATGTTCTATATCAAGTTAGTCATGTCTTTCAAGTTATGTTTAAGTCACGCTATGTTACGTCAGGACTTATGTCATTTCGTATTCTAGTCACGTCTCATTTTGAGTACAATGTTTGTATTTCGAGAACAGTCAAGTCAAGTTATTCATGTCAATCACGACCCTAAATGCTAGGATGGGGTAATATCCTAGTGAAACTCTTTTGTTCACACTGAAGTGTTTAAATAGGTGTGAAATCTCCTGAGTTAACAAAGTACTGTCAACGGGTAGCGGGCGGGGACCTAACTAGTTGGTCACCGGAGCGCACCAGGCACTAACGCTGATGGAGCCACATTCAATTTCGTGGGGTCCACATTGACTGTGGTACACGAAGTATAAGGTCACAGCAATTATGACGCATACACTGCGTGAGACGCAACAATTGTGACATGTAGAATACATGGGGCCACAACAACTGTGGAGTATGTATTAACGCACTCACAGTTGGTTCAGATACCTGTGTTGTGATGTGGTAATCGGCAATGACACATGGCTCTAGGGGACCCATGTAGCACCCAAGAAGTTGAGTTATATCTAGTTTTGTGGGGTCCACAACAACTGTAGCACAAGAAGTATGGGGTCACAACAATTGTGACACGTAGAATATATGGGGCCACAATAACTGTGGAGTATGTATTTAAGTAGTTAAAGAATAAGTTTCAGATCACGTTCATGTTAAGTCAATTTTCAAAGCAAGTTCATGTTAAGTCAAGTTTCAGTTCAAGTTCATGTCAAGTCAAGTTCAGTTTACGTTTCAATTTAAGTTATGTCAGTTATGCTATGTTGTACGTCAATTTATGCTTTAATTATTTATGAATTTGATTATGCATTCATACTTTTACTGTCATTCATGCATCATTAGCCTGTGTGGAGGTTTTTTGTTAACTTACTGAGATTTGTAATCAAATCTCACTGTGGTAGTCCCAACTACCATTCTCCCCGAATGGTAGATCTTGTTACAGGACCTGAAAGAGAATCAGGAGCTGACCAACTAGACACAATTGATTGAGCGGTGGTGCGATGTTAATGTTAATATAGTAGTTAACGTAAATTATTACTTGTACGATGGAGTTGCATCTCCAGTACTCTTTTGGATCATAACCATTTTGGACTAGTGTTGTGATCTTAGTTATTCAATGGGTCTTTATGTATGAAGTATGTTTTAAGCATTTGAGATATTTTCAATTTGGTGCATAGTATTACTAAAGAAAAAAATTTATCTGTTGCGAATATTGCATAATGTTATATGCATATTAGGGATATTGCATCTTATATGTCATGAACGGGAGCAGGTAACCTGGTGTTTCATATCTCAACACTTCAAATGTCCGTCCGATTCCAAACAAAATTTGGGGGCGTCATAACCATCACCTAGGGTTATATGGACTAGTTGCATCCCTCCTAATAGGTGGAGGTGGCCCATTACATGCCATGCATCACTTGCTTTTGGTGGAAGTATCTTTTGGGGGGCATTTTTTTGGGTTCTTTTCCATATCCAAACTAGAAATAAGAAAAAGAGAAATAGGGCAACCATACTAGCCATAAAAACAGTGAAGGAGAAAAACCCAAGGAGTATAGATGTTCTGGTTGTCGATGGGGATTTAGTTCCGCCAGTGTTCTTAACAATTTCGGCAAGGCACCAAACTTCTTGATGGTGACTCTACACTGATGAGTCTACCTTGGGTGCATCCGACAGTCCAATTAATGACATGTATGGTTGAATGGACAATGGAATTCTTTATTCTTATAAATTTGGACTCATATGACAATTATTGATGCAAATATTTTAGATCATAACAAAACATTAGAGGCCAGAGGGAGAGGAGATCAGTAGGCCGGATTCTTTACGTTCCATTTCGATACACGACATCACGTAGCCCATGTGGCCTGGCTTTTGGGAATCTTGTACGTACAATAATCTGCAGCTAGCTTGCCATAAATGTTATTACTTTTCTTCGACTAAGCGGTTTTTTGGTTTTTGTATTTGAATAATTGATTCATTATTATTATTATTTTTATTTTATGATGTGATATTAGATAATAAATTTATAAATAAAATATAATAAATAATTTTTAATTATTTAATACTACAACATAAAATAATAATAAAACAATAAAAAGCATCGTGAATCTGAATCTAAACTGAATCATCGTAATCGAAACATGAATTAGCAATAAAAATATTCAAAAAGAAACTGATTATAAGACAAAATCATAATTTAATAATTTATAACGCCTGATTTTTTTTTCATTAATTTTTTCCTATTTTTTTTTTTTTTTTCTTGTCTTCTCTTTTCTTCTTCTCTTTTTTTAATAATTTAATAATTTTTGATTTTGCCTATCAAAATTTTTATCTTAAACTTAAAATTCACATTTCTTCATTACAATTTTCTTAAATCTTTATATAAAATATAATAAATAATTTAATTTTTTAAATTTTTTAAATTTTAAAATATTAATAATATTAAAATATAAATATTTTATCTTAAAATTCAAAATCTTCGTCTTATTACTAAATCAAACCTAATTAAGGAAAGGGGTCGAACCCAGACCTCTCTTTTGGAGGTGGGCTTCATGCCGGACTTTCGGCATTATTTTTCTCTATAAATATTAAATAGATGGTGATATTTTAAACTTCTTTAGACTATTTAATTGTATATCTTCAAATTAAAGGTATAGAATTTGTCACATCATGATCGTTAATTATTATATCCAAACCTGGATTAAAAATAAAAAAGATAACTGATTATAAGATAAAATCATAATTTAATAATTTATAACGTGCAATTAACGAGGAGCATCGTATGTGGACTTCTTGGCTCATATAAATATCCCATTAGTTTACCGATATTTAATTATATAAATATCCCATTAGGGGGCTGTCGATGCTGACGGTTTTGCTTTGCACATTGCTCACTTTCCTGCATGTTCTCTTGTGAGGCTGCCTTTTCCTCACCTTGTCTGTGAAGTTCTGCACTATCTTCGGCTAGCTCTTGCCTAACTCTATCCCAATGCTTGGAAAATTTTGATATGTTGTTACATTCTGTGGCAGCATGCACTTTTGAAGTCTTGTGCACTCGGAGGTTTTTACATCACTTTGAAGAAAATATTGTCCAGCTGTCCTTGAATTGTAAATGTATAGAAACTGAGCTTAAAACTCAATGAATGCGACAAAAGAAACTTCTCCTTTTATCTTTAAGAAATCCTTTATCTAGATTTTTTTAACCCGTGGATAAAGATAAGTTAAGATATGATGTAAATAACTCTTTCAACATTGTTATTTTATCCTTACTTTCACTACAACAAATTTAAGTTTTTTGGACAAAACTCTTTTTAGCTAAAGTTACTTTCAAGGATAAAATTGATTGTTCGTTCCAGAATGTCCCAGTAGTGTGAGGATGTGATAACCCGCTTTTACGTGTATTTTCACTGAAGGGTTGTTTTTAATTTAATTAATATATTGATTTATTTATTTTAAATTAATGTATTTTAATTAGTTTTTAATTTATTTGATGTTGTGTTTTATTTATTTAGTCGTTTTACGGTTTTTAATATCGTTTTCGACGGATCTGTTTTGGTTTCCGGAGTGAGGTCTGGACCTCATTTCTTTTCCCTCATCTTTTCTTTTTCTCTTTTCTTTTTTTTCTTCTTTCTCTTTTTTCTTCTTTTTCTTTTTCTTTTTCTTTCTTTTTCCCCTTTCTCTCCTGCGTGACCCCCCTCCCCTGTCCGTCTCTCTCTCTCTCTCTCTCTCTCTCTCTCTCTCTCTCTCTCTCTCTCTCTCTCTCTCTCTCTCTCTCTCTCTCTCTCTCCTCTCCTTCACACCGAACACACCATCTGCCTAGACCCACCGCCGTCGGCCACCGTGCGGCACACCACCCCCACCATTTTCTTCCCCTCCCTCTGGTGAACCACCCCACCAAGTTTCATCCCCAACCGTGCCGCCGTTTAGCCGGAAAAAGCCCATCAAGCCATACGGTTTTTGCTCCGATCTGCCGCCGTCGCTCCACCTACGGCCATCACCTCTTCACCACTTCATCACCGACTCCTTGCCGTCCTAACCCACCCATTTCCGACCTCTAACAGTTGCCGGAACAGCTCCCACGAGCTAGTTTCCGTTTTGGGCGTTTAAGCCCTTCCTCCGCCGTTTTCGCCGCCACCCACGGCCAAACTCCACTTCCTTTAGCTTCATAAACATCCTTAGACTATTCCCTATCAACCCCGAGCCTTGGTTTGTCCCCGTTCAAAAGTGGGTATTTTATAACCCACGGCCACAGTGAAATTTCACTGTTATGTTGTTTTTCTTCCGCCGTTTGCAACACCGCGAGTTTTCTAAAAATATCATATAGCGCTGTAAGTATTTTTCAAACCCTAATTTTAGATTTAAATATATTTTGCTCATTCAATAATTATTTGTTGTTGGTTGGCTAATTCCGAACTAAGTCCGAGGAGTTTGGGGGTCGGATGGATGGAGGACAGAGTTGCTTATTTTATTGATTTATGGTTGGTTGATCGTTTTGTGCATTGAAATCGCATTTACATGGTGCATGCGCGTGCGTTTTATTTAATTTGAGAAAATCCTGTTTTATTAGCGTAAGTGGATTTTCGGGTGCGTGTGTATCACGACCCCAAGCCGGGATGAATTATTATTCCAGTGGAGCTCCTCTGGTCATTCGGGAGCGTAATAAACTGAGTGACGTCCCCTGAGTTGTCGCTGGGCGACGACGGGAGTGGGGGCTAGAGGATGCTTGGCTACGAACGCGCCAGGCGCGGAATCGAGCATCGCTCTACGCACCGACTCCATGGCCCTTCGCTGGCGAGAGCTAGAGGATGCTTGGCTATGAACGCGTGGGGTGCGGAACTGGGCATCGCTCGTTTAGGTGTCACATGCGTGGTCATTACCTGCGGTGTGGCACTGGAGCCAGGGTGTGCGGATGACCCCTATGGGAGGTCATGGTGCATACGGATTAATTGGTTAACGGTTTGAGTTTGATATGGGCAAATGTGACTTTTGGCGTGATATTTGGAAAGGATTTGTTTTTCGGCCAAATGAGATTTTTGGCGTCTGTGGAAAAATATGATTTTATGGGTTTTGAGCATTGGCATCCTCTCATGCATATTGTTTGAGTTTTTATATGTTTTTATCTATTGGTGTTTGGATTTTACTTACCTGCAGCACCATTTTTTGGTACCGTAGATTTTGGTGTAGAGATCGAGGATGAGGAGGAGGAGGCTGAGCCAGAGGATGAGGCCCTGCCGGGGTGCTGAAGTTAAAGTTAAAGTTTTGTTATTTGGCTTTGAAATAGCATTTGTGCTTTGTAATATTCTATTCTATATGTTTTAAACAACTTTGTACTAAACTAAGAAAAATTATGGTACTTAGTTATTGACTTTACTATCCGCTGCGTGTTTCTAGTGCACATTCGTTGCTTATACACACACTTGGCACACGTTGATAGGGTAGTGACCCGTGATGTCATCATCTGGACGTCTCAATTTTTCCGTGTTCATGCATGGGGATTTGGGGGCATCACAGAGGACCTTACTAGTCCAAGGGGGCAAACCATCAATATGGTTGAGTGGAAAGAAAAACGAGGGACACTCCACTAGTTTGGTGAAAAAAATAGTTGTGGGGGCTGCAAAGTGCAGCTAGTCCAACATGTGGGAGAGCAAGCACCTTGCAAAATGCCTGGCAGATACATCCCAACATGAGGTGAAGATGAGCCTCTTGCCTCATAGTAGGCAAGCTAGAAAAGTTGTCAACTGTGATGGCGAGAATGAGAAGTTGAAAAGATTAGTAGCTTTGATAAGACAAGATTACTCACCCAAGGTGAGCAACAGTCTAAGATAGAATGGAGTGTATATGGGAGATTTCTAGAAAAAAAATGTAATATGCTCATAAGAGTAGCAGTGTCATACGTAGAAGCCCAGACTACACCTGCTGGGTCGTATCTGGAGTGGGCCTGCTGAAAGGGTTACGAGTAGGATAGTCATATCATCTTAAACTAGAGTTATGGCCCGATGCCACGCAGAAGAGCCCATTCAAGGACAAATTGAGGGGTTGGTAGGTAGTAGAGAAGTGCAAACCATGTCTTGGTCTTCTGTCTTTGTCATCCTGCAGTACTACAGATGAGGCTAAAGGACTCCTATCCAAGCATACTTAGAGTTAGGAGTATGTTAGAAGGACGTCTGACAAACTTGCCCTATAAAATGGATTTAGACATGAGGAAAATTCTTACTTTTAAGATCCTGAACACCTGAGACCTTGATGAGCTGGATTGTTCTAAAGAGGCAAGGAAGAATTGGCGCAACACAGTAGCGAACTGGACATTGCGAGATAGTTTAGTTTCTAAGATAGTAATGGAGATTGTGGGGTGAATGTTGTATGTTAGAGGCATTTTCATATTATGTGACCTTCCCCTTTCTAAATATGAAAAAATCTGTTTTAGACATTATGTTTATCTTATGTTCATTTCAATTTTTAGATACCTTAAATGTGTTTGTTATTTTTTCTGACTTATGATCTGGTTGAGAATATCTATATCTCTATTTGAATAAGTGTACCATACGTCAATAATCATGGGATGGGACGTAGTTCTCAAGACCATTCTTGCAAGATGTCGCTAAAAGCGTCAAACAGGTAGAGGGAGTCCCTGTGAATGATTGGGGTAGGGCGGTATCGTGCTTGGCCTCAGCTGATAGTTAGGATGTAAAATCTTCTAGGGTATTACATGTTGGTGTCTTCAAGTTGGTCGACTGGGTATATATTTCCTAGATGCAAAATTTATTTCTGGGTGAGAGTTTACCTGTGTTGGGGTCCTTCCACTATTTCTATTAACGGTTTATTGCATCTTTAGGAGAATTATCTCTCATTAGTAGTATTTGAAATAGTTGTGTAACCTACTTATGGCTTCGTTATCGGAACCATAGACTTTAATGTAGAGTAGAACCACGAGTGATGCCCGAAGAATAAGAGCCGAGCCTGCCCGAACCTTGAGGACATAGGTTTGTCTCTATCATATAAGCCATGCATCATTTTGAATTGTACTTAGTACTTTCTAAAGGGGGACCACTTGTATTTTGTTTGCCGCCCGTTAGGCGTTGAACAAACTATTTTGGGGACACCCTAAGTTAATATATATGAGAAATGACAGTAATGATTTCTATGATATATTTTTGACTTCTGGTACTATAAGGTCTAGTGTACCAACTAAGCCCCTATTTTTCCACTGAAAATTTTATATTTGAAACTTGATATATGCACTTCCATCTGGACAAAGCATGCCAAATCTAAACAAATCCTGGGTGTTGACCATTTGACTTGTACTCTTGGCACTACAGAACCTCATCAGGACCTTTATTGAGGGGTGGTGTGCCATAATGTGACGCCCCTAGCCTTAGTTTGAGATTGAACAATAATTGAAGTATCAGGATATGTAACACAATGCTACATACCCCTCGTACATGACAGTTAAGATACGATGCACCAATTAATCTAACAGTATGCAGTATATCGCAATGAAAATTCTGATTAGGTTAAAGAGTTTAAGCAAGATATTATGGTACCGAAGCACATAAATTGCAAAACAAAAACTTTCATAATAGCCATCAAAGGACTTAATTGATCCGAAAGAAACTCCTAAAACATGGGACCATCATATCAAGTGTTATCAAAATAAATCATCCATCCTTAAAAGGTCTTATAGACCAAAACCAAAGTTCCATCCTCCGTTAGACTTAAGAAGATTCCCTTGGTTTTCTGGGGGTCTGGTGCTAGTAGTCCCAACTCTGCAGCGACCTCCTTTGTCTCTACTATAGAGTCTCGGGCTTTCTTAAGATATCCCAATACGAAATTCATATCATCCTTAAATCTCACAATCTTCTTAGGATCTAGGGACAAAATGTTGACATTTGACTCATTAAGGGTCACTAAGATTTTCTTGAGTCGCTGAGCCATGACCCTATGTAGGTCTAAAGTGAAGTGATGGCAAGCCTCCACAGTAAACTCATCCTCCACCAATTCACTAATCTCGTCCATACTCATGGGTCTCACATACTTGTCACTGCTTCTACCATTCCGGATGGGGGAATGGTAGTGTAAATTACCACAATGAAATTTTGAGAAATCTAGTAAGTAAACAAATAATATGTAACAGATATCATAAGCATATGTAAGCAAACTCAAAATGAATGCATCGACATGAAACTTTACTTGTGCATCTGACTTTTAAAAAGACCACGTGCATCAAAACTTTTCATAACCTTTTTTTTTTCATAAAATATTTTTTCATCATTTCATACTTGTTCATTGAAACATACATGTAAGCTCAAGTCCTTGTTCATAAAACATAGCATAGCATGACTTAGTGTTCAAGGCCTTAATCTTTGACTTTAACATATAAATGGATACCTCATGGCTCTTCTATGCACCATGTGTTCTGCACTAGTTACTGTATCAACCATTGGCCCGCTTTGACCTTGGTGACTACGTCTTACTTTTAATCATTATTATTATGGTAGTTCACTTTTCACCTTCACCATAGGGCACCCACTAGCTTTAGGTGCAACTCTGCTCCAGTATCCTTTTCATTTATGAACCATTCGAGGTCCGCCGACTATACTTCGTCGACCCAGGAGTTACCACTCCATTTTAGACAATCCTGAGTAGATAGAGGAATTTCACTAGGGCATTTCCCCGTCCTAGCTTTTGGGGTCGTGATAAGACTTTAAAAGACTCTTTTTCTTTTTGAGAAGTTTCACAAAACCCAATACATGTGACATGGATTATGAAATTTTATACTTTCATAGGACACATGCAAATGCCGAAACTTAATCATGACCATATAGCAAATAATCATGCACATGCATATACGTCCCATGTTGCAGCTTGAAAATATTAGAACATGCAGACATGTTCTTAATCATAAATACTAAGGCATTCGATTGACAAACAAAAATGAACATTCATCACTTCACATGTATCATGCAATGGCCGAAACTCATAATCACAAACAAGCATGAGAATAAACTTTATGCCTTTACAACTTTAATCACAACATGCTAACCCTTCATCTATGGTCATAGCCAAAACCTCTTAGTCTTAAATACATGTTACACCCATTTTCATAAACTTAGAATCTTCTAATGTGTTTAACAAAACTTTATCTAGAAATCCACATGTATAGCCAAAACATACAAGTGAACATGCTTAGGAAAAACAAGCATCTCTTTGAGTTTAATCCTTTAAAAGATTAGGTAATGCAACCATCTATATAAACATTTTAAAATCATGCGAAAATCTGAAACCCTAAACATGGCCATCCACTCCATTTTCATGACATAAAATGACAATGAACCACCATTTATGGCCAAAACATATGAGTGAGTATATTTCATGGAAAAACAATCATTTTCTTGGATAGCATCATATAAAAGATTCGGTAATGCAATAACCTCCATGAGCATATAATAAATTATGCAAATCCGAAACCCAAGTGATAGCCTTTCATTCCATTTTCATGATATAAACCAACACAATAACTACTTTAATCATAAGTTAAACATTCATACAATGGATCTGATCATAATACATGGAAGAACATCATTTCATTAAGCATAATCGTGCAACCAAACAATAAGTAAGTTCACATTGTACATACATAAAATATCAAGTACAGTTCAAAATTTACTTACAAAATTCCACAATCGATAAACAAACAAGCTGAAAATATTTCTACGAAAATTATTAGGTTTGGTTAGTTACACTCTAACCTGTGTATGTATGTGTTAAGCTCATGACATCTAGTCTAAGGAAAAAGCTCCCAATATTTCGGACCTCCATTGCTTAAGTCCAAAATTTGCATTAACTTGAACTCTAGTTTAAAACCCTAAAACCGTGTGTGTATATGTGTGAGCTCATGTGAGAAACTTCACAAAACATGAGCTAACTTCCTTTAGCTCAAATGTGTGTGTAAGAGAGAGCATGAGTTCATGATAAACTTGCTAAAAATCGAAACTTGCCTCTCATGGCCCTATGTGTGTGGTGAAATGGAAAAATGGTTTTTGGCTTCATACCTTATGTGATTCTCTCCTTAAAAGTATCTTCTATCTTTGCTTACCCTCCAAATGGTATTTGAAAGAGAAGAGAGTAACGTGAATGGTGTTTGGGTGGTGATAAAGTGATGGAAAGTAGAGGGAAATGTGGTGGTTGAATGCTTGACAAAAGAAATCCTACAAGTGACTAAAAAATTGTGTTTGTCAGTGTCCTCCACTTTTTATAGACGAAAAAAAAGAGAAGCTTCTTGCACAAGCCAAGCTCATTTGCATGGATGTCAAGTGGCACCTCAACCTTAAGCCTCTTCCCTTTCCCCATCATTTGATTGTGTTGGGAACACAATTGAACTTTTGGACAAATGGCGCCTCCTCCTCCAAAATTGAAACCTCCATTCCTCTTTTTCCCTCCATCTTATGTCTTGGTTCAATGGACCTCATGACAAAAAGGTCTTTAATCTATCTAGGATCTTCCTCGATCTCCTCCATCTGTGCATGCGTGCCAAGTGGCATGTGAGGAGTGTGGGTATGTGCATGGTGGCCAAAACACCCATCTTTTCCCAAGAAGATTTTCTTCCACCAATGTCTTGGATATTGTGTGATTGGTCACAAGGGTGACAAATTGCACCAATTCTCTGGCCCTAGCCATCCACCTCAACGGATCCTCTACAAGATTCCTTCTAAAAACTCTAGTAGGCGTGTGGCCTCTTCTTCCCAATAAGATCTTGTCCTTTCCCAAGACAAGTCTCTTCACCTTCCATTTTTGCATGTATGACATATGACAAAACCAAATCATTTCCTCTATGGTCACTGTGCATGCCCTTTGGGTTTCTCTCAAGTTCCAACTTCCATGCCTCTTCAGCTTCCTTCTGGAAACTCTCCCCAACAATGACAAGTGATACCACACTATCACCTCACAAGAGAGCCTTCATTAGGGGTGTAAAAAAAACCCGGCAAATTGGAAAACCGGTTCGGACCGGACCGGCCCGATTGTGCCGGTTTTGGATAGTTCCAGTTCGGTATCGATTTTTATAAACATAAAACCGGCAGGGACTGGTCCGGTTCAGGTTCAGGTTACTTTTGGACAGGATCGGTACTGTTTATATATTTATTTATTTATTAATATTATATATAATATGTTTTATATTATATAAAATAATATAAATTATAATTATATATAAGATAATGTTATTATAATTTATAAAATAAATGTTTAATCTTAAACATAAAAATTTAATTCATTATATGCTTTAAATATATAATATTATAAATATATATTATTAATAACATTTTATCATAAGAAGTAAGAACTAAGAAGAATAAAAATTACTCAGATAGTCAAATATTATTACTAAATTTTGAATCTTTGATGGCCTATTAAACTTAAAACTCTCAATATTTTTTTTATAAGTACATAAGGCATCAGTAGATAAATATAAATTATATATATTAGTATATAATTTATATTTATACAATTTACAGTTTATGACCTAATACTAAATACTAATAGTCTAATATTATATTACTAATTTACTATTAATATTATACTTTCAGTCTATGTATAAACTATAATAAACTAATACTAAATTACTATACTAATATTAGTATATAAATCACTACACTAAATAATCACATATAACAAACTGAGCGGAGTTTCGAGCATTTTTGTTCGGACACAGCTTTGGGCTGGTGCTAGTGGAGTATGGCAGTCGATGTTATGGCCGGTGGACGTATGGCCGACCTTTGTAGTGGAGGTAGTGTGGTCCGTACGCGAGTTGGGTACTCGTGCTGTTCTTGGGCTCCTAATGCTGACGCCTGGGGTGGGTGTGCCGCCGGGCTCACGCCGGTGCTTGGTTTTACGTGGTTTTGTGGTTTTTTTCTTTGTTTTGCAGTGTAGTTTATGTAGTTTATTAGTAATTTTTAGGTATAGGCTTTTGGACTTAGTGTTCAAAGTAGTAGTGTCCCTTATTCCACCTCCCTAAGAGGACGGAAGGGGCTGGTCATTCTGATTTATATAGAGTGCTCTCTCTTTTTAGAGAGGTTAGAAATTAAGACAAAGTCCGTCACTTTGTGTGCAGGGATGCTCCAGTGCTGATGCATAGTTTGGCTTATAGTTTGGATTTTTCTGTATTTATAAGTCACGTTTGTAACTTCGTTATGATGAATGAATGAATTCACATTTTCAAAAAAAAAAAAAAAAATAATAATCACATATAAAATAATCACTATAGTCTATTAATAATATAGTTATAATAATCACTAATATTTATAATCACTCTAATTAATACTAATATTTATAATGATACTAATATTCTAATAAAATATTACATAAAAAATACTTTGTCTATTTATAATCATTAATCACATAAAAAATAATCACATATATACTAATAGTCTAATACTAATATTCTAATATAGACTATAGTTA
Organism: Carya illinoinensis; assembly: GCF_018687715.1. Lineage (NCBI taxonomy): Eukaryota > Viridiplantae > Streptophyta > Magnoliopsida > Fagales > Juglandaceae > Carya > Carya illinoinensis. The sequence goes on along the minus strand of NC_056766.1, from coordinate 13,677,825 downwards.
TACTCATACTAATATAGTTATACTAAATCACCAAAACTAATACTAATATATAGCTATAATAATAGTCTAATATTAATATTATTATATAGTATAATATATTATATAGCTATAACTATTACTAATATATACACTAATACTAATAGTCTAATATAGACTTATAGTATTAATACTATATTGCGTTGTTATATTCTTTAATTTATTATGTATAACTATATAGTCTATTAGTCTATTACATATATATATATAGTCTATTATATTAATACAATTTAAATTTTATGACCTAATACTAAATACTAATAATCTAATACTATATTACTATTAGTATTATACTTTAAGTCTATGTATAATACTATAAATTAGTATATAAATCATTATACTAAATAATCATATATAAAATAATGATATAGTAACACTAATACTAAATTAATATAATTGATTGTAAAAGTAGGCCCTCCTTTGTTGAGTGAGGTTTTCCGCTTTGTTGCTTGACAAAGCTCTAGTCTCTTGGACGTTAGTCTTGAGAGGGTCACCATGAAAGAAGATCTCACACAACGATGGAGCTCCCTGAAACTTACAGAAGCAGAACAGCAGGAGCTATTCTTACCAGATGAAGACATACTATCTTCCAATCCGAGAGGCAACTTGTGCCTCCTTGCCTCTATACTAAATGACAGAACATTGAACCGAGAAGCATTCAAAAACACAATGGCTAAGGTATGGAATACTTCCGGTTGGCTAACTTTCAAAGAATTTTGTCCCAACAAGTTCTTACTGGAGTTCCAACTTTTGTCCGACAAAAAGAAAGTACTTCATGGAAGGCCCTGGTCCTTCGACTGTCACCGTATATGCCTTAAGGAGTTCGAGAGTGACTTGTCTCCCATCGAAGTGCAATTCAACTTGGAGCCTTTCTGGGTACAAGCCCACAACCTCCCCTTCGTAGGCATGAACAGACAATTGGGGGAAAGGATAGGGGAAGCAATTGGCAAGGTCCATACGGTGGAAGTAGACGATCAGGGACATGGGTGGGGGAGTTTCCTAAGAATCAAAGTAGACGTGGATGTCACCAAGCCACTGGTGCATGGTCGGATGGTTAACTTAGGAGGTAAACAATCTCGGTCACATTTCAAATATGAACGCCTACCCAATTTCTGTTTCAAATGTGGTTTACTCAAACATGTAAATGGCAAATGTCCCAACTTTGGTCTGACTAACCAATCCCAAGACCAGTACAGGCAATGGATGAGAGCTCCCAACTCCTTCCCACCTCAAGTTCCTGTGAAGAAATATGGAGGGACACCGGAGTACTCATCTCAGGGATCACCTCCTTGAAAGCAGGCAGAGAGAGAAGGTGAACAGAGAGAGGGCCATGAGGTGTCACAATCAACAGAAGTGGTTGAGGAGGCATGGCAGGACATGCCTGCCTGTGTCAATGCCTCAAAAAGAACCCTGACCATCCCTAGTCAACCAAGCCAGAGTAGGGACACACCAGCTGAACAACTTTCCAACAACCCGAGAATGCATGTAGATCCCTTAAACCCTGGGATACTTGTAGAGCCTATCGAGGACCAACTCAGGCCCACTAAGGAAATTGCACAGGTTTGTCCCTCAAGACACTCTTCCCTTCTAATGTATATGACAATTGCAAGGCAACTGTTGAGTCCATCCCGGGTAAAGCTCTTTCTCCCTTGAAACCAAAACTTTCCTTTCCTGGTAACCCTACCAATGATACACGACCAATGCAAACCCCTCTTACCAAAGGCAACACCTGGAAAAGGAAGGCAAGAAACCAGAACTCAACCCTCTCAGACATCACTAATAATCAAAATGCCACCCTCTCTCTTAGCAAAGCCAAAAGATCCGCGTCATTGATAGAGACAAGGTTTCACACCCATGGAACTAAAAGACCCAAAACCAAGCTCATTCCTACAAGGAGCCAAAATTAGGTACCTAAGGTGGAGGCTGTTCAGCAGCCCCACCATACCAAATGAATTGCTTGAGTTGGAATTGCCGGGGGCTTGAGAATCCCCGGACAATTCATGAAGTTCACCTACTGGTGAAGACTAAGTCCCCACATTTGGTCTTTCTTATCGAGATCAAGTGTAGTAGTAACAAGATGGAGACCATTCGGCATAAATTGGGTTTTGACTATTGCTTCACTGTAAACAGTAGGGGTAGAAGTGGGGGATTGGCCTTTCTCTAGAACTCTAATATCGAGCTTAAAATTTCTACTTACACCAACTGGCACATCTTAGCTACCATCAAATTACCTAGTGACAAAGCCCCCTGGATGACCACAGGCTTTTATGGCCACCCAACAGAGCCAAAAGAAGAGAAACTTGGCACTTACTTAGAGAGCTAATCCCTACAACAAATTTCCCTTGGCTTTGATTCAGTGACTTCAATGAGATCACCAACATTGATGAAAAATTCAGGGCTGCTTTCAAACCCTACAGACAAATCAGGGACTTTAGAACAGTACTAGACCAGTGTGACCTAAATGACTTAGGATACAATAGGGAGGGTGAGCAATTTACAAAAGAAAGACTAGATAGGGCTCTTGGGAATACCACATGGATAGCCAAGTTTGAGGACAACTTAGTCTGTCGCTTGACAGCAACCTCCTCAGATCACATACCCCTATTGGTTCAAATCCAGATCAACCCAAAAATAACAAAACAAGTGAGGCCATTCAGGTGTGAAGCACTCTGGAGCAAAAAAGAGGGCTGTGAGGCTCTGATCAAACAATACTGGGACAAGGCAATAGGCCAGTCAAGCCCTCTAATAGACTCTCTCACTGGTTTAAGGTTTTGTCAAGAGGGATTGAAAAGCTGGAGTAAGGAAATAAGGAGAAGCCAAGTGGCACTCATTAAGGAAAAATTGACAATTCTCAACTCCCTCAAAGAAACTAACGAGGGGCACCTCTACACAGACATAAAAAAGCTTCAGAAGGAGGTGAACTTGATGCTAGTGGCAGAAAATACTAAGTGGCAGCAAAGGGCCAAACAAAATTGGCTAAGAGGAGGGGACATGAAAACTTCTTTCTTCCACAAATGTGCTAGTCAAAGAAGAAAACAAAATCTCATTTGCAACATCAAGGATGAAGTAGGTAATGAGATCACTTGTCAGAAGGGGATTAGCCAAATCTTTCAAAGTTTTTTCCAAGGCCTCTTCACTTCATCTAGCCCAACAGGCATTGTTGAATGCACAATTGATATGCCAAGGAAACTCTCCAATGAAATGAACACCACCCTAGCTAGACCCTTTACTGCAATTGAAGTAAAAGAATCCTTGTTCAGCATGAACCCTCTGGGCTCACCTGGACCAAATGTTCCTGCATGTTTCTACCAAGACCATTGGTCCATCATAGGACCACGAGTCTCCTCTGCAGTTCTAGAGGCCTTGAACAAAGGCCAGTGGTCAAAGGGCCTAAATGATACCCTTATTGCCCTGATCCCAAAGAAATCTTCCCCTTCCCTAGTGACTAACTTCAGGCCCGTCAGTCTTTGTAATGTCCTCTACAAGATCATAGCCAAGACCTTGGCAAACAGGCTGAAACTAGTGCTTCCAGACATAATTTCCCCAACCCAAACAACCTTTGTCCCAGGCAGGCTGATAATAGACAACATAATAGTGGCTTTTGAGTCACTACATACAATGAAGGCCAGATTGAAAGGTAGAGATGGTTTCCTAGCTCTCAAACTTGATATGAGCAAAGCTTATGACAGAATTGAGTGGTCTTTTCTAAAATTTGTTCTGCAGCAAGTTGGTTTTGACTAGAAATGGGTGAACCTAATTATGAGATGTGTAGAATCAGTATCATACTCCCTCATCCTCAATGGTACTCCGCAATACAACTTCCATCCAACAAGAGGGCTGAGGCAAGGGGATCCCCTATCCTCTTACCTTTTCATCTTGTGCTAAGAAGTACTAAGTTGTATGCTAAACAAGGCTAAGAGCTATGGACTTATCACTGGCCTACCAATCAGAAGGAAGATCCTCTCAATTAACCACCTGTTTTTTTCAGACGACGGTCTCTTGTTTTGCAAAGCAAACCCCTTAGAATGGAGCAGACTCTACAACTTGCTGGAAACCTATGAACTTGCCTCTGGTCAAAGGCTCAACAAGGAAAAAACCTCAATATACTTCAACAAAATCACCAAAGAGGAAGCCAAGGTTTTCATCACCAGTATAGTAGGGATAAGGGGGACTTCCTCATATGAAAAATACTTAGGCCTTCCTGCTCTCATAGGTAGGTCCCGAGCTCAATCTTTCAAAGAAATTCTAGACAAGGTGCAAGGAAGAATCTCAAACTGGAAGAACAAGTTCCTTTCCCAAGCTGGGAAAGAAATTCTCATCAAATCAATCATCCAAGCCATCCCCACCTACAGCATGGGGATCTTCAAACTCCCAAAACGTCTGGTATAGGAACTCAACAAGCTGGTGAGGAGCTTCTAGTGGAGCCATCAACCACAGGAACACAAAATACACTAGATCCATTGGAATCAACTGAAAAAAGCAAAGAGCCAAGGAGGCCTAGGACTAAGGGATTTTTCCAACTTCAACTTAGCCCTTCTAGCCAAACAAGGCTGGAGAATTGTCAACAACCCAGACTCCCTTGCTGCATAGGTTCTCAAGGAAAAATATTTCAACAACAGTTCCTTCCTCTCCACTAAGTTAGGCCAGAATTCTTCTTACCTTTGGCAGAGCTTCCTAGCAGCGAGATCCCTACTCAAAGAAGGTTTGATATGGAGAATTAGAGATGGAGCTTCTACTGAGATTTGGAATGACAGATGGCTCCCAAGGCAATTGATCTTCAAATCCCCTAACTCAATCAGGTTCCTGCAGGCTGACACCAAAGTCTCTTATCTCATCAATGGAACTACTAAACAATGGAAGAGAGACCTGGCCTATGCCATGTTCTCAAACGAAGAAGCTGATTGTATCATTGCCATACCTCTCAGTCCATACCGCAAACCAGATAGGAGAATTTGGAAATGCACCACCTCGGGTGACTTTAGTGTCAAAAGTGCCTACCATCTACTAACTGAGATGGATGAACAACTGAATGGCCAATTCGCAACCTCAAGATCATCCCAGCCCCCCTGGACAAAAGTTTAAAACCTGAACATCCCAAATGCTACCAAAACCTTCCTCTGGAGGGCCTGCCTTAATGGACTTCCTACCCAAGACAACCTACTGAAAAGAAAAGCCATAGAGGATCCTGCTTGTCCAATATGTAGCCTACAACCAAAAACTGTTAAGCACATCCTATGGAACTGTCCTTCAGCTAGGGACGTGTGGACACTAAGTATAAGGAAGCTTCAGAAAGTTAGCCCTCTTTTCCACCACTTCCAAGAATTGGTAGAAGACTTCCAAGAACTGGTAGAAGGCTTCATAGAAGACTTGGACATAGAGGAACTGAAGCTATTTGCCGTTACCTCGTGGTTCATATGGGAGAGGAGAAATGCCATGGTGTTTAAGGAAATCTTCCAACACCCTTCTAAGGTGTCTCAACAATCATCTTATCTAATTGAGGAACTTTAGCAGATACCTCAGCAGGGAAAGACTTAGATAAACTCCAGTCAACGTCATACAATTTGAGAAGCACCACCTCAAGGTAAAGTTAAACTGAATTGGGATGCATCATTGTCTAAAGCCACCTGCAAAGTGGGAGTGGGAGCAGTCATAAGGGATTGGGAAGGAAAAGTGTTGGCTACTCTTAGAATGCAGCACGATTTATTCCTTGATCCACTCATGGCAAAAGCATTTACAGGACTCTAAGCCTCCTTATTTTGCAAGGCTATCGGTCATAGAGACATCATCATAGAAGGGGATTCACTATAGGTTGTGTCAGGCCTCAACTCATCAATTGAAGTCCAAACATACACAGGCCAGCTCATTACAGACACAAGATCAACTCTTAATTCCTTTTCCACTTGGTCAGCAAGGCATACTGTGAGAGCAAATAATTCTATTGCTCATGCCTTAAGTAAGGATGTGTTAAGCATCAATGGTTACACCACTTCTTTTGATTTCATTCCCCACTGTATTAAAGACTTGGTTTAAGCATTATCAATATAGTCTTTGTTTTAAAAAAAATTAATATACTAATACTATCAATATAGTCTATCAATAATATAGTTATAATAAAATTAACTCATTATAACAATTAACAAATGTTAATATCATTATATGGTAATTATAATCACTATAATGAATTCTAATATTTATAATGATACTAATAGTCTAATACAATATTACTATTGGTAATATATTTTTAATTCTATTTATAAATTAATATATAAATCACTATACTAAATAATCACATAAAAAATAATCACATATATATTAATATTCTAATATAGACTATAGTTATACTTATACTGATATAGTTATACTAAATCACCATAACTAATACTAATATAGAGCTATACTAACAGTTTACCATTAATACTATTATATTGTCTAATATATTATATAACTATAACTAATACTAATAGTTTAATATAGACTTATAGTATTAATACTAATAGTTTATTATATATATACACTAATACTAATAGTCATTAATAATTATATTCTTTAATGTATAACTAATAGACTTATAGTATTAATATCATTACATGTAGTAGTAACACTAATACTATAATAGTCTTAGTTATTGTTTTGTATTTAATAATATAATTGTTATAGTGTTTTTAATTGTCTTGTATTTATTTTATTGTCCTATTTTTATTTTATTGGTCCCTCTATTTTTGGATTGAGCTTATTTTGGCCATTTAAGTGTGTTTTTCCTTTGTTTTGGGCCCAGCCCATTACACTGCCACCACAGCCAAGCAGCCCAACCTAGCCGGTAGCCCAGTCCGAAAATCCCCATATTTAATCCCCATATTATACCATACGGTGCGTTTAATGGAAATTAGGTTAACTACTAACTAGTTTTATTTTTTTCTCCTCTCCTCAGTCAGTCCATGCCTCTTCTCTGCCCTAGACCCTGCTGCGCCGACTTCCCTCTCTTCTTCTTCTTCTTCTTCTTTTCTTCTTCTTCAGTCTTCAGACTTTGGTTCTTCTTCATAGTCACTGCCGTGTTGCATCTTGGTGGGTCTTCCACTTCGGTTCTTTAGCACTCTTCCACGCACAACCCTCGCCGACGCCGTGAACCTCCCCTCATGCAGCAATCTTTGGTTTCCTTCTCATTGCCACCTACTTCATCATTGTAAGCCAAAAAAAAAAAAAATTCTATCTTTCTCACTCACTCATTGTGTGTATTTATTTGTACATATTTCTGAGAGTTAGTAGTCTGTTAATTTTTGTTGATTTGGGTTTGGGGTTCTAAATTTTCTTCCTTTTAATATGATTTTATTGGAAAGTCAATGCTTTTTTTTTTTCAGTTTATTAATTAAAATGGTAAGGAAAATGATATAATTTAAACTACACAAATCTGAACTCCAAGAAGGAAAGAACGAATCCCCAATAGCCATCGTCATAAAAGAATACCATATTGTATATAAATGTCTAACACCAAGTAAAACAAGTAACTTTGCCGGTAAACACAACAATGCAGATTCCATTTATGCTTCCATAAAGTCCAATACCAAGACTACTAGTGAAAATTAGTAGACAACTAAGAATATCTACACAATTAAAATGCCAAATACCCACTTCTCAGACAATAATCGAGAAATGAGAACTTCCTAAAAAAATAACACACATAGCAACATGTAATTGCCAAATGAAGATGACAATTGAAAAGGAATGCCCAAAAAAGGAAAAATCCCCCCTTCTCATAACTAATTAACCAAAACCATAAGAGAAAAGAAAGACTTAGAATAGTATCTATAACAAAATTACAGTCACTTCATAATAGATCTAACAAGTAACGACAGAAAAGAAAAGTGTGCATGAAATTTTTTTTCTTGCAAAAAAAAAAAAAATCTCTATAAATAGAACTAAAAAAATTGAGAAAAGTTAAGAGAGGGAATGAGAGAATTACAAGAGTATTAGAGGAGGATAAAAGAGTAATTTCAAGTGAGCAATTTGAATCATCTGAGAGTACTGAGTCTACTGACTGGAGTGAGAGCTAGAAGTTTTGCTTGGTCTATTATTTTATAAAGTGTGTGATTGCTAAATTGCTTGGTCTATTATTTTATAAAGTGGGTGATTGTAATCTAATATTAATACTTTTATTGTTGTTACTATAGATGGATCAATCAAATGAAACACCTGATAATGTGAGACCTTCTATGGAAAGGATTCAAAAGACCATGGAATCAACGGCGACTAATGATCCACTTTCTCCACCCTCTAATGTAAGTAGGCCATCTACTGGTCCTGGGAGTGGTAGGAAAAGATTTGTAGTTTGGGACTATTTTAAAAAGATTAAAACTAAAGATAATTCAAGACCTAGAGCTGCATGTAATTTTTGTGGGACTACTTATGCTTGTGATCCTAATATAAATGGCACAAAATCAATGTTACAGCACTTGGAAAAAACATGTAAGAAGTCTCCACTTAGGAAAGTGGATAGAAATCAATGTGTATTAGGTTTCCAGTTTGGAGAAAGCAATGGGGGGCTTGTATCTATTGCTTTTGGTGTTGAGGCTTGTAGAGCAACCTTAGCAGAAATGTTGGTTATTGATGAGCTTCCTTTTAAATTTGTGGAAGGGAAAGGGTTTAAGAAATTTATGCTTGTTGTGCAACCTAGATGGAATGGGATTCCATCATGTGTGACGGTTGCAAAATACATTTTTAAACTTTATTTGAGAGAGAAAGAGAAGTTGAAAAGTGCTCTTAAGGGGCAGCGCATTTGTCTAACCACGGATACATAGAAATCTATGAAAAATTTTAACTACATGTGTCTTACCACACATTTTATTGATGAAGATTGGAAAATGAACAAAAGAGTCCTCACTTTTTGTAAGGTGGAAAACCATAAGGGTGAGACACTGGGAAAAAAAAATCGAAATGTGTTTGCTTGAATGGGGGAGGCCCAAAATATTTACAATTACACTTGATAATGCAAGTTCAAATAATGGGATAGTTTCGTATATCAAAAGAAAGACAAGGAATAGAAAAGATACAATTTTGGAACATGAGTTCTTGCATATGAGATGTTATGCTCATATCTTAAACTTAATTGTTTGGGATGGGTTGAAAGAATATGATCAATCAATTGCATGAATTCAAGGGGTTGTGAAGTATGTGAAATCATCTCCGCAAAGGTAGAACACATTTAAGCAATGTTGTGATAGTGAGGATATTACTTGTAAAAGTAGTGTATACTTAGATGTATCAACTCGTTGGAACTCCACTTTTATGATGTTGGATAGGGCTGAAAAGTTTTAAAAAGCATTTCAACGGCTAGAGGATGAAGATTAAGGATATGTTAAGAGCATTGGGGAGGATGATGATGGTGTTATTGAGTTGGGTAAAGGAGGGGCATCCAAGTTAGGGCCTCTAACCATGGATGATTGGGACAAGAGTAGGATGTTTGTAAAATTTCTAAAACTTTTTTATGATGCAACCTTGCATCTCTCTGGGGCCAATTATGTCACTTGTAACTGTTTTGCATTTGAGCTAGCGACAATTCATGCTACCATTACTTTGGAGTGTGCGGAAGGGCCTCATAATTTGAGGACAATGACATTTAATATGAAATCTAAATTTGAGAAGTATTGGAGAAATATTGAAAAAATAAATTTTTTGTTGTATATTGCATTGGTTCTTGATCCTCGATATAAAATGCGATGTCTAGATATTCTTTTTGAAGGATTCTATGAGGATAACACTTTAAAAGTTCTTATGTTGTTGGATTTGGTTAAAGATGCTTTGACTCGTTTATATGATAGTTATTGTGCAAATGACGGAAGTGATGTTGGGGCACAAGATCAAACTATGAGCCAATCAAGTGAGGGATGGGCTAGTACTACAAGTTCAAATCTTGGGGTAGGTCAAGGTAATTTTGGATCAATGGGATCATATATCCGTTTAAAAGTTAAGATGCGTTTGGAGTCAGAGAACTCTTTGAAGACTAAATTTGAATTGGAGATGTATTTAATTGAAAAATGTGAAAAAGATAATGCAAAATTTGACTTGTTGAATTGGTGGAAAGTTAACAGTATTAGATACCTCGTGCTTTCAAAAGTTGTGCTGGATGTTTTTGCAGTTCCGATATCTACAGTGGCCTCTGAGTTGGCTTTTATCATAGCAGGTCGAGTACTTGATCCTTTCCGTATCAGCCTATCTCCAGTTATGGTTGAAGCCCTTATTTGTAAACAAAATTGGCTTTTCTCATCTTCTACCCCGTTAAACATTCGCACTTTAATGGATGATGTTGAGGAGTTTGAGAAATTTGATACAGGCATGTTACTATGTAGCATCATTCACATTTTCTTTAAGTGTCTTTAAAATGTATATTATATTAGTAATTTGTTTTAATTATTATGTTTTATTTTTTTCTCTTTTGTGTAGAGCTCATGGAAGCCTTAGGGAGTTCTTCAAGATCCACTTTTTTGGTTGGAGATCATTAAATTTAAGGTAGGACAACTTGTATAACATCTTTTTTAAAGTTTTTATTTATTTAATGTAATTACTAACTTTTTATTGAATTAACTGCTTGATTTATTTTCATACAACTGCAAGGTTTGTCGAATGGACTATTGGAGTTGGTGGCTTCGTGCATAGCTATTACTATTAGCTATTTGTTCTAGTTATAAAGTTTTTTATTAGATGTTCTTGTAATTTGAACTTCTAATTTAGATTTATAAATTGGACTTGTAATTTGTTGGACTTTTGGATTTGTAATTTATTAGACTTTTTGATTTGTACTTTAGACTTTTGGTATTTGGATTTGTAATTTGTTAGACTTTTGGACTTGTAATTTAGACTTTTGGAATTTGGACTTGTAATTTATTGGACTTTTGGACTTATAATTTAGACTTTTGGATTATTTCATTTCATAGCAGAATGTTCTTTTAATTGTAGATTTTATTTTTTTGTAGCAGTTTTACTTAAAGGTTTATAAGCTTAGAGTAGATTTTTTTTTACACTAGATTTCTTATTTTAGTTTTTGTGTTATAGCAGTTTTTTATATAGCAGAATTTTGTTTAGATAGCAGAGTAACAATTTATAAAGCAGATTTTTTATAACAGAATTTTTTTACATAGCGGATTTTTTTTTTTATAAAGAAGATTTTTGATAGCAGAATTTTTTTACATAGCAGTTTTTTTTTAAAAGCATATTTTTGTAAATAGTAATAGATTTTTAATAAAATAGAATTTTTAAATCAGTTTGTTTTAAAGAGAATTTTTTATGACAAATTTGTATTTTATTAAAACTGGACCGGAAAGTGGTAAAACCGGAGTACTGGTTTATGAGAGAAACCGGTGTGTAATCAATTTTGAAAAATGCAAAATCGGTGCCTACCGGTTCGGTCCTAGATTTTGTCCAAAATCGGACCGAACTGGATCGGTTACACCCTTAGCCTTTTTGCATGTATGACACATGGCAAGAAATAACTTTTTTCCCTAGGGTGGGCGTGTGAACTAATTCCATGGGCTCCAAACCCTAACTTCACTACAAGTCTAAATTCCACTTGGGCTTGGGCCTTTCTCAAGACCTCATATGCCTTATATTCCAACCAAATTGCTTAATGAGTTATTCCTCCTCTCTTGGCCCAAATTTATCAATACATAATAAATTGAATAAAAAACTTAGCAAAAATCTTGGTTGTCACACATAGCTTGGTATCAAAGCATGCTTATACGCGACTTTAGGTTTACCTATGAATTATATACGACGATACCAGAAACATAGGAGTTGACTTTAGTATTGTAAGCTTGAAAATTTAAGTATCCTATGTTTGATTTGCATTTTGAAATGAAAGATGAGATAGGAAGTGATAAGTTTCGGTTATGTGGTAGGATTTGAGTATGGTGCGATTGAAAGCTCTGTGTGGAGAGTTGCCACCTAGTGGATACAAGGGAGGACTGTTGAGCATTAGGGGAGATGATGAACTAATGAGAGTCTTAAATAATATTTCAAACGTGTTGGATGACATATACTCATGTCACCTGCAAGTTCAGTCATTAGAATCCCCTAGGGAGGAGTCGTGGGGTGTACGTATGAGTGATTCGTGGGGCACCGCTACCTATAATTCTTTGGTCAGAAGGGTTCAATGAGGGCATAGAGGTGGATAATAAATATTGAAAGGACTTTCAAAGTGTGTGGGTGCACCGAGAGTTAGAAGGTACTATATGCAAGTTACATGGTTTATAGGGAGGCGATGCTATGGTCGTGTACTAAAAGACAATTACTTACCAGGGATCTGGGAGCTATTGAAGGGATCTTGTGGCGAAGATTTAAGAAATAATTTGATGTTCAGTACTTTCCAGCTATAGTAAGGAACCAAAAATCAAAGGATTTTGCTAACTTGGTTCTGGAAAGTATGACATTAGAATAGTATGCGTCTAGGCTTATGAAGTTAGGGAGGAATAATGTACTATATTAAGGTTGTTAGAAAGTGTCCTTTGGAGATAGATGATATCCTCTTGGAAGCAAATCTAGTAATGTTCAAGATGTTGGGATTTGATGTCATTCTCGGAATGGATTGGTTGTTTAAGCAATTCATAAGTATAGATTGTTGATCAAGGATAGTGACATTTTGTGTTCCACCAATGCTAGATAGGATCTTCCATGGAAGAAAGTCGAGGTTGATGCCAAAGACGATTACCTCACTACAAGCCAAGACAGATTTGGTGAATGGGGCTGAGTCTTACTTAGTGTACTTAATGCTTAAGGAGAGAGAGTCCAAGGAAATTATTTGTGGTAAAGGAATTGTCAGACTTCTTTAGCCCAAGAGTAGCTCCGATACACACAGCACCTTACCGGATGGGCCCAACATAGTTGAATGAGTTAAAGAGTCAACTACAAGAATTGTTGACGAAAGGATTTTTAGGCCCAACATTTCAGCTTAGGGAGCACCATTACTATTCGTGAAAAAGAGAGCTCAAATCCTTAGGATGTGCATCTTTTCCAAATTCTCACATAAAATACAATAAATAATTTAACTTTTTCAAATCTCAAAACAATAATAATATTAAAAAATAATATTCTAACCAACTCATCTCATCTCAAATTCAATATAAACTTATCTCATCTCAACGCACTATCCCAACTTCCATAATTAATATTCTCTGTCAACAGTTTCCCGAGGAAGGGAAGAGAAAGGAAGACACATATTACATCCAATCAAGAGAAAGATGATTTTTTTTTTCCCCCTTAAAAGTGCCTCACTATGGCTCCTAGTAAATATTAGACATATTTTTAAAGTGTGTAAGTTCTATACATTCAATTTTAAAAAAAAATGGGGCCCAGTATTAAAACAATATTTTTTTATGCAGGTCCTTGATTTACCTATTTTTTTTTTTCAAAAAGAGTGTGCCGCGTTTGCCAACTCTATGACTAGAAATATCATTTCTCTTGTGATACTTCTTGCCCAACTCGCATAATATATTAATCTAATGTCAATAATGATTTTCATGGAAACTAAAGTCAGTTTGTTGTAATTTGTACATAGCAAAGGACTTAAATTTTCTTTTCTTGGAAAATAATTAAGTTCTCAATCTTAAATTAGACAATTTATGTAGTTCATGTCTTGCAGATAAAGTTGTGGGGTAGCAATTATATTTAAGAAAATGCTAAACTTATTTCAAATTGTATTAAGAAAAAATATGATAATTTTCGTTTGATTGATTGGCTACCCACTACAAAAAAAAGGGCTATTTGCGGCTAAATTTATTTCCGGCGGAAATATTTTAGTCGCAAATAGCCGGTTTTGTAACTTCTGGAAAATGTTCATGTCAACTAGAAAATGTAGCCGGAAAATATTACTATTTGCAGCGACATTTGTGAGCCGGAAATATTTTGGCCGCAAATAGTTCGTTTTCCATTCCAAAATCAACTTAATAAGATTTTCGCCGTTGTACTTACATTGTTACAGCGACATTTTTCACTTGTTACGGCGACTTTTTGGTTGCCTTAATAAATTTCCACTTATTTCCCTCCCGCGTCATACTTTATTTTCCCACGCTCGATTGTTCCCTCTCTTTCTCGCGCTCTCTCTCTCACTCTCGGGTTCTACAGGGGGGTTTCCGTTCAAAAGCCACCGTCGTCGTCTTCTCGCCGGTGAGTTTGTCTTTACTACTCTCAGGCTCCATTAATCTCTCTCTCACTCTCTGTAACCCTCGCCCCTTCGAGTTGTGCCATTTTTATCTGTCCTTGAAACAAATTACAGAAATGATTATGAGTTTCTTCTCTCCTTTATTTCTGTCATTTCTGTAATTTTAATGAATCAAAATTATATATACTTTAGGTTAGGTTGCTTTAGTGCCGCATTATATATTTCGGTGGGTTTGTGTACATGACGAGGCTCTGTTTGTGTATGTATCAGCGACCTCCAATGTTTGTGACTTTCATGGCTTTCTAGCTGATTCAAGAAAATAATGTATATATCACTTATAAAAAATAATGTATTATCTACATAAAGTCAGAATAGAAAGCATTAATTTTCTTTTCTTTTATATATATATATATATATATTAAGTAGAAACTTGAAGCAAATTAAAAGCACTAATTGGAAAATCTCAGGAAGTGGAATCTCCTTTGATCTTTACAAAAGTGCCTTTGATCTTTAGGCATGTGAATTCTTTTGGGTTAAGGGGGCCGACAGGGTAGTGTTCATAAGAATTATACCACAAAGGTCATGTACGTATGACCTAGCTCCTAAGTTTTATATATTAGTAAATTTTTCTAAGAATGTAATTAAGTGACAATCGTACTGAATTAAAGCAATGAGATCTATATATGAGGTTGTTTTGTTTTGTATTTTTTTTGTTTTTAAATGTAATGTTGCTTTAGAAGGAACAGATCAAATAAGGAGATCAAGCATATATTACTAGTTGTTGTCCATAACACAAGTGTTGATAATTTCCAAATATCTTTTGTGTTTTATTTTGTTGGAATACTATAAATTATATTTGTAGAGCCAATATATGAGTATATGTGCTCCCTTTTCTTTTTTTTTTTTTTTTTTTTGAGATTATGAAACCTCATTTGAACAATAATCAATAGCCAAAATAGAATGTATGTACCTAATTTAGTAATTGCTTCTTTAGAAAGATGTAGTTGCTTCTTTAGTAATTCAGTACATATTTTTTTCCTCTTTTATCTTTTTGGAGCATGTTGCAGACTCTACAACCTCGAATTAACAGTAGTATATATATATATATATATATATATAGTTCCCCAAAGTTTCATTTGCATGTTGGGTTTGCTGAGGTTTGTGTCTGCATTATGCATGCCTGGCCTAGTACTGGATTTAGCATATATGTAAGAAAGGAAACTACGGCTGCTTTTTAATACTCACAACCTTTTCATTAGACATATCAATGAATAACTTGATTTTCTCACACGTGTGGGATTTAGCACTGTGGTTTTTATTCCATATTGATTCCTTTACAAACATTGGTGGGTGCTTATGGTGATATGTTGTATTATTATTGAATTGTTCATATTTCAATCTGTACTCGTATGATTTGTCAAATCTGTTGTGTGGATGGGGTGAAAAGCTAGCATACAACTTTCTAATCTCCTCCTTATAAAAAACTAGCATATACAATTTTTTGTGTCAAAGATGCATGTAAACTTGTGCCTGTTCAATCTGAGTGAACTTTAGAGGGACAGGCCGTAGTTCTATTCAAAGAGCATAACAGGAGAGCGAGTCAGTAAAACCTATATTACTGATTTAGTGAAGTTTGCTCTCTGTTTGTCAATCCAATCTTTCAACACCACCGTAATGTTTGATTCACTAAAATATTTACAGATTTTCTTTCTTATTCAATTGAAATTCTCAATCATGACTAAATTGTATGCATTCCATTCTCCTACATTAAGAGGATTGTGACCCTATAATCAATGATTTTTGTACGCCTATGAAATGTATGCCATGACATTTATTTCATAATCTAGATTCATTTTTCTATCGCTTAAGAACTTCTGTTTTTGAGTCCTTAAGTGCTTAATTACTCTTTAGGGGACATAAATTTTGGAAGTATGCCATGTCTGCTACAGTCATAAATATATTGACATAGCAGTAAAATAATCCATGTGGGATTTATTGTGGCTGCAGATGAGAACCCTCTCTTGATCTTGACACATGGTGACACATGGTCACTTGTTATCAAGCCAATGCCAATGCTCTAAGATTGTAAATCAAGTTTCCAATGTTTTTGAAAAACCCCAGAAGTATGCATCGATATTACTGAAGGAATAAACACTTTCTTTTGTTTTTTTGGCTTGCATGCTGTTTGGCAGTAAGCATGTGTAAAAAGAAGAGTTTTTCACATTTTGGCTCATTTTTTATGTTTCCAACACACATTTATAACTTTTATACATGCATAAAATTGTACAAGACCAGCTACGTCAATTGGTACTTAATTCAGCACATGCCATGATCACTTGCATGCATTATTAATTTATAGGATTTGAGAAGCTTTTGATAATGATTGCACAATGTTCTGAAGTTTTTAATAATTCATATATGCATGCACTTCATTTGCACCTTATTCTCTCATTAATGTGCTACTTATGGTGCTGATCATGAGGGAATTACTTGACAAAAATTAAGCAGTGATGACAACATTTAATTTTTTATTGATCGATTTGGAATAAATTAAATTAAGCATGCACATTGGCCTTGATCATCATTCATTGTTATGTCAAGGTAGGGCTACTTTATAAAGAGAAAAGGAAAATCTTCCACAAACGTATAATAAATTAAAAAGCATATAATTTATCACTTTTGGCTTTTCTTTTTTCTTTTTTTGTTTGTCATTATGGTAGCTGCTGTTGTTGGTATTAAGACTGATTCTGGGAATGCTAACACACCATTATGCTAGCTACTGCTGTTCGTATTAAGACTGCTGTTGTTGGTATTAAGACTGATTCTTTTTTTGTTTGTCATTATGCTAGCTGCAACAATTCAGATGAAATCTCATTTATTGGCAATGCTAACACTGGCGTAGATTGCATTATAGAAACTTTCACACTTTGATAATATAGCCGAATTGATCATATTTCCATTTTTCATACATTTTCAATATTGATCAGCTGTGGTAGCCCTTCTAATATTTTCTTAAAGTCATGGTCCAACACTTTGTGTGCTAAATTGAGTTCCTTTATGGATGACTTCCAATGCATATAGATGATCTTACTGAGTTACTGCTTGTGTTATTATTTTGTATATCCCCAACTTTGGTTTTATTTATTTTGTGATTTTTTTGCTGATTTTCTAAGTTGCACTCACTGCACCAGTCTTGCCTTCGGCTCTAGCAATTACACAGATTCTGGTATTGTATTTTTTAGATCTGTAACATCTGAAAAGGGCCACTCTTTAACTCATGTAGCTGAATAGTCAGCACATCAGGTCCTGCTAATCCCTCTTTCAAAATCTATAACAATAAATACGGGGTAAGTGACCAATTTAAAAAATGTGTATAAAGATATAAACCAAATCAACAAATTATCTACCTTGTAAGTATCATCTTTCTCCATGCTTATGATAAGACCAAAATCTGAACACCTGAAGTAGTAAACAAAATAAATGCAAATTATCAGCTTATCAGATTCAATATTCACAGAAGGTTTAAACTTCAGGAGCTCCTCTTCAAATGGCTCAACGCCCCAGCAACTTAAAGAATCTGTTGGTATTTTCTTAAACAAATATCCACCCTCATTGCCCTCTCTTTGAATAAAGCTCACTTTCCATCTAAAATATGATGGAAAGTTTCTGCTGCAAAGCCTCCACCAGATGACTAGCACTAGAATCATCCCTTTCCCCCTTCCTTACTGCATCAATAACTCCCTTCACATCCCCTTCAAACTGGACATCCCCTAACCCCAGGTCTTCACATAGTACAATGGCTTCCCACAAAGCAAAACATTCTGCAACAAAAGCAACAAAAGCCTCCTCGTACACTAAGTCAATTACTTTAGTGGTCATTTTGCCTTCATTATTCTACATAGGGTAATTATAATTAGCTGAAATGGATCCATTTCAGCTCCAATCAAAGAGAAAAATAATCCAACGTCTAGCTCCAATCAAACCAAAAAATATCTTATGGACTACTCGAATATTTTCTATTACATGTAGGCAAGTAAATATTAATACCAAGAGTTTAAGTTAAGAAATCTGCCATATTGGTTGCAGAGCATTAAGTATGGATGATTATATACTCTCCCGTTTTATACTTATATATATGTATGTATGTATGTATGTAGTATATATACCATTGTTTTGGCGAAAAACCTCTCAATTTTGCTGACCTCAGTATTCAGAAAATTTAAAGCCTGCACTTTCTCTATATATATATAAATTGCATATATATATATAATATAATATATATACACTTATATAAGCTGGGCGATATTCATCATACTAGCAAGGTCAGAAGTGAATTTCATGTAGTAATTTCAAGATTGAGAATTTAATCAGTGTGATATGTAAAGTTGGTGTGATATACTTAATCGGTGTTGGGTTTCCATCCTAGTATTATATAGCTTATAATATTTGAACATGAGGCAATTATTTGTGACCTATTGATATACTGTGGGGCATATAGGATATATAGCATCTAGAAATAGGTATATTTTATTTTGATTGAGATTCCAGCCGCTCTTCTATATATATATATATATATACACATGTATATTTGTATATATATATACAAAGGATTAAAGCTGCCTACCCTTTCACTATGATTTAATCATATTCGTTATGATTTACATAGAACCTACAAGAAATATGAGAGTAATGAACAAGCACTCGCGAATTGTCTACCGTTGGTGACACCAACCATCTGGGTGAAGTTATGCGCTCGATATGCAAGTGAGGAGTATAAGGTAAGTTGGAAGTCAAACATTGAATTAATGTTGGTGTGTGAAGAAAATTTTTTACCCACTGTTTGATACATGTTAAGCTTGACACGTGTGATTGCTTTCATGTATATCATGTCTCGTGTGAGTGCAGCGAATGTCTGAACAAAATAAAGGTAATAGAGAGAAGCAAGAAAACAATCACATGGCTGGACGAAGGTCCTTTGTACGCCTAATGGAGATGAGGGTAAGTCAATTAAGCTCGATATGCAAGATGCATATCAATGAGACCTTAAGATGATATAGTTTAAGTGTAAGTTGAATTTAATTTGCTTGTATTGACAGTTTGGGAATGAGGAGAATTTGGTCGAGTTTTTTAAAGAAGTGCGGTGGTCAAAGAAAAAGAACAAATTTGTGACTCCCATTGCTGAAGAGAAATATGTGAGTGTTAAAGTAAAAGCCTAAATTAATATGGGTTCAATTGCCAAATTATTATATGGTGTTGTCTAAGTACATATTCCTTACTAACTTTTGGTATTTTTCCAATGGTTAATAGTTGGAGATGGTTGCAAAGATGTTAGAGCTGGAGCTGGAGAAGAGGACTAATGAGGCTGCAGCAACAATCTTTAAGGAAGTTTTGGGCCAAAGATCAGGGTATGTAAGGGGGCTTAGCGAGATGGTTATTCCGAAGTCATCTAGAGAAGCAGCTGATGCCCAAATAGCAGAATTAACTGAACGTGCAGAAAGGTTTGAGAAAGCTGCTTCAGATTATAAGGGCCAGCTTGATGACTTATGAGCGAATGTCATGATGCTAATGGAGAGACAAGTTGAATACGACAAGTTCATGGAGAGATATGAGTCAGAGCGACAGACGCAGGGAGAGTCTCATAGAGAGACTCAGGGACCTGCATAGTTAATATTTGGCCATGAACCATTTTTTGTGAATTTTGATAAGGAGATGAAGGTGAAAGTAATATACTTTTCACAAAATGCCTCCTACTTAGTTAATATTTTGTTTAGGGTCTACTAATGTGGGGTAGGTAGTGTAAGGTTAGGTTTTGTGGATATTTTGTAGCTTATGCCATTGTACGTTTCTCTAGCCACCAACTACTCACATGGAAGTTATTGGTCATTGGATGTCAAACTGCTACAACAAGGTAAGTAATGTCCTACACCCATAGGCTTTTTTATTATCTAATTTGAATTCTTAACGATTAGCATTGCATTTTATTTGCATGTTATGATTGAAATCTATTGAATAGTTTAAGAAAGAAAATCATCCCTCTTTGGTGCTACTGCAGTTTTGATTTCTCCTAAACCATTTGGAAACCTATGAAGTATATATGAGGCCTATTTCGTATCTCATGCTTTTTTTGTATCACTTTGTATCTTTCTGTTAAAATTTCCTTGTTAAGAGCTTAAAATTTCTGTCGAATAATATTATAGACTGACTATTTGGTTTTATCAATGAAGCGTCGGACGATGGTTTACAGATTCAATGACAAGAAAGAAAATTCAGATGAAGAGGATCAACAACACCACAGCACGGCAGGTGACTTTCTCTAAGAGGAGGAAGTGCATATTTAAAAAGGCTTTGGAGCTCTCAACTCTCTGCGAGGCTGAAATAGTGCTCATTGTCTTCAGGGCTACCGGCAAGCTCTTCGATTACGCCAGCCCAAGGTTTCTCTCCCTCTCTCACTCCTCTTTACTTATAGAGGAACATATATCGGGATTATTAGAGTAAAGTAAGTATGTAGCTGTCTACTTGTTTATGAAGATTGACTTGTTCGTGCAGTCACTAATTGGTTGAAAGAGAGATAGATGCTTAATTGAAAAGATTTATTTTTCTCTTGTTTTGTTGGTAAAGTTTCTTGAACTGATGGATGCTGTAGGTGAGTCCAGATTGCTTTGCATACAGAGTTTCTGGTGATAAAGAAAGATGTAAAGTTGGATTGGATTAGATATAGTTTTATTTATATGTGTGGGTGTTAGTTCTGAACAAAAACAAGCTAACCACTGCAATTTGAATGAGTTTTTAAGAATTAATTAAACCCTAATAGAAGAATATAGCTGATTAATAACCAGTCACCATCCAAATTTTTCCTGACATCTGAATCGGTTCAAACCCAAGCTGGCCTCCATTAAACTTAGCGGCTAAGTCATGCGATGATTAAATAATTTATGCTCATTTTCAGGTTGTTCAATCAGATAAATTATTCCCAGCTTTCTTCATCGTATATATGGGTTAATTCAAGTGAAAACTTGAACAAATTGTCTTTTGATTATAATTAATGTTGATATTAAATGTGGAAAAATGATACTTATAATCTTGAGTAGCTCAATTAGGTGTTTAAGTTTTTCTTTAATGAATTATCGAAATTGAGGTATTGGTATTGTTGGAAATGACCATCTCATAAATCATAAAACAATTTCTATAAGACTCAGATGTTTTCGTGACTATGGTGTTTGTCATTGATATTAATCATTTCTTAATATCAATGACATTACTTGTAGAAATAGAAAGATCAAAACTCCTAGTGTTATATGGAGAATTTCCTGTAGTGAGAAATTTGTTGCTACATTGTTAAAAAAAAACTCCTGTGATAAAGGCATGTATGAAATGCAATTGGTATTGTTTTGGGATGATAGGTATAGGTGGATGCGCACTGTTTCATGCTTGGGATATTTAGTGAAAGCCTCAAACTCTTCTACTGGGTTAGTTTTAGACACTTGTTGTGATTTTTTATTTTTTTGCAAGGTCATCTATCGATTATTGCTCTGGGTTTTTATTCCTGTGTCCTAGAAATACATTATACTGCATACTTTTTGGGTTCCATATGTTAAATGTCTAGAGGGTGAGAGCAAATGGGCTCATTAGTGGGATTACAACCAAAAACAATTATACCATATGCAGAACAAGTGAAACAAATATATACTTAGATGTGCTGCCATCCCTGCCCATTTACTTCTTTATTATCTTGACATGGAGTTCTATACCAACTAATCTAAGTGAAATTTATTGCTACATCGTTAAAAAATCTAATTAAAAAATCTGCATGCATAGTTGGTATAGAAAACATGTACGAGAAAAATAACAACATTGTTGAATACTTTGATTTATTGCATTTTGCATTCTATCTGGTTGTGCATGCTAGCTAGCTTGTGTTTGATGACATCTCTAAAAGCTCATGACCTATTTTTTGTTCTTGTTTCTCACATGATTGAACCAAGATTTCAAGAAATAGAGCAAAAACATTTCATAAGTTGTCAAGGATTGATGGAAAAGCTAGCTAAACCGATATAGAAAAACTTTCACTTGTAAATTTTTGTTACATTGTGATATGTTGGATGGTTTTATGTAAAACTTAAAACAATGGCAGTGCAATGGTTAAGTTTCAAGTATGTACTTTGAGGTTATATGAATGATGTGTACTGGCAAAAATTGAATTTCTCTATATATAGTATTTTTTGGTTGATTAATACTTGCTTTGTTTATTAACAAGCAAGTATTCAGGGAAAAACAACGTATGAATGTACAAAACAGGGACTGCTTCCAAACATTTCCGGCAACAATATTCAGCTGGAATTAATTTGGCAACAGCAAAGCTTCAATATTTCCGGCTACAAATTAGCTGCAAATACATATTTCTGGCGAAAAATATATAGTCGAAAAAAATTGTCCACCCACAAGCCAGCACTATTTCCGGCTTAAAATGTAGTTGCAAATATATATTTCCGGTGAAAAATTTATAGCCAAAAAAAATTGTCCAAGCAAAACAAGCAACAACTATTTTCGGCTAAAAATGTAGCCGCAAATAAGAATTTCCGGCTACAAATATATAGCCGAAAAAAAAATTGCCGACTCAAAACTAGCCAGTATATATTTGCGGCTTTAAAAAATGTAGCCGCTAATATATATTTCCGGCTAAAAAAATAGCCAAAAGGTGTTTTGGGCTATGGATAAAGGATATTGGCAAAACTTATTGCGACAAAATTTTATTCATTTTGCAGCTATTATTATTGTCGGAAATAATATGTATTTCTAGCAAATATAAAAGTAGCTGGAAAATGTTTTACTTGGCTATTTAATAGTGGCTACTCGGTGGCGACTATAAATAGCGGCTAATACTTAATAGCGGCTAAACAATGTGTTTTTTCTGGCTATTGGACCCGTCGGAAATGGAGCAATTTCCTGTAGTGACCGTACTTACGGAGCAATTTCTAAAGGATAGTTAGAAATGGAGCAATTTCTAACTATTAGAGAGATAGACAAATAAAGTAAACCCTATAACGTATATATCAGTTTGATTAAAATATTTTAATAGTTTAGGCATTCACTAAATATTGTGAGATCCATTTTGTATGTCTATCTCTCTTATATTTTAAGCCTTATGAGTTCTAGAGGAGCCAATTCCAATCTGCATATATACTCTTATTTCATATATGATAGGTACACATATATAGTTTAGTGCAAGGGGTATGGGTTAATTTATTGATTTCCAATAGGACGCAGGGATCATTTTAATATAGAGACCTAACCCTAAAGATCTTTATGAAACCTTTTTCAACTTCAGAATCAGTTTGAAAAAACATCGAACTCGAAGAATATGTACAAAAATGTTCCATAAAACAAATTACCAAACTTTAATTATGAAATTGTGGTACAAGATTCCCAAATGTTCCATGCATAAGATACGTACTTTTACAAGCGAACACACCAAAATAAAAATGAAAAAAATAAGAAAAAAATAAAAGATAATATAATATACAAAAAATCCTTGTGCATGAAGATCATTATGAAATCCCTTGGCAAGATTGTAGCTATTTAACATATACTCAAACGATCGTGCATATCTTAAAGAAGGCCAAAGGCATGGAGTGAGATGGACTTCAAGTGTCTACTAGTTCATTTGCTGGTAGTGTTGTGATCTCAAAGGCATGCAAAAAGTTAACAAGTGTGAGTTGTAGAACTTGTACGGAAAATGATATTCTTGGACAAACTCTCTCCCACTACCAAATGGTATTAGCTCGAAATGTTGGCCTTTAAAATTGACATCTTTGTGGGCCGTAAGGAATCTTTTTGTGCAAAATATCGCTGGGTCCAACCACACTTGTGGATCTCTAGCTATGAATCTTTGATAGATTAACAAGAAGATGAGTGCCCACTAGGATATGATAACCAGCCAAAGTGCAATCCTCAAGGGACTCGTGCGGAGTAGAAAGTGGACCGGTGGGATATAAATGCATTGTTTCTTTGATGACAACTTGAAGATAGACTAGGTTTTTATGTCTGATTGCATCACTAGGCTTTCTTCAGAGCCTCTTGGTTATTAAGAAGTAGAGAGAGTGCCTATGTCAGCATTATTGTTGTTGTATCTGTACCCCCCTAAGGTGAGGTCTTGCAAAAGTCTCGGTCCCAAAATGTTAGCTAAAGCTACAAGGAAGAACATTGTTTCCTACTATATTTCAGAAAAAAAAAAAGAAGACACTTTATCTATTTTAAAAAACAATTTTTAAATCTAAATATGACCTTATAAATATTTTTTGTATAAAATATTTTTTCTTCTTCTTCTTTGATCAAACAAAGCAAACATAATACGGTTCATCATGAAACCAATTTTTCTCTTTTAAATGTAACTCTCCACCAAAGTATTTTCTCAAACTATCAAAGGTAGATTCATTGTTTTTCAGGCTTAGAGCTGACATGGTTTATGTAGTTCAAAGAATAAATAAAGGCTTATGAAGGCTCAAGGGGGTTGACTATGGAAACACACCATGTAATGATGGCATGACATTTAGGACGGCTGGGAAAGCTTTTTGGTTATGTCAAAGAAATGCCTAGATTATTTCTCTAATATTTGGTCTCAATTAGGATTTCGCCTCAAGGACCCATCAACGGATTCTAGAGCAAAGCAAAATCGAACCTCCCTCTTTCAATTAATTCAACTTCTTCTCTTCATAAGCAAAATGGAATAAGAGAAAAACGACTATGTGCTCAATTGTGTTCAAGGTCAAAGATTTAAATCAAAGTACCCACAAAACTTCATTTGACATAAAAGAAATTTTTGAAAATTTTTCTCAAAACCATATTCAATCACAAATTTCAGAGTCATAGAGAATTCAATCTTACTCCAATGCATGCTTGGTAAGAGAATCAAACATCCCATCAACAACCCAAGACTTAGAAAACAAGAGGATCAAATGATTATAGGAGTTTACACCCCCAAACTTAAACTAAACAATGTCCTCATTGTAATGCAAAAGTAAAAAGGATTGCAGAAATAAAGGAACTTCCCTGGTTTCATGGTGAATCTTCCGCGGATTAGAATTTTTCAGCTCTTTATTCATGCTAAATAAACCTGCATAAAAATTAAATAAAGATAATAAAATAAATGAAAGAATGAAAGATAGATCTATGGGTTGCCTCCCATAAGCGCTTGTTTTAAAGTCTACAGCCAGACTTTCAATCATCATCAATTAGGATCTTCAAGAGGAATAAATGCATAGTTCCTCTCCATTTGCTCTCCATAGTAGTGCTTCAATCTCTGACCACTAACTCTGAAAATATTCCCAGTCTTGTCCTTCAAATCTACTGCTCCAAAAGAGAAAACTTCATGAATTGTATAAGGACCCGTCCATCTTGATTTCAACTTTCCTGGAAAGAGTTTGAGTCGTGAATTGAAGAGTAAAACTTGTTGTCCTGGAGCAAACTCTCGCCTAAGAATCTATTTGTCGTGCCACTTCTTCGTCTTTTCTTTATAGATCTTTGCATTTTCATATGCATCATTCCGGAACACTTCCATCTCATTCAATTGAAGAAGTCGCTTTTCACCTGTTGCCTTCAAATCAAAATTAAACTTTTTTACAGCCCAATAAGCTCTATGCTCCAACTCTATAGGAAGATCACATGCCTTTCCAAACACTAATCGGTATGGAGACATCTCGATAGGTGTTTTAAAGGCTGTACAGTATGCCCACAAAGCATCATCAAGCTTTTTAGCCCAATCCTTTCTATTGATTTTGACCATCTTCTCAAGGATGTTCTTGATCTCTCTATTTGAAATTTCAGCTTGACCATTAGTTTGAAGATGGTAAGCAAGTGCTATCTTGTGCTTCACACCATATTTAGAAAGAAGATTCTCAAACAACTTGTTGCAAAAGTGAGTCCCTTCATCACTAATAATAGCTCGTGGAGTGCCAAATCTTGTGAATATGTTCTTGTGCAGAAATTTGAGCACTACCTTTGCATCATTTGTTGTTGTAGCAATTGCTTCCACCCATTTTGACACATAGTCAACTGCTAATAAGATATAAGCAAAACCAAAAGAAGGAGGAAAAGGCCCCATAAAATCTATTCCCCAAACATCAAACAACTCAACTTCTAAGATACCTTTCAGTGGTAACTCATGATGCCTTGAAATATTTCCCATATGTTGGCACCGGTCACAAGTTTTCACCAAAGTGTAACTATCACGAAAAATAGAAGGCCAATAGAACCCACTTTGAAGTACCTTAGCTGCTGTATGGGTGGCTCCAAAGTGTCCTCCATATGATGATGAATGGCAATGATGGAGGATGTCTTGCATCCCTTCTTCTGGCACACATCTTCTAATGATTTGATCAGGGCATCTTTTGAACAACAAAGGCTCATCCCAAAGATAATAATTCACATCATGCAAAAATTTCTTACGTTGATGGTAAGTAAGATCAGGTGGTAAAACTTTACAAGTTAGATAGTTAACAATATCAGCATACCACGGAAGCTTGATCTCACATGCAAACAACTGCTCATCAGGGAATGCCTCTTGGACCACTGAATCTGGTCTTTCTTCCTCTTGCTCTAACCGAGAGAGATGGTCAGCCACTAAATTTTCACTTCCTTTCTTGTCTCGAATCTCCAAATCAAATTCTTGAAGAAGGAGGATCCAACGAATTAGCCTAGGCTTAGCATCCTTCTTGCCAAACAAATAGCGAAGTGCTGCGTGATCAGTGAACACTATCATCTTTGTACCAATGAGGTAGGACCGAAATTTGTCACAAGCAAACACCACAACAAGCATCTCCTTCTCAGTTGTCTTATAATTCAATTGAGCTTCATTCAATGTTCGGCTTGCATAATAGATGGCTCTAAATAGCTTGTCTTGCCTTTGCCCCAACACTGCTCCAATTGCAAAGTCACTTGCATCGCACATAACTTCAAAAGGTTGACTCTAATCAGGCACAATCACAATTGGTGCTGAAATTAGCTTCTCCTTGAGTGCATTAAAGGCCTGCAAACAAATGACATCAAAGTCAAATGCAGAATTTTTCTCAAGAAGATTACATAAAGGTTTAGAGAGTTTAGAAAAATCCTTGATAAATCTTCTATAAAATCCCGCATGTCCCAGAAAACTTCTGATTCCCTTCACATTCTTTGGAGGTGGTAGTTTCTCTATGGTTGCAATTTTGGCTCGATCCACCTCAATTCCTTTAAATGACACTCTATGGCCTAACACGATTCCTTCTTGAACCATGAAATGACACTTCTCCCAGTTTAGGACTAGATTTTTATCTTCACATCTCTGCAAAACAAGAGCTAAGTTATGCAAACAATGATCAAAAGATGTACCAAAAACTGAAAAGTCATCCATGAATACTTCCATTATATCTTCCACCATGTCAGAAAAAATAGCCATCATGCAACGTTGAAATATCGCAGGGGTGTTGCACAATCCAAAGGGCATCCTCCTAAAAGCAAATATTCCATAGGGGCATGTGAATGTAGTTTTCTCTTGATCTTCAGGAGCTATAGCAATCTGATTATACCCCGAATAACTATCCAAAAAACAATAGTAGGAGTGCCCAGCCAATTGATCCAACATTTGATCAATGAATGGAAGTGGAAAATGATCCTTC